>NC_069674.1:75237172-75842616 GCF_023699985.2 Odocoileus virginianus
CAACCACATATATCCCACCACATATTTGTTATCAATTTATCTGTTGATGAAGAAAACATTTGTAAATGATATGACTGATAAGTGATTGATACCCAAAATATATATAAACAACTCATACAAGCAAGTACCAAAAACCAAACAAAGAACTCAATTAAAAAATGGACAGAAGAACTCAATCGATATTTTCCCAAAAACAGACATACTTATGGCTATCAGGCATATAAAAGTTGCTCAACATCACTAATCATAAGAGAAATGCATTCAAAATCACAATAGGATATCCCCTCACACCTGTCAGAATGACTGTCATCAAAAGACCAAAATAACACACATTAGTGAGCATGTGGAGAAAAGGAAACACTCCTACACTGTTAATGGGAATGTAAATTGGTGCAACTACTAGGAATCAGTTAACTAAAATGGACTGAAATGGGTGAATTTAACTCAAATGACCATTATATCTACTACTGTGGGCAAGAATCCCTTAGAACAAGTGGAGTAGCCATCATAGTCAACAAAAGAGTTTGAAATGCAGTATTGGATGCAATCTCAAAAACAATAGAATGATCTCTGTTCATTTCCAAGGCAAACCATTCAATATCATTGTAATTCAAGTCTATTCCAGATCAGTAATGCTGAAGAAGCTGAAGTTGAACAGTTCTATGAAGACCTACAAGAACTTTTAGAACTAACACCCAAAAGGATGTCCTTTTCATTATAGGGGACTGAAACACAAAAGTAGGAAGTCAAGAAACACCTGGAGTAACAGGAAAATTTGGCCTTGGAGTACAGAATGAAGCAGGGCAAAGGCTAATAGAGTTTTGCCAAGAGAATGCACTGGTCATAGCAAACACCCTCTTCCAACAACACAAGTGAAAATTTTACACATGGACATCACCAGATGGCCAATACCAAAATCAGATTGATTATATTCTTTGCAGCCAAAGATGGAGAAGCTCTATACAGACAGCAAAAACAAGACTGGGAGCTGACTGTGGCTCAGATCATGAACTCCTTATTGCCAAATTCAGACTTAAATTGAAGAAAGTAGGGAAAACCACTAGATCATTCAGGTGTGACCTAAATCAAATCCCTTACGATTATACAGTTGAAGTGAGAAATAGATTTAAGGGACTAGATCTGATAGACAGAGTGGCTGAAGAACTATGGACAGAGGTTCGTGACATTGTACATGAGGCAGGGAGCAAGACCACCTCCAAGAAAAAGAAATGAAAAAAAGCAAAATGGCTGTCTGAGGAGGCCTTACAAATAGCTGTGAAAAGAAGAGAAGTGAAAAACAAAGGAGAAAAGAAAAGATATACCCATTTGAATGCAGAGTTCCAAAGAATAGTAAGGAGAGATAACAAAGCCTTCCTCAGTGATCAGTGCAAAGAAATAGAGGAAAACAATAGAATGGGAATGAAAACAAAGGTCCATCTAGTCAAGGCTATGGTTTTTCCAGTGGTTATGTATGGATGTGAGAGTTGGACTGTGAAGAAAGCCGAGTGCCAAAGAATTGATGCTTTTGAACTATGGTGTTGGAGAAGACTCTTGAGAGTCCCTTGGACTGAAAGGACATTCAACCAGCCCATCCTAAAGGAGATTCTAAAGGAGTATTCTATATACATCCTAAAGGAGTATTCATTGGAAGGACTGATGTTGAAGCTGAAACTCCAATACTTTGGCCACCTTATGCAAAGAATGGACTCATCTGAAAAGACCCTGATGCTGGGAAAGATTGAAGGTGGGAGGAGAAGGGGATTACAGAGGATGAGATATTTGTATGGCATCAACGACTCAATGGACATGAGTTTGGGTAAACCCTGGGAGTTGGTGATGGACAGGCAGGCCTGGCATGCTGCAATCCATGGGGTCGCAGAGTCGGACATGATTGAGTGACTGAACTGAACTATGAAAAATAATATGGAGGTTCTTCAACAAAACTAAAATCAAGTATGATATGACTCACCTATTCGACCCCTGGGTATACATCCAAAAATGATGAAAACACTAAATGAAAAGATATGTGCATCCCAATGTTCATAATACCATTATTTACAATAGCTAAGATATGGGAGCAACCTGAGTGTCCACCCATATAACGTTAGACACTTATCTAGAGGCCTTAAGCAGGCTCAGCTGCACACTGTTCAGAGGGCCTCAGCACCACGGTACTCCCTCACAGCTGTGCTCCTGGGCAGCTTTCAGTGCAGGGAGGGCAGCCAGAGTGCATGTCTCAAGGACAAGCAAGCGGGTGATGGGCCTCTGATTGCCCAGGAGGTCTGATTCATATGTCAACCAGTTGTCATGTCCTTTCAAAGACCTCCCCCAGAAGAAATTAATCTTCCAGATTGTTTTGGTTTAAGATGCTTAATATGAATTTCAAAACTAGTGAAATATTATGAGTTTAAAAGTACAACTTTAAAGATGATTTGATCCTACTTTATTACCAAAACTGATCCTTAATATAATAATTCAAATAGAATTGAACTGTATTGAAAAACTGAACTGTTTTATTTCAATATGGGTTAATTTCAGCTAAAAAGTTAGCTTAGCATATATTCACTGAAGTTTACAGTTGCTAATCTGAAAAGTGGTTTGACATCATGAAAATAAACCTCAAATTCTATTCTGATAGTCTAAATGAGAAAGAGGATTGAAATAAGATGGTATTTCAGGCTGAAAACTCACAAATAAATCCAAAACCACTTTTCTGTAGACTACCCAGATAATTATGTAGAACTTTAAAAAATTTTATTTTCCCTGTCCTTGATAGTAAAATCCTAGAAGCTAGGTTTTTTTTCAGAAACTATAAAGCTTTATTTTTAAAATAGCTTTTAAAATATTAGATCAATATTATTCCTCACTGTGTTTTAGAAATAGAGCCAAGAGAATATATCTGCTGTGAATATGATATATGAATCCATTTAAAGTTGAATATTTAATAGAAACATAAGAATTTACAGATGTCAGATCTGCAACACTGTTAAGATTTTGTAAAATGATTAATAGTAAAATTAAAAAGCCATTTCCTATATTATTGTATAACACATAAACTGTCACAGTATCTTAACCCATATGTATTATTATATATACCTATATATTCATACCTACATATTATATTATATAATATGTTTATACTTAAAGTGTTTATATTTAAATGAACTTCAGGTGTCAACATGATCTTTAAAGTCAACTTCTGTTTAGTAGAGAAATTCCTTGAAAGAGGTCTTATGATGTTTTCTGAATGGGACAGGGACTTGATTTCTTCCAAGGAATTTCATTTATTGTTGAACAATTGACTTGCTGTATTCATCAAATATTCTGTTCTCGCACATAGTTGTTTCACAGCAAATGTATAATGAATTTACAAATTGAAAGCCACTTAATTCTTAACTTTCATCAATTAATCCTAGTTCTGCTTCTCTAACTACATAAAATCAGTCTCATCCTCCACTCTGTAATACTTGAAAGTAGCTGTTTTGAGCTTCCAAGTCTACTTTTTCAGCGTAAACACATCAACAAATAATTTTCCCCAGGGCAAAAACTATTTCACAAAGGATATTCATTACATTTAGATTTATATTTTCTTCAAATATAAAGCACACAATGAAACAGCCTAAGAGCAAATGAAACAACTGAAATACACTCTGGGGTTATGTTTCTATTAATGAAAGTCAAGATTTTATTTAGTGAGTCTCAGCAAACTAAGATTCACTCTTCTTGTGGTTAAAATAATTTCTATTGTTGTAGTTCTTGCTGGTATGTTTGGCTTTCAGTTTTGTTTTGTTTTTAAACTATTAAGCTAATTTTTGTACATCCTGTACTTTTAAAATCAGGAAGGATGAAAACATAACCCCTATAAAAAGACACTGGGCATTGATTAGAGTCCTTTTCCTTGCAAACTTGAGATGCCAACTTAGAATTTTTCTCACCTTTTGGTGCTGAATTATAATACTATACTCATTTGTCTATACTTCTAATCTTGATTTCAGGATGTACATTTACATATACAGTTAAACTTTAAATAATGTGGGGGTTAGGGCTGCCAACCCTCCTAGCACTCGAAAGTCTGTAACTTTACCGTGGGCCCTCTGTTTCCATAGTTCCTCATTTGCACATTCAACCAACTGCAGATCATGCGTTACTTTTGTATGTATTTACTGAGAGAAATCCACATACACACAGACCTGTACAGTTTAAACATGCTGTTCAAGGGTAAACTGTATTACATTTAACTAAGTCAGTCTGTATTGCTATGCTATTTGATATGTTTTGATTTTCAGTTCTGCCAACTAACTAATAAGCTACTGTTCCTAACTTGCTCTCTGAAAATAAGATTTTTTATTTTGGTCTTTTCCCAGATTGTCCCAATCTGATATTGGTCCACTCTTCTATTGTTTTTGAAATATAGAGCTGGCAGACAATTACTTATCTTTTATTTTTTATATTTTTATACTAATAGACCCCATTGTAGGCCTATTAGTTATTGGCCCTATTTTCAACTACTCTTTCCTTACAAACTTTTTTTTTTCCTGAAAATTGCTTCCTTCCCTTTCATTTGATCATAACTATAGAGACAGAAATGTTAACATTCATAAAAAGGGAAATCGTTGCATTAGGAGATGATTATTTTTTTCTTTTTCCTGGTTAAGAATTTAGTCTATGTAAACTTATAGTCCTTAAAATAATTATGGAAATTCTAACTTTGATCTTAAGTTACTTAATCTAGTTTGTTTTATTCTTTATCTATGAAGATTATTAATCTTAACTGAGGAAACAAAAGTCAAAAAAATCTTTGTAATATAAACAAATTTATTAGATGTCCATATTTTAGAGGATTGAAAAGAAACTATTTAGGGTATTAAATTTAATTATGATGGATATTGATTCACTGTTTACAGATTTAAAATATCCTAGAGTGATGAATTTTAAATATTGTCTATGATACACAACATATTTTTATGAGAGTACATTTAGATGACTGTTTATGATGTGCAATCTACAATTTATCTCAATATTCTTTCTGCTTAACTCCAATCATTGTAGGGTTAACATTTTAAATAAAAAATTCCAGATCTATGTTCCTGTATGTGTATGCAGATCTTGACAAAGTCTATTTCAAAGTATTAAATCATTAAATAATTGCAGTCATAAGTTGGAAGTCATCCAACATTGATAAGAAACTCTGGGTCTCAAAATGATTTTTTTCTATCCTCTTCCAGTGTACGGAAATAGCTATTAATTAATTTATTCCCTCTATTATGACTTTTCAGTTTTCGATAAAAAGAGAAAAATCACTAAATGGTAAAACACTTTCTAATACCTATTCCCGAACCCTGACTGTTCGAGCTTATTTTAATTCAAGGGACTTTCTTGCTTGTTTATTTGCTTCTTCAGTATTCACAGCTGGTTGGGCTTCCCTGGTAGTTCAGCTGATAAAGAATCCACCTGCAACGCAGGAGACCCCGGTTGGATTCCTGGGTCAGGAAGATCCCCTGGAGAAGGGATATGCTACCCACTCCAGTATTCCTGGGCTTCCCTGGTGGTTCAGACGGTAAAAAATCCCCCTGACAAGGCGGGAGCCCTGGGTTCGATCCTGGGTTGGGAAGATTCCTTGGAGGAGGGCATGGCAACCCACTACAGTATTCTCGCCTGTAGAATACCCGTGGACAGAGGAGCCTGGTGAGCTACAGTCCACAGGGTCACAAAGAGCTGGGCACGACTGAGTGACTAAGCACACAGGGCTCTGTTTGGCCCCTCTGACATTCCACAGATGGATTTTTAAACTTATTTGTTGGTGTTAATCATCTGAGTGATAGAAAAAACTCACATCTCTGATAATGAATCATAAAACTATGGACCTTTTAGAATAGGCTCTTTAAGAGGCATCCTGGAAATTCTTAGAAGCAAAATGCCTGAACAAAGATTGAGAGTAGGAAGGACAACCATTAGCTGCTAGAGCCAGAGCCAGGGATGCTTAAAATCTTCCAGTGGGTAAAAAAGGATATCCAAAGCAGTAGGACAGTAACTGTAAACTCAGAATAATCTATAGCAAATGTATATCAGGGGAGATCTGAAGCAACTTTCATCAGACTTAGGGAAAATATTATTATTAAACCAAATAAATTAAACTAAATTTAATGATCTCATCTAATTTTGCCAATAAGTATCATTTAAAAATATTTTGTAAAGAGAGCATATTGAGAGCTTCAGCATCAGTCCTTCCAATGAATATTCAGGACTGAACTAAGTGACTGAACTGAACTGAAAAATATTTTGTAGTATTGCATAAAATATTTCTGTAACAATGATTATAAACCTATGTTGAAAAATATTTATACTGAAAATAAATTTATCTTTGGATTATTTGTAATTTTTCAACATTCTGGTATCTGAAACTAGTCCTAGAGGTATACCATACATATCCTAAATTCAGTTTAGTTCAGTTCAGTGGAGTTGCTCAGTTGTGTCTGACTCTTTGTGACCCCATAGACTGCAGCACGCCAGGCCTCCCTGTCCATCACCAACTCCCGAAGCTTGCTCAAACTCATGCCCATCCAGTCGGGAATGCCATCCAACCAACTCATCCACTTCTCCTGTCCTCAATCTTTCCTAGCATCAGGGTCTTTTCCAGTGAGTCAGTTCTTTGCATCAGGTGGCCAGAGGATTGAAGTTTCCTCTTTAGCATCAGTCCTTCCAATGAACACTCAGGACTGATTTCCTTTAGGATTGACTGGTTGGATCTCCTTGCAGTCCAAGGGACTCTCAAGAGTCTGCTCCAACACCACAGTTCAAAAGCATCAATTCTTTGGTGCTCAGCTTTCCTTACAGTCCAACTCTCACATCCATACATGACTACTGGAAAATCCATAGCTTTCACTAGACGGACCTTTGTTGGCAAAGTAATGTCCCTGCTTTTTAATGAGCTGTCTAGGTTGGTCATAGCTTTTCTTCCAAGGAGTAAGCATCTTTTAATTTCATGGCTGCAGTCACCATCTGCAGTGATTTTGGAGCCGCCCAAAATAAAGTCTGTCACTGTTTCTATTGTTTCCCCATCTATTTGCTATGAAGTAATGGGGCTGGATGCCATCATCTTAGTTTTCTGAATGTTGAGTTTTAAGCCTGCTTTTTCACGCTCCTCTTTCCCTTTCATCAAGAAGCTCTTTCCTCTTTATTTCTTCTTCACTTTCTGCTATAAGGGTGGTGTCATCTGCATATCTGAGGTTATTGATATTTCTCCTGACAATCTTGATTCTAGCTTGTGCTTCATCCAGCCCAGCATTTCTCATGATGTACTCTGCATATAAGTTAAATAAGCATGGTGACAATATACAGCCTTGATGTACTCCTTTTCCTATTTGGAACCAGTCTGTTCTTCTATGTCCAGTTCTAACTGTTGCCTCTTGACCAGCATACAGATTTCTCAGGAGGCAGGTCAGTTGGTCTGGTATCCCCATCTCTTTAAGAATTTTCCATAGTTTACTGTGACCCACACAGTCAAAGGCTTTATAGCGTAGTCAATAAAGCAGAAGTTTTTTTCTGGAACTCTCTCACTTTTTCGATGATCCAATGGATGTTGGCAATCTGATTTCTGGTTCCTCTGCCTTTTCTAAATCCAGCTTCAACACTGGAATTTTACAGTTCATGTACTGTTGAAGCCTGGCTTGGACAATTTTGAGCATTACTTTGCTAGCATGTGAGATGAGTGTAATTGTGCATTTGAAGATTCTTTGGCATTGACTTTCTTTGGGATTGTAATGAAAACTGACCTTTACCAGTTCCGTGGCCACTGCTGAATTTTCCAAATTTGCTGGCATATTGACTGCAGCACTTTAACATATGTACCTTTAATAATCATGGGCATGCATGTGCCGGAGGCCTCACTGTACCATGCCTCAAAAGTGTCTATTCACTAAGAAGACATACAAATCTTAAATGTATGTGCATCAAGCAAGAGAGATTCAAAATACCCTATATTACTATTTCTTTCTCCAATCCATTCCCTATTTCAACTTATATATGAAATATAAGCTATTCAATTTAGTTCTGGGCAATAGTGATAAAATATATATTTTGGCATGGGGCATATATAGGAATATATACTTAATATAGGATAGTCCATCCTATCAAATGTTATAAGATAGGGGATTATTTTGACACTATATTTATAAGCTAGATTTTGATTGTGATGAAACTTTATTGTCTCATTTTAACAGCTAGCAATTTATTGATGTGATATCTGTTTCAACTAAGATAATTTTTATCTCCTATGCATAAATAACTCTCATTTTAACTTATCACTTGTTTTTTACTCTAGTGTTCCTCCACCTATTACACAGCTCTCTTGACCATCAATATCTTTGCTATGGAATGGTTTTCTCTTTCTGCTCTGTAAACTTACTTAAAAGGAGTGCAAGCATATGATTAATTTATTATATATTCTAATATACTTGTAAACATGCATTTATGTATTTAAATACATACAAAAATTATAAATTACTTTTTTTCATTTTTCATTTTATTTTAGTTGATACATCATAGTAATTATTTCTAAACTGTATACATACAGTATAAAATCATTTTTATCTATAATTTCATTTATGAGTAGTAAAGAGAATATATTTGTCACATAGAAAGTATATTGAGTTTCAAAGATTTGAAAACCACTGTCTTATAGTATATAAAAATTTTTGAGTATATGAACACATGTGCACAGAGCTGGCTTCATGGGCATGAGACCTATATAATTATATAGAACCCTACGCTTAGAAGGTCCTCACAGTTAATTTAATGATTATTGTCACCATAGTACAACTTTTAATACATCTTGAACAAGGGCTCCACATTTCATTTTATTCTGAATCTTGCGAATTAATACAATAGATAATTTGAAGATGGCTTGCAGAAAATGCTGATATTAGTTTCTCTGAGCATATTTCTATAGCTACTCTCTTTCTAGATAATTTCATCAAATATCAATTACCAAATTCAAAAATTAGGTGATAATTTTCCCAATAATAAATTCTTATTCTCGACTCATTCTTTCTAGAGCTCCATATTCATGTTTCTGAGTACCCAATAAACAGCTCCCCACACATCAACTCAGCTTTTCTCCAGATTTCCAAGGTTCAGTGACTGATAACATCACATATTACTTCACCATCTTGTACAACTGGGACCACTAATTCATTATTTCTCCCCATACCACATCACCTTCCTCTTCTGTGACCTAAATGAACCTCATCATATTGGTAACTTTCTCAACTATTTTGTTTGCAGACAATGCCTTAGATCCTTGCACCTATATTATTAGATCCTCCTTATTAACCCACTTTTGATTTATTGTTTCAAAGAACCATCAGTTTCTCTGGTGGCTCAGATGGTAAAGAATCTGCCAGCAATGCAGGAGCCCTGGGTTCAATCCCTGGGTTGGGAAGATCCTCTGAAGAAGGAAATGGCAACCGACTCCAATATTTTTGCTTTAGAGAATTCCATAGACAGAGGAGCCTGGCAGGCTACAGTCCATGGGGTCGGAAAGAATTGGACATGACTAAGTGACTGATGCTTTCACTTGACTAATTATAAATAGGCTTTCAATGTACACAAACTACTGTATGACTATTACAAATTGCAAACAAAATGGGACGATTTTTGGTAGTTTTGTTCACATTCTGCAAGATGTCTACTCCCCTGGCAGTGGTGCTGCTTACTCATTGTGAAAGCAAAAGATACCCCCATATATTTCCAAAACATTCTCTGAGGTCTGAACTTCCCCCATTGAGAACTACTGTTCTAGGCAGAATGTATAGAGATAGTTCAGTTTCATCCACAAGACAGCCACACTAAAATTTCCTCTGCAATCTTGGAGTATTGATGAGGAATTTTCTTTAGCATCAGCATTCTAGGAAAATAAAAACACACTTCCCATAACAAAAATGTGTCTTTATAATGAAATGAGTTAAACTCATGGAAGGGTGCCAGGAAAGTGCTAGTAGAGAGATGGAACAAAAATTTATATAGGTCCTAGAATGAACACAATCCAGTGCAAGGAATGGTGTTGGTTCTAGAGGATGGTAGAACGATGGAGAGAGAATGGGAAAAAGTTTTGAAAGCCATTTTACCTACTTTTACTAAGAGCAATGAGAGCCATTAAAAGGAATGATAAAATCAGATCTGTATTTTGTAATCGATGTAACTTGGAGTGGGGAACAACAAGCTTGGAGCAGGTGGTACAGTTAATTTTCTGATGGCCTCAAGTGAGAGATGTTACTGCCCTGGACAGGACAGGTCCTGCATATGGAGTAGAGTAGAAGACAGAAGTGGAGAAGGCAATGGCACCCCACTCCAGTGCTCTTGCCTGGAAAATCCCATGGACGGAGGAGCCTGGTGGGCTACAGTGCACGGGGTCGCTAAGAGCTGGACATGACTGAGCGACTTCACTTCCACTTTTCACTTTCATGTACTGGAGAAGGAAATGGCCACCCACTCCAGTGTTCTTTCCTGGAGAATCCCAGGGACTGGGGAGCTTGGTGGGCTGCCTTCTATGGGGTCACACAGAGTCAGACACGACTGAAGTGACTTAGCAGCAGCAGCAGCAGAAGACAGAAGAGCTGTTTAGAAGGCAGTATTTCCCTGACCTGGTGACTGGGTATACAAAGTAAGAGTGAGAGAGAGAGATAAGTCTGGGATTTTCCCTAGGTATTTGCATCTTGAAACTGGGTTAAAGTATTCCACTCACAGTCCATATTTCATAAGAATGGGAACAAGACATTTAGTTTGAAGGGCAATAAGGACACAAGTTGGAAGCAGGTATAAAGTGAGATTAAAGAATATTGAAGGAAAGAGGACAAGCCCACAGTTAGGTATCTACACTTCTTTCCTTCTCTTTTGCCCTCTCTGTTTCTACTTCACTCCCCTAACTGGCCACATTAATTTTTAAAAGAGCACATTATATCGTTCTTGCCAAAAATATTTTATTTTTATATACCCCAAACGGATTTTAAAGTCATGACAAATTCAGATAATAAGATCACATCTGCGCACTTAGTAACAACAAAGTAAATATAAATCAGAGTAGTATAACTTTAGCGGCAGTATTATTTTGTACACCATTTAGACTCACTAGTCTAAAAACAGCAAACTTTAGATAAGGCAATTTATATATGAGATAAACAAGAGAAAGCAAGAAGTATTGCTCTGTGGAGTCTTTTATTTGCTAGAGAACAAAATTTGATGTCTAACATTGCAGGGCAGGGTGATAACAAAAAGGCTAAAAGCAAGTTCCAGATTTAAAAATTCTTGTACCAGATGGACAGTTAAAGTGTTCAATTGACTGCCAACAATAAATGATAAAGGAATCTTTTATAAAGATTTTTAAAGGCTTTAATTCTTTACAAAAAACTCCAAATGAAATGATTTAACAGTGAAAACATGCCTCTGAAATATCACAAACAGAATAATAACATCTCCAGGAAAACTTTTATGGAATTAAGACTAATTGGGATAATATAAACACATGCATTCATTTTAGGTTATAAGCCAGTCCAAAGAGGACTTAGAATGCAAAGAAATATGAAGAATGATATTTATTTGTTACTTTGTTTATTTAAGATTTGATGCTGATGAGAGCTATTTTAAGCCAATATTGTTTTGCTGTCTTCTGAGCTCCCGAGGCATTCTGTTAGCACTTTTACTTTACAGCCTGTTAGATTTAGTCAGTTTTCACTTTTCATAAGTCTGTGAACCTCTATAAGATCTGACACCCTTTAAGGAAGAAAACACCTTATATTTCTATACTCCAGAAGACTAGCACAGAGTCTCAAGAAGACTAAAAGTAAACACTAAAATAAAGATATATATTAAATCAGTTTGTGTACTGAAGACTGTAATATGAATGAAAACATTAATATCATTCTAATTTAACCCTGACACTTCACAATTAGCATTTTTTACTAAATGTGTTAGATACAGGAATAACATATTTATTGTTGAAATACTAATAATTGATTCTTGACTGATAATTAATGATTTATGGTATAGTTTCAAGGTAAAGAACATGTCAGAGGAACTGGCAAAATAATTTTTTCTTTTGCTTTGAGGTTCAATATTAAGAGATTTCTCATACCACATCAATAGTAACATTCTAGATTCTTATGTTCTGTATTTTCAGGTCCCCTGAAGACATATAATATATTCTTTAGGTGAAATAAAGTTTAAGTAAATAAGATTTGTTTACTCAAACAATCTTTGCTTAGTAACTTGAGTTTCCATATCCAATATACACTTGCCAGGCTGTAGACAATAAAATTCAATAAATGGGATGAAGACATTTCTCATTTTAAAAGTTTGTTTTCATTTTAAACTTATTTCTAAGAAAGGCTTTTGTTAAGCTGTAGTCAGCAGTTGGCCTGTTTGACTCTTCTTCAGTTTGAGAAATAAGGATAAAACTGAAAAAATTTTAAACTTGACTTACTGAAAGGATGGAAATATGAGTACAACTTAGTCCTCATACTCAATAATTTCACAGTCCAGCAAGAGAGGAAAAAATAATAAATAAACAAACATGAATAAACACTTCAAATACTGAAATGTAAAATCAGAACAAGGAAAGAAGCAATCTCTCGGTGAATTTCCTAGTGAAAACTGTATCCCTCTCCTTGAAAAAAATACAACAAAACTGTATAGCTATATTATTTAT
Organism: Odocoileus virginianus; assembly: GCF_023699985.2. Taxonomy (NCBI): domain Eukaryota; kingdom Metazoa; phylum Chordata; class Mammalia; order Artiodactyla; family Cervidae; genus Odocoileus; species Odocoileus virginianus. The sequence continues at coordinate 75,249,873 of NC_069674.1, forward strand.
CATTTGTTTGTAGTGATCTCGAGCTTATATACCTGAGCTACCTCGTGTGTATTGTCACATGTTATCTCTACCCCTCAGCTTCCAAGTTAACATAACTTAACATCTGAAAGATTTTGCTTCTATTTGTGGAATCACTCTTCTTACCACCTCATTTCATAAACGTGTCCATACAAGTACTAGTCCTGTGTTTTAAATCACACTGAGAAGGGTTACTGAGAGTGAGGGTCTCTAACAATTATCTGCTGAGTTAACCAAATTTTACACAGGGACCTACCTATTGGACTATTTACAAAGTCTGTGTGCACTTTTTTTATTTAATTTACTTTTTTATTGAAGGATAATTGCTTTACAGAATATTGTTGTTTTCTGTCAAACCTCAACATGAATCAGCAATAGGAATATATATATCCCCTCCCCTTTGAAACTCCTTCCCATCTCCCTCCCCATCCCATCCCTCGAGACTGATGCAGAGCCCCTGTTTGAGTATCCTGAGCTATATAGAAAATTCCTGTTGGCTATCCATTTTACATATGGTAATATAAGTTTCCATGTTACTCTTTCCATACATCTCATCCTCTCCTCCCCTCTCCCCATGTCCATAAGTCTATTCTGTATGTCAGTTTCTCCATTACTGCCCTGTAAATAAATCCTTCAGTAATATTTTTATAGACTCTGTATATATGCATTATAATATTATATTTATCTTTCTCTTTCTGACTCACTTCACTCTGTGTAATAGGTTCTAAGTTAATGCACCTCATCAGAACTGAATCAAATGTGTTCTTTTTTATGGCTGAGTAATAGTCCACTGTGTATATGTACCACAACTTCTTTATCCATTCATCTCTCAACGGACATCTAGGTTGCTGCCATGTTCTACTGATTGTAAACTGTGCTGCATTGAACAATGGGATACATGTATCTCTTTCAATTTTGCTTTCCTCAGGATATATGACTAGGAGTGGGATTGCTGGGTCATATGGTAGCTTTATTCCTAGTTTTTTAAGGAATCTCCCTACCGTCTTCCATAGTGGCTGTATCCATTTACACTCCCACCAACACTGCAAGAGTGTTCCCTTTTCTCCACACCCTTTCCAGCATTTATTGTTTGTAGACATTTCGATGATGGCCATTCTCACTGGTGTAAGGTAATATTTCACTGTAGTTTTGATTTGCATTTATCTAATAATGACCAATGTTGAGCATTCCTTCATGTGTTTGTTAGCCACTTGTATGTCTTCTTTGGAGAAATGTCTGTTTAGGTCTTTTTCCCACTTTTTGAATGGGTGGTTTGTTTTCTGGTATTGAGTTGTATGAGCTACTTGTATATTTTGGAAATTAATCCTTTGTCAGTTGTTCCATTTGCTATTATTTTCTCCCATTCTGAGGGTTGTCTTTTCACCTTGAATCTAGTTTCTTTTGCTGTGCAAAAGCTTTTAAGTTTAATCAGGTCCCACTTGTTTATTTTTGTTTTCATTTCCATTACTCTAGGAAGTGGGTCATAGAGGATCTTGCTTTGATTTATGTCATCGAGTGTTCTGCCTATGTTTTCCTCTAACAATTTTAGAGTTTTGGGTCTTACATTTAGGTCTTTAATCCATTTTGAGTTTATCTTTGTGTATGGTGTTAGGAACTGTTCTAAATTAATTCTTTTACATGTAGCTGTTCAGTTTTCTCAGCACCATTTATTAAAGAGGCTGTCTTTGCCCCATTGTATATTCTTGCATCCTTTGTCAAAAAAGAGGTACCCATAGGTGCATGGGTTTATTTCTGGGCTTTCTATCTTGTTCCATGGGTCTATATTTCTGTTTTTGTGCCAGTACCATACTGTCTTGATGAGTGTAGCTTTCAGTATAATCTGAAGTCAGGAAGCTTGATTCCACCAGCTCCCTTCTTCTTTCTCAAGACTGCTTTGGCTAATCAAGGTCTTTTGTGTTTCCATAAGAATTGTGAAATTTTTTGTTCTAGTTCTATGAAAAATACTATTGGTATTTTGATGGATATTGCATTGAATCTATAGATTGCATTTGGTGGTATAGTCATTTTCACAATATTGATTCTTCCAACCAAGGAACATGGAATTTCTCTCCATCTGTTAATGTCATCTTTTATTTCTTTCATTAGTGTCTTATAATTTTCTGTGTACAGTTCTTTTGTCTTCTTAGGTAAGCTTATTTCCAGATATTTAATTCTTTTTGTTGCATTGGTGAATAAGTTTGATTCCTTAATTGCTCTGATTTTTCATTGTTAGTATGTAGAAATGCAGGTGATATCTGTGTATTGATTTTGTATCTTGTAATTTTGCTAAATTCACTGATTAGTTCTAGTAATTTTCTGACACTATCTTTAGGGTTTTCTAGGTACAGTATCATGTCATCTGAAAAGAGTGAGAGCTTTACTTCTTCCTTTCCAATCTGGATTCCTTTTATTTCTTTTTCTTCTCTGATGACTGTAGCTAGGACTTCCAGAACTATGTTGAATAACAGTGATGACAGTGGACGCCCTTGTCTTGTTACTGATTTTAGGGGGAATGCTTTCAGTTTTTCACCATTGAGAATAACGTTATCATATATCGCCTTTACTATGTTGAGGTAGGTTCCTTCTGTGCCCATTTTTTGAAGAGTTTTAATCATAAATCGATACTGAAATTTGTCAAAGTTTTTTTCTGTATATATTGAGATGATCATATGGCTTTTATATTTTAATTTGTTAATATGGTGTATCACATTGACTGATTTGTGTATATTGAAGAATCCTTGCATCCCTGGAATAAACACAACTTGATCATGGTGTTTGAGCTTTTTGATGTGCTGCTGAATTCTGTTTGCTAAAATTCTGTTGAGGGTTTTTGCATCTATGTTCATCAGTAATAGGCCTACAGTTTTCTTTTTTTCCATTGTCTTTGCCTGGTTTTGGTATAAGGGTGATGGTGGCCTCAGAGAATGAGTTTGGAAGTGTTTTTTCAACTGCAATTTATTGAAAGAGTTTTAGAAAGATAGGCATTAGCTCTTCTCTAAGTGTTTGGTAGAATTCTCCAGTGAAGCCATCTCATCCTGGACTTTTGTTTTCTGGGGGAGACTTTTGATCACAGTTTCAATTTCAGTGCTTGTAATTGGGTTGCTCATAATTTCTCTTTCTTCCTGGTTCAGGCTTGGAAGATTGAACTTTTCTAAGAATCTGTCTATTTCTTGCAGGTTATGCATTTTTATTGCCACAGTTATTCATAATACTCTCTTACAAGCCTTTGTATTCCTTCATTGTCTGTGTAACCTCTCCTTTTTCATTTGTAATTTTGTTGATTTGATTCTTCTCTCTTTGTTTTTAATAAATCTGGGTAAAGGTTTGTGAATTTTGTTTATCTTCTCAAAGCACCAGCTTTTAGTTTTATTAATCTTTGCTATTGCTTCTTTCATTTCTTTTTCATTTATATCTGCTCGGGTCTTTATGATTTCTTTGCTTCTACTAATTTTGGTTTTGTTGTTGTTGTTGTTGTTCTTCTTCTTTTTCCAGTTGTTTTAGGTGTAAAAGTTAGGTTGTATGTTCGATGCTTTCTTATTTCTTGAGGTAGGATTATATTGCTATTGACTTCCCTCTTAGAACTGCTTTCACTGTAAGCATTTTGAGTTGTCATGTTTTCATTGTCATTTGTTTCCATGCATTTTTTTTGTTTTTCTTTTTGATTTCTTCAGTAAGCTGTTGGCTATTTAGAAACTTGTTTAATCTCCATGTGTTTGTATTCATTACAGCTTTTTTTTTTCTTGTAATTGATATCTAGTCTCATAGCATTATTGTTGGAGAAGATGCTTGATATTATTTCAATTTTCTTCAATATACTGAGGTTTGATTTGTGACCCAAGATGTGGTCTATCCTGGAGAATGTTCCATGTTCACTTGAGAATAAGGTGTACTCTTCTGCATTTGGATGGAATGTCCTGAAGCTATCTATGAGATCCATCTCTTCTAAGTTACCATTTAAGACCTGTGTTTCCAGATTAATTTTCTGTTTTGATGATCTGTCCATTGGTGTGAATAGGGTGTTAAAGCCTCCTACTCTTATTGTGTTACTGTCAATTTCTCCTTTTATGTCATTAGTGTTTTATGTATTGAGGTGCTCCTATGTGTGGTGCATAGATATTTATTTGCTACGTCTTCCTCTTTGATTGATCATTTGATCATTATGTAGTGTCCTTCCTTATCTCTTGTAATCTTCTTTAAGGTCTATTTTGTCTGATATGAGGATTGCTACTCCAGCTTTCTTTTGCTTCCCATTTTCATGGAGCGACTTTTCCATCATCTCACTTTCATTTTATATGTGTCTTTAGGTCTGAAGTGGATTTCTTGTAGACAGCATATACATGGGTCTTGTTTTTGTATCCATTCAGCCAGGCTGTGTCTTTTGGTTGGAGCATTTAATCCATTTACACTTAAAGTAATTATTGATATATATGTTCCTATTGCCATTTTCTTAATTGTCAGGGGTTGATTTTGTAAATCTTTTTTCTTCTCCTGTATTTCTTGACTATATAAGTCCATGTAGCATTTGTTGTTAAGCTGGTTTGATGGTACTGAATTCTCTTAACTTTTGCTTGTCTGAAAAGCTTTTTATTTCTCCATCAGTTTCTAATGAGATCTAGTGCTGGGAAAAATAATCTTGGGTTTTAGATTTTTCCCTTTCATTACTTAAATATATCCTGCCATTGCCTTCTAGACAGCAGAGTTTCTGCTGAGAGGTCAGCTGTTAAGCAAATGGGGTTTCCCTTGTATGTTACTGTTGCTTCTCCCTTGCTGCTTTTAATATTCTTTCTTTGTGTCTGGTCTTTGTTAGTTTGCTTAGTATGTGTCTTGGCGTGCTTCTCCTTGGGTTTATCCTGTATAGGACTCTTTGTGTCTCCTGCATTTGATTGACTAGTTCCTTTTCCATGTTGGGGAAATTTTCAACAGTAATCTCTTCAAAAATTTTCTCATACCATTTCCTCTTCTTCTTCTGGGACCCTTATATTTTTAATGTTTGTGCGTTTGATATTGTCCCAGAGGTCTCTGAGACTATCCTCATTTCTTTTCATTTTTTTACTTTTTCTGCTTTTCAGAAGTTATTCCTGCCATTTTATCTTCCAGCTCACTGATTCCTTCTTCTGCTTCAGGTATTCTGCTATTGATTCTTTCTAGAGTAGTTTTTAATTTCAGTAATTGTGATGTTTGTATTCTTTTAATTCTTCTCAGTTCAGTTCAGTTGCTCAGTAGTGTCTAATTCTGTGATCCCATGGACTGCAGCAGCATGCCAGGCCTCCCTGTCCATCACCAACTCCCGGAGTTTTCTCATACTCATGTCTATTGAGTTGGTGATGCCATCCAAAATCTCATCTTGGGCTTGATCTCTTGTAAGGAATGAAAATTGCTCAAGTGGTTTTTTATGACATTAAATGAGATTAAAACAAATATCCAAAAAGGAGAAAAGAAAGAAGAACCCTATACAAATTGCAGTTACAAAATAAGGTAAATAATAATTAAAATAATGGAATATACACATATACAGACACACCCACAAGCAAAATCAAAACAGCTCAACAAAGATAAAGTACAATAGATTGACCCAGTGAACAAAGGAAATAAAAAATTATATTTACCAGTTAAGAACAAAACTAACTAAAGCACAAATTGGAAAACAAAACTAAAGCAAAGTGCCAAGTGGAGAATAAAGCTATGAAAACAAAACTAACAAACATGTTGAGAGGAAAGGAAAGAAAGAAAGGAAAAGAAGATATGCAAAGTTAAACAGAGGTAGATGAAGAAGATTTACATACATTAAAGATTAACTTCAAGGGGAAAAGAACAGTAGGAAAGGCAAACAAAGAAATAAATGTAGAAAAAAAATAATAGGTTTAACAAATTAAAATTAAAATTATAAAAATGAGAAAGTTCAGTTTTTTGCTGTCATGTCTGATTCTTTGCGACCCTGTGGACTGAAGCACGCCAGACCTCCCTGTTCATCACCAACTCCTGGAGTTTACCCAAACTCATGTCCATCGAGTCAGTGATAACATCCAACCATCTCATCCTCTGTCGTCACCTTCTTCTCCTGCCTTCAATCTTTCCCAGCATCAGGATCTTTTCAGATGAGTCAGCTCTTTGCATTAGGTGGCCAAAGTACTGGAGTTTCAGCTTCAACATTAGTCCTTTCATTGAATACTGAGGACTGATTTCCTTTAGGATGAACTGGTAGCTTTGTTTGTAGTGATGCTTCCTAAGGCTCACTTGACTTCATATTCCAGAATGTCTGGCTCTAGGTGAATGATCACACCATCGTGATTATCTGCGTCATGAAGGTCTTCTTTTTACAGTTCTTCTGTGTATTCTTGCCACCTCTTTTTAATATCTTCTGCTTTTGTTAGGTCCATACCATTTCTGTCATTTATTGAGCTCATCTTTGCATAAAATGTTCCCTTAGTATCTCTAATTTTCTTGAAGAAATCTCTAGTCTTTCCCATTCTATTGTTTTCCTCTATTTCTTTTCACTGATCACTGAGAAAGGCTTTCTTATCTTTCCTTGCTATTCTTTGGAACTGTGCATCAGATGGGTGTATCTTTCCTTTTCTCCTTTGCTTTTCACGTCTGTTTGTAAGGCCTCCTCAGAGAGCTGTTTTGCTTTTTTCATTTTTCTTGAGGATGGTCTCGATCCCTGTCTCCTGTACAATGTCATGAACCTGTGTCCATAGTTCATCAGGCACTCTGTCTATCAGATCTAGTCCCTTAAATCTATTTCTCACTTCCACTGTATAATTGTAAGGGAGTTGATTTAGGTCATACCTGAATGGTCTAGTGAATAAAGACAAAAGAACAAAAAAGGGGGGGGGGGCGGAGAAAACAGGGAAAAACATGGAAAACTGCACAGAACCGCAAAAGCCCAATGTACAGGCAGAGGTATATAACAACAATAAAAACTGTGACTGAATATACACATATACATAGACACCCCTAAGCAAAATCAAAACAATTCAACAAAAATAAATTAAAATAGATTGACCACGTGAACAAAGGAAACCAAATATTATATCTACCAGAACAAAACCACAAAGCACAAGCTGGAAAACAAAAGTAAAGAAAGGTGCCAATTGGGGAATAAAGCAATGAAAATAAAACTAACAAGTATGTTGAGAGGAAATGAAAGAATGAAAAGAAAGAAAGGATATGCAAAGTTAAACAGAAGTAGATAAAGAAGATTTTCAAGGGGAAAGGAGCAGCAGGAAAAGCAAACAAAGGAGTAAATGTAGAAAAATAATAGGTATAAAAAATGAAAAATTAAAATTAAAAAACAAAAAAGAGGAAAACTCCTCAGAAATGCAAGAGCCCAAAGGTGAGGCAGGGGTTTATAACAACAATAAAAAATGTGACTGAGGAAAAATAAGTTCAAAAGCTTAATTAGATTTCATAGTGCCAATAAAATCAACATCAACAACGGAAGGGGGAATAATAGGAGAAAAAAAGAAAAACATTCGAAAAGAATCTACAGAAGTCAAAACATAAGAAGTATAAATGTTTTTCTCGCATCACTGCTATCAGAGTCCCTTCCCTTTCTGGGAGTCACAGTCCACCTCACCTCTCTAGGATGCCCTCCAACACTGTGCTGATCTCTGGACCTGCTGTGGGGGCAGCTCAGATTCTAATCTGGTCCTGCTTCTGTGTATTCTTGCCTCCAGTGTTCACAGCTATCAGAACTAGTGCATTTTCTTTAGTGGGTGCTCTCAATGACCATTTATATATTCCGTAGAGACAGAGTCTGCCTAGTTGATCATGTGGATTTAACCTGCAACTTGTACAGCTGGTGGGAGGGTTTTGGGTCTTCTTCCTTAGCCACACTGCCCCTGGGTTTCAATTGTGGTTTTATTTCCACCTCTGCATGTGGGTCATCCACTGGGGTTTGCTCCTGAGGCTGCCCTGGAGGACTTGGGTTTGCCCATGTGAAGGCCATTTGTGGAGGTGGTGCAGCTGCTTCGGTAGTAGGGGTTCTGGCAGCACCTGGTACTCAGGAGAGTTGGTGGCTAGGATAGCCAGAAATATAGTGCTCTAGAAGGGTATGGCAACCAGTATTGGCCAATATGCTCCAGTATTCTTGCCTGGAGAACTCCCCCTCCCTGACAGAGAGGCCTGGCAGGCCACAGTCTACAGGGTCGCAAAGAGACACTACTGAAGTGATACTGTGTGCATAGACACAAGACATTTTTTTGCCTGTGGCATCTCTGCCCCAGTGAGAGTTGAGCGTGAAGGTGGCATATTTGCTTGGCTTGTGGGTACCCTGGTGGCACCAAGTGTGCAGGGATATGGATTGACTGTGCCACAGGAATTATGGACCTATCAGAGTCTTTTTTCAAGCCTCTTGTAGCTGGTGATCAGAAGGCCTCTTTGACCAGTCTTTCTTGTAGCTTTGCCAGTTCAGGCACTTAAAGAGGCACCCTGGGTGGAGTCCTGCTCTCTAGTTTGGTGCATCAGTCACTTAAAGGAGCACCCCGGGTTGGGGTCCTGCTCTATAGTTAGATGTGTCATGCATTTGATGGCCCAGCCTCTCTATTGTTCAGCTGCTGATGCAGGCATGTGGGGAAAGAGAGGCTATGGTGATGGCTCCACTTGCTACGCGTGACTCAGAAGTATCGCCCTGCTTCCACGGCTGCCTGGCTTTCCTCCACAGGCATTTGTAACCACAGTCTCCTCCCTTGTGACCCCTCTCTCCGTCTCTCTGCAGTCAACAGCAGCCCTCACTCTGGGATTGCTCCACAATCCCCAACTCCAGCTCTCAGCTGCTGCTCCTTCCAGGGCACCTGTGTCCCTGTCCGGGGTATGTATGACTGAGGCAAGGACTGTGTGATTCTCATTCCATTTAGGCTTCTACAGATCAGCTGTTTCACTCTCAGCCTTAAACATGTCTCCTCTGACTCAGACAATTGCCCCAGTGTAGGGATCAGACCCTTGCTTCAGTTCCCCCACCTGCCAAGGGCAGGTCCAGTCCTATAACACTCCTGTTTTTCCCCTTGTTTCTTTATCTACTGAGTTTTGTGAGGTTCTATATATTCTTACCACTGGTCAGGTCCTCCTGTCCGCTCTCAGCTGGTGTTCTGCATGCACTTCTGTGTCTGAAGGTGTACTCCTCGTGTATCCATGGAGAGAGATGTACTCCATGTCCACCTACTCCTGTGCCATCTTGTTCTTCCAGTGTGCATTTTAATATGAAATTTCATTTAAGTAAATTGATATGGATAGCAGGAATTGTCTTTGCCATGACATTTTGAAGAAAACAGAAGCATTATTATTTTTAGCACATAGACAGAAAATAAATAATATCCCCTAAATATTACAGGGGCTTCTCTAGTGGCTCAGAGGTTAAAGCATCTGTTTGCCCACTATGTTGGAGACCTGGGTTCGATCCCTGGGTCAGGAAGATCCCCTGGAGAAGGAAATGGCAGCCCACTCTAGTATTCTTGCCTGGAGAATCCCATGGACAGAGGAGCCTGGTGGGCTATAGGCTATGGGGTCTTACAGACACCTTGTAAAACTCCAGGATATTTGGGATATGAAATGTGTTTTCTGATTTCTTTTCCAGTACTATTTTTTATGGATCAGAATTTTTATAAACCATAAAGCATGATTTATTCATTTCCATGGCTTCTTCTATCATCTGGCTTTTGCTAAACTGTAAGCACCTAGAGAGCAAGACATATTTTTTGCTTAATTTCCTAAAAGCTTACTTCTATTTCATGGACCTCATTGGAGTATCATAAATATTAACAAATTATTGAAGAGTATCTAAAAGTTGGGTTTCAGTCTCTCCAAAGTTGAGATTCTTCACATTAAATTAGGCCAATAGGAATGTATATTTTTATTTCCAGGCAATTAAGATTTTTATCAATCTGATTTATTATTTATACTACTAATTTTGGGGCTTCCCAGGTGGTGCTAGTGGTAAAGAATCCACCTACCAAGGCAGGAGACATAAAAGATGCAGGTTTGATGCCTGGGTTGGGAATATCCCTTGGAGGAGGGCATGGCAACCTACTTCAGTATTCTTGCCTGGAGAATCCCATGGACAGAGGAGCCTGGTGGGCTACAGTCCATGGGTCGCAGAGTCGGACATGACTAAAGTGACCTAGGACACACATGCTAATTTTTGGTAATGTACTTTCCATTTTCAGGAGAAAAGGTGTGTAGGGTAAAAGTTGAGAGCATACATGAATTTTGTCCTTAAAAACTATGTACCCATGAAGGCAAACTTCTAGAGTTTATTAACAGTGTGACTTACCACAGTAAAGCCAGAATTCAAAGCAAAGAACCAATGTGCCACTGAAATTTCAATTTAAACTTTTGGTATGTCACAAAATATGAGAGGTCAAGTTCATTACAGTCATTTAACTGGTATTAAGTCATCTAAACAGATAGTGACTATATTATATTTAATACTTATGAGAAACATATGTGGAAGAAACATTTATTCACTCTTTACAAAAAGTTTCAGGGCAAAACTAACATTTAAATTTAAAGAATAAAATTTTATAGGTTAAACTGTGAAACAAAGTATAGATGAATTCCCAAAGAGAAAGGTTTTGGTATTAGCAATGAACTGAAATTGTAGAATTTTGTTGAGTGTAGTCTGTTTATTTTATTTGGTGGCACATAACATGAAAACACAATTCTTCTCTTAATTTAGGATAAGAGTTTCCTGAATGATAATCTGCTATGAACTTTACTCTCTTCTGAATTATAGAGTTGAGAAAAACAAATATCTGAAAAAGCAAAGCTCGCTATTTTCATGGCTCTGTGGCCACATATCCTAGGGTAGGAAAGCTATAGTTGTTTAGCACCTTTTTAGCTGAGCTGTCATAATTTTTATTAAGGAAAACATAATATTCCAAAAAAAAAGTTTTGTGCATTGTATCTCAACTCTGAAACTGAAAAGAAATGCATTAAAAAAGAAAGATAAAATGCACCAGTGATCCTCTGAACAATTAGACAGACAGATCTCCAAGCCCCAGCTATGGCTCTGAAGAGCCTGTAGTTCCTAGGAAGACTGGGAGTGAACAGGACATTCAGATACACACATAAGGGTACCTTTCAGAATTGGTGAGCCCAATCTGCTCAAACTTAATTAAAGCAGCATCTTCCTCACATTTATAAAAAGAGCTGCTTGACACTGCATCATTTCTGAACATAAAAATAAATGATGTGATGAAGGTCATCATCATTCAACCGCAGGACTGAAAAGGACCTTCAGTCTAACAATTGCCCAAGACGTTAAATAAATTCCACTAGTGAGATAATGAAATCTTTGTTCCTGTACTGCTGAAGTCTAGCTTGAAGGATTTTGAGCATTACCTTCATAGCATATGAAATGAGCACAAGTGTACGTTAGTCTGAACATTCTCTGGCATCGCCTTTCCTCGAGATTGGAATGAAAACTGACCTTTCCCAGTCTTGTGGCCACTGCTGATATCCAAATTTGCTGGCTATTGACTATAGCACTTTCACAGCAAGATCTTTCCAGATTTTAAATTCCCTTACCTCCACTAGTTTTGTTCACAGTAATGCTTTCTAAGGCCCACTTGATTTCACACTCCAGGATGTCTGGCTCTACGTGAGTGATCACACCATAGTGGTTAGACCTTTTCAGTATAGTTCTTCTGTCTAATCTTGACACCTCTTCTTAGCGTCTTCTGCTTCTGTTAGGTCCTTGCCATTTCTGTCCTTTCTTGTGCCCATCTTTACATGAAATGTTCCCTTGGTATCTCCAATTTTCTTGAAGAGATCTCTAGTCTTTCCTGTTCTATTGTTTTCCTCTATTTCTTTGCATTATACACTTAAGAAGGGTTTTTTGTCTCTCCTTGTTATTCTCTGGGTATATCATTCAGTTGGGTATATCTTTCCCTTTCCCCTTTGCCTTTCACTTCTCTTCTTTTCCCAACTATTTGTAAGTCCTCCTCAATCAACCATTTTGCCTTTTTTGCATTTCTTTTTCTTTGGGATGATTTTGGTCACCCATACATACAAGCTGGATTTAGAAAAGACAGAGGAACTGGAGATCAAATTGCCAACATCCAATGGATCATAGAAAAGCAAGGGAATTAAAAAAAAGGTCCACTTCTGTTTCATTGACTATGGGGAAACCTTTGACTGTGTGGAACACAATAAACTGGGAAATTCTTAAAGAGATGGGACTACCAGACCACTTACCTGCCTCCTAAGAAGCCTGTATGCAGGTCAAGAATACATACATAGAATCGGACATGGAACAACAGACTGGTTCAAAACCGGGAGAGGAGTATGTCAAGGCTGTATATTGTCACCCTGCTTATTTACTTATATGCAGAGTACATCATGTGAAATGCCAGGCTCGATTAGTCACAAGCTGGAATCAAGACTGCCGGGAGAAATATCAGCAACCTCATATATGCAGATGATACCACTCTAATGGCAGAAAGCAAAGAGGAACTAAAGAGCCTCTTGATGAGGGTGAAAAAAAGACACTGAAATAGCTGCCGTAAAACACAACATTCAAAAATAAGATTATGGCATCCAGTCCCATTACCTCAAGGCAAACAGATGGGGAAAAAGTGGAAATAGTGACCGAAGCAACTTAGCAGACATGCATATGTGCTTTCTATTCAAAACTAATAGGAATGTATTCTTTTTCCAATATAAGTTATTTTTTTAGATATAACTGCAGAAAAGGGGACATTGAACATTCTTAAGTTTTTGTCTAAATTATGCCTCCCTTTCTCATCTTTTCAGCAAATATTTCACCTAAAGAGGAAAGGACAGCAGATATGGAGTGCTCCACATTTGTCTCTGTAAAAATGAGAAAGTGGCTGAGAAATAATCTTGATGAACTGTAAATGATGCAGCCCCACCAAATTAGTTAATAAGAAAAAAGACAAATTTTAATTCTGACATGATGAAGAATGCCTTTTTATGATACAACAAACAGTACCAGAATAGTTGTTGCTAGCTACACAATGCTAACATGCAGAATTTCTTTTCCAAAGAAGGTTCACTGTGGTAGAAGTTATAGTCTAGGGGTTTTATGATGTGAAAGAGATTTTGGTTGCCAAAAGTTTTGATCTTCTCCCCCAGCCACCTACTGCTGCCACATACACAGTCTGAAGTAAAGTAAATAAGGAATAAAAATAAAAGCTGATGGGAGTGGAATCTAGATAGGTCACTTGTCTCCCTTGTGCTCACCCCTCCTCCCAGTATCTTTAGGGGGGTAATAGCCTAATCTGATTTGAAAAAGATATATCATATATGTTGTGTGTGTGCATGTGTGTGTGTGTGCACACGTGTGCTTAACTGTGTCCAACTCTTTGCAACCTCATGGACTATAGTCTGCCAGGCTTCTCTGTCCATGAAATTTTCTAGGTAAGAATACTGGAGTAGATTCCCACTTCCTTCTCCAGGTGATCTTCCCAAGTATCGAACACAGGTCTTCTACATCTCCCGCATTGGCAGGTGGATTCTTTTCTCTGAGCCACCTGGGAAGCCCCGAATATGTCCTAGTAACACACAAAGAAGCATACACTTTTTTGTTGCATTGCTCTTTAAGATCAAAGTAAAGCTTTAACAGATTTCTAAATGCTCACTTAAACTACGCAATGGTTTCTCACCTGCCCTGAGCAAGGGCAATACATATTCTTCAGGATTAAAAGGGAATAATGAGAGTGAAAGGAAAGAAAAAATAAACTGTTGACTAGGAAAGACTGATGAAGGTTAAAATTTCATCCAGAGTTGGACATGAATGTTTGACATCAAAGTCTTCAATAATTCTTTCAGGATGGAAATACCTAGAGGCTGAATTATTTGACTGAATTCAACTTTGTTATATTATGCTAACTGAAAAATGTTTATTCTCCTTTACTTTTACTAAAATAATCAATATCACAAACCATTAGTTCATATATTTCAAGAAGTCAAGAATTTCTTGTGGTTCTCAAAATAAGTTTGAATAATTTTTTCTTAATAATGTATAACTTGAAGATAGATCTAACTCCATCAAGTCAGGTACAATAAGCAAGCATAGCTATACTTTGAAATAAGCTTGGTCTCAGAGATATAGAATTTGATATGCTTCTAGGGCTATGATAGAAGAAAAGTAACAAAAATGTTACATTGATAAAATAAGATAGCTAAGAGATATATTGAGTACAATATCTTTATTGGTTTTCATCAAGGTGTAAATTTTAAATATAGCTTTATCTTTTATCCTTTTTGTTCAGTTACTAACTGGTTTCTGACTGTTTTTGACCCTATGGACTACAGCATGCCAGGCTTCCCTATCCTTCACTATCTCCTGGAGTTTGCTGAAACTCATGTCCATTGACAGGGATATCATCCAACCATCTCATCCTCCTTAACCAGCCATATTTCCCATACAAAGGAAGGTGTTTTCTAAACCTCTTTTTAATAATTTAAAACTAATTTTAACAGTTATCTATCTCTATATATACATATATATAAATACTTTATATAGAATAGTTTTTATTTTCCCAGTGAAGTTATAACACAGATATGTGTCACTTATTAAAGTCTAACTTTTTGCAATCACAAGGACTGTAGACCTCCAGGCTCCTCTGTCCATGGGATTTCCCAGGCAAGATTAGTGGAGTGGTTGCCATTTCCTACTCCAGGAGATCTTCCCAACCCAGGGATCAAACCTAGGTCTCTTAAGTCTCCTGTATTGGCAGGCAGATTCTTTCCTACTGTGCCACCTGGGAAGGCCACAACATAGATATTTTTTATTGCTTAAAGATAAGAAAACATTAGAGAGTATAAAGATAATATAATAATATAGATATTTATTTAAAGATAAGAAAACTGAGACTCAGAGAGTATAAATTGAAAGGGAAGTGCCTGACTAGTGAAAGAGTAAACTGTCTAATCTTAATAGTTAATCAAAAGCCATTTATGTCATGCTGCCTTTCAAGAATACATGTTTCAGTGAATGGGCTTATGAAATTAATACATTTATCAACAAGAAAGGAGTGTGAACAAAAGAAAGAAATAGAAAGAAGGGGGCAGGAAGGAAAAAGGAAGGAAAGTAAGGAGAAAGGCAGAGAGAGGAAAGAAAGATATTCCTATAGGAAAATAATGAATTCCTATTAGTTTGAGATAGAATGGTTACATAGATACATATGCTTATATTTGTATAAAGGAGGGGGTCACCAACCCAACAGCATAAGCATATTAAATATTCATATTTTTATTAGCAGAAAGAGTAATGATACAATAAATAAAAAGGGATACAATAAATATATATTAAACTTGTTTTAAAATCAAACTACTGGTGTTTGTTCCGTATGTTGGTATCATCTTTTTTCAATGATATTTCTATTTTTAACTCTTCCAACCTTCCAAATTAAGACTAGAAACCAAACTAGAGTTTGCTTTCAGAAACAGCAATGGAATGGACAATTGCAAAATTTTGGTGCTGTCAGCAGAGAATATACTCAAAATCACATGGGTATAAACAAAGTTTTTTGGAAGAGTTTTTGTTCAATGTGGAAAGTGAAGGATGCTAAAATATAACTGAGAAACATTTTAGTTTTTTAAATGGGAAGAACAGTGGTAAATTTTTAATAAAATATTTCTTCAGACTCTTATTCACAATCCTAACCATTCAAAATAAAGGATGAATGTACCATGTTGTCTTAACTTATCAGTCAGTCTTAATGCATATTTTAACACAATGAAAAACCTCTTTTATGAGATTTTTTAATATAAAGTAATATTATTTTGAATGATATGCTATTTGATAGACCCAAATACTATAAAGAGTTAGTGGATATTCTTTTCACTTAAAATTTGAAACAAAAATTTTCTGCATGTAATGTTAACAAAAATTAAAGACATTTACTTCTAAACTATTAAGATGTTTTGAGTATCAAATGTATATGAAGAAATTTTAGAAAGTATTAAATGCTGTTTTTTAAAATGTTAGGTAATGTGTTTTCCTTATTTTTCCAACTGATAAACAAGTATCATCTGGCAGTTACTAATTCTCCATAATAAACTGTCTATGATTTAAGTTAATTTCTTTTTCAATTTAAAGTAATTTTTTCTGTGTCATTCATATCCTTAACATCTGTTTCTTTCCTTCTGCCATTTAAGTCATTTTTTTGACTTCTATGACATGCATGTATATGTGTGTACATACCTGTTTGCGCTTATGCTTTACATGTATAAGCACAGTTTATGTCTGAAAAAGTATATTTAGAATAATTTTCAAACTATAACAATATAATCTCAACATCATTTTTGACACTTTCTGGATATGCTTTTCAGAAATATTTTGTAAAATGGCAGGAAGCTAGGAGCAATATATCAAGATTTATGATAGAAATGATAAAATTAATCATTTTAGACTTCATTATCTCAGATCCTTAGATATTTAGAACTAAACATATTATTGATTTAATTTCACTCTCTTCACAGATATTTTCTTAGTATGAGTATAGTCTCTTTTTACTCCTATATATTACAGTTGTAAAAATAAACATTTTTACTTAAACTATAGTAACCTTTGTGTTGAAAAAAAATTCTAAATATCTGTCGTAAGTGTGACCCACTCCACATTTGTTGAGTATATGCAGCAAGTGTTACATCATGATTTTTTTTACAGGAATGATGTTTTAACTGATTAATACAACTCTATTTAAAATCACACAGTCGCCTTTATCAAAAATTAGTAACATACATGGAATAACTTTTCTACTGTTTTTTACAATTTGGTTTCATTAGTAGGTGTGGACAAACTTGGAAAGAAATATCTGCAGACAAGTGCTAACGGTCTCTATCAACATGGTAAAAGATTGAAGATATATGGAATGCTATATTTGATAGGAACAAAGGTAAAAGAAATGAAATGTACATATTATAAATGAAATAAAATCCTAAGTACTTTTAAAGCTATTTTTAAAATCAGAATACAGCATAATTACAACAGCAGACCAGTTGCTTCCATTTATTTTTATATATAACCCATATGTGTGACTCGAAGTCATTTAATTTTTAGAATTTACTGTGTACATTTTCAATTCCTGGCTACCTCACCATATTTAATCATGATTTAGTCTTTAATTATCATACAGCATGCAAAAAATGACAATCATCTTATACAGATGTGGTTGATCTTTGTAAGTTTCTCTCAATTTTTATTGTTTGACTTGCTTATCTATCCTTTAATTTATTCATCAAACCTACAGCAAATATTTATTGAATGTATAAATTCTGAAAATAATTTCAATTAGAATTTGCTTTGTTTTCTTAAATTTATTTTTAACTTTAATCTGCTAAATCACTAATTTTTGACTATGTAAACTCTCAAGTTAATTTACATACTTAAACAGGATTAATCATGGAGCTTGCTAAGAAGTGATTGTCATGTTTATATTTACAGATATGATTTAGTTTTCTTCTTTTTAAAAAGCTATTGCTATTTTAGTTACTTTGAAAACTGAGAAGACTGCTAAACCACTCTTTAAACTTTGCTTGCTTGTTTGATCTATTTCCTCACTTAGACATTACACTAAACTCTGTACTGCAGTTTTTATAAGCCAGGGTATACTTATGAAAAATATATATTAAAATTTCATTTTACAATTCCCATTCTCAACAGAATTTTCATTTAAATCCCTCTGTGTAGAAGTCTAAGGGCAGATAGAATAGAGACCAAACCCATGTACTGAGAAATTAGATTTCTTATTAATATGTGGAGCTTTTTTTATCTTGAATGGTCTAACAATCTATGAAGTCACTTGCATTCTTTGTGGTTTTAATTCGCTAGTATCACCCAAAATTAGGAAAATAATTTTGTTTTTACTTTGTAATCTAACTTCTTGATATTTTCTTTGTATGAAATGTCAAGGAAAAAAGTATTGCAAGTTGCAACAGGTCATGCTGTCACATAAAGTAATAGGTTAAGTACAAAGAAATCCTCTTATTACCAAATGTAGGAGCAAATGTACTTGAGGGTAAGATAAACGCTGTAGGAGAGTCAAAAGCATATTCTAACTTCCTCTTATTTTTTACTTTCATCACTGCCCAAGATGATATTAGAAGTAAGCACTATATGAACAATAACTTGACACCTTAATGCCTTATGGAATTAGTAGTATTCTTTCATCTTACTATAAAACATTTTCTATATAATTTATTTGCTAACAATTTATTTATTTATTTTGTCTTAAACAGTCACTCTGTTAAGGAAAACCTGCCTGTTTTATGAAAGAAGATTTCTCAAAAGCCCGTGGCAAATATCTCTCATAATTTGGGCACTGGCTCTGGTTTCTTCCATGAGAAGTCAAAATTGTTTTAGCCATTAAAAATAAATAAAGCAAAGCAAAAATAGAGGTAAAAAAGAAGGGTGAGATGAGGAGGAAAGAAGTTCAAAGTTTATATCATGTTAGTCTATTACCATGATTAACTTCTTATTTCAAAAAGAGCTTATCTGGTAATACTAGATAAGTCTAGTAGCATCCACACATGTATACATACATACATATGTAAATAAATAAATGGTTTGAAAACAAACATTTCATAATAGGAAACAAATAGGAAGGACATTGTTTAGAATCACAGTAAATTCTTGTGAAATCAGTAAAAACTTTTGTTCTTCCAGTCAAACCAACTTGAAAGTTAGAAAAATGATTGGCCAAAATCACTCAAAGGTGTGAGAATTTTGTCACTGTATTCTTCAGAAGCTAAAACATGTAGTTTTTACCCAAATATAAAATAATAATAATAGTCTCCTCCATTTTAAAGTGAATTTTAAAAATTACATTAATTTGGGAGTAATTACATTAATTACTACTATTATGATAAAGGCTACACAATTTAAAGAACTGCCTAATTTTTATTCTTTCAGCTTCAGATTGATCTTGACATTCTACACATCTTATTTGGAAAAGTGTGAACTTTTCATTGCAGTGTGTATTTTGCCTCATTCTGTACTGTGTTTTTTTTTTTTTTTTTAACTTTTCTCATTATAGATGTACCTTGCCATTGCCTGTTGCTTAGCAATTGTCATAACTAATTTCGTGCTCAGAAAGAGTCATGTGCATGGTACCAATTAATATAAATAATATATAAGGATAATTGATTATATTTAAAAGGTGCTTCTACTAAAGCAATTTTCTCTAAAGGTTTTATAATGAATGAATGGTGGCACTTGAAATGCTGATTCAAAGAACTTCTTCAGGTGGGTTCACTACAAACCCCATACTGAAATAAATGTAAAATAAAACCAATCCCTTACACTTAGGTTAAGCACAGCATTCAAAATGGATTACATAAACACTGTATTACTTAAAATAGTTTAAAAGACAGCAAAATAGTGACTCAAGAGAGTTTCAAATGACTTTCCAAAGTAACAGATAAAGATATGTCTGAAATACATGAAGTTTTTTCATTTCACTCAACAGTTACAAAATAATTGAGGTCAATTTTAAAGCTGCAAATTTCTTTTTTTTTTTTTTTAAAGGGTGAGTTAAGAGTTAACTCCTATTTTTATTTGTACAAATGCAAATTTCAGCAATGTTTATTTAATTCACCATTCCTGAGAAAACTCACTATATTTAGTTTAATTATCTCCTATAAGAACATAAATCAAAGTTTTCCAGTAGTGGTGATAGATTCATTTCAATCATTTTACTCTGAGGCAGACATCCTGATTGATCAATACAGCATTTGACCCAATTCTTTGACCAAACACATACAATCACAGAATGATATCATTTGGGAATTTGCTCCTAAGGATTTATCATTTGATGAAGGGCCAATCTTTTACTTCTTGACTTTGCAATTTCCCGTCTAGACAACTACACAATGGCATTTTTGAGGATAACATAGCTGTTCTTTCAATTTTGTCTTCAAACTTTACAAAATGATGCAGTTGATTTTTAGCATCATTAACTTTCTGGAGTAAAAGTTTTCTTTAATGATTACAAATATCCATGAGGCAGTCTTGTTCATCCTTTTCCTTGACCCCTATTCCTACCTCCCTAATCCTTCTCTCTCTTTCTGTCAGGATATACAGCTATACAGTTCATACTCTTTCCACAATTTACATGAAGTTTTTGGTGATAATTGTATTAAGGAGTAGTTAGATTAGTATTAAACATCTGAAATCAGCATATTTGAGGGGGGTATATCATATTTTCTCCAGTGATATAAAAATTGTCACATCCTCTAATTCTATTAAGTAATACATTACATCAGATGTTTGTGCTCCCTTTTAAAAAGCTTTAGAAATCTGGTAATTAATTCATATGAGAGAACATTTCAGAAAATTAAATTATAGTAACCTAAAAAAAAAAAAAAAACTTCATTGTACTAAAAAGTCAGGAATGGTCTGATACCATTATAAGAATCAGTACCATGGACCAGGAAGAGTAGTTTCCTACATTTGAGTGGTGTCAGAGCGTAACTCTAGATAGAAGTTGATTATCTACTTATAAACTACTTCCTTTTAGCACTGTATAAATTTAGGTTTGTTAGGAAGGGGTGAAGATGTTTAACTATATGGCAGAAACTAAAGAGACCATAGCAAAAATCAACAAGGCTAAAAGTTGGTTTTTTGAAAAAATAAACAAAATTGATAAACCATTAGCAAGACTCATTAAGAAACAAAGGGAGAAGAACCAAATTAACAAAATTAGAAATGAAAATGGAGAAATCACAACATACAACACTGGTTTCGAATATATGAGTAGCTTCCTTGATATCAATCATACTCTTCACAGAGATATTTAAGTTTTATTTTATTCAGTTCTACTTTAGCTACTTATTACTGAATGAAATATATATTTCTGATGTAGACTGCTTAATAAACCTTCTTCCTTTATAGTTAAACTTCATTTTAGGCCTATAGTGCGTGCTAAGTAGCTTCAGTTGTGTCTGACTCTTTGCAACCCTATGGACGATAGCCCACCAGGCTCCTCTGTCCATGGGATTCTCCAGGCAGGAATACTGGATTGGGTTGCCATGCTCTCGATCCAGGGACTAAACCCACGTCTTTTATGTTTCCTACATTGTCAGGTGAGTTCTTTATCACTAGTGCTACCTGGGAAGTTCAGGCCTATAGTAAGGGAATTTAATTTCTCTTATGAGAAATCTCTCATGTATACAACTTTTTTTCGCAAGGTCTTATGATGAAAAAATAAGCTTTAGCCTCATGTTGCATTAGCCTAATATTGCTTTAGCCTAAATATTATCTACTGAAAAAACAACAGTACTCCATTTCTCAGGTCTGAAAATAGGTTAAAATGCAATTAAAAGAGAAATGTGAGAACTAGAACAACAACAACAACAACAACAAAAAAAACCCCAGCAAACACAGAAGACCCCAAATAGCCAAAGCAATGACAAAGAAAAATAGAGCTGGAAGAATCAAGCTCCCTAACTTCATTCAGACTATCCTACAAGCTACAGTCATCAACACAGTAGTGTACTGGCACAAATATAAAAATATAGATCAATGGAACAAGATAGAAAGCCCAGAAATAAACTAATGTACCTGTAGTCAATTAATCTAAATCAAGGGAGGCAAGGCTATATATACAATGTTTGAAAGACAGTCTCTTCAACAAATGGTGCTCAGAAAACTGGACAGCTACAAGTGAAAAAAAAATGAAAATACACTATAAAAAATAAGCTCAAAATAGATTAAAGATCTAAATATGAGACCACACACTATAAAACTCCTAGAGGAAAACAGATGCAGAGATAAGTCATAGCAGTATCTTTTTCACTTCATCTCCCAGAAGCATGAAAATAAAAACAAAAGTAAACAAATGAGACCTACTTAAACTCAAAAGCTTTTCCACAGCAAAGAAAACAGTGAAAAAAACACTTGAAAAGACCACCATATGCTGGGAAAAAAATAATTGTGACTGATGAGACTTATAAGGAAAGAGTCTTCAAAATTTACAAACAGTTCATGAGGCTTAATCTCATCAAAACAAACCAATACAAAAATGGGCAGAAGACCTAAGCAGACACTTCTCCAAAAAAGATAAATAGATGGCCAAGAGGTACATGAAAAGATGCTCAACATCACTAATTATTAGAGAAATGCAAATCAAAACTACAATGAGATATCACTTCACACCTATCAAAAATAGCTATCATCAAAAAAATCCACAAACAATAAATGCTTAAGAGGGCATGGATAGAAGGGAACCCTCCTGCACTGTTGGTGGCAATGTAAATGATACAGCCACTACAGAGAACATTATAAAGTTTCCTTAAAAACTAAAAATTGAGCTACCATATGACCCTGCAATCCTACTCCTGGGCATATACCCAGAGGAAAACATGATCCAAAAGGATACATGCATCCCAGTGTTCACTGCAGCACTGTTTATTATAACAGCCATGACATGGAAGCAACCTAAATGTCTATAGACAGAAGAATGGACACAGAAGAAATGGCACATGTATGCAATGGAATGTTACTCAGCCATTAAAAAGAATGAAACAATGCCATTTGCAGCAACATAGATGGAGATTCTAGAGATTATCATATTAAATGAAGTAAGGACAGAGAAGGAGAGACAGAGAAGGAGAAATATCATATGACATCCCTTACTGTTGCTATTTAGTCATCATGTCCAACTCTTTGCAACCCCACGCAACCACCAGGCTCCTCTGGCCATATTTTCCAGGCAAGAATACTGGAGTCGGTTGTCACTTTCTTCTTCAGGGGTTCTTCCCAACCCAGGGCTGGGACCTGAATCTCCTGAGTTTTCTGCACTGGCAGGTGGGAATTCTTTACTGCTGAGCCACCAGGGAAGCCTGATGTTCCTTATACGTGAAATCTACAAAGACATGATATAAATGAACTTATTTGTAAAAGAGAAACATGCTCACAGACCTAGGAGAATGACCCTATGCTTACTGAGGGGTAAAAATGGGAGGAAGAGATAGTTAGGGAGTTTGGGATCAACATGCACACACTGCTATATTTAAAATGGACAATCAACAAGGTCCTACTGTATAGCACAGGGAATTCTGCTCAATGTTATGTGGCAGCCTGGATGGGAGATGAATCTGGGAGAGAATGCATGCGTGTATAAGTATAGCCGAGTCCCTTTGTTGTCCACCTCAAACTGTCACAACATTGATAATCAGCTATATGCTAATATAAAATAAAAAGTTAATAAAAGAAAATGAAACTCTTACAAAAGATAAAATATTTTTAAGAAATGAAAGAGAACTGTGAATTACCTTTTTTTTTTTGGAAGGGGAACTGTCCCAAAGTTTTGTATTATAACATTTGTTAAAGCAAGTACTTTGGATGGTATTACTCATGTTATCTATGGAATGCTAATTAAGTTTCAAAACAGAAATCAGTTAAATATAGCTTATACATCATTATTCTCATTTTGTATTTTATTTTAAAAATTAAGATGCATATAATTTACAAAAAATCTATAAAACCTACCTATATAAAAAACATATTGTGATAATTTCTATTAACCAAATTGATTTTCAATTGCAATAAAATAGATTACAAATGATATATATGTATGTATGCACACATAAATAAATCTCTTTCTTGGATCAAAGCCTTGTCGTGGCTAAGGGGTTTGCATAACTTAATGAAGCTATGAACAATGCTGTGCAGGGTCATCCAAGATGGATGGGTCATAGTGAAGAGTTCTGACAAAATGTGGTCCTCTGGAAAAGGGAATGGCAAGCTACTCCAGTGTTCTTGCTGCAAGAACCCTGTGAGTGGTATGAAAAGGCAAAAAGATATGAAACCAGATGACAAGCACACCAGGTCAAACGATGTCCATCATGCTACTGGGGAAGAGCAGAGGGCAATTACTAACAGATTCAGAAAGAAAGAAGTGGTGGGGCCAAAGTGGAAACAAAATTAAAAGATTCTTGCTCCTTGGAAGAAAAGCTATGACAAACCTAGAGAGTGTTTTAAAAAGCAGAGATACCACTTTGCTGACAAAGGTCCACATAGTCAAAGCTATGGCTTTTCTAGTAATCATGTATGGATGTCAGAATTGGACCAAAAAGAAGGCTGAGTGCCAAAGAATTGATGCTTTTGAGTTGTGGTACTGCAGAAGACTCTTTATAGAGTCCTGTGAGCTGCAGGAAAATCAAACTGGTCAATCCTAAAGGAAATCAACCCTGAATATTCACTGGAAGGACTGATGCTGAAGTTGAAGCTTCAATACCTTGGCCAACTGATGTGAAAGCCAGCTCATTGGAAAAGACCCTGATGCTGAGAAAAATTAAAGGCAAAAGGAGGTGTGGGTGGCACTGGATGAGATGGTTAGATAGCATCACTGACTCAACAGTCATAAGTTTGAGCAACTCCGGGAGCTAGTGAAAGACAGAGAAGCCTGGCATGCTACAGTCCATGGGGGTCTCAGTCAGACATGACTTAAGAGACTGAACAACAACATCAATATATATAAATGTATAGATATAAAAACTTACTACTTTTTAAAACATTACCTCATAAGGCTCTAGTTAAATTAATTTAATATACAAAGTATATATTTGATTATACAAACAAGTGTTAAGCCCAAATTTCTAGGACATTAAAAAACAAACCATTATACAGTGAGTTTCCACGGGGTAGATTAAAATATTTGGCAATTTTTCAAAACAGAATTTTAAAATGAAGAAATATATTTCTTATTTTCAGATAGCTGTGTTAATATTTCCCATTTTTAATAAAGTAAATTTGATTGAGTCTCCTTTTGTAAATTATATATATCTTTTTAATGAAGAAGTAAGAGCCTCTTCATTTTAAGTAGTGATTCTAATTACATTCAAGTTGGACTTACTAAATGAAAATAGTCGCTCAGTCATGTCTGACTGTTTGCGACCCCGTGGACTGTAGCCCACCAGGCTCCTCTGTGCATGGGATTCAAGCAAACACAATTTACCCATGTCTGTAATATATAAAAGAAGACTGGAAACGTGAACAGAGAATTCACAGGAGCAGTGAATAATCAGCTTAGGCAAAGTGCTGTGATGTTTCCCTTTCTTCCTGTATCTACAATCTCAATACAAATAAGAAGTGCTCCAGAAGGGTTTCATGCTACTGACTCCACTCCTGGAAGCTTTCTAAACAGCAGAAACTCACTAGGCTATCTCTGGGGCTATTAGGCCAGAGTATATTTAAATAATTTAAATCAAGTCTGACTTGATTTAACTATGCATTGCCATAGTTTGGGGAATATTTATGAACAAAACATCTGGTGTTGAGTATCATCTGGGTCCACAGGGCAAGGTAAGGAGAAAGTCATGCAGCAAAAGCACCCTGCACCCTTGCAAGCAATATTTGGCAAGGATATAGATCTACCCAATGGCTTAGCAAAAATGCTGTACAAATAGCCAAGCTCGAACTCTCCTGACAGCAACCTATGCAAGAGGGAGCTGTGTTGGGGAAAAAGAGCCCAGAAATGTGACTCTATGGAGAGTACTTCCAGGAGGTGGGAAACTGAATGGAACCGTGACATATGCAGAGGTCCACGGGAGTCTCAGAAGTATCCATTAATACAACCAATAAAATAATTCACATTTAGGGCCAGACACACAGAATGTTCAGATGGTAATAAAAGCAATCACAAAAGATAGGTTCTCATCTTCTCTCAAAATACACTGGAAAAGGAAATGAGACACAGAAATAAAGGGTAAGAAGTTGAGAGGAAAGAGTGAAAAATACCATGTTTGCCTCCCCACTATCAGTCCCCAAGACAAGTGAGATCACAGTTGCATTGGTAAGTGGGGAGAGGCTTTGCATTATGAGTTTTAAGTTTTAAATTAAAGTGGAATGGACTTTTTAATATCAAGAGGAGTCAATTTTTAAAATGAGACTTGTTCTTACAATTGAAATTTATATCAAAAGATTCTATGCAAGGCTAGGAAGGAAGTATTAGAAATGTTTTAAAGCACTAGTTAGGAGGAAAGGAAAAAAAAAAGCCATTTCCTTTTCTGCTACTTCACTGGCTTCAATTCTTTTATTAAAAGGGTTAAATTCATGTCACTTCTCCTCCAGAAGTTCATATTCCAATGAGGGATTAGTTGTGTAAGTTGTTTTAATGTAAGGGGAGATGTGAAAAAGCAGCATATGCATTCACTAACAGGAGAGGAACCCTATCTAGTGACCTTATGAGAGATTCTTATGTCTAAACTGGAACCTTAAGTGTGAATTTCTTAGTTATGTAACACATGGCAAAAATGGAGTGATGGGTTGTAATGAGTGTATTAGCCACAGGGAGTTTTTTTCGGGAAGATTCCTACGTAAGGACAAATAGGACATTTTTAGGAACTCAGTCCAGTGTGAATACTCCTCTCTGGAGGAACACCTTTCTCCTCCTCAAAATATTTTGTGGAGAGATGTGTGAGAAACCTAGTGGGTAAGAAGGACCAGTACAAACAGTAATTTAAAAGCCCTGTTTTGTTTTGGTTGTCTTCATCTCTGCAGAAACATCTGCTAACCATGGGTAGGACAAGCAATTAATGGATCTCAAGCACTTCACCAGCGACCAGCCAAAACTCAGTAACAAGGTACAAATCTCAAAGGAAAAGAAATTTGAAGTACAGCTAAGTAAGAAGTTCACTTACCAGATCCAGTGGAAGGAAACACCACATCCCCACAGGCATCATAATGGAGGTCTAACTACATTGGCCAAGACACCTCTTCCTTCTCAGGCTCCCCGCCAACACGTTGTTTCTCTGCGTCAGGTGTCGCTCCATCTGAGGCGCCATTTTCTTAGTCCGATGAGTGGCGGGCACTGAGGCCTCACGCTTTATAACTCCCTCTTCTAGTTGGGGTTCACCAGCACCTGCTGCCTGTCCAGGCAGCCCTGTGCGCTTTCTCTATGAGCCTGTAGGCCTCAGCGTCCAGCACTTTTGCTTTGTGGCCCGTTATCTGCTGGAGGTCCTGGCTGAAACGCACCAACTGTGAGGCGTTCAGGTGCCTCCGGGAAGGAGAAGGGCTGGATGCTCAGTCCCACACAACGGACTGCTTCCCCATGGAGTGGGTGGTGCGGGTGACCTTCCTTAGGGCCTCCTGCGGCTGGGAAGGGATCTTGTGAAGGGGATGGTCCAGGACAACCTGCGGCGGCCTAGGGCCACGCACACTCTCTCAATTAGCAGCTCCTTGGGGAAGCCGGGCTGGTTTCACTCCAGCAGCAGAGCCAAGCCCAGAGCAGCGTTTGTCTCTGGCACAGAGAAGCCTTTCACCGCTGCCTCCGTGTGTACCAGCAGCCAGCCAACCCAAGTATGGCCCAACTCGTGAAGCGCAACCACGTCCCCCGCACCCTCTGAAAAGATTCCGCTCGGTGGAGTGGCACGGGCCACACCGCGCGGCGTGTGGTGCTGGAGGGAAAACCCGTTTTGGCCGCGAGATCTTCCCCGAACTTCCCGCGAGGGTTCCATACAGAACTCGGCTACGCTGAGCCGGGATTGCAGCTGACAGACTACCGGTGAACACAGCGGACCCAGGTCAGTGCCAGTCTTTTCAGGCGCTGCTTGAAAACCTCGTGCCTTTCCCACGGTGTGGAAAGGTGGATGAAGACTTGGTCCAGTGGGCCTGGCCTCAGCATTGTCAAAAGTGTCGGTTTGGTTGGTGGAGGCCTGAGCTGTGACATGGTCCGTGGTGCCCGGTCCACCCGTTTCCACAGAAACGGGTTCAGAGTACGTCCCTCTTCCTTGTTGGAGAAACCGGACCTGCTGTTGGGGCGGTTCTTGCCCACAGAGTCAGTCTTCTCGAGGTACACGACGCCCGGGGGCGGGGGCGGTTTCCCTGAAGAGGCTGCACAAATGCGCAGCGCTGAGGACTCGGTTGACCGCCGCAAACTCCTGACTGGCCAATGCCAAAGAAGACACAGGCGTCCATCTCTGCCATCTGGGTCAGTGGCAGGTTCCCACAGCCCGGGAGAACAGCAGGGTACCCTTTGGAACTTTGGCACCGAGCTGAAGAAAGCGTTCCGGTCTCTTCAGATAATCACAAACCCATCGGCTGCATTCCTGCCAAGTCTTTGCGACTGACTCTTTTCTGTACCTTGTTGTTCACAATCATGAAATGTAGCATTTTAAACGGATTTAAAGCACTGAATGCTTCCCTCCCCATCACTCCAGGCAAATGGAAACCTGCACAGGCAAGTCCAGCGCTGATTTCCCCAAGGCCGAGGGGGCAATTCCTAAGAAACCCCGTGCTTGTAAGAAACTGGGGTCCTGGTCTTGCTTCCATATTCAGTTTATCTTCAGCCTCCAGATGTTTCTCTTCTAAACTGTCCATAACTGCCCCTGCATTTAGAACGTCCAGGCCAGTTGAGGTGGCCAAACACCACAGCTCTGGCTGCAGGCCGACTTTCCACATCTTCCGCGGGCACCCAGTGGACTCATGGGGCCTCGCCTGTGGCCAGCACCTGATAGACGCAGCTGGTCCAGGAATGTTGGTCCCGCCAGCGCTGAGGAGTGCTGCAGCTCGGCCGCCACAGCGACGGGGACAAGGTAGGGTGGACCCCCTGCCCCTTTCGCAGTTTCCTCTTCATTTTCAGGGCTCCTCCACCTAGTTTACACAGAGTTCATTGTTTCTGCTTTATCCTTGAGGTGTAAAAGAGGTTAAGTACTACCTGAAAGTTTCCTGAGTCTGACCGGCTTTTGGACTAGGTGTATCAGCAAGAATCCACAGATCTTGTCAAAGGTCTTGGAGAGCTGACGCACCTGCCAGCTCTGGGGCTTGGCTTCCACCTGTGAAGCATGCTTGTGTCCTCCCTGCCTCATGCCTGCCTGGGCTCCTCCCCATCCCCTTGTTCAAAAAGTTTAGATTATAACTGCTTCACTTTTGAAGGGGAAGTTATTTTGCATGGAAATTATGTTCTTGGTAGAAATTATGTTCTTCTCCCTTAGAGCACTCCTAAAAATATCATACAATGTGACATACTTGTTCTAATGAATCTTCACGCTTCACTACCTTTCCAACCAGATATTTGTCCCTGAGCTTGTCTCTGAGGGAAATTCCAAGCCTCTGTGTAAATATTATCAACCTTCAAATTGTATATACATTATAGATTTAGAGAATATGACACAGCTTTCATTTCATTGGACTGTACTATTTTAGCTTTTATGGAAGATTATGGGTTAGTTTCCTGTTTTGTTTTAATAGAAGTACAAGTGCAGTGAAAATAACTTGGTCAAC
The DNA here is from genome assembly GCF_023699985.2 of Odocoileus virginianus. NCBI lineage: Eukaryota > Metazoa > Chordata > Mammalia > Artiodactyla > Cervidae > Odocoileus > Odocoileus virginianus. The sequence continues at coordinate 75,279,079 of NC_069674.1, forward strand.
GTGTAGAATGATTTAAATGAATAAAAACCTACTATATGTTTTCTAACAGACCCAAACACTAGATGTTCGGCCTTCCTATTTCTATGTAAGATGTTGATTAATAGCAGCTACTGCTTTTGCATCTATCTCAAGGCTTATGAATAACAAATTTTACTTCATTTTGCTAGGCATAAAATGTATGACTTTTGGTTCTTGTCTGGAGATTTATTTGACTCACATTATACGAGCTTTGGAAGCATTACTGAAGACTTAGACTGAGTGAATACCCAAGGGCCTAGGTAAACCAGTATCTAGATTGAGTCATTAAGTACTATTTAACAAAATTACACTTGCATCACCTGGGAATATTTTGAGGTGGCAGCTTGATATAGACTCTATATTATACAGGACAGCTACTGTAGTTCTACTCACTTTAATTTATTCCAAAAGGAATAAAGTCATAGAAAAGGAAAGAAAAAAATCTCTTTATTTAGATAACTGTCACTGCTAACCGGTGATACAATGGACATTTTTTCCTAGGTGGGGTTATTGACTTGAAAAGGACAATTCTTTAGCTGCTATATAAGTAAACAGAACTGTCAGGGCTATGCGTCTGCTTTTTTACCAATTTATAAACTACAATAAAGGATTGGGCCATTGCATTTTATTTAGAGGTAAAAAGAGAAAGTAAATGTTTCTACAAAGTATACATGTTTTATCCCAAATTATAGCTTCAAGATATTACAGATTTTTAGATACTGACTGTGATTAGGGCACTATATAATTACTATCAATTTTAATTTTTTAAAAATCTAATTACCTCATTTAATGGTTACAATATTAATATTTTTCATTTAAGGAGTCACATAATGGGGAAATGCTGAATAGAATGTGTTTTCCTGATAGAACACTCTAGAAATGATCTGCTTATCCCTTTTTATAACTGTTCTTCTGCAAAGGCTGATTATAATTTTAAAAGACAAATGTATATTTTACCTGCTGAAAAAAATACGACTATACTAGTCACATTTAAATATAATTTACCATTCAAAGAAAGCATTTTGTAATTCTAAATTATGAGAAAAATGTTTAGATAAATTTATAAAAATTTACATTTAAAGAGATTCACTTCCCAAAATGTCATTCATGAAATCATTAGTAAAAGGCTGATGGCTTTATCATAAATACATTGATAATCTGCCCAGTAACTACCTGTGATAAATATTAAATATTCTAATAGAAAACAGGAATAATGCCAAACATTGATTTCTAGTTTCCCAAAGGTTTAAGAATAAATAGTGTTAGGATTTTGGGGATTTTTCAAAAATAGGTTAGAGTTCAAATAAGTTCTTCTCTGGCTGACAACATCAAATAAAATTGTATATAGGGCTATATAAAATAATATGATTAAAATATCTAGTTTTAATATAAAAATATAAAGTATCTGCTATATAGTTTTCCTACTCTAAAAAATGTTCATAATTTTCTTAATTGACAGTTCTGCTTATTCGTAGGTTATTTATAAACGTGACTATTTTAAGTAGCATTAATTTAACATCTTGGGCTTATTAGCTAAGATGTATTTTCCCCTAGAGATATAATACAAACAATTTTAAAAAATAAGTAAAATACATGCATTTATAATAGAACGTACTTCAAGTTGCAGCTTCTTGTACTGGAAAAGAGTGCATTTTTCATAATGGTTGTACCTGCTAAATCCCCACTGATTGTCAAGCAGTGTTCCATTTCTCCACACTTTAGGTACATAGACTTCTGATCTTAATTTTCTTGTATCTATACTATTTTTATACCCCTCCATGATTTTATGTTTTCACTCTCTCTTTAAATTATATTTTTCCAGTGAACTTTGCAATCCTTTCATTTGTTCCCTTCCTTTTCCCTCATATCATAGATTTTCACTTCCCTTATTTGGAAGTAATTATTTACATTTTTTTCTCTATTTAATAATTATACTTCTTGTGGTTCCAATTTTTTCAACAAAAGTGTTAAAGTGAATATAAAAATCTGTATGTTCTATTTACTCTTATTTTAGTCTCAATGGATTTGAGGAATTTTTCCTTAGCAGCAAATCCATAATTTTTATAATCAAACATGACATTTCTAATTAATGAGGTGTCTAAAATAAGCAGTTTGTTTAAATGAGTTTATCCTATGCCTATTTTTTCCCTAATTTATCTTATTGAAGTATAGTTGATTTACAATGTCCTGTGCCTATTTTGATAAGAGGAATGTATTACTAACTTAAAATCTGTTTATACAGATACAACAGGAATAGAACTACCATAAATTAACAATAACATTCTGTATCATGAATATCTGACTAATTTTTTGCATATATTTTCTGGATCAGTTTAAGGACATCCTAGATTCTTTAAAGAAATACTTTTACAAGTAAAAATGGACAGATCAAATAATCTTTCTTATTTTACAAGTATAGTATTACTTTGATTTCTATTTTATGTAAATATAGTAGTATCTTAATTCATTTGTTCAATCTCTGATTTCCTTTGAGTGTTGGTGAAAGGACCCATGATCCACTGAGTCAATAATACATACAAGTTTAGTAGAAGTATGTAACTTTAGAAGTTATGCATGACCAGGATATACTAAATAACTTGACTAGGGTGGCCACTGAATAACTTAGAGTTTAGATCTAGAAAGCCTATCTCTTTAAGATGATAAAAGAGCAAACCAAATGAGAGGCTATGAAAGAAGATTAGGAGGAATTTAGAGCATTAGTATAGATTAAGCATCTTCTCTGTATAAAGGATTACTTAGGTGTTGTGGAGGAGGGCACCAAAAATAAAAAATAGAATAAGATTGCTTCTCCCATCTTGAATGGAATCTAGAGATTCCTGGAAATAAAGAGCAATAATAAAAGGAAAAACATCAACAGCATAAATTACACTTTTCTTAAGTGCACTGCTCTTTTCAGGTACAATTCCTACAGTGTCAACAAATGGTTTGCCAATGATACTGTGAAAGAAAAGTCAAAGGTCACTCTACTAACTGTTCAACCTCAGTCTCCTTTTACATAAACAGAGGGCTGTTCTTCTATAGGATCTATGGTTTAAAACTATGTTTCCAAATTTGAGTATTGCCAGATATATTCATTCTGTTTTTTCCTTCAACAATAGAGACAGTTTAAATGTGTTTCTGGAGAAAGATGGTTAAGGATTCATAGAGATGTACTTTGAGAAAAAGTACTATTTTGGAGACCACTGAAGGTGTGAATCGGCAATGGAGATATCAAAAGTTGGAATTACTTTAAATGTGATAAATTAGTTTTAAATGTTCTTTAGGCATTTTAGTAAAATTTTACTTACACAATTACAGGATGAAGGGTCAAGAAAGGGTTGATATATCAACATAAATAACACACAGTGTTTGCACTTAAGTAGCTAAGAGTCTGGTCAGAAAGACACTTAAACAGTACTAAATATAATACACATGTGATGTATTCAGTTAGCGTGATCAAGCCATTAAGTCCAGTGGATTGCAGGAGAAGGATTCCTAGTGGATGGCACCTTTGTCTTAGAGTTACCTGAATTTCACATGGGAGATGTGGTATGTGTGTAGCATTGATAAAGATAACCAAAAACTCAAGGTAGTAAGAATAGATTCAAAGTGTGATAGCCCATAGTCAAGATGTCTCCTTTAAAGGATACTGCAAATTAAAATAAGGAGTTCAATTGATGTGTTTTCAAATTATTGCAATAAGGTCCTTTTAAGATACTCAAGGAAAATGGAAATCTAACTTTTGAGAGTCTCAGTGCAGCATGCTCTCCTCCATTCGGTATTGCCCAGACACATGTGATTTCACAGATCTTAGAGGTAAATGTCACAGTTATTTTGTTCTCATTGATGTAAACTATGTTAACCACACAGCAATGCATATTTATACTAGTCTGTTTCCGGACACACAAATCTGCTCTGTTCTCTTTCCTCTACCCCCAGTGCTGATATACAGATGCACGTGACTGCACACAGGAACATATACTAAAGAAAGATTTATGTTTCTGCTTGATGACTGTTAAACACAGCCCTTGGCTATGTGAAGATTACTAAAACATACACAGGTAGAACATATTTATAGAAAGAGAAGCAGCATCAAGTTCAGGAAGTAAATTCTAGAAACTAGCTATCAAATAGGATTAGCTTAGCTTCACTAGAGACTTTTCCTTCACATATTATGCTTTCTTTCCTTCTGTGAAGATTATTATTTTGCACTCCAAACATCCAGAGCTAACTGAACAAAATAACTTCCTTGTCTAGACATTGCCTAATAGACCATGGTGGAGAGGGCGGGAGGATGTGGGAGGTTTACAACAGAAGTAATATCTGCACAATCAGTTCAATGTCTACATGAGCAGATGTTTTCAGAATAAAAGTGTTGCTTTGACTTGACATGTACTTCTTGTGGAGGAGAATTAATTGACTAGAAAGAATATATTCAGAATAGAGCACAGGACACTTCAAAACTTGATTTATGAAAATAGTGCACTTTTAATTTTGGAGAGGTGAGTAACTTAGTATAATTAAGTAGGCAGTAGGCACATAAGATAGTGGATTTACAGAAAAGAAAAAAAAAAAAGCAGGTACTACCTTGCTCTGTTATTTTATGTGCACACCAAGAGTGAACCTCTGTTCACCAAAACTAACAATTTTTCTGTCAATGTTGTCTGAAACCTCCTACTATGATCAAAAAGATTTTGAGCAGGACTTGTGTGTACCTCATTGGGTTTTAAATTCCCATAACAAGCCCCTTTGTTCTTAGAGTTTCCCTGCCCTTGACATTGTAAGATGAAACTAAAGCTACTTTCATATTCTATGCATTTCCAAAAAGTTTTTGTCAACCATATGACAGAAATGGGTATAATAATTAATGTGTGGATAAGCATAGCATCCCTTCTTTGATTTCAACACAAGAGAATTGTCTACTAGATTAACTGCAGAAATTGTGGAAAATTATGGTTAAAAAGTGAGATGTAGTAGTGTGTGAGAAACAAAGACCCAAGTTTAAAATAAAAGCAAAATACAGATAAGAGAATATAACCTAAAAAAAGATGAAAGAAGACTGAGACAAGAAGTAGTGGATGAAGAGAGGAGAGTGTGGAGAGTGGATGAAGAATTAATTGGAAGGTGATGGCAGTTGTTTCTCTCTTTTCTACTGTATATGTTTGTGTATATGACTGTAAGAAAGAGAAAGTAGATTTTTAAGAAATTTTGCTAGGCTGAGTGTTATTGCCTTTGGAATTTTTAAGAAAATTCATAAGGGTAACTGACTACATCTATAAATACTATATTTGGGTCTTATAAGTTTTGCAAAATAAATCAATGCTCTCATACAAATAGGAAACGAACATATGCCAAATATTTGATTTAACTCATCTGTTAATAAGGGACACAGATAAATGTTACAAAGAATGGTTCAGGGAGAATTCAAAGTACCACACATATAGGTAAATCAAGAATACCAAAATGGGAGAACAAGATGGCTGAGGAGTAGGTGGACATGGAGTACATCTCTCTCCATGGATACACCAGGAGTACACCTTAAGACACAGAAGTGCATGCAGAACACCAGCTGAGAGCGGATAGGAGGACCTGACCAGTGGAAAAGAATATATAGAACCACCCAAAACTCAGTAGGACAAAGGGACTAGAGGGAAAAACAGGAGTGTTAGTAGGACTGGACCCTGCAGGTGGGGGAACTGAAGCAAGGGTCTGATCCCTACATTGGGGCAATTGTCTGAGTCAGAGGAGAAACATTTAAGGCTGAGAGTGAAATAGCTAATCCACAGATTAGCTTCCACAGAAGCCTAAATGAAATGAGAATCAGGCAGCCCTTGCTGCAGAAATTCATACCCCTGACAAGGATGGAGGTCCCCTGGAAGGAGCAGCAGCTGAGAGCTGGATTTAAGGGATTGTGGAGCAATCCCAGAGTGAGGGCTGCTGTTGATTGCTGAAGAGATGGATTGAGGGGTTATAAGGGAGGAGATTGTGGTTACAAATGCCTGTGGAGGAAAGTTGGGTAGCCATGGAAGCAAGGCGATACTGCCGACTCACACGTAAGGGGTAGAGCCATCACCATAGCCTCTCTTTCCCCACACACCAGGGTTGGCAGCTGAACAGTAGAGAGGCTGGCCCATCAAACTCCTGAGCACTGAACTACAGAGCAGGACCCCACCAAGGTGCCCCTTTAAGTGCCTGATGTGCCGATCTGCAGAGTAGGACCCCAGACAGCAGGGGGTTTTGGGGGGTCAGGGCCGGGGCCCTTTGTGTGCCTGGCACTCCGAACAACAGAGAAGGACCCCAGGCAAGGGAGCCCTCTAAGTGCCTGAAGGGGCGGAGCTATGGAGAAAGACTGTCAAAGAGGTCTTCTGAGCGCCAGCTACGAGAGGCTTGAAAAAAAGACTCTGAAAGACTATGATAGACTCCATAACTCCTGTGGTGGAGGCAGCCCATGACCCTGCACACTTGGTGCTGCCAGGGACCCACAAGCCAAGCAGCTGTGCCACCTTCACGCTCAACTCTCACTGGGGCAGAGATGCCACAGGCAAAAAAATGGCTTCTGTCTATGCGCACAGTGTCGCTTCCGTAGTGTCTGACTCTTTGCGACCCTGTAGACTGTGGCCTGCCAGGCCTCTCTGTCAGGGAGGGCGATTCTCCAGGCAAGAATACTGGAGCATATTGGCCAATACTGGTTGCCACACCCTTCTAGAGCACTATATTTCCGGCTGCCCTAGCTGCCAGCTCTCCTGAGTACCAGGTGCTGCCAGAACCCCTACTACCCAAGCAGCTGCACCACCTCCACAAATGGCCTTCACATGGGCAAACCCAAGTCCTCCAGGGCAGCCTCAGGAGCAAACCCCAGTGGATGACCCACATGCAGAGGTGGAAATAAAACAACTGAAACCCAGGGGCAGTGTGGCTAAGGAAGAAGACCCAAGCCTTCCCACCAGCTAGCTGTACAAGTTGCAGGTTAAATCCACATGATCAACTAGGCAGACTCTGTCTCTATGGAATATATAAATGGTCATTGAGAGCACCCACTAAAGAAAATGCACTAGTTCTGATAGCTGTGAACATTGGAGGCAAGAACATATAGGAGTAGTACCAGATTAGAATCTGAGCAACCCCCAAATCAGGTCCAGAGATCAGCACAGTTTTGGAGGGCATCCTAGGGAGGTGAGGTGGACTGTGACTTCCAGCAAGAGAAGGGAGTCTGGCAGCAGTGACTCAAGAAAAACACTTATACTTCTTATGTTCTGACTTCTTCTGTAGATTGTTTTGGATTTTTTTTTTTCTTTTTCTCTCCTTTTCCACCTCTGTTGTTGTCAATTTTATTGGATCTATGAAATCTAATTAAGCTTTTGAACATTTTTTTTCTCAGTCACATTTTTTATTGTTGTTATCAACCCCTGCCTCTACATTAAGCTTTTGCCGTTCTGGGGGATATTTCAGTTTTTTCTCTTTCATTAATTTTAATTTTTAATTTTTAAACCTGTCATTTTTTATACATTAATTTCTTTGTTTGCTTTTCCTGCTGTTCTTTTCCCCTTGAAGTTAATCTTTAATGTATATAAATTTTCTTTATCTACCACTATTTAACTTTGCATATCTATTCTTTCTTTCTTTTCTTTCTTTCATTTCCTCTCAACATATTTGTTAATTTCATTGCTATATTCACCAATTGGCACCTTGATTTAGTTTTTTTTTTTTTCCAGTTTATTCTTTAGTTAGTTTTTTTGTGGTAGACATAAGTTTTGGTTTCCTTTGTTCACCTGGTCAATCCATTGTAGTTTATTTTTGTCGGACGGTTTTGATTTTGCTTAGGGATGAATATGTATATGGGTACATTCAGTCACACTTTTTATTGTTGTTATAAACCTCTGCATCTACGTAGGGATTTTGCAGTTCTGCAGTTATCCTTTTTTTTGTTTTCTTTCTTCTTCTGTTTTTTCCCTCTTTTTTATAATTTTAACTTACAATTTTTTAAAATCTAGTATATTTTTTCTACATTTCTTCCTTTTTTATCATTTCCTACTGTTCTTTTCCCCTTGCAGTTAATCTTTATTTATATAAATCTTCCTCATCTACCTCTTTTTAACTTTGCCTATCTATGTTTCTTTCTTTCCTTTCCTCTCAACATACTTGTTCATTTTGTTTTCATTGCTTTATTCCCCACTTAAGTTTGCTGCCCCAAGTGGAATGGACACCGAGATGCCCTGATTCGAAATAAGGCTGGATTTCCCTGCAGTGATTTGAATGCAGGATCGTCTTTCATCTTGTTTCAGTTTTGTTTTCCGGTCTGTGTTTTAGTTAGTTTTATTCTTAACTTGTAAATATAACTTTTGATTTCCTTTGCTTGCTGGGTCAATCTGTTGTACCTTATTTTTGTTGGACTCTTTTGACTTTGCTCATGGATGTATACATATATGTTTATATTCCATTATTTTAATTATTATTTGCCTGATTTTGTAACTTCCATTTATGTGGGGTTCATCTTTCTTTTCTCATTTGTGGATATTTGTTTTAATCTCATGTAATGTCATTAAAAACCACTTGTGGAGTCTTAGTTCCTGACCAGAGATCAAGCTCTGAGCCTTTGGAGTGGGAGCACTGACTCCAAGACCCTAGACTATCAGAGAGCTAACCCTAAGTAGTATCACATAGTGAGAACTCACACAAAGAAAACCATTTGAATACAAGACCTGGCATCACACAACCACCAGTAGCACCCTGTGCAGGACACCTCATCTGAAACAAAAATACAAACCCAATCAGCAGCAGAGAGGCTTACCACCTCACTCAGCCTTTCCCATCAGAGGAAAACCAAACAAATAAACAAACAAAAACTCAGCACAAATCTTACCTTATGCAAAGCTCACAGAAACCACTGGACCAGACTTAGGAGCGCAGAAACCAAAAGGAAGAACGAATTCAACTTTTAAGCCTGGGAAAAGGAGACCTCAAACACAATAAGTTATAAAAAATAATGAAATGGCAGAGAAATATTACACAAATGAAGGAACAAATAAGAAACACAGAAGTCCAAATAAATGAGGAGGAAATGGGCAAACTACCTGAAAAAGAATTCAGAAAAATGTTAGTAAAGATGATCAAAAACTTTGAAAACAAAATGGAGAAAAATTAACAAAGACCTAGAAGAATTAAAGAATAAGCATACAGAGACAAATGGCACAATTACTGAAATTAAAAATACTCTGGAAGGAATCAACAGCAGAATACTTGAAGCAGAAGAACAAATCAGTGAACTGGAAGATAAAATAGTGGAAATAACTTCTGAAGAGCAGGATAAAGTAAAAAGAATGAAAAGAACTGAGTACAGTCTCAGACCTCCAGGACAATATCAAATGCACCAACATTCTAATTATAGGGGTCCCAAAAGAACAAGAGAAAAAGAAAGGGTATGAGAAAATTTTGAAGAGATTATAGTTGAAAACTTCCCCAACATGGAAAAGGAATAATTAATCAAGTGCAAGAGTCACAAAGAGTCCCATACAGGATAAACCCAAGGAGAAACACACGAAGACACATACTAATCAAACTAACAAAGACCAGACACAAAGAAAGAATATTAAAAGCAGCAAGGGAGAAGTAACAAGTAACATACAGGGGAAAACCCATTTGCTTAACAGCTGTTCTTTCAGCAGAAACTCTACAGGCCAGAATGGAATGGCAGGATATATTTAAAGTACTGAAAGTTAATCTTTAATGTATATAAATTTTCTTTATCTACCTCTGTTTAGCTTTGCATATCTATTCTTTCCTTTCACCTCAACATATTTGTTAGTTTTACATTCATTGCTTTATCCCCCAATTGGCACCTTGCTTTAGTTTGTTTTCCAGTTTGTGCTTTAGTTTTAGAAAGGGAAAAATCTACAACCAAGATTACTGTACCAGGCAAGGATCTCATTCAAAATTGATGGAGAAATAAAATCTTTTCAGATAAGCAAAAGTTAAGAGAATTCAGTACCACCAAACCAGCTTTACAACAAATGTTAAAAGGACTTATATAGTCAAGAAATACAAGAGAAGAAAAAGGATTTACAAAATTAACCCCCCAAAATTAAGAAAATAGCAATAGGAACATATATATCAATAGTTGCTTTAAATGTAAATGGATTAAATGTTCCAACCAAAAAACACAGAGTGGCTGAATGGATACAAAAACAAGATCCATATATATACAGTCTACAAGAAACCCACTTCAGACTTAAAGACACATATAGACTGAAAGTGAATGAATGGAGATATATATTCCATGCAAATGAGGAGGAAAAGAAAGCTGGGGTAGCAGTCCCCTTATCATACAAAATAGACATTAAAATAAAGAAGATTACAAGGGATAAGGAGGGATACTACATAATGATCAAGGGATCAATCCAAGAGGAAGATGTAACAATTGTAAATGTCTATGCACCCAACATAGGAGCACCTCAGTACATAAGACAAACTCTTACAGACATAAAAGAAGAAATTGACAGTAACACAGTAAGAGTAGGAGGCTTTAACACCCGGCCCACACCAATGTACAGATCATCAAAATAAAAAATTAATAAGAAAACACAGGTCTTAAATGATACTTTAGAAGATATGGATCTCATAGATAGCTTCAGGACATTCCATCCAAATGGAGAAGAGTACACTTTCTTCTCAAGTGCATATGGAACATGCTCCAGGATCAATCACATCTTTAGTCACAAATCAAACTTCAATGAATTGAAGAAAATTGAAATAATATCAAGTGTCTTCTACAACAGCAACACTATGAAACTAGATATCAATTACAAGAAAAAAACTGTAATAAATATAAACACATGGAGATTAAACAACACATTTCTAATTAACCAACAGCTTAATGAAGAAATCACAAGGGAAAACAAAAAATTCATGTAAACAAATGACAATGAAAACTTGCCAACTCAAAACCTATGGGATGCAGCAAAAGCAGTTCTAAGAGGAAAGTTTATAGCAATACAATACTACCTCAAGAAACAAGAAAAACATCAAATAGACAACCTACCTTTACAACTAAATCACCTAAAAAGAAGAAAAAAAATTAGTAGAAGGAAAGAAATCATAAAGATCCGAGCAGAAATAAATGAAAAAGAAATGAAAGAAACAATAGAAAAGATTAATAAAACTAAAAGCTGGTTCTTTGAGAAGATAAAATTCACAAACCTTTAGCCATATTCATCAAGAACAATAGAGAGAAGAATCAAATTAAAAAAATGGAAATGAAAAAGGAGAGTTTACAACAGACAATCCAGAAATACAAAGGATTATAAGAGACTATTAGCAACTATATGGCAATAAAATGAATAACCTGGATGAAATGGACAGATTCTTAGAAAAGTTCAATCTTCCACAACTGAACGAGGAAGAAATAGAAATTATGAACAACTGAATTACAAGCAATGAAATTTAAGCTGTGACCAAAAATCTCCAATAAAACAAAAGCCCAGGACCAGATGTCTTCACAGGATAATTCTACCAAAAATTTAGAGGAGAGCTAATGCCTATCCTTCTAAAACTCTTTCAGTAAATTACAGAGGAAGGAACCCTTCCAAACTCATTCTACAAGGCCACCATCACTCTGATTTCAAAACCAGACAAAGGCAACACAGAAAAAGAAAACTACAAGCCAACATCACTGATGAACATAGATGGAAAAATCCTCAACAGAATTTTAGCAAACAGAATTCAGCAACACATCAAAAAGCTCATATACCATGATCAAGTTGGGTTTATTCCAGGAATGCAAGGATTCTTCAATATATGCAAATCAGTCAATCTCACCATATTAAAAAATTGAAAGATAAAAACCATATGATCATTTCAATAGATGAAAAAAAAGTCTTTGACAAAATTCAGCATCTATTTATTATGATTAAAATTCTTCAAAAAATGGACATAGAAGGAACCTACCTCAACATAGTAAAGGCTATATATGATAAGCCTACATTCTCAACACCATTCTTAATGGTGAAAAACTGAAAGCATTCCCCCTAAGATCAGGAACAAGACAAGGGTGTCCTCTACCACCAGTCTTATTCAACATAGTTCTGGAAGTCCTAGCTACAGTTATCAGAGAAGAAAAAGAAAGAAAAGGAATGCAGATTGGAAAGGAAGAAGTAAAGCTCTCACTGTTTGCAGACAACATGATACTGTACACAGAAAACCCTAAAAATAGTGTCAGAAAATTACTAGAGGTAATCAGTGAATTTAGCAATATTTCAGGATAGAAAATCAATACACACAAATCACTTGCATTTCTATGTACTAACAGTGAAAAATCAGAAAAAGCAATTAAGGAATCAATCCCATTCACCATTGCAACAAAAAGAATTAAATATATAGGAATAAACTTACCTAAGGAGACAAAAGAACTGTACACCAAAAATTATAAGACACTGATGAAAGAAACCAAAGATGACATAAACAGATGGAGAGATATTCCATATTCCTGGATAGGAAGAATCAATATTGTGAAAATGACTATACTACCAAATGCAATCTACAGATTTAATGCACTCCCTATCAAATTACTAATGGCATTTTCCACAGAATTAGAACAAAATATTTCACAATTCATATGGAAACACAAAAGACCCTGAATAACAAAAGCAGTCTTGAGAAAGAAAAATGGAGGTGGAGGAATCAAGCTTCCAGACTTCAGGTTATACTACAAAGCTGCAGTCATCAAGACAGTATGGTACTGGCACAAAAACAGCAATATAGACCAATGGAACAAGATAGAAAGCCCAGAAATAAATCCATGCACCTATGGGTACCTCTTTTTTAGCAAAGGAGGCAAGAATATACAATGGGGTATTTAAGACAGCCTCTTCAATAAATGGTGCTGGGAAAACTGGAGAGCTATGTGTAAAAGAATGAAAGTATCTGAAAGAGACACACGCACCCCAATGTTCATCGCAGCACTGTTTATAATAGCCAGGACATGGAAGCAACCTAGATGCCCATCTGCAGACGAATGGATAAGGAAGCTGTGGTATATATACACCATGGAATATTACTCAGCCATTAAAAAGAATTCATTTGAATCAGTTCTAATGAGATGGATGAAACTGGAGCCCATTATACGAGTGAAGTAAGCCAGAAAGATAAAGACCAATACAGTATACTAACACATATATATGGAATTTAGAAAGATGGTAATGATAACCCTATATGCAAAACAGAAAAAGAGACAACAGATGTACAGAACAGACTTTTGGACTCTGTGGGAGAAGGTGAGGGTGGGATGTTTTGAGAGATCAGCATCGAAACATGTATATTATCTAGGGTGAAACAGATCACCAGCCCAGGTTGGATGCATGAGACAAGTGCTTGGGCCTGGCGCACTGGGAAAACTCAGATGGATCGGGTAGAGAGGGAGGTGGGAGGGGGGGGATCAGGGTGGGGAATACATGTAAATCCATGGCTGATTCATGTCAATGTATGACAAAAACCACTACAATATTGTAAAGTAATTAGCCTCCAACTAATAAATATTAAAAAAAAAAAAAGAATGAAAGTAGAACACTTCCTAACACCATACACAGAGATAAACTCAATGTGGATTAAAGACCTAAATGTAAGACCAGAAACTATAAAATTCTTAGAGGAAAACATAGGCAGAATATTCAATAACATATATCAAAGCAAGATCCTCTATGACCCACCTCCTAGAGTATGGAAATAAAAATCAAAAGTAAACAAGTTGAAACTGATTAAACTTAAAAGCTTTTGCACAGCAAAGGAAACTCTAGGCATGGTGAAAAAACAACCCTCAGAATGGTAGAAAATAATAGCAAATGAAACAACTGATAAAGGATTAATTTCCAAAATATACAAGCAGCTCATACAACTCAATACCAGAAAAACAAACCACCCAATCAAAGTGGGAAAAAGACCTAAATAGACATTTCGCCAAAGAAGACATACAAGTGGCTAACAAACACATGAAAAGATGCTCAGCATCACTCATTATTAGAGAATGCAAATCAAAACCACAGTGAGATATCACCTTACACCATTCAGAATGCCCATCATCCAAAAGTCTACAAACATTAAATGCTGGAAGGGGTGTGGAGAAAAGGGATGCTCTTGCACTGTTGGTGAGAATGTAAATGGATACAGCCACTATGGAAGACGGTATGGAGATTCCTTAAAAAACTAGGAATAAAACCACCATGTGACACAACAGTCCCACTCCTAGGCATATACCCTGAGGAAACCAAAATTGAAAAAGACACATGTATGTGATTGTTCATCACAGCATTATTTACAATAGCTTGAACATGGAAGCAACTTTGATGTCCATTGACAGATGAATGGATAAAGAAGTTGTTGTATATATACATAGTGGAATATTACTCAGCCATAAAAACCATATATTTGAGTCAGTTATGATGAGGTGGATGAACCCAGAGCCTATTACACAGAGTGAAATGAGTCAGAAAGAGAAAGATAATTATTGTATTCTAATACACATATGTGGAATCTTGAAAAATGGTAATGAGGAATTTTTACAGGGCAGCAATGGAGAAAGAGACATAGAGAATAGACTTATGGGCATGGGGACAGGGGAGGAGAGGGTGAGATGTATGGAAAGAGTAACATGGAAACTTATATTACCATATGTAAAATAGATGGTCAATGGGAATTTGCTGTATGGCTCAGGAAACTCAAACAGGGGATCTGTATCAACCTAGAGGGATAGGATAGGGAGGAAGATGGAAGGGAGGGAGGTTTAAAAGGGAGGGGATATATGTATACCTCAGATCATGAGCTCCTTATTGCCAAATTTAGACTTAAATTGAGGAAAGTAGGGAAAACCACTAGGCCATTCAGGTATGACCTAAATCAGATCTCTTACAATTATACATTGGAAGTGAACAAATATATTCAAGGGATTAGATCTGATAGACAGAGTGCCTGAAGGACTATGGACGGAGGTTCGTGATATTGTACAGGAGGCAGTGATCAAGACCATTCCCAAGAAAAAGGAATGCAAAACAGCAAAATGGTTGTCGGAGGAGGGCTTCCAAAGAGCTGTGAAAAGAAGAGAAGCAAAAGACAAAGGAGAAAAGGGAAGAAATATACCCATTTGAATGTAGAGTTCCAAAGAATAACAAGGAGAGATAAGAAAGCCATCCTTAGCTATCAATGCAAAGAAATAGAGAAAAACAATGGAATGGGAAACACTAGAGATCTCTTTAAGAAAATTAGAGATACTAAGGGAACATTTCATGCAATGATGGGCACAATAAAGGACAGAAATGGTATGGACCTAACAGAAACAGAAGATACTAAGAAGAGGTGGCAAGAAACATAGAAAAACTATACAAAAAAGATCTTCACGACCCAGATAACCACGATGGTGTGATCACTCACCTAGAGCCAGACATCCCTGGAATGCAAAGTCAAGTGGGCCTTAGGAAACTTCACTAGGAGCAAAGCTAGTGGAGGTGATGAAATTCCAGTTGAGCTATTTCAAATCCTAACAGATGATGCTGTGAAAGTGCTACACTAATATGCCAGCAAATTTGGAAAACTCAGTGGTGGCCAGAGGACTGGAAAAGGTCAGTTTTCATTCCAATCCCAAAGAAAGGCAATGCCAAAGAATGCTCAAACTACCTCACAGTTGCACTCATCTCACACACTAGTAGTAATGCTCAAAATTCTCCAAGCCAGGCTTCAACAGTACAAGAATCATGTACTTCCAGATGTTTAAACTGGATTTAGAAAAAGCAGAGGAACCAGAGATCAAATTGCCAACATCTGGTGGATCATCAAAAAGACAATAGAGTTCCAGAAAACACCTACTTCTGCCTTTTTGACTACACCAAAGCCGTTGATTGTGTGAATCACAACAAACTGTGGAAAATCCTGAAAGAGATGGGAATACAATACCACCTGACCTTCCTCTTGAGAAATCTTTATGCAGGTCAGGAAGGAACAGTCAGAACTGAACATGGAACAACAGACTGGTTCCAAATAGGAAAAGGAGTATGTCAAGCCTGTATATTGTCACTGTGCTTATTTAACTTATATGCAGAGTACATCATGAGAAACGCTGGGCTGGACGAAGCACAAGCTGGAATCAAGATTGCCAGAAGAAATATCAGTCACCTCAGATATGTAGATGACACCACCCTTATGCCAGAAAGTTTAGAACTAAGGAGCCTCTTGATGAAAGTGAAAGAGGAGAGTGGAAAGGTTGGCTTAAAGCTCAACATTCAGAAAACTAAGATCATGGCATCCAATCCCATCATTTCATGGCAAATTGATGGGGAAACAGTGGAAACAGTGGCTGACTTTATTTTTTTGGGCTCCAAAATCACTGCAGATGGTGACTGCAGCCATGAAATTAAAAGAGGCTTACTCCTTGGAAGGAAAGTTATGACCAGCCTAGACAGCATATTAAAAAGCAGAGATATTACTTTGCCAGCAAAGGTCAGTCTAGTCAAGGCTATGGTTTTTCCAGTGCTCATGTATGGATGTGAGAGTTGGAAAAAAGCTGAGCACCGAAGAATCGATGCTTTTGAACTGTGGTGTTGGAGAAGACTCTTTTGAGAGTCCCTTGGTCTGCAAGGAGATCCAACCAGTCCATTCTAAAGGAGATCAGTCCTGGGTGTTTGTTGAAAGGACTGATGTTGAAACTGAAAGTCCAGTAGTTTGACCACCTGATGCGAAGGGCTGACTCTTTTGAAAAGATTCTGATGCTGGGAATGATTGAGATCAGGAGCAGAAGGGGACAACAGAAAATGAGATGGTTGGGTGGCATCACCAACTCATTGGACATGAGTTTGGATAAACTCCGGGAGTTGATGATGGACAGGGAGGCCTGATGTTCTGCAGTTCATGGGGTCGCAAAGAGTTGGACATGACTGAGTGACAAACTGAACTGAAGAGTTAATTTGTTTTAAAATGAAGTTCTTACTTCCAGGTCCTCTGTTTCAAATAATTAGAAAAGCTACATTAATTTGCCAAATGAATGGATATTGAGCTCAAATTGCTAAATAAAGATGTAAGTAATCATAGTACTTGGATGGCCACTAAGTTGAACCTATGCAATTGATTTTCTCCTTTTCTGGGAAGTCCTTACAAAAATAAAATTAATCATTAATTTGAAAGATAAGTGATAGGTAAAAGTGTTTTACACATTCACAGGTGTCATACTATAAATATATTTGTGGTGCTATGCCAGTATCTACTGATTTTCAATTTTTATGCATGGGACTTAAGATTTAAAATAATTTAGCATTTTAATTAAAGTTAAATTATAGTTATACCTAAGAAAATAAAAATAGTTTTTTTTTTTAGCATTGATAAAGGCTTAGTCTTCTAACATAAAAGCCAATCTAAACATGTACAGCATCACATCATGAGAATGAGTTACCAAACTGCTCTGGTTTGCTTCATCTGAGTTAATAACACTTTCATTTCAAGTATGATGTATATCCCTATTAAAGTGATGTAAATATAGGAAGTTTAGTCTGAGAATTGCTTATGTCATTTTTCTTGTTTTGTATTTTGCTAGTACCTTGAAAATGAGATTAGTCACTTTAAAATGGTTTTGTCATTTCCCAGACAATTTACTGTGTGTAGATTTTAAGCTTTAATTTAGGGTTTGTACCAAATAAATCACTGAGTCAGTACGAACAGATTTCAGAAATTAGTACATTTAACAACAACAAAACACAAAAATAATTTGAATTGTTAATTTTAATTAGGTTTTTGGATAAAGCTTACATTATTCACCAATCTTGCCTCAAATTGGCCATGGAGAACATAAATTTAATGACTTAAGAACAAATTACTGCTATGATTTTCCAAGCAAATAGCAAGCATAGCATTGTTATATGGGAAACACACATTTAATAGCTTGTTAACAGCAAATACAAAACTGAGGGTTTTTATACTTTGTCCTATGTTGAGGGGTTAAAAAAAAAAAGCAGTAAAATGGTGCAAGTAATAAAATAGCCGCTGCTAAACATCAAATTAGGCTCAAAGAAACAGCACGCTTATTAATCATCATTAAAGTTATTATCAGGCGTACACTGTGAGAAGTTTGTAGTTTAAACCCCTTTCTTTCAAACTAGGTGCCAATTGAAATTATAGATGCCATAGAATGCTGTGGTTCTGACCAAGATTCTCTCTAACCAAACATTAGTCAGACTCCTTTGAGCCCCTTTTCAGATTACACTTTTTCTTTGGGCCTTGTCCCCAAGCCCTCCTACCCCGTTTTAGCAAGAATCCTGCTAAGTCATTTTAGACAGACTTTCTACCCTCAATAAAAACAAGAGAAAAAAATCCACTCTATCTTTGATGTCTTCTGTTAGTTTCCATCCACTGATATCACCTTCCCCAGCCTCTGTTCAATAGCTGTAAATCTCCAGATGTCCTTGCTGTACTTAGAGCTGAGCTTAAATTCTCTTCCTCTTTACAGTAATCTTGACACCTATAGCAGTAATCTTGAATAAAGTCTTTCTTATCATTTAACAAATGTCAAATATTTTTTCTGTAACAGATCAAAGGATATATTTGAGCCAGTTTAGTACTTCATATGTCTTTGATCAATAATTGACACAATAATGATGATTGGGTTTATTCCAGATACCTATTGCCCTATGCACTATATCATGTCTCTATAAAAGGTTCCTCACTTTGTGATAATAGGGTTGAAATGAGTTAATTGGCTTTTTTTCTAGTCATTAGAAAGTCTGAATGAAGATATCATGCTATTTCCTCCCCAGCACTACTTTTGAACCAGAGTACCAAGTCTTCCTTTTATTTTCTATTTGGATGCTGTGCATTTTGAGTCTATATCACTGTTAGCATTCAACCCCACATAATTTACTTCTGTCTCTGTGAATAACTTCAGTTGATTGTTCATATATATATCTTCCAACCAACTTATACTAACCTCGTTCTCGTGATTTCCAAGTTGATATTGGCTATCAATGCAGCTCTCAAGTTCACATCATCTGAATCTCCTCAATAACCCGGACCTTTACTTATCTTTACTCTAGATTGACCACCCAATAATACAGCCCTGTTCTGAACCACATTAGCATATTCACATTCAGCAACTCAGACTCTGTAGTATAGTAACCAAAACTTCCTGTCTTGTTTCTTTCCCGTTTCCCATTTCTGAAGACCCACTAAATCTATTTTCTAACTTGACGAAGAATACATCTCTCAAGTTCTGTTTCTTTAATTCTCTCCTTTAAATATATACTTGTGGATTTTTTTTTGCATCTTTTCACAGAACACCTTTTGTAAAATCCTTTTTTCTGGGTTCTTTGGACCAGTCTAATTATTTGTACCAATTGAATTAATGGTAGTTTTTGTGTGTGAGCCATCCAGAATTGCCTTGTTAATGCCTACAATCTAAGTCTCATTCTTCAGCCTTCTTTAGGTATATGAACCCAAATATCTATTGGATAATTTTGCTGTTATGCTTAAGCTATAAAAAAAATATCTTTGGTACCATGAATTCTCATAAACATAGCCTATAAAACCCCAGAGCCCACAATAAACAGTTTAACTTGGCTAGAGCACAGGGCATATTTGCGTCAGTAAGGAAGACAAAACTTGAAAAGAGGTTTGGGAGCTCTCTAAACTAACCTTTTTATCTTTTCTAGTTATTCTAAA
The DNA here is from genome assembly GCF_023699985.2 of Odocoileus virginianus. Lineage (NCBI taxonomy): Eukaryota > Metazoa > Chordata > Mammalia > Artiodactyla > Cervidae > Odocoileus > Odocoileus virginianus. The sequence continues at coordinate 75,298,774 of NC_069674.1, forward strand.
ATTGGAGTTCAGAGTTACTCAAGGGATCGGTGGACAGAAATCTATTTAAGAAAATTGGTTTTCTTAGGGAACAATCAAAGGCAATATTGAGTTTATAAATGCATTTCAGAGTCCAGAATCTACAGTTGATAAGCAGCAATGACTCCATTGGGATTCAGGTTATCTATCCCATATACACCCAATAAATGATGGTAAAGTAGGGCCACAAAACCACACCCATACAAAATTAGTCCCACGTGAGAGAGAATAGGAGTCAACAGTCAACAGTCTATCTCCTGTCTGGGCTTACTGTGAAGGCCTCTTGCTCTGGAAGTCAGAAATTTCTTTAAGGAGGCTATGTTCTTCCTAGAGAGCTAGTTTGTTCCTCTCCTTTATTTTTTCATTATTTATAAAAATAAATATCATTCTCCTTTATATTTCACTGTTCAAAGAGAAGTTTCATTTCTCTTTGACCAGGCCTAAATTAAAGCGGCATAACTTTCTTAAGCTCACTTCCTGCTCCTTACATTTGAGGAAACACAGTTCAGTTAAGTCATTCAGTCATGTCTGACTTTTTGCGACCCCATGGACTGCAGCACATGAGGCTTCCCTGTCCATCACCAACTGCCGGAGCTTGCTCAAACTCATGTCCATCCAGGTGGTGATACCATCCAACCATCTCATCCTCTGTTGTCCCCTTCTCCTCCTGCCTTCAATCTTTTCCAGCATTGAGGTCTTTTCCAATGAGTCAGTTCTTCACACTAGGTGGCCAAAGTATTGGAGTGAGGAAACACAGTTTACTGTAATTCCCAAAGAGTCACTTGCATTTCTAAGTTCAGATTCATGCCTTCTTGGGCAGTTACTGCCCTCTCACTCTGGTTCAGGTCTATTCTTGTATTACATCTTTTCAATTACCTCTTTTCAGAAGTAGGTGTTAACAAATATAAATTAAAACTAGCAGTTTTTCCACAATTTCAAGACAAAAATCCCCTTGCCTGGAAATTGTACAAACTCTCAATCCCCCAAATCCCTGGTTAGACAAAAAGAGAGATAAAATGTGTGGCTGCAGCCATATATGTAAAGTATCTGCTGCTCGTGCTTTTATTTATCAAACGTATAGATTCACTCGATTCGCTCTGATGTAAGTGAATTTTTCCATTCGCTCTGACTTTCCGCAGCACTTCTCCATTTAATAAAGATAGAAGAGAGGATTCAAAAAATGGGCCCATGCCATAGGAAAATAAAGCAAAAATGTCCCTGGAGGCTCTCTCAAATGATTCTGACAATTACAGCAGGGTACTATAGGAAAATATCAATAGATCATTGTGTCTCCCAGAAGCACTAGATCAGCTTTCCCCTCCCAAGTGGGATCATTTTGCCTGACCCAAGTACTCTGACCTTTATACTATCCCACTGACTTGTCATCCTTTCTGCCACCGTTCCACTTACCCTGGCTGTGTTTTGAGATGACCTGCAAATTCTATAAGACACCTGTACTCTCATTCTGGAAAAAGTTAAGAAATTAAAAAATTAATGAAAAATATGTAGTGTTAAAATATATATATATATATATATATATATATATATATTTACTGTTTTTTACCTGCTGAAGATGTATGTATCTGGATACATTTTCAATGATACTCTAACTTATCTTTGTATTTCTTAAAATGTTGTGTCCATTTCTATTATATGTTAAGCAATTATGAGCATTTCATTTATTCCACACAAAATTTTGTGTGTGTTAAATTGAAAAGAAAAAATATGTAGGTATTTTTTTTTTTGGCTTAGTATAAATCATTTATAGAGTTTCTAAGGACAAAACAAGATTTGCTTAGTTTGTTGTTGGTGGTTTGTGTTTTTGGTTTTTTTTATGATTGTATAACAGTAGAATGAAATATCTTCACAAATGAGAGGTAAGTATTTATTTACTTTTGGAAAAAAAAACTCTTAAGATCCATTTAAAGCTGTCCTTTATCTGAGAGGGCTTGAAACCTGACCTGGAGGTTGAGGTTTGTGAAACTACTCTCAATGTCTGGTTCTGACATTCCTCACATGGAATAGAGAGAATATTCTGTTTTTACAATACATTAAGAACAAACAGTTTGAAGCTATATTGAATTATCTGTAATCAGTAGAACACTGATGTGATTAAAAATGATAGATCAGTGGAAAAATTCTTCCAGAGGAGTAAAAGTAATGTCTTATTTGGAACAATTTTATCTGATAATCTCAATTCACCAATATTCAAAATACTTTCTTAAACACAGACCTCGTTAATCTCCTGGAAATAAAATACTAAATTTTGAGTCAAGAAAGTATTCTTTGTTGGTGTAACACATATATACCTTTAATATCCAAGTAAAGTACAAAACATTTAAAAACTGTTTAGAGAGAAAAAAAACCTGTTTGAAATAACAGAAGTGGTTGGAAATATTTTATTTAACAAAGTAGTGCAGTAAAAAATCCATAATGACAGAGTTCATTGAACTATTTTTTTTTATCATTTTCTATTACTGATTATATTTACTAGAGACATCCTAAACAAGTCATTAAGATGGTGTGCTCCTAATATACAAATAGTTTTAGCAGTCTACAAACTTCAGAGGGGTTAAAAAATAGCTATAGATCGTTTGAAATTATGGAAAATAATTTCTTCTGAACACATTTCACTGCATTTTTTTGTTTACAGCCAGACATGTAATTAAGTTTATACAATTTATATTCAAGGTTATGTTTTTATTTAAGTCATATGTTAATATAACATATGTTTGAATTTGAGTTTTATAAAACATTTTTTTAGAAAGAAAGAAATAGTTCCAAATAGTTTTCTTAAAAAGTTGATTACTATTTTCTTAATTTTTCTGAGGCCAAAATGCTAATTTATGGCTGTTGTACTTTTTGGTGTTAATACTCATTTGAATCAACTTCTGATGAAAGAGGCAGACAAGGTACTTTGCCTAATGGTAATCTTTAACAGTGAACAAAGAAAATAAAGTAGTCCTTTCCACATATTTTTGGCAAATAATTTTTCAAAATAATTTATTTTGTCTCCCTCGCATTACAGCTACTGTACGAGGGAAGATGCTTTGAGTTCTGACACCACTTGTCAGTGGTGTCAAAAGACTGTTCAACCTAGCAGCATTGATTACATATTTTTTCATGCATTTACTTTTTTCTTCTTTATCTCATTCTGTAAAGATAAATATGTTGAGCACCTACTATGGGTCATGCACTAGCACATAGATTACTTGTGTAATTTTCATAATAACATGATTAATTTGATGCTATACTACAGATGAGGAATGTAAGAGTTGGTTCAGTGACTGATCTGAGATTGAAATTTTCCTTAGTTCTTGAAAGTGAAGAACAAACAGTTTTACGGGCTCTTGAACACAACTATTTGTTAATAAATAATAGATTAATTGATTTAGTCCTTATTTGATTGCTATAATTACTCCCTTATAATGTATTCCCCAGTATTATTGCCTTGATTTTACATATATAACATATATAAATAAGTTAACTGAATTTCATACTCAGCATTTGTTTCAGGAGTTCTCAACCAGGGGCAACAACTGAGCACGGCTTCTTTCCAAACCTTAGAAATGTGTGGGGGTGGTTTTGGTTGTTAGTAGTTGATGGACTTCCCAGGTGGCTCAGTGGTAAAGGAACTGCCTGCAATGCAGGAGACGCTGGTTTTAAAGATCCCCTGGAGAAGGAAATGGCAACCAACTCTTGCCTGGGAACTTCCATGGATAGAGAAGGCTGGCAGGCTACTGTCTGGGGTCACAAAGAGTTGGACATGACTTAGTGAATGCCTCACTCACTCACTCAGTTGATGGGTACTTCTAGTATTTATTATCTCAGGATGCAGAGGAGACTTCCATATAATAAAGGACTATCCTTCTCAAAATGCCAACAATAATACTTTGCAATAACACTGAGAGAAAAATCAGCACAAAACTCAAACTGATGTTTTTTGCACTGAGGCTGTCATAATGTGATCTTATAGACTGAGAACTAGTTCATGCAATGTTTCTAAATTTGGGGTCTGATAAATCCATTAGTGAGCCATGAAATCAATGTAAATTTTGTGATTGAGATTTTTTAAAAATAAACAGAATAGACAATATCAAATTGTACTGCATACAGTTAGGGTAAGTATTATTATAAACACCTTTTATTCCAGTTATATGTTTTTTCTTCCAGTTTTATTGAGATATAATTGCCATGCAACAATATGTAAATTTAGGGTATATGGAATTATAATTTTGCTTTCATACATCATGAAATTTTAACCACAATAAATTTAGTGAACATCTATCATCTCATATAGATACAAAATTAAATAAATAGAAAAAAAAGTGCCTGTGATGAGAACTCTTAGGATTTACTTACCAACTTTCATATATAATACAGAGCGTGTTAATTATAGTCATCTTGTACAGTACATACCTAGTACTTATTTATCTCACAACTGGAAGATTGTATCTTTTGAGTGCCTTCATCCAATTGCCACTCTCTCCAATCCCTGCCTTTAGTAACCTCAACTCTCATTTATTTTTCTGTAATTTTATTTGTTTGTTTTTGAAGTATAGTTGACCTACAAAATTATATTAGTTCCTGGTATACAACAGAGCTATTCAGTATTTCTATACATTTCAGAATGATCACTATAATGTCTATTTACCATCTGTCACCAAAGATATTACATAACTATTGACTATGTTCTCCACAATATAGTCAATGAATAGATGAATGAAGAATATGTACTTTTCGTAACTTTGACTCATTTATTTTGTAACTGGAAGTTTGTACCTCCTAATCTCCATCATCTATTCTCTCCCCCCCTTGACCTTTCCTCTGGCAACCATAGTTTGTTCTCTGTATCTTTGACTCTGTTTTCTGTTTAGTTATGATTGTTAATTTGTTTTCTGATTCCACATATAAATGAAATCATACAATGTTTATCTTTCTATATCTGGCTTATTTCACTTAACATAATTACCTCTAGACTTATTCATTTTGTCACAAACTGGCAAGATTTTGTTACTTTTCATGGCTGAATAGTATTCCTGTGTGTGTGTGTGTGTGTGTGTGTGTGTGTGTATCACATATTCTTCATTCATCTGTTGATGGATACTTAGGTTGATTCCGTATCTTGACTGATAACATAGTTCTGTATTTAATATTTTTAAATTTTTAATATTTTAACATTTTAAAAATATTTTTGAGGAATCGCCATACTGTTTTCCATAGTGACTACACAAATTTACATTCCCATTAATATTTATGTGTAAATGTCTGTGGATATAGGGTTACTAGGAACATTTATTGCTTTCTTAGAGTTGGCAAAAAGAAAAAAAAAATCTTAAAAACCACTTACATAAGCTAAAGTTGGCTTTTTTTATGTTATTACATAAGATCTCACTTGGGGACATTAGACAATTAAGTCACTGCCAGCTCATTAAATCAGACACCAGTTAAACATGAAATTATTATATGTAAGTCAACACAACAACTTATTGAGAAGATTTTAATGAAGGAAACACGACTACAATAACAAAGAAAAATGAAGAAAATATGTAAATATATTTCAACACAACTGACCTAAGAATTCTGAAAAAGAAATATCAATATAGACTTGAATAGTCAGGATGTTGAATAAATATTTTGAAGGGATAGTGGAATTTTACTTGAGCAAGAAGAGTAAAAAGAAAGAAATTTCTCCTTTGTTGAGAGACTAGAAGAATGTAAGTAATTCATTTAGTTTCGAGACTCATTTATTTATTTGAAAGTAACCTGAAAAATTTAACTTGCTTATCTTGTTTTTTAAATTTTTTATACTTGCAAGTTCATAACATATAATTTAAAAATAATTGGAAGCTAATTCAAGTGACTTTCTCCCAATGGCAGTAGACTCTGACATAGCAAAAGATGTAAGTCTCCAAAATAATGTAACAAACAGAAAGTGACCTGCTATGTATGCCAAATATGAGCTTTGTGTTTCCATCATCTTTTCATCACATACTCAGTGAACTAAGTAGCATTAGCATAATATTTGGCATCAGTATAGTGCCAACAAATATTTGTGGAGTAGATGAATGAATGAAATTCATTCATAGAAATTAATTTTTCAGTGTATTAAAACATTATATATTTAAAAATAAACTCTTCAGAACTCTATAGTGAAAGTGAATGTTGCTCAGTCATGTCCAGCTCTTTGTAACCCCACGGACTATACAGTCCATGGAATTCTCCAGACCAGAATACTGGAGTGGGTAGCTGTTCTCTTCTCCAGGGGATCTTCCCAACCCAGAGATCGAACTCAGGTCTCCTGCATTTCAGGCGGATTCTTTACCAACTAAGCCACAAGGGAAGCCCAAGAGCCCAGAACTCTATAAGTATAATAAAAATGGAAGTAGATTACTTCTTTCTTATCTTCTTAAATTTTAAGAACTTTATCAGTCAGTGATCATTTCCGCTGTTTATATAACTCAATGTGGTGTTTTCTGAAACAAGTTCATTTTCGTGAGTACAGTGAAGCCATAAATTGTTTTCATTATAAATATTTCACAAAGTATTAACTTTTGAGTATATAGCTCCAATAATATTTCAAACTAGATGCATTTTAATTTGTGAACTATTATTTGGGAAGAATATATATTTATGTGTAAATATATTTTAACACATGATCTAGGAATTCTGAAACAAAATTCTGACACAGCTGTCAGAATTCCTACATCATGAGACAGTCTAAATTATACCATGGATTATTCCCTTCAAAACTCTTGCTTACGTAATCCACATGCAGTCACTTTAGAGCCAACAGCTGAATCACATTCTAGTTTTTGTGGTAAAAACTTTTACAGAAAAAAAAAAAATGAACTTAATTCTTAAAGTTTGTGCTGCCTCTGTGGAACTGAAGATTATGGTGGTGTTTGTAATGATTAATGAAAAATTGATCAAAATACAGCTATTCTTCATATTTAATTTGTAGCTTTGGAAATTATTATTACATACAGATAAGAAGTAATTGTTACACACAGATTTATCCATAATTATATTTATTCTAGCTAGGTTTATATTAGGACAGTTTTTTTCCAAATAAAGTGTATTACACAAGATGCCTCAAAGAAAAACTGCTATCTTAGAATTTTATAGCATTCATGTGATTTTACACAACTGTTTTATGTCCTTTTACATAAGGAAACAAATTTATAAAACTCTTATTCTGATTTTTAGATTGAATTTTCCCCATTTTTATTTTTGCAGAATCTGTTGCAGAAATTCTGTCTCTGGAATTGTATTTTAACTGAATATAAGACACTCCACATTCATTCATACAAACCTGATATGTATGGGTATTCATCTTTCAGATGTTCAGTGGCTGATGAATAAGGAGTCCATGCCCACTGTAGCATGTATGTTTTTTTCATTTACTACCCAGAGTAAGTCTGGGTGGTTAGATTTGTAGCACATACAGTTTTTCTTGGCTGTAGCTCCTTGGTCTGTGGTTGAGCACCTGGCTCAAAGAAACTCATCAAACTACAGGTGAAACTTTTCCAATAATTTTTAAATACATTGATGGTGGATTCTGAAGTTGAATGGTGATGAATATTGTTAGTTTGGTGTTTTGACAAAGGAAAATAAGTTGTGACTTGAATTATGGGGATGAGAAAATATTCATTGGGCAGGAAAACCATAGTGTTGTTAAGTGAATGATATTAACTAGCTGAGAGTGTGAAAAAAGGAAAATCTCTATATTCTTAAAGAGCCCTAAAGAGAGAAAGAGGAAATGTGTTATGTTTCTGCATAAGAATGTCTGTACCTCCTGTATTTTGACTTCAAGGTGCTATGTTTTAACATTTTTCTATTATTGTTCATTGTGGGTTTCCATCCTTTATAAGAAAAGAGCTTTGACACAGTATTGCTGTAAATTGACTCACTACATAATGCTTTCACTTTATGCAGCAAAGGAACAAATAACATATATATGTATATATATGTATATATGTTATAACCGTTTGTGTCTATAATAATACCAGTGTAAAGATTACTGTAGTTGCATTTTTTTTTTAATTGCAGTGGCATTTAATAGCTTCCAATTAGCAAGGAATTATATTCCCAGGATTCAAATCTAGAAGTTAAATACCCTGATGTGCAGAACCCTTAGAATAAACTAGCTGGAATTTGTTCAACTAGAATAAATTAGCCAGCTCTTTTCTGAATAGTGCAATATCTGAACTTGTGTGCCCTGCAACCAACTCCCCATTCATATGTTAAAAAACCTAATGCCCAAGGTGAGGTTAATTAGGAGATGGGATCTTCGGGAGGTGATTAAGTCCCACAGATGAAGGCAGAGGGCTCTTTTTTTTTTTTTTTTTTAAGGAAGTGACACAGAAGTATTTTATTTTATTTTTCCATTTATTTTTATTAGTTGGAGGCTAATTACTTTACAATATTGTAGTGGTTTTTGTCATACATTGACAAGAATCAGCCATGGAGTTACATGTGTTCCCCATTCTGATCCCCCCTCCCACCTCCCTTTCCACCCGATCCCTCTGGGTCTTCCCAGTGCACCAGCCCCGAGCACTTGTCTCATGCATCCAACCTGGTCTGGTGATCTGTTTCACCCTAGATAATATACATGTTTTGATGCTGTTCTCTCGAAACATCCCACCCTCACCTTCTCCCACAGAGTCCAAAAGTCTGTTCTGTACATCTGCGTCTCTTTTTCTGTTTTGCATATAGGGTTATCGTTACCATCTTTCTAAATTCCATATATATGTGTTAGTATACTGTATTGGTCTTTATCTTTCTGGCTTACTTCACTCTGTATAATGGGCTCTAGTTTCATCCATCTCATTAGAACTGATTCAAACGAATTCTTTTTAATGACTGAGTAATATTCCATGGTGTATATGTACCACAGCTTCTTTATCCATTCATGTGCTGATAGGCATCTAGGTTGCTTCCATGTCCTGGCTATTATAAACAGTTCTGTGATGTACATTGGGGTGCACGTGTCTCTTTCAGATCTGGTTTCCTCGGTGTGTATGCCCAGAAGTGGGATTGCTAGGTCATATGGCAGTTCTAATTCCAGGTTTTTAAGAAATCTCCACACTGTTCTCCATAGCGGCTGTACTAGTTTGCATTCCCACCAACAGTGTAAGAGGGTTCCCTTTTCTCCACACCCTCTCCAGCATTTATTGCTTGTAGACTTTTGGATAGCAGCCATCCTGACTGGTGTGTAATGGTATCTCATTGTGGTTTTGATTTGCATTTCTCTGATAATGAGTGATGTTGAGCATCTTTTCATGTGTTTGTTAGCCATCTGTATGTCTTCTTTGGAGAAATATCTGTTTAGTTCTTTGGCCCATTTTTTGATTGGGTCATTTATTTTTCTGGAATTGAGCTGCAGGAGTTGCTTGTATATTTTTGAGATTAATCCTTTGTCTGTTGCTTTGTTTGCTATTATTTTCTCCCAATCTGAGGGCTGTCTTTTCACCTTGCTTATAGTTTCCTTTGTTGTGCAAAAGCTTTTAAGTTTCATTAGGTCCCATTTGTTTATTTTTGCTTTTATTTCCGATATTCTGGGATGTGGGTCATAGAGGATCCTGCTGTGATTTATGTCGGAGAGTGTTTTGCCTATGTTCTCTTCTAGGAGTTTTATAGTTTCTGGTCTTACATTTAGATATTTAATCCACTTTGAGTTTATTTTTGTGTATGATGTTAGAAAGTGTTTTAGTTTCATTCTTTTACAAGTGGTTGACCAGTTTTCCCAGCACCACTTGTTAAATAGGTTGTCTTTTTTCCATTGTATAACCTTGCATCCTTTGTTGAAGATAAGGTGTCCATCAGTATGTGAATTTATCTCTGGGCTTTCTATTCTGTTCCATTGATCTATATTTCTGTCTTTGTGCCAGTACCATACTGTCTTGATGACTGTGGCTTTGTAGTAGAGCCTGAAGTCAGGCAGGTTGATTCCTCCAGTTCCATTCTTCTTTCTCAAGATTACTTTGTCTATTCAAGGTTTTTTGTATTTCCATACAAATTGTGAAATTATTTGTTCTAGTTCTGTGAAGAATACTATTGGTAGCTTGATAGGGATTGCATTGAATCTATAGATTGCTTTAGGTAGTATAGTCATTTTGACAATATTGATTCTTCCAATCCATGAACACGGTATATTTCTCCATCTGTTTGTGTCCTCTTTGATTTCTTTCATCAGTGTTTTATAGTTTTCTATGTATAGGTCTTTTGTTTCTTTAGGTAGATATACTCCTAAGTATTTTATTCTTTTTGTTGCAGTGGTGAATGGTATTGTTTCCTCAATTTCTCTTTCTGTTTTCTCATTGTTAGTGTATAAGAATGGAAGGGATTTCTGTGTGTTAATTTTATATCCTGCAACTTTACTATATTCATCGATTAGCTCTAGTAATTTTGCAGATGACGTGATCCTCTACATAGAAAACCCTAAATGATGCATTTGTTTTAACCCATTTTCTAGCCAACTTACTTTGGGTAGCAGTGGATTTTCTATATCTTAAGAAACTCTTTCTTCCTTTTTTTCATCCATTCCCCAGCTAAAGGCAGTTTACTATGAGAGATTTTAAAAAATATCTAGGATTAAAGAAGCATTATCCCCTGAATTTTTTTGATACAGTGGCTGTGTCTTAAGCAAACACTGACCCCAGTATTCTTGGGCTTCTCTGGTGGCTAAGACAGAAAAGAATCTGCCTGCAATGCAGGAGATCTGGGTTTGATCCCTGGGTTAGGAAGATCCCCTGGAAGAGGGCACGGCAACTCATTCCAGTATTCTTGCCTGAAGAATCCGCATGAACAGAGGAGCCTGGCGGGCTACAGTCCATGGGGTTGCATGAGTTGAACACAACTGAACGACTAAGCATAGCACACAGCAAGATGCAAACACTGAGATTTGTAATTGCAGAATTAGCTCACTGATTGGAGAGTTGAGAATGACTAATTTCAGACATTTTCAGGTAGCATGCATGTAGAATATATATCATTTTATCTTACCTAGAAAAATAAAAACAGATTTACCTTTGTACCAGTTTTATTTGTGTAGTGTGTAGTAGGCATTCAGTCGTGTCCAATTCTTTGTAAACCCATGAACTGTAACCCACTGGGCTCCTATGTCCATGGGGTTCTCTGGGCAAAAATACTGGAGTGGGTAGCCATTCCCTGCTCCAGGGGTTCTTCCTGACCCAGAAAACGAACCCAGAACTCCTGCATTGCAGAAGGATTCTTTAACATCTGAGCCAAATTATGTAGTAGATGCATATTTAAAATCACAAACTCCACTACAACTTCAACTTGTTATGGTGGGTGATATTTTTACCCCAGTTTTATTATTAAGGAAACTGTGACTTAAAGAAATGAAGTAATTTGAAAATATTAGCTAATTCAGTTCAGCTCAATTTGGTTGTTCAGTCATGTCCCACTCATTGCGACCCCATAGACTCCAGCATGCCAGGCTTCCGTGTCCATCACCAACTCCAGAAGCTTGCTCAAACTCATGTTCATCCAGTCAGTGATGCCGTGCAACCATCATCTCATCCTCTGTCATCCCGCTCTCCTCCTGCCTTCAAATTTTCCCAGCATCAGGGTCTTTTCCAATGAGTCAGTTTTTCACTTCAGATGGCCAAAGTATTGGAGTTTCAGCTTCAGCATCAATCCTTCCAATGAATATTCAGGACTGATTTCCTTTAAGATTGACTGGTTTGATCTCCTTGCAGTCCAACAGACTCTCAAGAATCTTCTCCAACACTGCAGTTCAAAAGCATCAATTCTTCGGTGCTCAACTTTCTTTATAGTCCAACTCTCACATCCATACATAACTACTGGAAAAGCCATAGCTTTGACTAGATGGATGTTGTTGGCAAATAATGTCACTTTTTTAATATGCTGTCTAGGTTGGTCATAGCTTTTCTTCCAAGGAGCAAGTGTGTTAATTTCACAGCTGCAGTCACTATCTACAATAATTTTGGAGCCCCCAAAAATAAAGTCTGTCACTCTTTCCATTGTTTCACCATCTCTTTACCAGGAGTGATGGCACCGGATCTTAGTTTTTTGAGTGTTAATTTTAAGCCGACTTTTTTATTTTCCTTTTTCACTTTCATCAAGAGACTCTCTAGTTCTTCATTTTCTGCCTAAGGGTAGTGTCATCTGCATATCTGAGGTTATTGATACTTTTCCCGGCAGTCTTGATTCCAGCTTGTTCTTCATCCAGCCCAGCATTTCACATGATGTACTCCGTATATAAGTTAAATAAGCAGAGTGACAATATACAGCCTTGATGTACTCCTTTCCCAATTTGGAACCAGTCTGTTGTTCCATGTCTGGTTCTAACTGTCACTTCTTGACCTGCGTACAGATTTCTCAAGAGACAGAGAAGGTGGTCTGGTATTCCTATCTCTAAGAATTTTCCACAGTTTCTTTTGATTTACACAATCAATGGCTTTGGCATATTTAATAATGCAGAAGCAGATGTTTTTCTAGAAGTCTCTTGCTTTTTCTATGATCCAACGGATGTTGGCAATTTGATTTCTGATTCCTCTGCGTTTTCTAAATCCAGCTTGAACATCAAGAAGTTCTCTGCTCATGTACTATTGAAGCCTGGCTTGGAGAATTTTGAGCAGTACTTTGCTAGTCTGTGAGATAAGTGCAACTGTGTGGTAGTTTGAGCATTCTTTGGTATTGCCTTTCTTTTGGATTGGAATGAAAACTGACTTTTCCCAGTGCTTTGGCCACGGCTGAGTTTTCCAAATTTGCTGGCATATGAGTGCAACACTTTCATAGCATCATCTTTTAGGATTTAAAATAGCTCACCTGGAATTCCATCACCTCCACTAGCTTTGTTCATAGTGATGCTTCTTAAGGCCCACTTGACTTTACATTCCAGGATGTCTGGCTCTAGGTGAGTGATCACACTGTCATGGTTATCTGGGTCATGAAGGTCTTTTTTGTATAGATGTTCTGTGTTTCTTGCCACCTCTTCTTAATATCTTCTGCTTCTGTTAGGTCCATACCATTTCTGTCCTTTTTTGTGCTCATCTTTGCATGAAATTTTCCCTGCTATCTCTAATTTTGTTGAAGAAATCTCTAGTCTTTCCTATTCTATTGTTTTCCTCTATTTCTTTGCACTGATCACTGAGGAAGGCTTTCTTACCTCTCCTTGCTATTCTTTGGAACTCTGCATTCAGATGGATATATCTTTCCTTTTCTCCTTTGCCTTTAGCTTCTCTTCTTTTCTCAGCTATTTATACGGCCTCCTCAGACAATCACTTTGCCTTTTTTGCATTTCTTTTTCATGGGGATGGTATTCACCACTGCCTCCTGTACAATGTCATGAACCTCTGTCCATAGTTTTCAGGCACTCTACCAGATCTAATCCCTTGAATATATTTGATCACTTCTACTGTAAAGTTGTAAGGAATTTGATTTAGGTTATACCTGAATGGTTTAGTGGTTTTCCATACTTTCTTCAATTTAATCTGAATTTGGCAATAAAAAGTTCATGATCTGAGCCACAGTCAGCTCCCAGTCTTGTTTTTGCTGACTGTGTAGAGCTTCTCCATCTTTGGCTACAAATAATACAATCAGTCTGATTTCAGAATTGACCATCTGGTAATGTCCATATGTAGAGTTTTCTCCTGAGTCATTGGAAAACGGTGTTTGCTATAACCAGTATGTTCTCTTGGGAGAACTCTATTAGCCTCTGCCACACTTCATTCTGTATTCTGAGGCTAAACTTGCCTGTTACTCCGGGTATCTCTTGACTTCCTACTTTTGCTTTCCAGTCCCCTATGATAAAAAGGACTTCTCTTTTTGGTGTTAGTTCTTGTAGGTCTTCATAGACCCATTCAGCTTCAGCTTCTTCAGCATTACTTGTTAGGGCATAGACTCAGATTACTATGATATTGAATGGTTTTCCTTGAAAATGAACAAGATCATTCTATCATTTTTGAGATTGCATCCAAGTACTGCATTTTGGTCTGTTTTGTTGACTATGAGGGCTACTCCATTTCTTCCAAGGGATTCTTGTCCACAGTAGTAGATACCTAATTAGTAAGTGATGAAACTGAGTCTTGAACTCAAAACTTTTGATTACAAAGCTTTGATTCTTTTCATTCAAGGAAAATGTCATCCTTTTAGAATAATGCTTCACAATATAATGACCACATACATTTTTAAAACTCCTATCTGGGATGATATCAAATTTGTTTGTTTATTCATTAATCAGAAGAAAATAATATAAAAGAAGCAAAATCACGTTTTATTTATATCATCCATATTTTCCTTACATCTGCTTCTTTCTCAGTTTCTCTTGAGGCAAGGGAGACTTTACTCTGTGTAAATCAGATACAGATTATTTTGCATATTATATATCTTAAAGTTAGATTAAATTTTTCATTTTGAAAATCTTTGAAGTATCAAAAAATTCTCTTTGTTTATTACCAACAAAAGGAAATTCTGAAGTTGCATTCTCAGATTAAAAAGAAAAAAGTGTTGTGAAGTCCAAACTATAGTCACTAGTTACATGAAATTTAGTGGAAAATAATTAAAATTAAGTAAAATTTAATTTTCTTCACTTTCACTAGCCACATCTGAGGGGCTCAAAAGTCACCTGTAACCTGTGGTTACCAAATTGCACAGCGCAGATATAGAACATTTCCTTCAAAGTAGAAAATTCTGTCAGAAAACACTGAGATATAATCTTAGCATTATGATTTAGAGTAAAGTCTGAGGGCCAAAATGGATTTCCACCTGTTTTTGTAAATAAAGGTTTATTGGAACATGTCCATTATCTATTTTTTTACATTATTTTATACCTCTGTTCTCACAAAATGGCAGATTGGATAGTTGGGAGAAAGACTACATTAAAACCTAAAATAGTTAGTACTTTATTCTTCATAGATGAACATTTACCAGATTCCGAACTAGAGCCTCTCTTCTAAGCAGTTGATAATTGACATGATTTTCTGGACATGAACGTTTGTCATCTTCTTCCCTCTTCAGTTTCCTCTTCCTTATTCATCTTTTCTCTCATTTATGTTGTTTCAATCGTATATTCCTTTACTTGTTTGCAAAGCTTGAATGAAAATCTCTTTAGAAATTTCTTAGTAACTTGTTAATGAAAAGAAATACCTAGATCTAGTTTCCTGAATAGTTTCATAAATTTTTAGCCTCTCAGACATTATAATAAAAATATAGTAGTGTTTTCAATAAAAGTCACAGAGAATATCATTATCCTGACATCTGCATCTCAGATATGAAAAGGAAGTAATCTTTCTGTTTTATGGGCCTAACTAAAGAACACATTTCTTTAGGGGTGGAATCCCATACATATCTCTAATTGCTTATTTCTTTGCAAGAGAAACTTCATATTTCCACTATTAATGCATGATACTATTTTTCATTACAGATAGATTTATTTTAAATTTTCTGAAGACAAGACAAAGATAGTCATTTTTTTCTTATTTCTTTCTTATCCAAAAAGATTATAAAAGTGTCACTGGCTCTTTCCTGTAATGGAATGAGAATTTTCTTTGACTGATCTCATATGGGACAATAATAGGTACATAAAATATGTTTTTATTGTCAAAAACATTCCCTGCTGCTGTAGGGTAATTGCAGTTAAAAATTGAATTTAACTACAATCTTGAGTTATATAGTCAGTCAGTTCAGTTGCTCAGTCATGTCTGACTCTGTGACCCCATGGACTGCAGCATGCCAGGTTTTCCTGTCCATCATCAACTCCTGGAGCTTGTTCAAATTCATGTCTATCCAGTCGGTGATGCCATCCAACCATCTCATCCTCCATCGTTCCTTTGTCCTCCTGCTTTCAATCTTTCCTAGCATCAGGGTCTTTTCCAATGAGTCATTTCTTTGTATCAGGTGGGCAAAGTCTTGGAGTTTCTACTTCAGCATAAGTCCTTCCAATGAATATTCAGGACAGATTTCAATTTAAGTCTGAATTTGGCAATAAGGAGTTCATGAACTGAGCCACAGTCAGCTCCCAGTCTTGTTTTTGCTGACCATATAGAGCTTCCACATCTTTACCTACAAAGAATATAATTCTCCTGTTGATGGGATTGTTGGAGAAGGGAATAAATCAATACCTATAAAACCCTTAGAACAGATCTTTGATAAACTGTTACTAAGTTTTAGAGAGGTCTGTTTTATAATAAGTAGAAAGATAATGTGCATCAGAATCAGACAGTTTTGTTTTTAATTCCCAGTTCTGTACTTCTAGTCATGTTAAATTCTCCGAGCCTCAGTTTCTTCAGCTTTGAGTGTAGCTGTACTTGTCTTAGTAGTTATAGTAAAGGTCAGTGATGACACATGTAATATGATGCTTGGTTATATGATAGATACTTAATAAATTACAGTTTATATTAACTTAATTGTGTAAGTATGAAGATTCCAAATTATTAATAGCTGACTGATTTAGTCAGTCTGGACAACAAACAAATGTATAATTATAGTTTGATTTACTGAAATCTCCTCTGAGACCTGTCTTGTAAAATCTGTTGAATATATGTCTAACTAGTGAATTTCTGCTTGCCTCTCAAGAAAGGCTTACTTTCTCTTTGCCAATTTGGGACATCCATTCTAGTGGAATAAGCTGAGAATCATGATTTCACAGATTTCATGGTAACTGGAAACAGGCTAAAATGTATTTAAGCTAACCCTCTCATTCACAGATGTGGTCGGGGAGGTCCAAAAACCTTAAACTATCCCCCGGAGTTGTACAGCTATTTGGTCAATAGTTTGTACAGCTCTTTCTTCCAGGAAACTGAACTGACCCCAGCCCATGATGCTCCTTCTATTACTTTGTATTTGGCATTTATTACATATGCCCTTTGTGTATTTGCTTATATATCTTCAGAGTTGCTCTACAGCTTCTTAGATGTACATGCAGTTTTTATCCAAGTTCTAAGGTTTTTGAAAGCAAGGATCTTGGGTCTTCTCCTTTAAACCCTTCCAAACAAACACAGTAGAGTTATGAAAAAAAAAATGGCTGTTTAATCAGTGAAAGAATTTTTATAAGTTCCACAGTAGAGTTAAAAATCTTGCATGTAGGGTATCTTAGTCATCTTGGGCTTCCATAATAAAACACCATAGACTGAGTGGCTGAAACAACAAAAATTAATTTCTCACAGTTCTGGAGGCTGGAAAGTCCAAAATCAGGGTGACAGCAAGGTTGAGTTTTTTGAGGGTTCTCCTCATGGCTTGCAGATGGCCTCCATATTACTGTGTCCTCAAACAGAGAGAGCCAGTAGGCTCTCTGGTATCTCTTTTTAAAAGAAAACTAATCCAGTCATGAAAGTCTCACCCCTATGGCCTCTATATCTAATCATATCCCTAAGGCCCCATCTCCAAATCCCATCAGATTGGGGGTTAAATCTTCAACATATGAATTATGGGAGCATAC
Organism: Odocoileus virginianus; assembly: GCF_023699985.2. Taxonomy (NCBI): domain Eukaryota; kingdom Metazoa; phylum Chordata; class Mammalia; order Artiodactyla; family Cervidae; genus Odocoileus; species Odocoileus virginianus. The sequence continues at coordinate 75,316,220 of NC_069674.1, forward strand.
AATTTAGTCCATAGTATAGGGACAAGTTTTCTAATATAATTAAATAAGCATTCCCATTCAGATCAATCTTTTCACATCTAGAAATTTCAGACATTAAAATTCAACAACCACATAAATACATGACCATAACTTTCAGAGCTGGCTCATTTCATTGTTCATATTATTACCCAATTTTGGAATGCTTTAGTAACAGTTGTTTGAATGGAGAACAGAAAACACATCTTCCATTCCTAAAATTCTGATATGAACCAGTAGATTTCCTTGCCTCCTATTCTCCAATTACCACAGTCTTGAGCCAACATATATGTCATACTGTGATTTTGATGAGGCCATTTTCATTAAATATCAACAAAAGTTAAATGTAAAGCTTTAAAAATTGCTGAGTAATGTGTGATACAGACTTTCTCAGTCCCTTCCTTAATTATACATGCTCTCTGATCTTAATCAATGATTGCTATTTCTTGGTTTCATGGGTATGTTAAGGTGAAGGTTATCTGAGTTAGAAACCAGGTGTAAGGGGGCCAAAACTAAGATCAAGGTAATAGAATGAGCTAATGCCATGGATGTATGTTCATGTTACTGGGGTAATAAAAAAAATGATTCTACATTGTAACAGATCTGCATTTATTATGCCAAACAACTATATCAAATAGACATCAACAAAACATTTTAGTCAGTACTTACCATTAATAAGAATAGTCATGTCCTAGTATTGGGCTAGAAAAAATGGTTGAAAATATTTCACCTCATTCTCTCTGTAGTTTTTTTCCCACATATTCTCCATGAACTGCACATAAAAGTCATTTACATTAAGATTATATATTAATATATTATTGATATACATATTTATATATCTTGAAAATAAAAATGAACAAATGAATTAATTGTTTTTCTTTCCCAAATTAAGGGACTTGTATTAGCAGCAATTATCAAGGTCTTATACTGAAGAATTCAGTAATATACAGATTCTCCAAATTATTTAGATTAATTCACTTTCTTCTCTGTAAATACCTAATGTATTCTCACACTGATGCTTGTAGATTTCAGGTGTACTTTAAATCTTCTCATTTCTCTATTAAAGATTAGACTAATTTAGATTATATCAAGCATTGTATTAAAAAAACTTATCAGGATTACAAATAAGAATTAGAATATTGTTATCATGAGTATCCAGCTTCCCAGATGGTGCTATTGGTAAAGAACCAGCCTGCCAGTGCAGGAGACATAACAGACCTGGGTTGGGAAGATCCCATGGAGGAGGACCTGGCAACCCACTCCAGTATTCGTGCCTGGAAAATCCCATGGACACAGGTTCTTGACGAATTACAGTCCACAGGGTCTCAAAGATCAGACACAACTGAAGCAACTTAGCATGCATACATGCATTGTGAATATCATAAATGTAATTAAGGAAGGGTTATTGATTTCAAACAAGTGAAACCAACTCTGATTAGTTTAATGGAAAGATAGACTATTGAAAAAATATCTGTTACCTTCCAGAACCAGCAGGAAGGCTACTGAGCTAGGCTAAGAAAAAAATAGCAGGGCAAAAGGGAGACCAGGCAGCCAGGAATAAAGCCACCAGAGCATCATGCTCTCAGCCTGGTTAGAAAATTGTCTCTGGTGCGAGGACCACTGGATATGCCCTGCTGAGTTGCTGGAATTCAATGAAGCTGCCACTGTGGTCACTGAACTGTAGCTATTTTTACTAGCACCACACTATTTCTGAGGATTTGTAAACTGTCAGTACAGAAGCACTGTCTAGGGCAAGCGAATCTAACTGGTAAAGTGGAGATCCCAGGCTCAGGCTTTGTCATATGCCTGTGTCTGAGCTGCCAAGGGTTTATGAGAACAGGAATCTGGCCCTTTCAGTTTCAGAAGAAAGACTTAACTAGGCCTTACAAAGAGTCTGACTGCCTAACCCATAGGAGAACCATTTCCATGCAAATCAGCCAAAATAGCAAGCAATATCTATCTCACTGCCTTTTGTTGATTTTAATTTTCTGCCTCTACTATGATCTAATCTTTGGTCACATAGAAGTCTCAAACAATTGTATTTTTCCCAAAAGATTAAACTTACCTAAACAGTTATTTATACCTCTACCTGAATTTCTCAGGCTCTAGTGATGATCTTTATTACCAATAATTTTGTTTTGCAAAATTATTCTTCCTACACATTTCTAGGTTTTATTACAGATTTTCCTTCAGCTTTGACTCACTATCAATAATAAAAAGTTAAATTAGACGAAGGTGACGTCTTCTTCACAAGATGACCTTAACTCTACTGTATTTAGTTTAAATTGTGGTGAACAAATTGAACTAATATCTTATTAGATAGTTTCTCTTTAATTAGGTGTTAGGTATGGTATTTGGCTGTTACTTGTGAATTCTAACTACGATTGTGTTAACTGATACACAGACAGAGGAAAATTGCTGTTTGTTCTCAGATGTAGTTTGCTCCTCTCTATAGTGTTAGTACTAGCATATCAACAGATGTAAAACATTATTCCTTTTCTTTCTCTCTTCCCTAGATAATAATCTCCTGGTGTCTAAATGCATTTGTGCAGCTGTTAGTACCGGCATGCAAAACACACACTTTTACATACACAAACACATACATCATATAGAGCTTCTAGTTACCAGCGGAACTGTATGCAGGGAAACTAGAAGGAACAAGAGACCTGAATTCAGCATTTCACAAAAGACAAAAAAGTATTATGTACATGAATTGTTCATATGAGTATTAATCCTTAAAATAAAATTTATATGCCTTCTATATATTCAGCATATCTATCAAGATACTTTACATTTAATATGCTAACATCCTAAATCATTATCTGAAGAGCTGAAAGCACTGTCATTACTAAGATAGAAGTTACTTAGGGGATATGAACTGGTCTTTTCTATATTATCAAACATACCAATGTAGTCTTAAATTAATAAACAACTCTGTTATTCAGCTTCCATAACAGAACCCATCAATATTAATTTTATCCAGATAGGCTCATTTACCTCTCTTTGTTGATCTAGCTTATTTATTATTAATAGAAAAGCCTATCTATTGGGTAAATGAAAGAAGTTGAATTTATGAGCATTAGCAATTGACAATAAAGGGAAATATTAAAAATAAGACAAACATACATACATGTAATCAGATTTGGAAAAAGAAGGGAAAGAGGAGGAGAGTAATGTAAAGTAACTTTAAATTCATTGAAAGATTTCATCAGACATGGGTTAAATTTAATAAATTATGATATAGTAAATGCAATCCACTTAGAGCTATATAGTCTAACTTCAGAAGAAGTGTGAACAGAAATATTCAAGTGCTGTTACCTCTTAAGGCTTAAATTTTGTGTTGGAGTTTTATATATATATATGTATATTATATAATTTATAAAATATTTTATCCTATGAAGGAAGGCATGGCACCTCACTCCAGTTTTCTTGCCTGGACAAGAATTCCATGGAGAGAGGAGCCTGGTGGGCTGCAGTCAATAGGGTCACAAAGAGTTGGACATGATTGAGTTACTAACACTTTCACTTCAAAATTGGTATATCCTTACCAGTGGAGGGGGATGATAGATTTACTAGTAGGACACAAAAACTCACTGCTGTTTCCTAAAAATGTTTGTTCACAATTTATTTTTAAGTGGAAAAAAATGCATGTGTGTATGCATAAATAGGTAACAGTTTAAAGAACTTATAACAAACATTCATAGAAATTTTGTCTGGGTAGTGAAGGTATATTAGCTTGCTAGATTTGCTATAGAAAATATCTTTATCTAGGTGGCTTAAACAACAGAAGTTTATTGTCTTATAGTTTTGGAGGCTAGATATCTGAGATCCATGTGCCAGTAGTGTTGGTTCATTCTGAGAGTTAGGAGGGCAGGATCTGCTTCTGCCCTCTCACCTTGGCTGATAGATAGCCATCTTTTACCTATGCCTTCTCATGTGATATTCTCCCTGCGTGCATGCCCCTCTGTCCAAAATTTCTTTCCTTTTTTTTTTTTAAGTAACAACATAGTCAATTGGGTTAAGACCTAATCTCATGATCCCATTTTACTACAACTAATTACATCTGCAAGGAATCTATTAATAATTCCAAATAAAATCACATTTTGAGGGACTGGCAGTTAAGATTTCAACATGAATTTTGAAGGAGTGTAACCCATAACAGACAGTATGGAAGATTTTTTTCTTTATTTTTTTTCTCTCCAAGTAATATTATATTGCTTTTTAAATTATTATTTTGATAATTTTAAAAGACATATTTAAAAAATAGAAGTCCAGAGTGTTTTGTGTGTTTATTATGTAACAATATTCTTAATAATCTCAAACTATGGTTTAATGTTACCACATTTTTTTAAATCTTTAGTGAAACATGTTTAGTATCTGTATCAATAAGTAGATGACTGCTTCCAGATTTGCCACAACAGGCTGTTGCTCCTCTCTTTTAGTTTTTTATGTTTTTATAATACATGTTCTATTTTGCTTTGCCTTACCAGTTTGTTTAAATCCTCAAGGCTCCATATATTCACAAAATTATTCACCACATGTACTTAGTCCTTGAACTTGTATCCTACAGTAGAAGTGTCTTCAACTCTGAGATTTAAATCATGCACTGTATTTCTGACTTCAATGCTGAATTGGTGGGAATTCTATCAGCTATGCTTCATTCGTGGTGACGCAGACGCCGAGTGGGAGTTTGTGAGTGATGACTTTTCCAGTAGAATGTGAAGGTAATTGTAACAGTTTGACACACAAGAACAAAGTGACTGCTTTAGGCGTGAGGACATAGGGAACCAACCAAGATAAAAGGAAGACTTGAAAACAAAGACTACATTCTGAACTAGTTCTTTCCAAGTACTTTACTGTGGAAGAGAACTTGTAAATGAATAACCACTATTGAATAGCTGCCATAGAAACAAACAGAGAGCTATTCTACTATTAGTTGCATTTTCACTCAGAGGTCACTTATTTGTTCCTGAAAACTCAAATATCCCATATCACCCGAAGTATGGAGTGGAGAGGAATACTTAGGTAACCAACTTAGACCAAAAGAGGTAAGAAACGGGAATAATGAAGAAAATTTGACCACAAATGAGGAAGTTTAAAGCCAAGGACAAGAAAAGAATGGAGGAGAGGCAAGCCCACATTTGATGTGGGGAAATGTGTGGTTCATTTTACTAAGCCCCAGAATAAAACATTAAAGGTAACATGATATTCAAGATTATGTAAAGATGGATCATTATATTCTTAGAAGTACCATTCCCATGTAGCAATATTTGTGTGTATGTTTAACTCTGGTTACCATGAAAGACTAGAGCTTCACGTAAATATTCTTTTGTTTAACATCAGCAATATGATGGAACTCTTAAGCATCAATCTCCTTTTAGCAATTTAATACTGTATGCATAGTTCTGCGTCTGATTTGTTTTTTTAATTTAGAAACAAATTAACTATTTTTATAATTTATCTTATTTTATTTTCTTAATTTGAAAAAGATATTTTATCTCTCATAAATCTGGTTTATTTACTTATTCTCCAGTCAATCTCTAGTGTTATTTTCTGTCTCCTGTAAAACTTCCACTGACAACTACTGCAGACCTCCCATGAGAAATCACACAGAAAAAGAATTTCACAAAACTTGTCATTTTGGTTAATAACATGTTAGATAAACAAATTGTAATTAACAGTTATATTTATTAAGAATTGATACATTCAGTTAAATTTTAAAATTTTTTGAGTTTTTCCAGAAAGCCCAGGGATAAATCCACGAACCTATGGTCACCTTATTTTCGACAAAGGAGGCAAGGATATACAATGGAAAAAAGACAACCTCTTTAACAAGTGGTGCTAGGAAAACTGGTCAACCACTTGTAAAAGAATGAAACTAGAACACTTTCTAACAGCATACACAAAAATAAACTCAAAATGGATTAAATATCTAAATGTAAGACCAGAAACTATAAAACTCCTAGAAGAGAACATAGGCAAAACACTCTCCGACATAAATCACAGCAGGATCCTCTATGACCCACATCCCAGAATATCGGAAATAAAAGCAAAAATAAACAAATGGGACCTAATGAAACTTAAAAGCTTTTGCACAACAAAGGAAACTATAAGCAAGGTGAAAAGACAGCCCTCAGATTGGGAGAAAATAATAGCAAACGAAGCAACAGACAAAGGATTAATCTCAAAAATATACAAGCAACTCCTCCAGCTCAACTCCAGAAAAATAAATGACCCAATCAAAAAATGGGCCAAAGAACTAAACAGACATTTCTCCAAGGAAGACATACGGATGGCTAACAAACACATGAAAAGATGCTCAACATCACTCATTACCAGAGAAATGCAAAGCAAAACCACAATGAGGTACCATTACACGCTAGTCAGGATGGCTGCTATCCAAAAGTCTACAAGCAATAAATGCTGGAGAGGGTGTGGAGAAAAGGGAACCCTCTTACACTGTTGGTGGGAATGCAAACTAGTACAGCCACTATGGAAAACGGTGTGGAGATTTCTTAAAAAGCTGGAAATAGAACTGCCATATGACCCAGCAATCCCACTTCTGGGCGTACACACCGAGGAAACCAGATCTGAAAGAGACACATGCACCCCAATGTTCATTGCAGCACTGTTTATAATAGCCAGGACATGGAAGCAACCTAGATGCCCATCAGCAGACGAATGGATGAGGAAACTGTGGTATATATACACACCATGGAATATTACTCAGCCATTAAAAAAAATTTGTTTGAATCAGTTCTAATGAGATGGATGAAACTAGAGCCCATTATACAGAGTGAAGTAAGCCAGAAAGATAAAGACCAGTATAGTGTACTAACATATATATATGGAATTTAGAAAGATGGTAACGATAACCCTATATGCAAAACAGAAAAAGAGACGCAGATGTATAGAACAGACTTTTGGACTCTGTGGGAGAAGGTGAGGGTGGGATGTTTCAAGAGAACAGCATTGAAACATGTATATTATCTAGGGTGAAACAGATCACCAGCCCAGGTTGGATGCATGAGACAAGTGCTTGGACCTGGTGCACTGGGAAAAGCCAAAGGGATCGGGTCGAGAGGGAGGTGGGAGGGGGGACCGGGATGGGGAATGCATGTAAATCCATGGCTAATTCATGTCAATGTATGACAAAAAACACTACAATATTGTAAAGTAATTAGCCTCCAACTAATAAAAATAAATGAAAAAATAAATTTATTGAGTTTTTCCGTAATGAAAGATTCAATATCAGTTTCTTAAAGACTCGTCTCAAATTTCAAAGATGAGTCAAAAGTTCAATAGAAACTTCAACCTCAGGGGTTCAGGTATGGAACTATATAATACTATTTATATTTAAAATACAGAGTAAATGGAATTTTATATAAGCAATACTTTACATGCTGTTGGCTTCCAAGAAGCATAACTCACACAGTCTAAATGTGTCCTTTATATTCTACTCAAAGTGTCAGTCTGAAGACCTGTTTCAATGTTAATAACTCAAGCCAGGAAGGATTTATCATTTTCCAAGCTTTAAAACAAGTGCATCTGAGAAAATAAAATATTTTTTATCAAATCTCACAAATAATTTTAATCTGAGTGAGGTGCTTCAATCATAAAAAAGAGGAAAAAGAAGCAACTACTTAAAAAAATACTAAAGAGAAATGTTCTGATATGATGATACTTTAGGTGTCTATATTTTATACCCCAGCTTCTTCTCTCCTTTTGAGTTAAACAAAAGCATACATTGCATATTTGATACCTAAGTAGATCATTTTTAAATAACTCCTACTTTTCCATAACATATCAGTAATAATCCTGTAACAGCCACTAATAATCATTTAAGTCATTTTTAAATTCAAAAGCAAACATGAATTTTAAAGAGAATAGCATTCAAACTTTAACAATATTATTCAAATTCATAAAATATTTTGTATTATTTTAAATATATACTTTATTGCCACTCCCCAAACTATACTACCCCTGTCATATGCACTATCTATTTAACCTAGAAAAAAAAAAGTAAATACTCACCTGGTTACATAGAATGATAGAATTAAAAAAAAAAAAGTAAATACTCACCTGGTTACGTAGAATGATAGAATTAAACTTATTTTTTTTGCTTTTTTTTTTCATTTTTATAGTCACTCTGCTTTCACCACTTGCTTAGAATCTGCTATTTTAAATGCAAGACAGTGTAAATACATGTGGGGGATGTAGACAAGATCTTTACCCAGAATGAACTTGAATGATTCAGAAACATTAGGAACTTAGTATAGGACAAACACATGTCACAGAGTCTGTGCCTATGTTTACGTTGAAGAATGCAGATGTAAAAGAGTTTGTTTAAAGATACTTGGGAAAAATTTCAAAGTCACTTTCCCAATAAATGATATTTATATGCTCATATGATGTGTAACGTTTATATTTAAAGAGACTACTTGATTTGCTGGGACTTTTTTCAGATCTGTTCCATAGTAAAAGCAGAGATATAGAAGGTTTTTCTTTCTAACCTTGAAAAATGATCTACTGAATTTGTATTAGGTTATCTGCAGAACTAGATCAGAGGATGCTAATCCATGAGAAATGGTGGCTCCTCCTCCTATTTTTTCCATCCTTTAAAACCAAGAAATGCATATTATTTAACCATGCTTGCTTTGGGTAATAACCAGCATGGGGTTGCAATGCATTGAGTCTGCTTTCTAAGGAAGTACAATACTTTACATTTTTAATGCATCACTGAGCAGAGGTCAAATAGAGTAGTTCTAACAAAACATATCACAGCACATCAAACTACCCAAACTATAGTAACTCAATATGCCCTGTGTATATTTCTCCCACATTTACAAGTGGGTCATCAATCTCTCAGCCAACATAAGCCCAGCTGTAAATTTATGATATTATGCTTCCCGACATGTTCCTGCTCAGTTTTTATGATTGTCCCTATGATCACTTGACAAAAAAAAAAAAGATATTTATTTTTGATTGCCAAATTAACCTAAAATGATTAATGAGAACTTGGGTAAGCCATATAAACTATCAAAAATAGTGTTTGTCCAATAGAAGTTATAATTATTCATCTGGTTTTCTTTAAATTTCTTTAGAGCTATTTAACTAAATTAGTAACCAGGGACATCATCTTGAGTAGATTGTAATTCATGTCAGATGGTAGAATTTACATAATCCCTAAATTGAAAATTTAAAAATTGCACAAAAGCAAATAAGATAATTAGAAATTCTGTAACTGAGAAAATAAATATTTCACTTAGTGTGCATGATAAATAACATATATATAAATACTACCTAAAGGTAGTTCATTTTCCTTGCTGTTTAATATATGCTTGGAGAAATTTATATATATATATGTATATACATATATATATATAATTTTAAGAACAAAACTGATATCACATTTCAATTACAAATGAAAATAATTGGAGAGTCTGTGGCTTATTTGAGCAATTCTTTCATGGATAAATGATTATATTTTCATACAGCAAAATTTTAAGTTTAGATTTTTATTCCATCTTCTTTTCAATAAATTTAAGCATCTAACATGCATACATGTAACATTAACACATGTACATATATGTTTAATTTAAAAATACATCTATTAGGCAATTATTTAATAACATTTGAGCATTATACATGTTTCAAGGATATGAAATGAGTAGGATATGAGTCCTAGTTTAAAGAACTTTCAGTCTAGTGAGGAAATAATATTGTTAGATAAGGTGTTTTGTTTCTCTTTAGATAACACAATTAGGAAATATGCTATTCAGGCACCTTAAAAACTCATATTCTCTTAATCAATGAGATATAGGTCAAATGTGACCTATATCTCATTGATATATGTGTGTGTTTGTGTGTGTATATCTGTGTGTGTGTGTGTGTGTGTGTGTGTATATATAAGTATTGTTAATTCATAATTTGTGTTTCCAGTGCACAAGAAACGGACACAGATATTCTTTTTTAGATTCTTTTCCAATACAGGCCATTTCAAGATATTGAGTATAGTTTCATGGCTATACAACAGGTCCTTATTATCTACCTATTTTTCCTATAACAATGTTTGTATGTTAATTCCAAACACCTAATTTACTCACCTACCCTTCCATGTCCCTTTTGGTAATAATAAGTTTGTTTCTATGAGTGTGAGTCTAATTCTGGTAGGAAATAAGTTAATTTGTACAATTACTTGAGATTTCATATATTACATGATATGAGATACTTGTCTTTCTCTGACTTACTTCACTTAATATGATAATCTCTAGGCCCATCCATGATGCTGCAAATGGCATTATTTCATTCTTTTTTATGGTTGAGTAATATTCATCATGTATATGTCTCTTAGTTCTGTCCAACTCTGCAACCCCATGGATTGTAGCCCACCAGGCTCCTCTGTCCATGGAATTCTCCAGGCAAGAGTAGTTGAGTGAGTAGCCATTCCCTTCTCCAGGGAATCTTCCCAACCCAAGGATTGGACCTGGGTCTCCTTTGCCGGCAGATTTTTTACCTTCTGAGCCACAGGGGAAGCCCTATGTATATGTACCACATCCTTTTTACCCATCCATCTGTCAATAGATATTTAGGTTGCTTCCATGTCTTGGCTGTTGTTAATAGTGCTGCTATGAGCATTGGTGTGCATGTATGTTTTCAAACTGGGGTTTTCTTTGGATATATGCCCAGGAGTGGGACTGCAGGATCATATGGTAACTCTGTTGTTAGTTTTTTAAGGAACTTCCATACCCTTCTCCACAGTGACTGCACCATCTGACTCAAATTGTTTTGACATGTTCTAAAGATTTATGGGAAAAGGAGTATGTCAAGGCTATATATTGTCATCCTACTTATTTAACTTATATGCAGAGTACATCATGAGAAACGCTGGGCTGGAGGAAGCACAAGCTGGAATCAAGATTACCGGGAGAAATATCAATAACCTCAGATATGCAGATGACACCACCCTTATTGCAGAAAATGAAGAAGAGCTAAAGAGCCTCTTGATGAAAGTGAAAGAGGAGAGTGAAAAAGTTGGCTTAAGCTCAACATTCAGAAAGCTAAGTACATGGCATCCAGTCCCATCACTTCATGGCAAAAAGATGAGGAAACAGTGGAAACAGTGTCAGACTTTATTTTTGGGGGCTCCAAAATCACTGCAGATGGTAACTGCAGCCATGAAATTAAAAGAGGCTTACTCCTTAGAAGGAAAGTTATGACCAACCTAGACAGCATATTAAAAAGCAGAGACATTACTCTGTCAAAAAGGTCCGTCTAGTCAAGGCTATGGTTTTTCCAGTGGTCATGTATGGATGTGAGAGTTGGACTATGAAAAAGCCAAAGAATTGATGCTTTTGAACTGTGGTGTTGGAAAAGACTCTTGAGAGTCCGTTGGACTTCAAGGAAATCCAACCAGTCCATCCTAAAGGAGATTAGTCCTGGGTGTTCATTGGAAGGACTGATGTTGAAGCTGAAACTCCGATAATTTGCCCACCTGATGCAAAGAGCTGACTGATTGGAAAAGACCTGGATGCTGGGAAAGATTGAGGGCAGGAGGAGAAGGGGACGACAGAAGATAAGATGGCTGGATGGCATCACTGACTCAATGGACATGGGTTTGGGTGGATTCTGGGAGCTGGTGATGGACAGGGAGGCCTGGTGTGCTGCTGTTCACGGGGTCACAAAGAGTCAGTTACGACTGAGCAACTGAATTGAACTGAACTGAAAGATTCATGGTGGATACCTGACCTGGCCACTGCAGATAATAAAAATGATGCTATCTCCTGAAAATAAAGAATGTTATATTCTATAAGAGTATAATACTCTATGTAAAAAGTATTATACTCTATAAAGTTGTTTCACTTATAATAAAACATTGCTAATTTTCACATGTATTTATGATCCATCAAGTAATATTCTACATATGTAATTGCATATTAACTCACAACCAATCTATGAGGTAGAAACTATTATTACTCTCACTCTACAGATGAGGATACTAACATTCAGGAAGGTTAGGTTAATTGTCCAAGTTCATAGGGCTAATAAGTGGCAAAACTGGAATTTAAACCCAGGTAGCATTGTTCTAGCATATATTTTCTTAATACAGTTTCTCATTAAGAAGTTTAATAATTTAAAATGAATGTATATAATTTTTTGCAGTTTTTTGGTAAGATTTCTGTGCTTTTTTAATGATTTAAAATTTTACATGCTGTAAATTTTTCTGTTATGTAATTCTATTAATTTTAAAAGGTTCTTAGATTGGTATAACCACCACCAAAGAACAGATACAGAGCAATTCTGTTACCTCCAAATTCCCTCATATTGCCATATTCATAGTCAAGCACTTCCTTCATTCCTACCCCCAAACAATCACTGATACATCTCTTTCTGTAGTTTTTCTTTAAGAGAATGCCATATTCTCTTACATTATACATTATATAATGTTTAGACTGACATTTTCACTTATCATAATGCATTTGAGATTCATTCAAGTTGTTTCATGTATCAATAGTTCATTCTTTTTACTGCTAAGTAGTATTTTACTGTATGGATGAACCACAGTTTGTTATATATTCACCAATTGAAAGATATTTGAGTTGTTTTCCTATTTTGTAGCAAAAATAAATTACACTATTTGTGTGAATAATGCTATTTTAGTAACAAACCTTTCATTTTTCAAGGACAGGGTTTCTCAACTTCAGCACTGTTACTTTTGTACTGGTTAATTCTTTATTATAGAGAACTGTCTTGGGGATTATAGGATGTGTTGTAGCTTCCCTGGCCTCTACCAACTATAGACCAGTATCATAAAGAGGTATGACAAACAAAAATAACTCAAGACCAGTAGATATTCCCTCAACATTATTCTAGGATAAATACCTAAATGTGGATTACTGAGTCATATCAGATATTTAACTTAATAAAAATGGTACAACTTTATCCCAGGGTTGTTGTATCAATTTGCATTCCCATCAGCAAAAAACATCCTCAGCAGCCATGACATTGTTAATTTTTTTTTTTTTAATTTGTTACTTCAAAAAGAATTTAGCCATTCTAATAGATGTGAATGAGCTAATTCCCTGGTAGCTCAGCTGGTAAAGAATCTGCCTGCAATGCAGGAGACCCTGGTTTGATTTCTGGGTTGAGGAGATGCCCTGGAGAAGGGATAGGCTACCCATTCTAGTATCCTTGGGCTTCCCTGGTGGTTCAGGCTATAAAGAATGTCTGCAATGCGGGAGACCTGGACTTGATCCCTGGGTTGGGAAGATCCCCTGGAGAAGGGAACAGCTACCAGTTCCAGCATTCTAGCTTAGAGAATTCCGTGGACAGTGGAGCTTGGTCGGCTACAGTCCATGGGGTTGTAAAGAGTCGGACATGACTGAGTGACTTTCACTTTCAGTAGATGTGTAGTGGTACCTCATATTTTTAAACATGAAATTCTTTATAGCTATTTTTGTTGGATGTCTTTTCCATGTGCACACTTGCCATATGTATATCTTTGGAAAGAATCTGTCTGGATATTTCACTCCTTTAATTTTAATTTTTTTATTGTCAAGTTTATATATTCTAGGTACAAGTCCTTTGTCAGATATTTGATTTGGAAATTTTTAATCTCAAAAATTCATTTTGGTTCATTTTTTAGAAAAAAATCTTTTGTGAGGAAAACATTCAATCAATGAACTCCAACTTACCAATTATTTCTTTTACAAATCATGCTTTTGTTGTCTTATTTAGGAACTCTTCGCCTAATTCAAAGTTATAAAGATTTCTCCTATGTTTTCTTTTAAGATCTCTTAGTTTTATGTTTTCTAGTTATTTTTATGTTCTATCTTGAATAAATATTTTGTATTGAATGAAATATAGTTTGAAGTTCTTTTATTTGGATCCATTCATATGTATATTCAGTTGTTCCAGCACCATTTGTTAAAAAATATCCTTTCTCCAATAAATTGGCTATGCATCTTTGGTAAAAATCAATTGATTCTATTTGTGTGGGTCTAACTCTGCATTATATGTTCTGTCCTTTCTATGTGTCTATTTTTTCACCAATTTCACAATCTTTTAATAAGTGTGAATCAGCAATCAGTCTTAAAATGGGTAATGTGGTGCCTCCAAATTTATTCTTCTATTGAAAGATGTTTGACTTTTCTTATACATTTTTTTTCTGTATAAATTGTAAAACTAGCTTGATTAAATTTATAAAATCATTTGAAATTTTAATTAGGTACTATGAAGCCTCTAGATCAATTGAGGGAAAATTGCTTTTTTTTTTTTTTTTTTGGCTTTATCATACTGTCTAGAGCCACTAATACAGTGTTGAGTAGCAGTGAAAAGTATAGACCAGTTCAGTTCAGTTCAGCCACTAAGTCCTGTTTGACTCTGTGACCCCATGAATTGCAGAACTCCAGGCCTCCCTTCCATCACCATCTCCCGGAGCTTGCTCAAACTCATGTCCATCTGGTTGGTGATACCATCCAACCATCTCATCCTCTGTCGTCCCCTTCTCGTCCTGCCCTCAATCTTTCCTAGCATCAGGGTCTTTTCCAGTGAGTCAGTTCTTCTCATCAGGTGGCCAAAGTATTGGAGTTTAAGCTTCAACATCAGTCCTTCCAATGAATATTCAGGACTGATTTCCTTTAGGATTGACTGATCCCCTCACAGTCCAAGGGACTCTCGAGAGTCTTCTCCAACAAAACAGTTAAAAAACATCAGTTCTTCTGTGCTCAGCTTTCTTTATAGTCCAACTCTCATGTCCATATATAACTACTGGAAAAATCATAGCTTTGACTAGACAGACCTTTGTCAGCAAATTAATATCTCTGCTTTTTAATATGCTGTCTATGTTGTTTATAGCTTTTCTTCCAAGGAGCAAGAGTCTTTTGATTTTATGGCTGCAGTCACCATCTGCAGTGATTTTGACTCAACACTCAACTCAACACTCAACATTCAAAGAATAGATACCCTTGCCTTATTCTGCTCTTAGGTATAAAACATTCAATTTTCACTATTAATTGTGAAGATAGATTCAGTTATTTGTTGATGTCCTTTATCAGGTTCAGAAATTTCCTTCTATATCTAATATCTAGTTTTTTTTATCATGAATGGATGATGAATTTTGTCCATCTCTATTGAGATGATTAGGTGTTTTTACTTTGTTTAATATGTAATAAGTGATTTTAATATGTTGGGTTTTTAAAAATGTTGAAGTAACTTTGCAGTTTTAAGATAAACTCTATATGATCATGATGTATCATTCTTTTTTATTCATTATATTCACTTGGCTAACATTTTGTTGACATTTTTGTTTTCATGAAGAATATATTGGACTGCACTGTTTTCATTTACTGTCTTTATCTAGTTTTGATATTAAAGTAATGGTTACCTTATAAAATGGTTTGGTAAACATTTTTTTCTGTTTTATTTTCTGGAGGAGATTTTGTAGACTTGGTACCATTTAGAAAGTTATTGGGAAAATATACTAATAAAACCATCTGGTCTTGGAGTTTTATTTTCTTAGAGGATTTTAAAGTAGAGAATAATTTTAGTTATTTAAATTTTATTGTAATTAGTTTTGTAATATGTGTCTTTCAAATAATTGATCCAGTTTATCTAATTTTTTCGTTAAATGTATGCTCACAGGGTTCTTTAAAGTGTTCTGTAGTATCCTATTGATGTCTGTAATATTCTCCATTTTGTTTCTGATGATGCTTAATTGAGTCATCTTTTTTACCCCCTTCGTTTTGACTAGATCCAGTTGATCTTTTCAGTCAAGCACCTTTGGATTTAATGCTTTTTCCTAAGGTTTTTTGTTTTCAATGTCATCAGTGTCTCCTCTTATTGTTATTATGTCCTTCCTTCTGTGTGTGTTGAGTTTTGTTTGCTCTTTATTTCTAGTTTCTAAAGTAGGAGGCTTAGCTTATTGATTTGATTTCTTTTTTCTTTCTAGCACAGTATTTAAAATATAAATTTCCTTCTATGCAATTGTTTATCTATATCTCTCAGTTTTGGGTATGTTACATTTCCATCTTTATTCAGAGCAGACATTTTATTTCTTATTTCACTTGTGACTTATTCTTTGACTTGAAGATTATTTAGAAATATATTGTTTACTATCAAAATACTTGAGTTTTAACATATACCCTTCTGTTTAAAAATTTTTTTTTTCATTATGGTCATGGTGTATAATTTTAACCTTTTAATTTTAATAAAATTTGTTTTCTGATCCAGAATATGTTTTTTTT
The DNA here is from genome assembly GCF_023699985.2 of Odocoileus virginianus. NCBI lineage: Eukaryota > Metazoa > Chordata > Mammalia > Artiodactyla > Cervidae > Odocoileus > Odocoileus virginianus. The sequence goes on from NC_069674.1 coordinate 75,332,479, forward strand.
CTTGGTGAATGTTCCATGTGTACCTGAAAAGAATGTCTATTCTTTCTGATGTTGGGTGGAATGCTCTTTGTATGACAACTTGGTTGAGGTTTTCCATATTCTTACTGATTTTCTGTCTACCTGTTCTGTTGATTACTGAGAAATGAGCATTGAAATCTCTAATTGAAGTTGTGGTTTTGCCTGTTTCTCCTTTTAGATTAATCAGCTATTGCTTCATGTGTTTGAAGCTCTTTTGTTAGTGTAGACATATTATTATTAGAGCTTTATGATGAATTGTCAGTTTTATAATTATGTGAAGTGACTGAGCACACATGCATACAATGTCCTGTTTTATTTCTGCTAGTTTCTCCTTTTTTTGAAACCCACTTTTCAGATATTATTATAATATAACCACCTTGGCATCTTTTCATTAGTGCTTACATGCTGATTTTTTCCCTATTTTATTTTTCCTTTAACCTCTTATCATTATTTTTCAAGTAATTGAGGGCAGTGTATATTTTGGTGTTTTAAAATAATTCAACATAACAATCTCTTAATAAAGTGTGTTAGATGATTTACATTTAATAAAATCATTGATGTGGTTGAATTTAGGTTATTTTTTATTATTAATTTTCTGTTTGTTCTCTTTTCTATTTCTGTGTCCTTGTCTTCTTTTGATTATTTAAATTATTCAAGTATTTAATTTATCTATTGAGTTTTTCATTATATATCTTCTATAGTTTTTATTCATTGCTATAGTGGGTTAAAATATACACACCTACATTCTACTTGAGATAATATTTTACTTGAAGGAAAATACAGTGGTAGAACCATATAGGTCCCTTTACCATTCTTCCTTTATGCTGCAATTGTGATATGTGTTTCATCTATGTACCGTTTTAATTATAAAACTACTGAAGATTCTCTGGGAAGGATTTCATCACTCTTAAAAAGTACTCAAACACATTTCAGTTTGTTATAGTGGTTCCTGGAAATGTAATGTTTTTAGGACTATGGAAAAATCTGCAAGAGGAAAAAGTTAGCATGTGGAAGAAGTAACATAGAAGGAATAATTTTTTCTTTCTTTTTTTTTAAAGAATGAGAAAATCCCTACCAGGTAGTCTCCTGCAAGGTTCCTTTATGGCTTATTGGGAAAAATTAGAACTGAATTAGGAATTCATTCCAAAATGAATAATCTTACCCTCATTCTTTTAAATTATTCCATCTTGCATACTCTCCAGTTTCATATTGTTATAAAGTGAAATTATGTATTATCTTACTAAGCTGCCTTTATGCTTTTTCTTGAATCCTAAAGCATCCTACATTCCTAGAATTTAACTAAAATCAAAGGATAATGCCATTCACTTAGGCAAAATATTAGATTGGCACTAACTAATGTATTTATTTACAGTATCAGGAAAAGTAGAATTTTTGTACAAGGAAATTATTGTTAGGAGTGGAAGGACAGGTTCAGAAACTTCTCTTTAGGAGGATGTATATGTAAAGAGAACTGTGTTTGCCTTTTGTATGTGAAAAATTTGGATATGTAATTATAATCCCTTTGGGGTTAAAAAGAAGTATCTCATCTAAGTATTAAGCATTATTTTTTTGACACTTATTGTCAGTACATTTGTAATTTCTAAAATCTCTGTTGAAAATATATTTTCTCATTTGTTACTAATAGTCTTCAAGGATTATTCTGTTATGTTCATGAGCAAGTCCTCTCAATTAGACTACAGCAGGGCAAACTATTGCCTGCATAACAAATCCTGTGTAAACCATTTTTGTAAGTTAAAGCGGAAAATGTTAGTTCTCAGTCATGTACAACTCTTTGTGATCCCGTGTACTATAGCTTGTCAGGCTTCTCTGTCCATGGGATTTTCCAGGCAAGAATAATGAAGTAGTAGCCATTCCCTTCTCCAGGGGCTATTCCCGAACCAGGAATCTAACCCAGGTCTCCCACATTGCAAGTAGATTCTTTACTGGCTGAGTCACCAGGGAAGCCCCTTTTATAAATTCAACATTATCCAAATACAGCCACATTCATTCATGTACCGATTATCTGTGGATCCTTTCTCATTACACTGATAGTTGAATAGTTGCAGAAGTGACCATATAGCCCACAGAACCTAAAATATTTATTGTCTGGCCTTTTACAGAAAAGTTTGCTGACCCTGACCTAGGTATCCAGTAGCCATTTTCCTGTATCCTACCTTACACTTAAGCAGTGATGTGACACTCTTCATGGTTATCATCCCTGCAGCTGGTACTCACATTATCAATTCAGATATTAATGTTGCTCGTAAGTCTAGAAGCCACTAACATAGGGGCCTTTAGAATTGCATGTTTGCAGCCATGCTGTCAGAGTGCCAGATATGTCTGGGTATCATTTTCAAAGATATTTGTGTTCCTTTGAAATTCTTGACACAGTAGAACTGATCTGTGTTCTCGTGTGCCCTAAGTGTACATAGCCAGGCCAAGTTAAGTATATAAGCAGAAATTACACAAATCTCTCACTTTTGTGATACCGTTTTGAAATTACTATTTTTTATGTCCAATATATTCAGAATCTTTATGAAACAGCTTATTTCCAGGGTTGAATTGTGTTTTCTTTTATACATTGTTTCAAACTTTGCTCATGATTCAATGGCCAGGACAGAAAATAGATCTTGATTACCAACACTATTTTGGACACAGACCTTTCTTTTTAGGAAACTAATATTTTTTTTTCTTTGCATCTTTTGTTCCTTTCTCTCTCTCTTGCTTGAGAATGAATTCCTTGTAAGAAAGTTGCTTGTGCCTTTAGGTAAATAAACAGCTAGTACAGTATCTTCACCAATCCTCCAGAGGCTTAAATGCATATGTCTGCATTTCAGGTGGGGATAATTTAAGTTCTAATTGTGAATCATTTAATCATGAGTCCACTGTACTCAATGCTTAAAACAGCTCTGGAGGAAGATAGTACCTATACTACTTTATAATGAGAAAATTCAAACTTAGAGAAATTATGTAAATTGTTCTATTTTAAGCAGTATAAACTTGATGAAAACAGCCTTCTAACTTGTATTCTTGCTATCAGACCAGAGTGCCAACATCTGGGATAGTCACAAATTTCTTTTTATATTTAATCACTGTATTTTTATATTTAAAAATCAAAACTACTGGAGGAAGACTAAAAAGTGGCCCTAAGTCAAGGAAATAGAAAAGGGCAGCTTTGAAATTGGGAAAGAACAGTTTCATGATTTACCTTTTGTGACTTAGCGTATTAATTGATTTATGTGAAAGAACTTCAGAATTTTTTCTATAAGCACTATCTGCTAGAGCTCTTTCCTTCCTCTGAAGGCTTCTTGAATCAATGATCATGTCCCAAGAGCTCAGTCCCACAGCAACATGGCCTTCCTTCACTAAACCAGCGCCTTGGTCCATTACATAAGTTGTTAAATTTCACTGATTTCCAACCATTTAGAGTACCTGTAATGGGTGGAAAGAAGAACAAAGCACTGTCACTACATCGTCTATTGTTCTGGTCTTCAAAGATAGTATCCTCTCAAACTGGAGAGACGCAAATGGGCTCACACAGGCAGTCTGTCAAACCTTTTGTGATTAGCTTGGTACTCTCCAAAGAAAATAAAGCTTCTGGGGGTGGGGGTAAAATATTTAATTTGTGGTTTAAGATTTCTAGTCTTTTGATTGAAACTTTTAAAAAGCAATAAGCAAATAGTAAAATAGCCTGCCAAGTAAATAATTCCTTGAAATGGCGTTTAAAGAATATAGTTTATACAGTTATAGCATTCATATAAAATAACAATAAAATTTAAAATTATTCAGGATTTCATTTTATACCTTTACAAGATTTGCAACTTAGTAAAGTTTTCACCTCTCTTCTATTGAAGCTAAATGAAAATTTATCAAGCACTGGCTGATAGTTTTTATTTTATCTTAAATAAACTGAACTTAAGATTTTAAGCATTTTATATATTTTCATGAAGTATGTGAAAAACATCAACAGTGCTTTTCCAGAATCTGATATTCTGTCCAAGAACTATAAGCTTGGTTTGTAGCATGTCAGTCTTTCTTTATCTGAATTGTATTATTTATGCTTCTATTTTGCTGCAATTTTGTTGTTCTTAATTCTTACCACCTTTTTTAAGAAGAAAAAAGCATGATGGTTTAATTTGTAAAGTCAAGAGTTATTTGTTCTTGATTACAATACTCAACATGCAAATTGCTTTCATCTCTTGGTATAGAAATGGCATCATGCCATTTTCCTGGGATATTTAATCCAGACATACGTTTTCCTGAGTAACCTTTATCTTTGTGTCTTCCACCAATTACCTTTTCTCCCACTTTACAATGATCTGTAAACCCTTCCATCCAGGACACTTGAGAAATGAGGTCTTTAGTTCAGCTGAGTAACCATCAGTCAGTTCAGTTCATTTCAGTCGTTCAGTCGTGTCCTGCTCTTTGCAACCCCATCAAATCGCAGCACGCCAGGCCTCCCTGTCCGTCACAAACTCCCAGAGTTTACTCAAACTCATGCCCATCGAGTCGGTGATGCCATCCAGCCATCTCATCCTCTGTCGTCCCCTTCTCCTCCTGCCCCCAATCCCTCCCAGCATCAGGGTCTTTTCCAGTGAATCAACTCTTCGCATGAGGTAGCCAAAGTACTGGAGTTTCAGCTTCAGCATCAGTCCTTCCAATGAACACCCAGGACTGATCTCCTTTAGGATGGACTGGTTGGATCTCCTTGCAATCCAAGGGACTCTCAAGAGTCTTCTCCAGCACTACAGTTCAAAAGCATCAATTTTTCAGTGCTCAGCTTTCTTCACAGTCCAACTCTCACATCCATACATGACCACTGGAAAAACCATAGCCTTGACTAGACGGACCTTTGTTGGCAAAGTAATGTCTCTGCTTTTTAATATGCTGTCTAGGTTGGTCATAACTTTCCTTCCAAGGAGTAAATGTCTTTTAATTTCATGGCTGCAATCAACATCTGCAGTGATTTTGGAGCCCCCAAAATCAAAGTCTGCCACTGTTTCCACTGTCTCCCCATCTATTTCCTATGAGGTGATTGGACCAGATGCCATGATCTTAGTTTTCTGAATGTTAAGCTTTAAGCCAACTTTTTCACTCTCCTCTTTCAGTTTCATCAAGAGGGTTTTATTTCCTCTTCACTTTCTGCCATAAAGGTGATATCATCTGCATATCTGAGGTTATTGATATTTCTCCTTGCAATCTTGATTCCAGCTTGTGCTTCTTCCAGCCCAAGAGTTTCTCATGATGCACTCTGCATATAAGTTAAATAAGCAGGGTGACAATATACAGTCTTGACGTACTCCTTTTCCTATTTGGAACCAGTCTGCTGTTCCATGTCCAGTTCTAACTGTTGCTTCCTTACCTCCATAGATGGTGCAAAATCATTGATTTTTCAATGGATTAATATAGTGTCATTTCCAGCTCAAGATCCTAGCTTATTCATCTTTTCTTTTTATTATTTCAAAGGCACTTGGAAAATGAAAGTTAAGTTCTGCACCATTATCAGTATACAACAGGGCTTCAATTCAAAGTGTCTATTTATAAAATCTTAATTTTATCATAATTTGACTTAAGAATGAATTTCTTACTGTAACAAAGTTATGATCAGAACATTAATTTTACCTGTGGTTTACCCCACACTCTTTTATATCTTTCATTATTTACTGCCCCACTGTGAACTTGTACTACAGTCTAAATGCTCTGTCAACACTAATAAAATTTTAAATCTAAAGTTCCAGGCCAGGATTCGTAGATTCTTAAATTCCAAGTCTAACTTGTATTCTTATATGCAACAGAAGTTAAGGTCTATCAAAAATAGAGGGTCCAAGCAGGAAAAATTAACTATATTTTATCTAATAAGCATTGAACAATCTAATATATGACTTAAGATTTTTGTTTTCTAATCTGCTGTAGTCATTCAAAATGATACTGTAAAAAATCAACAACAATGGGTTGTACTTGGAGAGTGTATGAGTCTAGCATTAGGGGCTTGGATTATAGAGTCATCTTAATATACCACAAATATCCTTGTAGAAGTCCTATCTCATGTCTCACTTTCAATTTCTCACTGGTTAACAATAGTGTAGACTTGTTACTGTGCTTGAGGGGACTCCCTTCTAAAACTTGTTTTGTATCTAGTTTCCTCTCTTAACTAGATGGTTTATGATATTATACAAAGATACTATACTGCAAGTAAATTCATTAGACTATGAGCTCATACAGAGCTTATTCATCAATCATAGTTCCAGATACATGGTTGTTAGTCAACAGTTATATTAAAATAAATTCACCTATAAATAAGAAAACTTCTGGATATTATTTTAGAGTTCACTTATCCCTTATCATTTGCGTGTCATTTGTTAAATGATCATCTATCTTGACTTTCCTGAAGACAGTGCAGTGGATAAATCATTTGTCCTTAGAAAGTAGACTTATTATGAATCAGAAACTGTAGATATTCAGTGATTAGTAAAAGAGACAGACTTCCTTTACAACATAAAATTTTCATTCTAGTTCAGGAGACTGTAAAAATAATTCAGATTAAGCAATTGCAAAGTATTAATGTCACAAAGAAAACAAATAAGGGATTAGAAAAGGCAATAATAGAATGAGAATTTAGTTACATAGAGTGGTCAAAGAAATAAATCTTTGATTAGATAATAGCTAAGCTGAAAAATTGAGGATGAGAAGGAACTGATGTAGACAGCTAAGAAAGAACATTGCAAACCCACTGAAAAAGGGATGTTTTAATGCGTTCAAACCAGAAAAAATACCAGTGAGGCTAGAGTGTAATAAATAGAGAAGTATACACAATGAAGTTAAAGAAATAGACAGTTGCTACATAGTAGAGGTCTACAGCCATGGAAAAGAATTTCAGTATTGTTCTGTGTACAGGAAGAAACAAAAAGTTTTTATCTGAGAAATGATATAACTTAATGAACTGTAGGATGTAAAGATTATAAGTGGGAAACTCAGTTTGAGGTTTCTGATCTTGTAAGAAATAGTGGTAAACGATAGTAGTGGCCTGTGTTTCACTTCCATTCAGTTCAGTCGTTCAGTTGTATCCGACTCTTTCTGACCCCATGAACTGCAACACGCCAGGCTTCCCTGTCCATCACCAACTCCCAGAGCCTGTGTTTGGGTAGTGACAGTGGAGAAGAACCCATTAGACAAATTTGAAATATATTTTTGTAACTATTATAAACAAGATCTTATGTAGGGTCAGATGTTGAGGATGAGGGGAAGTGTGAAATTTATGATGAGTCTTATGTAATTAGTTTTAACAAACATGAGTAGTGACGCCGTTTACTGGAGTGTGGAATGTTGGAAGTGGGTAAACACTTGGGGGACAGGCTTCTGTGAGACCCTGTGAAGATGTCTGGCAGACCACCTGATGGGTGGACTGCTACTCAAATACTAACTCTGAGCTTGATATAAAAATCTGTGAGTTAAATTTTCAGTAATTTAAAGAGATGAGTATGGATGATATCACCTTTAAAAAAGGATGGCTTTTCTTTGTTTGTTTTTTGGTGAGAAGAAAATCCAGAACTGAATTTTGAAAGCATCACAGTTAAATACTCAAGTAGGAAAAGAAGAACTACAAAGCACGGAAGAAGACCACCAAGGTATTATTGTTGTTAAATCACTCAGTTGTGTCTGACTCTGCGACTCCATGGATTGCAGCACTCCAGGCTTCCCTATCCTTCACCATCTTCCAGAGCTTGCTCAAACTCATATCTATCCAGCTGGTGATGCTATCCAACCATCTCATCCTCTGTTGTCCCCTTCTTCTCCTGCCTTCAGTCTTTCCAAGAAACAGGGTCTTCAACAACGAGTCAGCTCTTCGCATCAGGTGGCCAAAGTATTGGACCTTCAGCGTCAGCATAAGTCCTTCCAATGAATATTCAGAGTTGATTTCCTTTAGGATTGACTGGTTTGATCTCTTTGCAGTCCAAAGGATAGTGTTAAGGAATTTAACAAGGTATAGTGTTAAGGAACTTAAGAGAACTTAAGTTCTCAAGTTCTTAAGTGTTAAGGAACTTAATAGAAAACTGTGTTTCAAGAAAGGAGGATGGAAACATCCGTATTAATGGTAACTGAAAGGTCTGTTACATGAAGAGAAGGTAGTATTCATTGGATTTGGTAACATGGAAGTTTTTAATGACCTTCATGTGTACTTTTGAAAAAGTGGTAGAGCTAGAAGACAGACTGAAGTGCATTAAGTGCATTAAAAGTAACTGGAAAGTAAACAAATGCAATATATTTTCTATGAAAACTGTCAGAGAATTAGAGTTGAAGGCAGATATAAGGTCAGTGGAAGGCTTTCATAATATAGCCTAGAGTATAATATGCTTTCAATAATTTCAGTATTATTTTTATAATAATAAGTATAATGTGCTTATTGGAAAGCTACAGAAGATATGAAAAGCCTGATTATGATGGAATGAGAGGAGGCAAACTAAGGTTCATTCATTAGGAAGATAAGTGTAGAGTGGGTCCTGGAAACTTATAGATAGATAGTTCTTTGATAGATGTTGGTGGGTATGGGGGTATTTACTCCATTGTTACAGTCGGAAAGAAAATGGAATGCCTATTAATGTAAGTCTACAAGCTTACCAATGGTAAAGTGAAGCACTTTGAATTTAATGTTTTCCATTTTTCAAAGAAGGATGAGTATAGATAATCCGATAGAGACCCTAAGAGAATGAAGGGAGTTTAATAATTGAAGAGGAGATGTGAACTCTTTTCTTGATATACAAAAAAGTGAGAAACATATTTTCTTGGTAGAAATGAGTATCTGTCTGAAGTCTGTGATTTAACATCTGTATCTGCCTCTGTCTTCACATGGCTTTATCCTGTGTGTTTTCACATAGCCTTCTCCTCTGAATCTCTGACTTTGACTCCTGTCTTCTCTTTTTCTGTCTTATAAGGATAACTGTCATTATATTTAAGCCTCACATGAATAAACATGAGTGATCTAATCTTGAGATCCTTAACTGAATTATATCTGCAATGACCTTTTTTTCTAAATAAGGTCACATTCATAGGTTCTGGTGGACATATATTTTGGTGGGGGGGCATCATTTGACCAACTGCATTAGGGTTTACTGAACCCTACTGAAGAGCCTACTGAAGAGCCATTATTTTATTTATTAAACCATCTGATATATTCAAATGCTACATGCTGAATGTTCAAGTATCAGCATGTGTCAAGGTGTAAGAGAATGGACTATCAGAGTATGTGGCTTTATTTTTAAACACTGCACAGAAATTAATGGACTGAACACTTTTAGGCTCCTCACTTTTAATATGAAAATAATAAAGTTTATCTACTTTAAGGCTAGGAATCATCAAAAACAATCCTCTGTGGTCTCTTTTGCTTAGAAGACCTCTGTACATTTCACCCAAAGCATCTTGTTTTTTTAAAAGATCTTAAGACATGAAGGTGTGGTACCAAATGATAAGATAATACATTTTTTCCTTCTGAATCACACTATGAAAACATGGAACACCTACTACTAAAACACACATTTTCACTTAGAAGTAAAGACAAAGAATTGTGCATCATTTATTACTGAAAAATTATTTTGAACTCGTATTCTAGATTACATGGATATTTTTCTCACAATTGTCTCTCTCAAAGAGAAAGAAAAGCTATTCTCACATACTTCACTTAAAATGTATTAAACTCAACTTATATTTAAAGCAATAGAAAGATCAATAAAGTGTGTATTAGACAATTTAAAAATATATTGTTATTCTATATTATGATCAGCTAAGATAGATCAAGAGCCAGGGAAAGTGAGAAATAAATGTCAATAATCAGAAGGAAAGAGAAATTCATTAGAAATAAATCTTGATGAGCTAAAGTCGCTCATCACAATTTTGTCATTACTGTGTGCATTATCACAGCAATCCCCAACCTTTATGGCACCAGGGACCAGTTTCATGGAAGACAGTTTTTCTACAGCCACGGATGGCAGATGTGGGGAGTGGGTATACTTCAAGCAGTAGTGGAGCTATGGTTCAGGTGGCAATGCAAGTGATGAGGAACTGCAGGGAAGATTAAGCTTTGATCACTTGCCCACTGCACACCTCCATCTGTGTGGCTGGACGCCTGACAAGCCTCGGACCAGTACCAGTCCATATCCCGGGGGTTAAGGACCCCTGCATTATCAGTTTACTATCACCTGTTATCTGTGTTCCTTCAAGAATTAAAAGACACTGCTATTCAGGGCACAGTAGGCATTGGGAACAATAAACTCCTATTCTCAGCTATTTATTCTTTATTCTTAATAATATAACTCTAGTGACAGATGTTAACTAGACTTAAATTGTAGTGATCATTTCACAATATATGCATGTATTGAATAATTATGTTGGAAACCTGATACTAATATAATATAGTTATATGTCAGTTATACTTCAGAAAATGTTTAAACACCATAATAGCTCTCTGACACACATTTAAGAGTACTTAAGAGTCAGCAGCAAGGAGAAACCAAGCCTAGGACTGTACTGGATCCCAGGCTCACGTCTTTTTCCTCTCTTACTTACCATATCTGAGGGCCAAATCCAGAATAAAGTTTTATATTAACAAAGGGAATTCAGAAACCACTACATTTTATAATGAAGAAAAATTTACATAACAATTTAGCAGATTTATTAGATAAATAATAACAGTCACTAACCTAAGTTCAATATATACCTTCTACTAAAATTCACATTTACTGCTTATATAAATAAGTAAAGAATTACCTCATTCGATCTTCACAAAAACTCAGTGAATTAGTATTGCTGTTCTCTTTTATAAAGGAGAAAACAGGCTAAATGAGATTAAACCACTTGCCCAAGCTAACAGATAACAAATGGAAGACATAAGATTCAAAGTCAGCTCTATTTGTCACATCATCTTTTCCACGGGAGCATTTTCTAGCACATTTTTCTTACTCAGCAGTAAAAACAGAGCTAGTAGTTCAAGATTATTTCCTACTACAAGTTGAAAAACTTTAGTAGTCTTCTAAGGCATCATAAAATACACCATTTGTTGCAAGTCAAAAGTCATCAGATAGTTGTCATCCTAAGACAGGCCAGGAATATTGCCTTCCCTATCTGTACCTTGCTTGAATTGCCAATTTCTCCTACATTAATGTTCCCACAGTTGTTACCTGGCAATCGTATCATCCTCTAGATTTAGAGAAGAGGGACACTGGTAGTGATGTCTAATACAGCCACCATCTTATCTCAAATAGAAATAATTTCTACTACCATAAGGCTTCCATGGTTGCTCAGCTGGTAAAGAATCTGTCTGCAATGCAGGAGACCTGGGTTTGACCCCTGGGTTGGGAAGAAACCCCTGGAGAAGGGAAAGGCTATGCACTCCAGTATTCTGGCCTGGAGAATTCCATGGACTACTCCATGGGGATCGCAAAGAGTTGGACACGACTGAGCGACTTCCACTTTCACCACTACCGTAGATAGAAATTAAAAAGTACAGAACCTATTTGATTTTCTAATTGCTCTCTACAATTATTTACTCAGCATAGAACTCTAAAATTTGAAAAATTGATGATTTATGCAGCATTTTTACAGTATTCAAATAAACATTTTAATAAATTTTAAATGAGAAAATATCCTCAACCATACCAACTTAAAATTATGATTAATGTGCACAAACCTCAATACCTTCTTGTTCATTTTGTAATACATTAATCAGAGTGTAACAAACAACTTCCTATTTAAATACTTGTCTGTGCCTGTTGGGTTTCCCAGGTGGTGCTAGTGGTAAAGAACCCACCAGCCAATGCAAGAAATATGAGCTCTGGGTTCAGTCCCTGGGTCGGAAAGGTCCTCTGGAGAAGGGCGTAACAACCCACTCCTGTACTCTTGCTTGGGGAGTGCCTTGGGCAGAAGAGCCTGTCGGCTCTAGTCCATAGGATGCAAAGGTCAGACATGACTGAAGTGACTGAGCACGCACAGTGTGCCTATCACTGTTACTTTCACCTTTTAGCTGAAGCTAATGTTGGTCAGCATTATGTAAACAGTTATTTTATTATTCTCAGTACAAAATTGAAACCGAGAACAAGATAAAAACCAGCTGCTAAAAGTCTGAAGCTAGTATTAAGTCAAATGGAGGTACACAGAATATCTCTGAAACTTCAAAATATAAAAGTTTTTTAAATGTTACCCAAACAAGTACCTGCCTCCTGAGAAATCTGTATGCAGCTCAAGAACAACAGTTAGAACTGGACATGGAACTACAGACTGGTTCCACACTGGGAAAGGAGTAAGTCAAGGCTGTATATTGTCACCAGCTTATTTAACTTATAGCAGAGTACATCATGTGAAATACTGGGGTTGGAGGAAGCACAAGCTGGAATCAATATTTCTGGGTGAAATATCAATAACCTCAGATACACAGATGTCACCACCCTTATGGCAGAAAGCAAAGAAGAACTGAAGAGTCTCTTGATGAGAATAAAAGAGGAGAGTGAAAAAATTGGCTTAAAAACTCAACATTCAAAAACTAAGTTCATGGCAACTGGTCCCATCCCTTCATGGCAGTAGATGGAGAAACAATGAAAACTTTATTTTGGGGGGGCTCCAAAACCACTGCAGATGGTGACTGCAGCCATGAAATTACAAGATGCTTGCTCCTTGGAAAAAAGCTACAGCAAATTTAGACAGCATATTGAAGAGCAGAGACATTACTTTGCCAACAAACTTCTGTCTAGTCAAAGTCATGGTTTTTCCAGTAGTCATGTATGGATGGGAGAGTTGGACCATGAAGAAGGCTGAGCACCAGTGATTGATCCTTTTGAACTGTGGTGTTGGAGAAGACTCTTGAGAGTCCCTTGGACCGCAAGGAGCTCAAACCAGTCCATCCTGAAGGAAATCAGTCCTGAATATTCATCGGAAGGACTGATGCTGAAGCTGAAACTACTATACTTTGGTCACCTGAAGTGAAGAACTGACTCATTGGAAAAGACCCTGATTCTGGGAAAGATTGAAGGCAGGAGGAGAAAGGGATGACAGAGGATGAGATGGTTGCATGGCATCACTGACTGGATGAACATGAGTTGGAGCAAGTTCCAGGAGTTGGTGATGGATGGGGAACCCTCATGTGCTGCAGTCCATGGGATCGCAAAGAGCTGGACATGACTGAGTGACTGAAATGAACTGAAATGAGTAAAAGTGTTACATTTAAATATGCCTATATGTAGGGTTTGAGATACATCCAAATTTAAATTAGATCCCAACCAACATATAATCTATTCCTGTAATGCTCCATAATATGAATAATTATGTTAATAATTGAACATAATAGAGATTCTAGAAAAAACATGTTTTAATACTTGAGTTTTGTGCTTATTCATTCTAAATATTGATATCTTGCTGTTGTTGTTCAGTTGCTAAATCTTGTTGGCTCTTTGTGACCCCATAGAGTACAGCATGCCAGGCTTCCCTCTCCTTCACTATCTTATAGAGTTTGCTCAAGCTCATGTCTATTGAGTCAAATGATGCCATCCAGCCATCTCTTCCTCTGTCGCCCCCTTTTAATCCTACCCTTAGGACTTCCCAGCATCAGGATCTTTTCCAGTGAGTCGGCTTCTTCACATCAGGTGGCCAAAATTTTAGTTTCACCTTTAGCATCAGCACAGCTTTAGCATCAGTTCTTCAAATGAATGTAAGGGTTGATTTCCTGTAGGACTGTTTGGTTTAATCTGCTTGCAGTTCAAAGGACTCTCAAGAGTCTTCTCCAGCAATACAATTTGAAAGCATCAATTCTTTGGCACTCAACCTTCTTTATGGTCCAACTCTCACATCCACACATGACTACTGGAAAACCATAGCTTTGACTATATGGACCTTTGTTGGCAAAGTGATGTCTCTGCTTTTTAGTATGTTGTTTAGGTTTGTCACAGCTTTTCTTTCAAGGAGCAAGTGTCTTTTAATTTCATGGCTGCAGTCACTGTCCACAGTGATTTGGAACCCAAAAAGTAAAATCTGCCTTTGTTTCCACTTTTTCATCCATTTGCCATGAAGTGATGGGACCGGATATCATGATCTTAGTTTTTCTGAATGTTGAATTTTAACCCAGCCTTTTCACTCTCGACTTTCACTTTCATCAAGAGGCTTTTTAGTTCCTCTTTGCTTTCTGTCATTAGCATAGCATTATCTGAATATCTTAGGTTGTTGATATTTCTCCCTGCCATCTTAATTCCAACTTTTGAGTCACCCAGCCCAGCATTTCACGTGATGTACTCTGCATGTAAGTTAAATAAACAGGTGACAATATGTGACCTTGATATACTCCTTTCCCAATTTGGAAATGGTCCATAGTTCCATAACTGGTTCTAACTGTTGCATCTTAACTTTCATACAGGTTTCTCAGGAGGCAGGTAAGATGATCTGGTATACCGATCTTAAGAATCTTCCATAGTTTGTTGTGATCCACACAGTCAAAGGTTTTAGTGTAGTCAATGAAGCAGAAGTAGGTATTTTTTTCTGGAATTCCCTTGCTCTTTCTATGATTGAGCAGATGTTGGCAATTTGATCTCTTTCTTCTGCCTTTTCTAAATCCAGCTTGTATATATGGAAGTTTTTGATTTGTGTACCTTTGAAGCCTAGCTTGAAGAATTTTGAGCATTCATTATCTTGCTCGCACATGAAATGAGTGCAATTGTACGTGAGGCAGTTTGAACATCTTTCGGCATTGCTTCCTTTGCGATTGGGATGAAAACTGAGTTTGCCAGTCCTGTGGCCATTGCTGAGCTTTCCAAATTTGCTGGCATATTGAATGTAGTACTTTAACAACATAATCTTTTAGGATTTTAAGTAGTTCAGCTAGAATTCCATCACCTCCATTAGCTTTGTTCACAATAATGCTTCCTAACGCCCACTTGACTTCACACTCCAGGATGTTTGGTTCTAGGTGAATGACCACACCATACCATCATGGATATCTGGGTTATTAAAACCTTCTTTGTATTTTTGCCACCTCTTCTTAATCTCTTCTGCTTCTGTTATTTCTATCCTTTATTGTGTCCACCTTTTCATGAAATGTTTCCTTGGTATCTCCAATTTTCTTGAGGAGATCTCTAGTCTTTCCCATTCTATTGTTTTCCTCTATTTCTTTGCATTGTTCACTTAAGGCTTTCTTATCTCTCTTTGCTGTTCTCTGAAACTCTGCATTCAGTTTGGTGTATCTTTCCTTTTCTCCTTTGCTTTTTGCTTCTCTCCTTTTCTCAGCTATTTATAAGACCTCCTCAGACAACCACTTTGCCTTCTTGCATTTCTTTTTCTTTGAGATGGTTTTGGTCACTGTCTCCTGTATGATGTTACATACTGATATCTTGATATATATTAAAAATTAAGCAAATGAAGATCATATGTAATGAGAGTGTTTATTCCTAAAGAGCTCATTGGTGATTTTTATTCAGGAAACAAATGAGGCTTAAGAACCTAGTCCTGGGAAAAAATCAGCCATAACTCAGTGGTTCTTGTTTCCTCATGCCATTAGAATACTGATTTGGTTTAGCACACCATTCTCAGTCAAGAAGCAAACATTACATGAAAACTGTAACAGTGGAAAGCAGATCTCTAAGACTTCCCTCCTGAGAAGATCTGAGAGCTCTCTTTTTAAAATTCTGTTAAATTCCTAGATTCTTCAATTCTTCCTATGTCATATTTCAACTACCAATTCAAATTTGAAAAAGGAAGGTATTCTGAAATATCAAAAATTGTCTCCTATGAATGAGGAAGAAAATTTACAACATTTATAGTTAATACTGCAGACCAAAGACAGGGAATGAAACTTATTGACTCCTTCCAATGTACATATTTTATCAAGAAACATATATATCCATGATCCAGTTGTAACCAATTTGTATGTTACCCAGGTTGTTTTGTTTTCTAAAATAGTCCTGTCTATGGTATAATAATGAAGACCATAAATGTGCTCCCTAGCTAACCCCTATGGCTTGAAATGCATTATAAAATGAACTTTCTATATAAAAATATTTACTTAATGAGAAGAAAATATTAACATAAAACTTGTATTGTTACATTATGAAGCTTGTGATGCATTCTTTTTTTATGCTCATAAAGAAGAAGTCATCTTATAAAGTCATCCTTCATCATAAAGGAAAAGTCATCTTAAAATATTTTGGGTTTGCTTCCTTTCCCATTTTCATACCTAAATATAATAATCACACACAAAAATCTACATGGGGGCTTATGTTTTTCAAAAGGTCCCCTTTTCATATTCCTAATTTATAATGTATTTGAAATAGTGTTATTATTTCCTTACCATTTGCTTTTTCACATGAGCATATGCATTGTGGTCTAGAAAAATTTGCTTAAAAACCAATGAAACATTCTGATAGCTTATTTACTTTCACGTGCCACCTATTTCTATTGTTAGCTTGTATATAAATTTTGGGTTTGTGATTAGTTCTGGTCGTTGCTAATTTTACTTTTAATAATTTAAACAGTTCCTGGTAAACTTATCTTCTCTATCTTCCTTTTATATTTATTAATACTCATGTCTTATCAAACACTCCTGAATGAATTTTTTGACTCACTGAGGTTTTACTAAGTTTCTGGGCAAGAATCCATATCAAATAAAGTGATGCATTCCTCTGTGATGGATTTCTGCATGCATCGTTGGTGAAATCCTGGAAGGGCCCCTGGAATCAATGGATCATGTTCTTTATGTTCAAGGTGCAGATTGCCTAGGCTCATCACACACCAGAACTCTTGGTTTTGCTTAAACTTGCTTTGAGTCAAATAGTCCCACACACATACAAGACAAACACTACCGAGGGATTTATTTTCCTCAAGAAGCTGTGCGATACCAGCCAAAGAAAGCAAACATCAAGGGAAAAAAACTCATGATGTAACTAGAACTCATTCTCAAAATTCTGTTTCTCCCTCTCCCAGAGAATAATTGAAGGCAGTTCAGTGGTCAAAGGTCAATCTATGCCTAAAAGGATTTATTGCAGAACTTCTTGACTTTTTTTTCACCACCTTTGAAAAGTAAGATTAAAAACTCCTTATTTGCCTGAAACAAAAAGACTTCCTGCATGAGGTCAATAATCTGTCTGTCATTCTTTTCCTTCACATTCTTTCTAAAAGGGAAAGAGAAAAGCTACACTGTCTTTGGTTGTGGGATTTTTTTTCTTTCTTTCTTTGAAATAGTCTCATCTGTAAAAGCATGTTATAATTTTTTTTCATTTGTTATCAATTTAGTGATATTACTGTTTATTAGAAAAGTAACTTTAACCTGAAGTAAAATTCATTAATATTTTATAATACATTTAATATGAGTAGTACACTTTACTGTACACAACTCCAGGGAGTGCAGTATGTGAATGCCCACCGAGAAATTATGTAGCTAATGTAGCATTGTAGCAGTTTAAACAATATGACAAATGACACTCTCATGGAACAAAAAGGACAAAGAGGAGGAAGAAAGGAAAGAAAAAGAAGAAAGGATATACAAAACCTTAAATTCTGTATATATGCCTCATAATATCATTTCCCTATCCTCAGAATAAAAAAACCTATTTTTATTTCATTATTTTGAGTCTAGAAAACTTTCTTGGACTAAATGCAATGTGAGCCTCAAACCAAACTCTGTAAGATAGTATATAAACTTATTGTACAAACAAGTAAATTGAAAGAACAAGATATATATACTGTTTTGGATGATAATTTTTCCTGAGAAACTATTTTCATGAGTTAAAGGCAAATTACTTAGAAACATGTGGATTAAATTTTTTCTTCAAATACACAAGGGTTTAAAGAAGTATAAGTTTGAGCATTTGGCAAAATACTTGACAAATTTTTTGAAAAGTTATCTGGCTTAAAATATGACCGAGTTCACCCATCCCTTTCAGAGACCAGCTGTTGATGTGTCATTAAAGCAGAAAAAAATGGTCAGTTCAGCTGTGTCTGCAAGCAGGCGCGTCAGATGTAGATACTTATGCAGGAGGTCACTTTATGTGTGTGTCTGCATTGCCAAAAAAAGAACGAAAAATGTTCAAAGTCTAGTAGCAAATTTGTAAACTTATATTGGTTGGTGAGGTATTTACAGAACATAGCACATTTTTTTCAAACCATACATTTTTGGAATGGCAACAGTGAAGAATTTCATCTTCATGGAGAACCCATTTATGCATCTTATGGGACGGGCAAATGTGCCAAACCTGCCAGCATGAAAAATTGGCAGCAAGGGTGAGAAAAAGAAAAAAAAAATCATTTTAATGATGAATTTAAATCTCAGGAGTCCCCAGACTGCTTCTTCCTTAGGGGAAATGCAAACAGTGAGCAACTTGTTGAATAGAAATTTTCAATGGCTGAGATCAAAAGCAAGCCTCCCCAGTGTTGCCCAAAAGGCAGGGCAGGCTGAGGGAATAAGCAGCACAAGGTCGGTTGCTTAGGTGGTTTGATTTATGAAACTGCTGACTGTTTATCAGTCAGCCACCATCATTCGTTATTGTCCTGAATATTACTTTTAAAAAGTTTATAGGTAAGCCATTGTAAAACAACTTTAATTTTCCACTTAGTGATTTAACAGGGAATAAAGTATAGGAAGTGAAGAACTAAAAAGCCTCTTGATGAAAGTGAAAGAGGAGAGTGAAAAAGTTGGCTTAAAGCTCAACATTCAGAAAACTAAGATCATGGCATCCGGTCCCATCACTTCATGGAAAATAGATGGGGAAACAGTGGAAACAGTGGCAGACTTTATTTTGGGGGGCTCCAAAATCACTGCAGATGGTGATTGCAGCCATGAAATTAAAAGACGCTTACTCCTTGGAAGGAAAGTTATGACCAACCTAGATAATAGATAATAGCATATTAAAAAGCAGAGACATTACTTTGCCAACAAAGGTCCGTCTGGTCAAAGCAATGGTTTTTCCAGTGGTCATGTATGGATGTGAGAGTTGGACTGTGAAGAAAGCTGAGCACCGAAAACTTGATGCTTTTGAATTGTGGTGTTGGAGAAGACTCTTGAGAGTTCCTTGGACTGCAAGGAGATCCAACCAGTCCACCCTAAAGGAGGTCAGTCCTGTGTGTTCATTGGAAGGAGTGATGCTGAAGCTGAAACTCCAATACTTTGGCCACCTGATGCGAAGAGTTGACTCATTGGAAAAGACCCTGATGCTGGGAGGGCTTGGGGGCAGGAGGAGAAGGGGGTGACAGAGGATGAGATGGCTGGATGGCATCACCAACTCGATGGTCATGAGTTTCAGTAAACTCCGGGAGCTGGTGATGGACAGGGAGGCCTGGGGTGCTTCGATTCATGGGTTGCAAAGAGTCGGACATGACTGAGACTGAACTGAAAGTATAGGATTGCAGATGAATGAGCACTCCCCATAGTAAGCCTTGCTCAACCTAGAATTTTTCCAAGATGTGTTCTTGATACAAGGTGGTAGATATGGCCACTGATGTGCTCTGTACTCTTTCTTTAAAATGGGTATTCAACAAGGTATACTCAGAAAAACCCTAGCTGAGAAAGTAGAGTGCTCTAGTGTGGAAGGGCCATTAGAAGAAAGGATAGTAACAGTAGTATGCCTTTTATTTGGAGGTTTATAGTTTTTCAAAACTTTCAAATATATAATTCATGGATTTGATCCTTACAGCAGCCCTAGATTCCTGACTGAACTGAATAGAAATAACAATCATATCAACACAAGGTATTTGTATGGTTTACTGTGATGTTGACTTGTAGACCCTGTCTCTATTCAAATTGTAGTAGTCATTCTTCATCTCTCCAGGTTGTTTGCTTACATCAAGGATTGTGTATTAATTTCAGTTTCAGCTAAATGAGCATGTTTGATAGTTTGTTTTGAATTTCACAGAAAGATCCAAAGTTTCTTCTCCTTGCATATGCCTTACATTCTTCACCCTTAGAAAAATAACTGTTCTTACACAGTTTCCAAGCCATATTCTACTTAATGAGTAATTGGTGAGTGTATCATATAGATTTTCCTTGCTGCAAGAGAGTGAGAAATGAGTATGGTGCTGGGTTGGGCATATTTAGTTCAGCCAACCTACAGTGTCTATCACAGACCCAATTCTTTAACTCACTGGGAGAATGAGCGGGGCAATTATGGTCCTATCTAGACTACTGATGACTATCAGGAGGCTCTCAAGCTGACCTAACTTCATGATATGATTGAAAATTTGATTTTTAGTACTGTCTTTTAGTCATTCAAATTAGAGGATTAGGAAAACTAAAAAAAAAAAAAAAAAAAAAGAAACTGGCAACTAGATAGTTTTTTAACTAGCCCATTTACTTCCACCTGAACAAGAATAGTTCAAGGGGCAGAGAGTGAGGATTGATGGAGGACATCACTTCACGGGAAGGACCATATTTTACATCTTTTAGAGCTGGGACAAAAATTTACAGCAGAGTGAGGCATCTAAATTCTAGGAACTAGTATGTTAGTTCTCTTTCTGATTACCCATTTTGAACTCCTCTTAAATGCCCAGAAAAAAAAGAAAAAGCTCTACGACTTAAGAGACAAAGGTATAACTTGGGTACAATAGATAGAATTGCATCTGATTATCTCTGCTTTCACAGTATGTAGCAAAGTGTGCTAAATGATGCAGGAAGATCTTTCTTGCTTAAGTTCTGGAATTAACATTGTATTATGTCTTTGCAACTCAATTTCCTCTTTAGTTTCTTTGAATGACTCATATATAAGGTATATAAACTCACTTTGAAATTTCAAAATATTACATATATATTATGAATATATTAGAAATGCCAAGAAATATATCCAATTTCTTAATTATACAGAGATAACATTTAATAGCTTCAAATGCTAGAGATATTCTCCATAAATCTTTCTATACCATAAACAGGTAAAATATAACTCTTTTTTCTCTATAAGTTTTAATGAAAGCAATTTGATATTTATTTAAACTATGAGTTTTGAACTTTTATATTTTCTTAATTGGCATTTGTAGAGATGAAGTTTATCAATGGCCTAGAGCAAGAGAAGAGCTTATAAATAGAAAATAATAGCATGATGAATACCACTAGGAAAACTCATCATTTTGGTAGAGATTGATGACACTTCAACTGTAATTTTTAATATAGATACGCTTTGCAAGCATTTGCCTTTTTGTTTGTATCAGGCATCTGCGCATTTCTGTTTTGGAGACAATACTCTCCAGTATGAGTCTTCATGAGAAGAGATAATCTCTACGTAAATATGTAAGACAAAGGAGGCAAATATAGTCTCTTCCCTCCATGAGTCACCGGGGCATGGATAGTGCCCTATACTTGGCCAATCAGATCCTTATTAGAGATTTTGGATCTTAAATTTGTGACACCAAGATGTAGAAACAGTTACAAAGTCATTCTTGGAAAGGGGGCATGGTAACAGTTAGCAGTGATGGCAGCCTTCTGAGCCCAGCAGTAGTGCTGTGTGCCAGGTGGCAGAACTGTCCCTTCTGTTGCTACTGATAGTTTATGAAGT
This sequence comes from Odocoileus virginianus, assembly GCF_023699985.2. Lineage (NCBI taxonomy): Eukaryota > Metazoa > Chordata > Mammalia > Artiodactyla > Cervidae > Odocoileus > Odocoileus virginianus. Next base: position 75,353,994 of record NC_069674.1, read on the forward strand.
TGGCTATCTGTGGGCCTGGCCTTGGTTGTACTTCTTTTTCTCTACTTCTCTTTGCACCTGCCTGTTTACTAAAACATTGTCAGGTGTATCCATCAGTTTGGTGAGCTACTTAATATTACTACAATATATTGTATTTTGTTTTGTTTCTGGTTGTTAGTTTTTATTCTTCAGAAGACTCCCACCTGATCCTTACACAGATATCTATGTGAATGTATCTATTCGCTAGCATCTTAATGCCATATATAAAACAAATTCATGCCTTATTAATGATAACTCCCATGTACTTTACTTCAGTATCTCAGTTCAGTTCAGTCACTCTGTCGTGTCCGACACTTTGTGACCCCATGGACTGCAGCACACCAGGCTTTCCTGTCCATCACCAACTCCTAGAGCTTACTCAAGCTCATGTCTATCCAGTTGGTGATGCCATCCTACCATCTCATCCTCTGTCATCCCCTTCTCCTCCTGTCTTCAATCTTTCCCAGCACCAGGGTCTTTAACAATGAGTCAGTTATTTGCATCAGATGGCCAAAGTATAGGAATTTCAGCTTTAGCATCAGTCCTTCCAATGAATATTCAGGACTGATTTCCTTTAAGATTGACTGGTTTGATCTCCTTGCTGTCCAAGGGACTCTCAAGAGTCTTCTCAAACGCAACAGTTCAAAAGCATCAATTCTTTGGTGCTCAGCTTTCTTTATGGTCCAACTCTCACATCCATACATGACTACTGGAAAAACCATAGCTTTGACTAGATGGACTTTTCGGCAAAGTAATGTCTCTGCTCTTTAATATGCTGTCTAAGTTTGCCGTAGTTTGTTTCCTAAGGAGCAAGCATCTTTTAATTTCATGGCTACAGTCACCATCTGCAGTGATTTTGGAGCCCAAGGAAGATAAATCTGTCACTGTTTCCATTGTTTCTTCATCTATTTGCCATGAAGTGATGGGACCAGATGCCGTGATCTTAATTTTTTGAATGTTGAGTTTTAAGCCAATTTTTTTACTCTCCTCTTTTACTTTCATCAACAGGCTCTTCAGTTCCTCTTCACTTTCTGCCATATAGGTGGTGTCATCTGCATATCTGAGGTTATTGAGTACTTTAGTATCTACTCTATGATTATTTTAAAATGCTAAGAAGTTCTTTAATAAATGACAGAATGAGATCTGTGTCTTCCAAAAGTAATAAAAGGAACAAGCAAACAAAACCTCATAAATTATATATCATTCAGTGAATCAGCTCAGTACTTTGGAAAAATCAAGTAATATGTTAACTATTTGGTTATAACTTTTGTTTTAAAATATTTAAATATTTACAAATAAATAACACCATTACCTTTGCGAAAGAATCGGGAAATCATTCAAGCTGAAAAATAGATGAATAGAGCCAATAGAAATATTTAGACTAGCATTTTTAGCCTCATTTTTATGTTACATTATTTTTTTTAGGAAATAACTTTGTATTTTATATTGAACTATAATTAACAAGGTTGTATTAGTTTCAGATGTACAACAAAGTGAATCAGTTATGCATATAGGTGTATGTATTCTTTTTCTAAATCTTTTCCCATCTAGGTTGTTACCTAATATTGTATTTGGGTTGTTACATGAAGTATCCTTGTTCTATACTGTAGGTCCTTGATGGTTATCCATTTTAAATATAGCAGTATGTATTTGTCAATCCCAAACTCTATCCCTTCTCCCCATTCTTCCCCCTGGTAACTAAATTTGTTCTGAGTTTGTGAGTCTGTTCCATAAATAAGTCGATTTGTATATATATATATTTTTAGATTCCACATATAAATGATGCTATATAATATTTCTTCTCCTCTGTCTGATTCATTTCACTCAGTGTGATAATCTTAGGCCCACCCATTTTGCTGCCAATGACATTCTTTCATTCTTTTTAATGGCTAATATTCCAGTGTATTATATATATGTACACATCTTGTCCATTCCTCTTTTGATGGATATTTAAGTTGCTTCCATATCTTGACTACTGTAAACAGTTCTACAGTGAACATTGGGGTGTGTGTATCCTTTCAGATACATGTTTTTCTCTGATATATGCCTGGGATTATGTTGTAGAATCATGAGGTATTTCTATTTTTAGGTTTGTAAGGAAACTCCATATTGTTCTCCATAGTGGCTATATCAATTTACATTCCCACTAATAGTGTAGGAGAGTTCCCTTTCCTTCACATCCTCGCCAACATTTATTGTTTGTAGATTTTTTTGATGATGGCCATTCTGATTGGTGTGAGGTGATACCTCATTGTAGTTTTAATGTGCATTTCTCAAATAATTAGCAACATTGAACACCTTTTCAGGTGCCTCTTGGTCATCTGTATGCTTTTTGAGAAATATCTGTTTAAGTCTTCTGCCCACTTTTTGATTGGGTTGTTTCTTTTGATAACATTAAGCTGCATGAGCTGTTTTTAAACTTTGGAGATTAATCCCATGCTGGTCACATCATTTGCAAATATTTTCTCCCACTGTGTGTGGTATCTTTTCGTTTTATGATTTCCTTTCCTGTGCAAAAGCCAAAGAAAAAAGAAAGAAAGAAAGAAATACAAATCGATAAACCGGATAGAAAGCCCAGAGATAAAACCACACACCTATGGATCTATGGTCAATTAATCTATGACAAAGGAGGCAAGATTATACATTGGACAATCTCTTCAACAAATGATTCTGGGAAATCTGGACAGCTACATGCAAAGCAAAAATGAAATTAGAACATTCTTTAACACCATTCACAAAAATAAGCTCAAAATGGACTAAAGATCTAAATATGAGATGAAACACTATAAAACTCTTAGAGAAAAACAGGAGGAACACTCTTTGACATTAATCACAGTGATATATTTTTCTGTCTGTCTCCCAGAGTAATGGAAAACAAAAAACAAAAATAAAGAAATGGGACCTGGTTATGTTATATTTCAACTATCAACTCTGCATCTGATGCTTCCTGTTTACTTTGGAAATGTATTCTTCTCAGTGGGCTATGTTTATTTGATTTTAAAAAGTAAGTGGTGGATTGAAAGCTTCTAAACTTTTTTTTAAAATTTGGAAGTTCTGTGAATATGATATATATGTAACAGATATTTAGCCAACAAATCTTTCATCCTCTTCTTAAAGGGCATATATTGAAATTGATGGTGTATATATATATGTATATGTGGATACACATGTGTGTGTGTGTGTGTGTGTGTGTGTGTGTGTGTGTGTGTGTGTAATTACATAGGCATGATCCAGTAGAAAGCAGTGATCCTGCCGTGTGTGAAATAGACAGCTAGTGGGAAGCTGCTGTGTGACACGGGAGCTCAGCTCTGTGCTCTGTGATGACCTAGAAGGGCGGGATGGAGAGCGTGGGAGGGAGGCTCAAGATGAAGGAGATATATGTGTACTTACAGCTGATTCACTTTGATGTACAGCAGAAATGAACACAACACTGTAAAGTAAGTATCCTCTAATTAAAAATGTTAATAAAATTTTTTCAAAAATATATCCAATGGGGGGGAAAATTAAGAAAGCAATGATCATCAGGATGAACAAACTAAGATACATCCATTGTAGTATGATTTTTAAAAAGTGGAACACTTCCACCTAACCAACATAGATTTCTTCCCTCCATCTCTCCAGCTGAATTGCTTGCTTCAAACTTTCATGATAAAACTAATGTTAGTAAACATATTTTAAGGCTTGTCAAAATGCAAATTTGGAATCCTATATAGAATGAGGACAAGAATTTGAGGTTCCTCTCTTTAAAACTTGACCATGCACTTTTCTGTGAAAATATTAGATATTAATATTATTATATATTAATTATTAATAACAATAATGCCTAACATAGTGAGACTAGAAAATGGTGCACAAAGATAGAAAATATGAAGTTCTTATTCTCAGGAAATGTGTAGTCTCAGCTGCACATGAAGAAGAATGTGTAGAATAGTACAGAGCAATATAATTGTATGGCAGATAACTTCTAGATTCAGTACATGGATTTTTGCCACCAACTCAAAAATCTCTGGGACTACATATGTACTTTGCTTTTGAAAAGAAAGAGTTTATAATGTGATATCAGCATTTCTCATTTTATTTCACCAAAGCAAAATAAAAATATTATTTACCTCCTAGACTATTAGTGACTCAGTGAAAGCTGGCAGATGCTGGCCTCTTGGATCTTGCAGCTCAGGGTGAAGTCAGCTTTGGAATTTTTATTATCTGATTCTGGCCTTAAGGGTTGGCTGCAGAAGCTGCCTTAGAAGAGGTGAAAGAGAAAACAACTTCTCTTACAGAAAATCTCCACCCTTTTTCAGTGAGTCAGGGTTACTGGGTGGGTCTTTGGCAAATCAACCTAGAGCTATCTGTTTAATAAAATTAAAAAGAACACTGTTATTTCCAAATTATTATTTCTCAGCTGAAATAATGTGAGAAAATAGAACAGAAACAAAGTATGCTAAAGAGAAATTAGGAAGTGGATTTAAAAGCTGCTCAATTTTTGAAGTGAAATTCACTCAGTAGTGTCCAACTGTTTGTGACCCTATGGACTATATACAGTCCATGGAGTTCTCCAGTCCAGAATACTGAAGTGGATAGCCTTCTCTTCTCCAGGAGATCTTCCCATCCCAGGAATCGAACCCAGGTTTCCTGCATTGTGGGCAGATTGTTTACCACCTGAATCACTAGGGAAGCCCCAAAGTGAAAGTGAAAGGCATTCGACTTTTAAGTAATGCCAAATTATGTTTTAGTTCATCATTCACTCGTCAAGTATACAGTTTAACTTTTAATGGAAATGAAGCATTTGCATAATTAAAAAGTAAAAATTTTCTCTATAGCTTAAGATAAAAAAATGAATTTTTATTTAATACCCCCATTTCCTTCCCAGAGGCTTCCCTAATAGCTCAGTTGGTAAAGAATCCTCGTGCAATGCCGGAGACTCTGGTTCGATTCTTGGGTTGGGAAGATCCGCTGGAGATGGGATAGTCTACCCACTCCAGTATCTTTGGACTTCCCTTGTAGCTCAGCTGGTAAAGAATCCGCATGCAATGGGGGAGACCTGGGTTTGTTCCCTGGTTTAAGAAGATCCCCTGGAGAAGCGAAAGGCCACCCATTCCAGTATTCTGGCCTAGAGAATTCCTTGGGCTATATAGTCCATGGGGTCACAAAGAGTTGGACATGACTGAATGACTTTCACTTTCACTTCCTTCCCAGTGCCCAGCTCCCCAGATCCAAGTGTTTTCAAATCTTTCAGCTGTTTCCTCTGGTCTTCACCTTCATATATCTAAATAATAAAAACTAACGTCATGGCAACAAGTCCCATCACTTCATGGCAAATAGATGGGGAAACAATGGAAACAGTAACAGACTATCTTCTTGGGCTCCGAAATCACTACAGATGGTGACAGCAGCCATGAAATTAAAAGATGCTTGCTTCTTGGGGAAAAAAGCTATGATAAACCTTGATAGCTATTGAAAAGCAGAGACATTACTTTGCCAGCAAGGGTCCATATAATCAAAGCTATGGTTTTTCTAGTAGTCATGTATGGATGTGAGAGTTGGACTATAAAGAAGGCTGAGTGCCGAAGAATTGATGCTTTTGAACTGTGGTGTTGGAGAAGACGCTTGAAAGTCCCTTGGACTGCAAGAAGATCGAACCAGTCAGTCCTAAAGGAAATCAGTCCCAAATATTCATTGGAAGGACTGATGCTGAACCTGAAGTTCCAAAATTCTTCACTTTGATGTGAAGAGCTGACTCATTTTTAGAAGCAGCAGCACTGATTACATCAATTATTCTGAAAGTGTTGTTCCTGCAGCAGTGTTGGCATCACCTGGGAACTTTTTAGGAACACAAATTATCGTGCGCTTCCCCAAACCTGTGAACAACATTGGGGGCAGAGTCCAGAAATCAGTGATTTAATTAGACTTTTGGTGATTCTGATGTATACTAACATTTGAGACCCAAAGTTCTCTTAGAATATGTATGTACTCAGTCATACTGACTCTTTGTGACCTCATGGACCATAGACCACCAGGCTTCTCTGTCCATGGGATTTTCCGGGCAAGATATTGGAGTAGGTTGCCATTTCCTTCTCCTGGAATAGCTCTTTTACATTTGGATCTTATGATGGACTAGTGAAAATGAAATGAAGATGCTGAGACTGATTTGTTAATGTATGTCAAAAGATCCAGAGAAGTGGGCTTGGTAGAAGAGAATTATTATATGATATCAGAAACTATGTTACCCACCTGGCCCAAAGGTCATTTTCTTTCCTAAGATAATTAAAATGAATTAGTGAGAGGACCTAAGCAGCTTTGAAGATGTTATCCATGTTGTCATCTGTAATATAGTGTTGATAGCAAGAAAGTGCTATCCTAGAATTGAACTTCTCATTAACAGTAGAGCTGATCAGTTCCCATAATAGGAAAAAAAAAAGTGATGATACCTAATCATCAAAGTGTATATAATTACCATAATAGCAAGAAAGGTATGGCAGTCCTGATCCTTCAGTCTGTAAGAAGCTATTGTGATGACTAATAGATCATGTTTTTCCCAGTAGTAAGAGAGATGAGTTGCCAACTATTGTTTGACTTGTGCAACCAGAAAGAAATATTTAAAAAAATATATGTAACTAGAAAAATATCCAAGTAAATAAATAAAGACCTACCATAGCAGAAAATCATAATTTTTGCCCAATTTCTACATTTGAGCCAAATTACAAACTCAGAACTTATTATTCTCACAGTAATATGGGTTCTTTTGAAGAGCTTCATAGTCTTAGTTCAGAATTGTATACATATATACTATTCCCACAAAACCTTTTCCAAAGGAACTAGAATATAGATATCATGAGAATGTAGAAACTCAGCCTTCAAGAGTTGTGCCCTACAAGGTTTGAGCTGAGACTTGCCTGTGAATCTGACATACCTTTATGTACCTCAGTTAGGGTGGAGTATTATTATTATAAAGGCCAGGTAATAAACTAAGTTCTGTCCCAAATTCATTTCACAGTGATGTCAATGGGATGGTGGATTCATCCGGTGGTCATTTTCCCAGCTCATAAGTATGTAATTGGGAGGGTTATACTAAGAGGCAGACAGAACTTGTGTTGCATCTCTAGTCCGTGGAATAGGAGCTATTAGGATAGTAAAATATTTCAACTGAATGTCCTTAAAATTTCTCTCTTCTCCACCTTCACTCAAGATATTAATTAAATCAGAAGCAAAAGTCAGGAGGAATTATAAAGAATGGTGCCATCCTCAAAGAATTACAAGTGTGGTTATCTTTATTATATTAATTAATTCACTTACTGCATCCTGGAAGAAATCAAATTGATATGGATAATAATAGATTACCCTAAACTAAATTTAGTATTAGCTCCAATTACAGTTGCTTTGCCAGATGTAATATTTCTCTGTGTTAATATAGCATCTTGCACCTGGTTTATTTGATCTAACTATAAAATATGATCTGAAGCAGCTTGCTTTTATATGAGAGGGACAGCAGTACACACTGTTTGCCTTTGTCAAAGGCTTGTGTTAATCCTCCTTCTTGCTATCAATGTATTGTGTAAAGAACTTAGTTTTATGTTTTGTATAATATTCTGCTGATCAAATATATCCATGATTATAGGCTAATTTAACTTGGTAGACAAGAAATGCTGAGTTCTCTGAGTCTTTGCTAATGAGATAATGTCAGAGTATAGAAGCTAAACCCTAGAAAGATCTATGGGCCTACTGTATCAGTGAATATTTTAGGGATCAAATAATCAGGAGCACGACATGGTAAATGACAAGTTACTATATCCTGAATATTCTGACATTGAAAAAGAGACATAGTGCTTTTTGGACCTCTTTGAGTTTTGGAGAAGTATATTTTCTAATCGAGAATCCTTCTGTGACCTATTTATTCTATAACTGAAGGCTACAGATCTTGAATGAAACTGTAAACAAGTCAGGGCTCTGCAACAGGTCCAGAGTGCATTGTAAATTTCTCTGCCACTTGACAGATCTGATAGAGCTACAGGTATCCTTGGAAGACAGGGATAGGTTGATAAGAATTCTACAAGGGTCTGTGATCAAACACTATAGGAAATGGCAGTATGGACCTCTAGTGTTCTTGAAAAGAAATAGTAAGATGGTAAATCTATGCTATATCAATAGTTGCAATTCACATATAGTCCAAATACTCCTATTGAGAAGCAAACATTACAGGCTGGATTGAAGAAAAACGTAACTATGTACTGCTTACAATAAACACACTTCAAATCACACCAATAAGTCTAAAACAAAAAGGATAGAGACAGATTTATTAGGCTAACAGCTAACAGTAAAAGTATGGTAATACTAAAGTAGATTTTATAGCAAAAAATATCATAGATATTAAGGATTCCTCTTTAATAATGAAGAGACCAATTTTTAAATATAACATAGTTCCAAATGCTTATATACCTAATAACAATGCTGTAAAATACACTAAGTGAAAACTGATGCAACAGCAAAGAATAAGGGAGCAAATATGCAATATAGCTGGAGATATAAACAAACTACTCTAAAAAGGTGATAGAATAAGTAAATAATCAGTAAGGATAGAGAGACTTGAAAAACTCTATTAACTTGAATTAATTGGCATTAATAGAACTGCCATTTCAAATAGATTGTACATTTTTTCTCAATTGCACACAGAATATTTATCGGAAATCTTTATTTGGGCCCATAAGATAATGTATATTATTTTTAAATAATTTAAATAATAAAACATATTATGTGATCATAATGGAATTAACTTAGAAAACAATAACAAAGATAATTTGGAAAACTATCCCAAACTTGAAAAATTAAAAAACATACTACTTAATACATAAGGGCCAAAGAAGAATTCAAAGAGGATATTAGAAAATATTTTGAACTAAATTAAAATACATAATATAAAAATTTGTGGGCTATAGCTAAAGTATTATTTGAGGAAATTTTATAGTGCCAAATGTAGAAGAAAAGGAAGGTCTCATAATAGTGACTTTAGCTTCTGTCTTAAAAGGCCAGAAAGGGAAGAGTTGGTTAAACAAAGTGAATGGAAAGAGATGAAGATGAGTGTAGAAAACAAATAACTGGAATACAAAATAACAGAGAAAAGTCAATGAAACCAAAAGTTGTTTCTTTGAAAAGATAAATAATCTTGATAAAGTTTCAGTCAGGTAAGTAGACTCATAAAGGAGAAAAATTGGGAGGGTGCACAGAGTACCAATATTACCTCAGAAATGGGGATGGTGACATCGCTACAGATTTTAGAGGTGTTAAAAGACTAATAAGGGAATGTTAGCAATGCCTTCTTGCCAATAAACTTGACAATTTAGATGAAATTGACAAATTGCTAGAAATATACAAGTTAAGAAAGCTCTCTGGAGAATGAATCAATAACCTAAATTAGCCCCATGTCTATTTAAGAAGTGAATCGGAAGTTAAAACTCATTGCCCAAAGAAAATTGTCACCTCAGATGGCTTTTTGGCTTTTACTGGGGAATTCCACATTTAATACAATTTTATTAAATCAAACCAAAAATTTCCAGAAGTGGGAAAAAGAAACCCAAAAACATCATTTTGTTGAAAAACTTTTTTTTTTTTATGGCCTGTTCTTTTTTTTTCTTTTCCATTTATTTTTATTAGTTGGAGGCTAATTACTTTACAATATTGTAGTGGGTTTTGTCACACCCAGAGGGATTGGGTAGAGGGGGAGGTGAGAGGGGGGATCAGGATGGGGAATACTTGTAACTCCATGGCTGATCCATGTCAATGTATGGCCTGTTCTTATTTAGAAGTTAATATTCTGTGACTCAATAGATTTCTTATTTGTTTGATCTAGTTTTAGTTGTGTTTATTTCATGTTTAACTAAAAATATCATGCTTATACATGTAAAGAATCTGCCTGCAACTGAACCTTCCTGGTTCGATTCCTGGGTCAGGAAGATCTGCTGGAGAAGGGATAGGCTACCCACTCCAATATTTTTGGGTTTACCTTGTTGCTCAGCTGGTGAAGAATCCACCCACAATGCGGGAGAGACCTGGGTTTGATCGCTGGACTGGGAAGATTCTCTGGAGAAGGGAAAGGGTACCCACTCCAGTACTCTGGCCTGGAGAATTCCATGGACTATATAGTCCCTGGGGTCGCAAAGAGTTGGACGCGACTGAGTGACTTTCACTTCACTTCATACATGTGGAAACAGATTTATGTAAATACATAGAAACATGTAATCTGGTTATCAAAAGACAGTTATGATATTATTCTATTACAAAAATGATATTTCATAGGGGGAGAGAAGAATCAATGAAATGAAATGAAAGAAGTTTATGAAAAAGCAAGACAGTATTTATACTAACAGGAATAAAACTATTCAAATATGTGCAAGACATTTATGGAGAAGTCATTTATATTTTTGTTGACTATCCGTAGAGAAGAGGTATAGAGATGGATATTTGCATTGTATACATGGATAAGAAGATTCAACATTTTTATAATGTTAATTTTCTTTAAAATCATATACTAAGTCAATGCAGTTCCAATCAAAATTCAAATATTTTTAGAATCTTGATGAACTTATTCTAAACTACATGTAAAAAAATAAGAGGTGCTTAAATACATAAATTTAAAATGACATTTATCTTTGTCAAGTAGCAAAGATTGCTTTTTCCTTTTTTTTAAAACATGATATTCAATGTGGGTGGTATCTACAGTGTGACAGATACTTTTAATACTACTGGAGTGTAAGCTGTTATCACCATTTTGGAAATATCCTATGAAAATCCTTCTAATGTCTTTGAATGGCTAATGTTTCGTTAATTTAAAGACTATGTAAAACATATAACTAAAGTATGAAACATAATGATAAAATATACACCCATGAAACAAGTACTCAGTTTTAGAACTAATCTACTACTACTAATGTCCTAGGTACTGATATGATATGCCTATATTGCATCCTCTTGTCCTCATGCTATTTCCTTCAAAAATAATTTAAATTTTGGATTTTTCTGTTATGTATTTTTAAATGAAGTTTTAACAAAATAGAAATATATTTTGAAATATATATTACTTATTTTACTGTTTTTATGGGAAACCCTATACAGGATGAGGCCATAATGAGAGATATTAAGAGAAAGATTGACTCTTTAGATTCTTTAAATGTTTAAATTTTTATAGTGAATTGAATGATGGACCCCTAAGAGATATATCTACATTTCAATTTCCAGTATCTGCAAATGTTACCTTGTTTGAAAAAAGCATCTCAGCAGATGTAATTAAGGATCTAGAGATGAGAGAGACCACCCTAGATTATCTGCGTGGGCCCCGAATCCAGTGCCAAAGGTTTTAGTGAAAGTCAAACAGAGGGAGACTCCACACAGAAGAGGGGCCATGTGACCACCAAAACAGACTGGAATGATGAGGTCACAGAGAAATCCCTGGAGCCAACAGAATATGGAAGAGGAAGAAAATGAATTATCTCTTAAAGCCTCTGGAGGGAGCATTGCCTTGCTGAATTTCAGATTTCTAGCCTTCAGGACTGTGAGAGAATAAATTTCAATTGTTTTAAACCATCACATTTGTGGTAATTTGTCCCTGCAGTATCAGAAAACTAAGTGCAGTGTTTCGAAGTAGTTTAAAACATTTTTTCCATATATATATATATCTTTTTGTCCAAAGTTTCTATAATCAATCTGCTTAGAATAATTTTGATAATAACATAGAGTAATACAAATTTTAAAAGACATGTAAGAGGATTCCATAATAGCAAATATAGCATGCTAGGGTACTTTTTCTTCTACCTGTGGTTTGGAATGTGAAACTATGACTGCTCAAAAATTAGAAAGACAATCTGAAGCTCTTCTAGAGATTAACACAGCTCTTAGCTGTAAGGGAAATCATATAATTCTTTTTCTTCAAGCAGTGTCAAATCCCAGTAAGAAATCAGAATAGTTTTAGTACAATAAAGAACACAAAGGCAGATGATGTAACAGTAAATGGAAGTTGAAATACCTGGGGAAAGAGGACTAAAAACTTGATGCTAACCTGGGCTGAGATACAACATGCTTATCTTGATTTTAAGAATGACTTAGAGCAGGTTTTACTCAAGCCTGAGTTAATCTCAAAACTAAATTATAGTGATTAAGAATGTTTGAAAAAAAACTATGAAAGAAGCCTAACTTTAGCTAGCTTATACTTTTTTTCTAAATTGTTTTACTAATATTTAAGTACACGACCAGACACTGTACTGTAATTTGCTGTTCAAATAGAAAATTTCCTTTCTATAGGAAAAGCCCAAGTGAGGTGGAAAGATTTGAAAGCTGAAACTAAAACCAAGGCGTCTTCATGCATTTGTTGGCTGCAAACCAAAATCTAGATCAGTATATCTATGAAGTAATAGTCTCTGGAATGCTGGCTTTACAACTTCAAATCTGTTGGTAAACATCACCAAATGTTAACTAAGGAATGTGGGATGTGTTCACTGTCCTCTGGATGGCAAGAATATAGGAAGACAGGGACTCTCACTTATTTTAAAACTACATTCCTTTGATATATTGCATGTAAATGTGATTTTGATAACAAGTTTTATGAAAGAAAAGATACAGGCAATTTTCTTAACTTGGCATTCATTTAAATCATGAAAAATTCATGAAATTGTAATAAGCAAATTCTAAGGTAGATTAAGTTGCTTCATTTCTAGATATCCTCAATTCAAAAATCTTTTCATATGAAATTTGAAATACTTCATATGAAATACTTTTCCTATATTCTCTTGAAAATTAAGCTAAAGTACCTTAATTTATATAAATTAGAGGTGTATGATTGAGGCCATATTTTTTTTTTCAGATGACTATTTTTGGCACTTGCTTTTGTATAAGACATCTTATTATACATAGGCTAAAGAATACATGGTGAAAACATTTCAGTTATGTATGTTTTTCCTTATTGAGTTTTATATTCAGATTCCATTTGTTTGTACAGGTATTGAAAAGAACCTAATTAAAGGAAAGATTTAAATATTTCATTTTATATCAGATTTTCATATCATGCCTCCTCCTTGATGGCAATACCCGCCAGATGGGAATGTACATGTGTAATCTGGAAATTAGCTATCATTACTATCCCTAAAGGTTTAAATCTCTTTGTATGCATTTTCTTTTCCCACATCTCTGAAAATCCCACTTAAGTCCCTTCTGGCTCTTATTTTTCTACTTCCACTTAATTAGTTTAGTGTATGGATTATCTTCCTTTTCCCCATATGTAGTTCTTGTTAGACCTCACATGGACCCAGATGTCAACCTCAGACCACTTTCTTAATTTTCACAGATATAACCTCTTTCACTTAAAACTGTGCTTGTGTGTAGTCCTATGCATGGTTCAGTGGAGGGAAAGAGGTAGGTATCATATCTCAGAAACAGAAACAACTTAGAAATAAGAATTGAACATCCTGTTCACAGTAGTGGGAACCCTTTTTTCCCACCATTCTAATTGCCTAGTGCCATCTAACCAGTTTCTAGCTCTGACTTTTTATTTTTTTTTTCCTTTCTCAGTTCTTTTCTTCTTCAACCCTTCCAAGCCAACCAAGTAGAAACTTGCATATTCATGTATGGACCTAAGGCAATGGCTTAATTTGGGGACTCTAAACTTAGGAGTTTGGTAAAGCCATTGGACTGACAAAAGAACGAATCGATAAAAAATAGGCTGTAACAGAGGAAAATCCAGCATTTCATAGTAGAAAAGAGGGTGGTGTTAGGAAAGGATATTGAAAAAAGTAAGCATTGGTATTGGAGGAAACCCAGTGGAGTGTGCAATCTTAGAAATCAATTTATAAAATCATTCTGAAAAGGAAGAAATTATCAGCCATATCAAATGGTGGTGGAATTAAACGAGAATATAATTTAAAATTGACACTCTAAGAAGACAAGGAAAAGGTCATTGATAACCATGTCAAGAGCAGTTTTAGTAAAATATTTTGAATAAAACTTCAGGATTAGTCAGAGGAGAAATTTGAAAGTAAGAAATTAGAGATAAAACATATGGGCCTTTACAAGTTCTATTTTAATGCAATTTTAATTAGATTTTATTTCAACTAAAGAGAGAGATGGGATATAGGGGACTTTATTGTATTAAGATAGAGAAATTTCAGGATGATTATTGGCTGATGGTATTGATAAATCAGAGGAGAAAAAATTATGATACAAATAAAAGAAAAATTAAATAAGAGATGTGAGCTATAGAAAGGGTTGAATTTAGATAGAAGCTGAGAGAGTTCATCTCTTTTGATTAGAGGCAGAATACAGCAGTAGATGAAGACAAATCTCTAGATTGTGATATGGAGTATTTTTTGTTTTATTATCTACATTTTCTTAGTGAAATAAGAGCATATATTATTTATTGAGCCAAGAGATGGGAGATAGTATACTTCCCAAATTGCTTGCTTTAGCACAAATTGTAGCAATGTATATAGTGGCAAATTATCTGAATATCATCCTCAACAGTGTTAGGCTTTTTGTATGACTTCAAAATTTAGGCAAAATTGTAAATTTATTGCTTTCAATTAAATTTGCATATCTTTGCTAATCTGAAAGTGAACTTTAAAATAATTATATCCTTATAAAAAAATAAAGAAGAGACTAAACATAGAAAAGGGTCAGTTTTACTGAAGGTATGAGTTATCAGGGGTTTCCCAGGTGGTGCAGTGGTAAAGAATCCACCTGCCAATGCAGGAGATGCAGGACACATATTCAGTCTCTGGGTTGGGAAGGTCCCCTGGAGTAGGAAATTGAAATCCACTCCAGTATCCCTGACTGGAAAATTCCAAGGACAGAGGAGCCTGGCGGGCTACAGACCATGGAATCACAAAGTGTCGGACACGGCTGAGTGTGCGTGCACACACACATGACTTCTCAAGAAATTTGTGTTTGTTTTAAAATCTTTGCATTATTCGTAACTGTGCTTTGGAATAGAATCCAAGATTCAAGAATGACTGGATCTTACTCAAGACGTACCTCATTCAAGAAATTCAGGATAAATAGCCCTGTGGAAACAATCAACATCAGGATAAGTGTCTATACAATCTGCCCTGATAAGTGAACTTTTAGGAAAATATTTCTGGTTTCCTTTTTTCAGTTAATAAAAATACATACATAGTATTATGATATGTTCTATCGCCACTCCATAAAATTAAAAGTCTAATAAAACTATTAGGCCAGATTAACAACATACAAAACTCGTAACTAGTTTTCCAATACACAGTTATGGAAAATGGATTTATTTACCCTCTAATTTTTGTGTCACGTTGCTTTCCTTAGCCATTGAGAAAAAGATCAGTAAAAGAGGGAAAATTAAAGCTGAAAAAATGTGGAAGTTTCTTTCCACTTCTGTCACTATTTATTGGTTCAGTAAAGGATTTCCATGGTGATTTAAGATCAATTCCCTGAAGATTAAGCTATAAAATTTAGACTACATGAACACTACCAGAGGTTAAATTTCTCATGGATAGGTGGTTAGCTGAGGCATATTTAGCCAAAGATCCAGTCTGTGAGTTTGAAATTAAGTGTGGTTTGCCAGAGAAAATATTGTTGGAAGTAACTTTGCCAAAATATTTTTGGAGTTAAAGTTAAGGTGTGTTCTCCTTAAAGATACAGTTACTTAGGTAGTATATAAACTGCAGTTCAAGATTTTAGGGTTCAGTTGTGATTTATTTCCCGCATACTTCCCTAGGCTGAAAGGGTTGTTTAACCTTTGCATTGGGTTAAAGCGATTTTAAATATAATAACCAAGAATATAGTCAAATTTATTAAGAATACATTAATAATGTATATATTCTTTTTCAATATCCATGAAATAATTTTCCATCATACTTTTTTAAAAAGCAGAACACATGCACATACATGTATATACATATAATGTAAATCTCTCTCTGTATATAGATATATATAAATAGATATAATGTGTGTATGTAAACCTATATACACATGTGAAAACTGATAGTCACTCATTTGTTTCCGACTCTTTGCTATCCCATGGGCTATAACCAGTCAGGCTTCTCTGTCCATGGGATTCTCCAGGCAAAAATACTGGACTGAGTAGCCATTCCCTTCTTCAGGGGATCTTCCTGACCCAGGGATAGAAGCTGGGTCTCCCACGCTGCTGACAGATTCTTTATCCTCTGAGCCACCCAGGTTCGATCCCCTGGAGAAAGGAACGGCTACCTACTCCTGTATTCTTGCCTGGAGAATTTCATGGACAGAGGAGCCTGATGGGCTACAGTCCACGGGGACACAAAGAGTTGGATATGACTGAGAAAATAACTTTTTCACTTTCATATACATATATATACATGTGTGTATTTGTGTGTGTGTGTGTATTTTACCACTTCCCAAATTAGTCTTAGAACTTTTGCTTGGGAGTTAATGTTATTAATTAATAGGATTCTTAATTTGATTTTTTTTCTGTATTTGTAACTTTTCAGTCTCCATGACTTCTCCTCTATTTTGACCCTCTCTCGAACCAGTTATTAATCTTTTCTGATATTTTCTATTTAATTATTCCTATCTATTCTTTTATCCATCTTGATCCAAGTCCATTGTACTTTATATCTAGATTACCAAAATTGCCTCCTATAGTCCTCTTTCCCCTTTTTCTTGGTCATAGAGCCATAATTCTTTCCCTGAGCTTCTTCATGATTACATGTGCCGTATCACTGGTGAACAGACAATGCAATGTAAATGGGAGTAACATGTATCACTTATAGCTGACATTCTGCTTTGTTATACTGTATGGATGCTTTGTGATGAGAAAAAATATTTTAAAGCTTAACTGAATATAAAACTTCATTATGATTCAGTGATAACTTGTTTCGATTATCTCATCAAATATGTGTGTGTGTGTGTGTGTGTGTGTGTGTGTTTTAATCAACTTTGGATTTCTTTTTCCAGAGAATCCTCTTAATGTAGATACTGTGTACATATACCAGGCACCTTCACATAATTAAAATTTTGTGTAAAAACAAAAAGCTAACATTAACAGAAGGTAAACAATATTGCCATTTATTTTGTTTCTTAGATTTCAGCTAGTTTCAGTTCTTTGTTTCAGGATAATTTTTTCTTCATTTTTCCATAGTAGAGGCTATATCTGAGGGATGGAAACAGATAAAACACACAATGTTTTCACAATGTGATTTCCTAGATACTATATGATAGAAGCCCTAAGGTAAAATCAGATTGTCCCTAGTTGTCTGTTTCTAAAGTAATAAACACTCACCATAACAACTTGGAGGAAGTGTATCAGATAGTATGGCTACAGATAATGTATGTTTTAGAGTCCTCAGAGGCACTTTTTAAGTCAGTAATGCATTTTTTTCTCATAAGTTCATTCCAAAGTGAACCAATTCTATTCTAGAAACTCTTCTGTCATATTTATAATATTACAGAAAATCAAATCTGTATTTTGGTAGCCGCTAAGATTGTCCCAGTAGGAAATGGTCTTATTCTTTTTCTGAAGTGAATCAATTTCATTCTTCATCTTCCTTAGCTACCCCTTGGAGACTTTCCCACAGTCTTCAGTTCAGTTCAGTTCAGTCGCTCAGTCGTGTCCAACTCTTTGTGACCCCATGAACCACAGCACGCCAGGCCTCCCTGTCCATGACCAACTCCCGGAGTCCACCCAAACCCATGTCCATTGTGTCTGTGATGCCATCCAACCATCTCATCCTCTGTCATCCCCTTCTCCTCCTGCCCTCAATCTTTCCCAGCATCAGGGTATTTTCCAATGAGTGAGCTCTCTGCATCAGGTGGCCAAAGTATTGGAGTTTCAGCTTCAACATCAGTCCCTCCAGGGAACACCCAGGACTGATTTCCTTTAGGATTGACTGGTTGGATCTCCTTGAAGTCCAAGGGACTCTCAAGAGTCTTTTCCAGTACCACAGTTCAGAAGCATCAATTCTTCGGTGCTCAGCTTTCTTTATAATCCAACTCTCACATCCATGCATGACTACTGGGAAAAGCATAGCCTTGACTAGACAGACTTTGTTGGCAAAGTAATGTCTCTGCTTTTTAATATGCTGTCTAGGTAGGTCATAACTTTCCTTCTAAGGAGTGAGCATCTTTTAATTTCATGGCTGCAATCACCATCTGCAGTGATTTTGGAGCCCAGAAAAATAAAGTCAGCCACTACTTCCACTGTTTCCCCATCTATTTGCCATGAAGTGATCGGACCGGGTGCCATGATCTTAGTTTTTTGAATGTTGAGCTTTAAGCCAACTTTTTCACTCTCTTCTTTCACTTTCATCAAGAGGCTCTTTAGTTCTTCTTCACTTTCTGCAATAAGGGTGGTGTCACCTGCATACGTGAGGTTATTGATATTTCTCCCGGCAATCTTGATTCCCGCTTGTGCTTCCTCCAGCCCAGTGTTTCTCATGATATAAGTTAAATAAGTTAAATAAGCAGGGTGACAATATACAGCCTTGACATACTCCTTTTCCTATTTGGAAGCAGTCTGTTATTCCATGCCCAGTTCTAACTGTTGCTTCCTGACCTGTATACTGGTTTCTTAAGAGGCAGGTCAGGTGGTCTCTTTAAGAATTTTCCACAGTTTATTGTGACCCACACAGTCAAAGACTTTGGCATAGTCAATAGAGCAGAAACAGATGTTTTTTCTGAAACTCTCTTGCTGTTTCAATGATCCAGCGGATATTGGCAATTTGATCTCTGGTTCCTCTGCCTTTTCTAAAACCAGCTTGAACATCTGGAAGTTCATGGTTCACATATTGCTGAAGCCTGGCTTGGAGAATTTTGAGCATTACTTTGCTAGCATGTGAGATGAATGCAATTGTGAGGGAGTTTGAGCATTCTTTGGCATTACCTTTCTTTGGGATTGAAAAGAAAACTGACCTTTTCCAGTTCTGTGTCCACCGCTGAATTTTCCAAATTTGCTGGCACATTGAATGTAGCACTTTCACGGCATCATCTTTTAGAATTTGAAATAGCTCAGCTGGTATTCCATCACCTCCACTAGCTTTTTTCATAGTGATGCTTCCTAAGGCCCACCTGACTTCACATTCCAGGATGTCCAGCTCTAGGTGAGTGTGAGTGATCACACCTTCATGATTATCTGGGTCGTGAAGATCTTTTTTGTACAGTTCTTCTGTTTATTCTTGCTACCTCTTCTTAATATCTTCTGCTTCTGTCAGGTCCATACCATTTCTGTCCTATGGAGCCCATCTTTGCATGAAATATTTCCTTGGTATCTCTAACTTTCTTGAAGAGATCTCTAGTCTTTCCTATTCTATAGTTTTCCTCTATTTCTTTGCATTGATCGCTGAGGAAGGCTTTCTTATCTCTTCTTGCTGTTCTTTGGAACTCTGCATTCAAATGGGTCTTATGCTTCTTTAAACAGGGTGCTCATGATCCTTGACTTGCTCCAGACAGTCTTGGAACAAACCAGTTATTCTGTAATAACAATTACAATAGGGTGATGAATTGTCTTTAAAATTGATGCCTTTAAACCTCACCTCAATCATTATTTCCTTTAGGTATGGTCACTGCATATGCTATTTTGTAATATAATTATTTCATATCATAATATTATGTCACAATTATAAGTATTTTAAAAATCCTTAAGCTATCTTTAGAGCAATTTTTTTGTCTTATTACTTTTGTATTCCTTAGATACAGATATTCTAGAGCACTTCTTCACATCTCTTAGTGCTCCAAAAGTACCTATTGAATGAATAAGTGAATGAATGAGTGTGAGGAAATTAAGAAGAAAGGAAAACTCGGAGTCTGTTGAGCTCAAATAATTAAATAAGTGTCCTTAGGTAACTACTATCCTTGCTCTTGCAAAGGATAACCCCATACTAACATTTTCTTCATCAAAAAGTGTTTGGATTAGAGAAATATGATGTGATTTGCTTTTATTTTCCAGTTTAATCTTTCCATCTTCCTTAAGATATTAAGGCTGAAGATGTTAAAAGCACATAGAGATTTTGTAGGGGAATGTTTTCTGTTTCTTGATAACTCGTATTTGAATTTTGAAATATTTCCAATGACAGAAATCCTCTGGAAACTGTAGGTTAAAAACTGTTGGCATTTATTTTACTGAAGGTATATTTTCATGTAGTTAGTGCTGCTGCTAAGTCGCTTCAGTCGTGTCTGACTCGGTGTGACCCCATAGACAGCAGCACACCAGGCTCTGCCGTCCCTGGGATTCTCCAGGCAAGAACACTGGAGTGGGTTGCCATTTCCTTCTCCAGTGCATGAAAGTGAAAAGTGAAAATGAAGTCAATCAGTTGTGTCCGACTCTTCACGACCCCATGGACTGCAGCCTACCAGGCTCCTCCATCCATGGGATTTTCCAGGCAAGAGTATTAGAGTGGGGTGCCATCGCCTTCTCCGGTAGTTAGCTCTAGCCACTGACAAAACAGAATTGGCTAAAAAATACATGCAATAAGAACACTGCAAACATTTTAGTGAAACTATTCTACAGATGAAAGAAGAAGCTAGTCTCATAAAATGGTATTAAATACACACCTAAGAGAAAAAAAAATTTATTCAACAGATTTTACGTTCAGTAAGTCAGGACTCATAAACCAGTGACTGTATCCTACACACATGTGAGATGGCTCCTGTAAATATAGTATTTATTAGGTTTCTCCTTATGTTTACTTCAATCACATTTTAGCCATTTAATTTTTTTCTTTTAAACCTATATTGAAAACCATGACATCTGTATTTAAGCAAAACTATGTCTCTAAGTGTCATCAAGTACATATATATCCTACATAGCTTTAAACGTTCTGTAGTTTTAATTGTTTTTTTCATAAAAGTTTAAATTACAGAATTTTTCTTCAATAATTTCTTGAGCAAGTCTCACAACTAGAAATATCTTGTTTGTGTAAGTTGCAATATGCATATAAAATTATAATATATCTAAAAAACAATTCATAAAAATACTTCAAGACCTTTGAAATTAGTATTTATTTTGTGTTTTGTGTATATACTAAAACTTTCATTTTAATGGAAAATTAAAAACAAAATAAATGTAAAAACAAAAATAATGTATGTAGCCTTCATATGTGTTATGTAAACCTTAAATACTTCTGGGAGGTAATATGAAATTTCTTTTCACTACTTAATGAGAAAGATGTTGAAGTCTTTTTTTTTTTGTAGGAGAAAAATAGGCAAATATTTATTAAATCTTGGGATGGTGAAGGACATTCTCAGCGTAGTTTATGAGAAAGAAGCTAGTGAAGGAATCTGCCTATGATATTAACAGATGTGATCCTGTTCACTGCTGACATTCCATCATTAAGCAGAATCCAGGGAGCTGAGTAAAGTATTAAACCCACAAGTACTCATTGTTACAAAAAATTTTGATGGAAAAACATTATAATACATTTAACACCTAAAAAATTAGTGTTCTTAATTTATAAAGCATTCTTACCTATCGATAAAAATTTATTGCATTTTCAGGCTCAAATGACTTTAACAATTTTAAATGTCTTCTTCAATATTAAAATTGAGAGGTGTTAAATTTAAGATTTAGTCCAAATGCGTCTATATATTCCATGTTGTTTATGCTGTATCATGTTGCCTCATTCATATTGCTACTGAAAATAAGTTTTTAAAATTAGAGTTCATTTATCAAGGGTAAAGAAACAGAATTGAAGTTCAAGATTCTACAGATTATATCCTAAAGTTAGATTGCATGAATTGGTTCGCCTATTAATTATTTTTAACCTTCTAATTAAGTTTTATGTTAATTCAAAAATCAATATAAATGTTGAGCACTTAGCTACAGTTAACACTGGTGAGGTTCAGCTCTGCCAACCACTAGGCCATTTGCATAAAATAGAATAAGAACTATCATGATTCCCATATACAGATGAGGAAAATAAGATAGTAAAAGGTTATTTAGCTTCCTCAAATTTATGTAGTGGTACAGTCTGGTTTACCTAAACATCATGTAGCATATCCTCATCCAGTTACAGTGAGTTGATTTTATAAATCAGGCTTTCAGTAAATAATACATGTGCAAAAGATGCGTGAGGACAGTTTATTGATGAGACAAATTTTTTAATGGAAAAAGAACAATGAAATGTATAATTTGAGAGCAGGTAATCCTCAAGTTAGGTTAGATATCCATGTTATATTTGTGTAATAGAATATGTGTGTTGTTGTTGTTGGTCAATTGCTAAGTTGTGTCTGACTGTCACTCCATGGCGTGACTCTCGGCAGCAGGCTCCTCTGTCTTACACTGTTTCCCAGAGTTTGTTCAAATGCATGTCCATTGAGCTGGTGATGCTATCTAAACATCTCATCGTCTGCCTGTCCCTGCTCCTTTTGCCTTTAATCTTTCCCAGCATCAGGTATTTTCCAGTAAGTTGACTTCTCATCAGGTAACCAAAGTATTGAATCTTTGGTTTCAGCATCAGTCCTTTTAATGTATAATTCAGGGTTAATTTCCTTTAGGATTGACTGGTTTGATTTCCTTGCTGTCCAGGAGACTCTCAAGAGTCTTCCCCAGCAACACAATTTGAAAGCGTCAATTCTTTGGCAGTCAGCCTTCTTTATGGTTCAACTCTCACATCTGTACGTGACTACTGGGAAAACCATAGCTTTGACTATATGGACCTTTGTCATACATCAAAGATATATTTGTCATGGCATCAAAAGACGTCTCTGCTTTTTAAAGTACTGTCTAGGTTTATCATTGCTTTCCTTCCAAGGAGCAAGCATCTTTTAATTTCATGGCTTCAGTCACCATCTGCAGTGATTTTGAAGCCCAAGAAAATAAAATCTGTCACTGCTTCCACTTTTTACCCTTCTATTTGCCATAAAGAGATGGGACTCGATGCCATGATCTTAATTTTTTGAATGTTGAGTTTCAAGCCCGCTTTTTCACACTCCTTTTTCACCTTCATCAAGAGACTCTTTAGTTCCTCTCTGCTTTCTGTCATTAGAATAGACCTGCATATCTGAGGTTATTGATCTTTCTTCTGGCAATCTTGATTTCAGCTTGTGATTCATACAGCCCGGCCTCTGCATATTGTATTCTGCATGTAAGTTAAATAAGCAGGGTGACAATATACAGCCTTGTCATACGCCTTTCCCAATTTTGAACCAGTCCATTGTTCCATGTTCAGTTCTAACTGTTACTTCTTTACCTGGATATAGGTTTTTCAGTTGTCAGGTAAGATGGTCTGATATTCCAATCTCTTAAGAGATTCTTGTCCAGGGTAGTAGATGTAATAGTCATCTGAATTAAATTCATCCATTCCTGTTTGTTTGGTTCACTGATTCCTATATTCACTCTTACTCTTACCATCGCCTGCAATGTGCAATTTACCTTGATTCATTCACCTAATATTCCAGGTCTATGTAATATTGTTCATTAAAATATTGGACTCTTCTTTCACCATCAGACACATCCACAGCTGAGTGTTATTTCCACTTTGGCCCAGCCACTTCGTTCTTTCTGGAGCTATTAGTAACTGCTCTCCACTCTTCCACAGTAGCATACTGGAAACCTTCCAACCTTTGGGGCTTATCTTCCAGTGGCATATCTTTTTGCCTCTTTATTCTGTTCGTGGGGTTCTCCTGGCAAGAATATTGAAGCAGTTTGCAATTTCCCCCTCCAGTGAATCACATTTTGTCAGAACTCTTCACAATGATCTGTCTGTATTGGCTGGCCTGAACAACATGGCTCATAGCTTCATTAAGTCACACAGGCCCCTCAGCCACAAGGCTGTGATTCATGAAGAAAAGTGTGTGTGTGTTATGATCTTATTATAAGCTCATTTCTTGTCATTAAAGACATACTGTAATATGCTTAGTTATAGAACAGTATGAATGTACTTAGGACTATTGATCTGTACACTTAAAAGTGGTTAAGAAAAAAAAAGTGATTAAGATGGTAAATTTTATATTATATGTATTCTGCTACATTTATAAAAATGTCAGGTTGGGGAACAACCAGCCTTTATGTACCTCAATATGGGCTGCACTGAAAAATACAAAAATGTATGGTGAATGATAAAGTATGTATAATTGCTTATTCAAAATTCACGTTAAAATAGTGAACTAAAAATAAACCTTAAATAAGTGTAATTGAGAGCAATATTTGTCACCACTCTAACAAGAACCTACATTTAATTTTGCATGTAGTTACCGTTTACATGGGCTTCCATTTAAATGGACTTCCCAGGTGGCTCTAGTGGTAAAGGATCTGCCTGCTAATGCGGGAGATGTAAGAGACTTGGGTTTTATCTCTGGGTCTGGAAAATTCCCTGCAGGAGGCATGGCAACCCATTCCAGTAGTCTTGCCTGGAGAATCCTTTGGACAGAGGAGCCTGGTGGGCCACAGTCCACAGGGTCTCAAAGAGTTGAACATGACTGAAGTGACTTAGCCCACACACACAATTTACATACACAACACATATGCATACAATGTCTTTTCTTCTAAAGCGAATGCTCATAGAAATCATTTATATATTTATTTTTTACCAAATTGATGGGAAGATTATGTACATATTATCACCGATTTTTAGGTGTGTCCACTTAAGTTTTCAAAATCACTTAATTAGAGAACACAGGATGATTAGCTAGATTATGTCCTAACCATCTTATGCAAATTCCCAAAATTAAAGAAATAATTTTCCTTAGTAACATATCTTTTGAAAAACAAGTTAAAAAATAAAATTTACTGTATAATTATTCATACTCAAATGGGAATAGTGGTATTTTAATGGCATTTTGTATAAATAATAAATGAAATCATTAAGAATACCTCCTTCTCTTTCTAATTATACTTAAAGTTTCATTCATTTTGTTTAAAATAGCTCTGTTCTTGAGCAATTAAAGGACATAAAGCTTTTAAATAGAATCTTATTAGTGAACAGCACTGCTTTTTTGTGGGGGAAAGGTATCTTGGGATTTGTAGACAAATAGGGAACAAAGTTTAGGCTTCCCTGTCCATCACCAACTCCCGAAGCTTACTCAAACTCATGTCCACCAAGTCAGTGATGCCATTCAGCCATCTCACCCTCTGCTGTGACCTTCTCTTCCCACCTTCAATCTTTCCCAGTACCAGGGTCTTTCCCAATGCGTCAGTTCTTCGTATCAGGTGGCCAAAGTATTGGAGTTTCAGCTTCAGCATCAGTCCTTCCAATGAATATTCAGGACTGATCTCCTTTAGGATGGGCTGGTTGGATCTCATTGCAGTCCAAGAGACTCTCAAGAGTCTTCTCCAACACCGTAGTTCAAAAGCATCAATTCTTCAGCACTCAGCTTTCTTTATAGTCAAACTCTCACATCCACACATGACTACTGGAAAAAAACACAGCTTTTTGGATAATTTAAAACTCACTTATTAAGCTGTTCATTTTTATATGAAAAAGGCATGCTTACAAAGTATTTGTGCATGCGTGCTCAGTGGTGTCTGGCTCTTTGCAACTCCATGGACTGTGCCCTGCTAGGCTTTTCTGTCCATGGAATTTTCCAGGCAGTAATACTGGAGTAGGTTGCCATTTCCTTCTCCAGAGAATCTCCCTGACCCAGGGAATGCACCCTCCTCTCTTGTATCTCCTGCTTTGGCAGGCAGATTCATTACCACTGAGCCGCAGGGGAAGCCCTATGAAGTGTGGAGGACGGTTCAATTTCTTTGTTGACCCCAGTGTTATACAGATCAAATCCTCTGGCATGCACTGTGTCAAGAACTCAAGTGTAAAATTATGTAAAATTCATTTATGTTTTGATGCTTTTGTCTTTTAGACATTAAAGAAGCAGCAGGATATATTATTATTTAATATACCTCAAACATGTCATAATTTATAGTAAAAAAAGTTAATTTGCATGTGACTTCCAGATATAGTTGATTTTTTTATGCCCTTTTGTATTGTTGAACTATCTCAGTCATTTATAAACTGCTCCTTCATACCTAGTTGACCAATGAAATGAAAGCTTATAAACATAACTAAGCTCTAGAGTAGAATATTCTTGCCTTGTTTATTTACATATTCACAAATAGTGCTCAGATGGTAGAGCAACAAAATTAAAAAAACATAGAGAAAGAGAGAAAGCTAAAGAAATAGATGGTAAAGTAGATCTTCAATGAGTATTCATTTGTAACTAGAGACAATGCCTCTGCTACAAATTAGATGGGGCAGGATTGATCCAATCTAATGGGACTTCTTCTTTTCGTTTCTTTTTTTTTTTTTTTTGTCTTGGGTTTCCTTTCTCCATCTCTCTTAAAGAAAGTTCCAAATCACCACAAAAATCAGAACAAAAGAAAAACAGTTTTAAGGAGTTCAGTTATCACATCTTATTTATCAAAATAATCAATTCCAGACTTTCTCCTACATAAGTCAGGGATCCACCTTTGTTTTTGCCATTTAAAAAAATATATTGGGGTGATATTTAAGTAAAAGTTTATGTTGGATTTTAAGTAGAATTACTCTTCATAGAAGTGTGAGTTAAGATACATAGGTATCCTCATGCACTCAACATCTCACACTAGTGTCTAATAGGAACATGAATTTGATTACAGAATCCTGAAATATATGTACTTTTTTATACTTTTATTTGTTAAGTTTCCATTTATTTTGGCTGCTTCTAGGAAGTTTGCTGGGAAATAAGAATACAAATATGCGTAAGACAGTGTTTTTCCTTCAGAAACTTGTGATTCAATGGAGAAAATGGAGACTATTCAACACATTTTATATTAAATGATTTAGAAACAGAAAGAGGGTGCCATGAATTGACATTATCACTTGAGGTATCTAGTTTACACTTACCAATTAATAGGCTTTTTGAAGGAAGAGGTACCTGAGATGGAGTCTGTAGGCTAAGTAGGAATTCCCACTGGAGGTAGGAAGAGCTCTTGGGTTTAGAAAAAGCATGTATAGTGAGACCAGAGAATGCAAATATTTCAACATGGCTGACAGCAGATTATGACACAACTTGTAAAATATGTTAAGAAGATTGTTCTTTAATCCTAATGCTGTTTAGTGCTGTAGCATATTTATATTTGCATATAAAAACAATCACTCTTTGACAAAAGAAGAAGTAATCTAAAGGGGAGTAACAGCAGATAAAACAACATCAATTAAGAAGTTTTCCATGGCACTTAAGGTAAACAAATGTTGGTGGCTTGGGTAGCTTCCAAACAAATGGAACAAGTAAACAAGTTGGGGAGAGCATTAAGAAAGACAAGTAAAATGTGATTCGAAAGTAAAGGCTAACCAGGAAGATAGAGGTGGTGGCAGTTCCACAGAAGTAGATGTGGAATCCCAGAATATGGTTTATTTTTAGGCACACTGAAGCAACAGTTAGAACCAGACATGGAAAAGTGGACTGGTTCAAAATTCGGAAAGGAGTACATCAGGCTGTATGTTATCACCCTGCTTATTTAACTTATATGCAAAGTACATCATGCGAAATGCCAGGCAAGTGAAGCTAAAGCTGAAACTAAGAATCCCAGAAGAAATATAAATTATACCTTCAAATATGCAGATGACACCCTCCTAATGGCGGAAATCGAAGAGGAACTAAAGAGTTTATTGATGAAGGTGATAGAAGAGAATGAAAAGCTCACTTAAAAATCTGGCTTAAAGTCAGCATTCAAAAAACGAAGATCATGGCATCTGGTCCCATCACTTCATGGCAAATATATGGGGGAAAAAGTGGAATCAGTGACAGACTTTATTTTCTTGGACTCAAAAATCACTGCAGATGGTGACTGCAGCCATGAAATTAAAAGACCTTTTCTCCTTGGAAGAAAAGCTATTGCAAAACTAGACAGCATTTTAAAAAGCAAAGACATCACTTTGCCAACAAAGTCAGTATAGTCAAAGCTATAGTTTTTCCAGTAGTCAGGTATGGATGTGAGAGTTGGACCATAAAGAAAGCTGAGCACCGAAGAATTGATGCTTTGGAACTCCTGTGCTGGAGAAGACTCGTGAGAGTCCCTTGGATAGCCAGGAGATCAAATCAGCCAATCCTAAATAAAATCAACCCTTAATATTCATTGCAAGGACTGATGCTGAAGCTCAAATATTTTGGCCACCTGATGAGAAGAGGTCAACTCATTGAAAAAGACTCTGATGCTAGAAAGATTGAAGGCAGGAGCAGAAGGGGATGAAAGAGGAGTCGTGTCTATTTGTGACCCCCATGGACTGTAACCCAACAAGTACCCCTGTCCATGGGATTTTCCTGGCAGAAGCACTGGGTTGTCATTTCCTACTCCAGGGGATCTTCCCCACTCAAGAACTAATTCTTTACAATAGTGCCACTTGGGAAGCCCAAAAATATATTACAAAATGCAAAAATCTTTTGAGTATGTTTCAGAAGGTAAATAAGATTGCAGAGTATCTTTAAATTTAGCGATAACTCAGTCATTAGAGTTTTGAAAAAATATTTTTGGGGCGATTGTGGACAAATCTATTTTAAACAATGAGTATATGCCGTGTGCCATGTGCTGTGCTAAGTTACTTCAGTCCTGTCCGACTCTTTTCAATTCTCTGGTTTGTGGCCTGCCAGACTTCTCTGTCCATAGGATTCTTCAGGCAAGAATACTGGAGTAGGTTGCCACGCCCTCCTCCAGGGGATCTTCCCTACCCAGGGTTCGAACCGGTGTCTCTTAAGTCTCCTGCATTGGCAGGTGGGTTCTTTACCACTAGTGCCACCTGGGAAGCCTGAACAATGAGTGTAGATTGAGGTAATTGTATTAGCTATAAATGTAAATAGAGTAGTAGCTGAGAATATGTAGAGTTGAGAAAGGCTGTTTTATTCTCTTACATATTTTACTTAATAATTTTGTGATGGGAGTTGTTTGTACATGTTTAAAACCTAATGTGAAAGAGCTGATAGGATAGGATGGGGTTATTAGGCAGAGAAAATAGAGTCAGATCCAGGTAGTGAAGGTGGATATGAGAATTCAGGAGATAGATGCATTGTGATTTTTATCTTTTATTGTGGTAAGAAAATGGGTAAAGAATTGTGAAACCCAAGATTCCATGGGAGAGGAGAGTTATGAGGCTGTTGTTGGTCTCAGTATGACTCCATCTTGATACAATGTGTATACAAAAAGCCTAATGTGCTTTAAAAAATAAAAAACAAAAAGCTATCAACCTGATCCTTCTGAGTCCATGTGTGTATGTATGCTAAGTTGTTATAGTCATGTCTGACTTTTTGGGACCCTAGGGACCGTAGTCTGCCAGGCTCCTCTGTCCATGGGGCATGAGGCAAGAATACTGGAGTGAGTCCATAACAGCTGTTTTCTGAAAAATAAATACAAACTCTTGTGAAAGCCTAGAATCACAATTTCAACAATCCTTTTAGTTTATCTTGTATAAAGTTCCTCAGCCCTTCCCTTGCTTCTGATCTTAGATGATATCAGAGTTGTCCCTAAAGGAGTGTAGGGACTTGCTCTCCTTGAAGATTTAGGGAAAATGACGTGCTATGCTGATCCTTGGGTCTGAGCTGTCTGTTGCTCATTGGTCATTCCTGCACAAGTCTTCTGATGCACTAGTCCAAGTTGGATGAACTGTTGTTCATTTTTCTCAAGCAACAATGGTAGGAAGTACTGGGCATTTCTCTCATAATAATGCAGTTTTCACTCCGTTCTTGCCAGCTCTGGACCCAGGATTAACCACCTCTCTCCACCCTCTACTGTGAGGTTATCACACTCTTCCTTGGAGGCTATAAAGCAGTTCTTCAACAATCAGAGTTCATGTTTCCTAGGGACTGAAAGCAGCTTAGGCAAAGTTAAATGCTTCACATCTTTTATTTATTTATTTATTTATTTTGCATTCTGACCAAGTGTGCCAAGTTGCTATGTGTCAGGGTTATAATGTGCTTTTTCCCCAGAATTCAGAAATAGATCCAAGCCCTTTTGCTTTACAGTACATATTATCCTCACTTATTTAAGAAACTTCCCAGTAAAGAGCTTCAGTGAGTCAAAGAAAGTTCGTAGATTTTTCTCTCATTCTCTTAAGAGTTACATTTTACTGTACTAAATCCTTCTTTCTGACTCATTGTTAAGCCTTACGTGAGTGGAGACAGTCCTTTTTTAACTTATAAATAAATTCTAGGAGATGGTCCTCCAGGCTTGTGCTTGATACAATAAATAAGAAAGAAAAAAAAATTAGTAAATTTGCACTACTTTGCCAAGAGATCTAGTACCAGCCTTCTCTTGGCCTAAATAGAAGTTGTTATGAAACCAGGAGCATGAGTAATGTATAAACACCAACAGACTTTTTATGAGCCTATTATTGGAATGTCCATGGCAGAGCAACTTCCAGAGATAAGTACCAGTGATGCATAAACTGCATCTTCAACAGAAAGTCAGATGTAACAGATTTAGAACAGAGCACCGTTGCCTTGAGAGTAACATCTGGTTTATTTCCTAAAGCAGAAGGATAATAAGGCAGCCATCTGAGATAGGTGGTAGAGTCCACAGCCCAAATACATTAGTGAACATGTCTTGAGACTTCACAAAGGGCTGCTAATCTAGAATCTCAGCCCTGGCTGTATATTAGAATCTCTTGAGGGAGCTCTTAGTGATCCAGATGCCCAGGCAATGCCGTATTAGAATCTCTAGGTTGAGGACTCATATTTTTAAAACTTGATAGGTGATTCCAGTGTGCAGCCTAGTTTGACAAACACTGCATCAGAAGATGAAACCTAAAAAGAGACTGGAAGTCATGCTTTTGTGAGATTAGGGGCTGATGTGCTTTTGAACTGTGGTGCTGGAGAAGACTCTTGGGAGTCCTTTGGCCTGCAAGGAAATCAAACCAGTCTATCTTACAGGAAATCAATCCTGAATATTCATTGGAAGGACTGACACTGAAGCTGAAACTCCAATGCTTTGGCCACCTGATGGGAAAGAACTGACTCACTGGAAAAGACCCTGATGCTGGGAAAGATTGAAGGCAGGAGAAGAAGGGGATGACAGAGGATGAGATGGTTGGATGGCATCACTGACTCAATGGACATGAGTTTGAGCAAGCTCCAGTAATTGGTGATGGACAGGAAGCCTGGTGTGCTGCAGTGCATGGGGAAGCAAAGAATCAGACATGACTGAGTGACTGAACTGACTGACTGTTATGCTGTCATAATTTCTTTTCAATGTGGACATATTTTCTTTTTACAAACTTTAAGATGTTTTACTTATTATTTCCCTAAAGCTTGTGTGTAGTGGGAGATATGGCCTTTTGCTAGGTCTTTCCTGTGTTGTTCTAGATCTATGATACCTTCCCATACTAGTTTCCAAACTGCATTTGTGAGAAATGAGAAACTCTTGGTTAAAATACATGAAAATAAGTCTGAATAATTAAATCACAAGATAGGAGATTCATAGTTCTTAGAAGAGTTATTTTTGACAGAACTTACAACTAAATTTTTCACCTTTATCACTTAAATTAAAAAACAAAACAAAAAAAACCACTTTGTTTCCAGATGCAAACTACCAAAGTTGTAATTTCTGAGTTTAAGGAAAACTAAATTATGTGCAAAAACTATCAATTACAAAAAAATTGTCATTCAGAAGTTCTGGAAAATAGTTCACTAATGTTTGTAAATCAAACCAGTATTTCAGTGCAATGACAAATGTGATATAGTTCACTTAATGAATATATTCTCCAGGGAACCTACAAAAGACTTTACAGTATTTGATTTCCAACACAGGCCCATACATTGTTTATCACTGCACACTCTCCTTTTTAAAATGACATTTTTTATAATGCAGAATCATGTTTCCTTGTGTAAGTATTAATTCACATATTTCACTGTTGATGTCAGCCTGACAGCATGCATGGTGAGAAAACATTACACATTGCCTAATGTGAATGTTAGCCCTGGAGGAGATAGCTCAGGATACATTCCACCCTTTTGGGTCCATAACAGCCATCACAAGGAAAGTGAGTATGACTAACAAATTTTGGAGATTAATAAGCCTTCATGTCTAAGAGTTTAAAAAAATTAAATACCTATGTTTTATTTTATATGTTTATATTTATATGAAGACATGCATAGAATATAGGTACTGTATACAAAATAAGGGGGAAGGCAATGGCACCCCACTCCAGTACTCTTGCCTGGAAAATCCCATGGATGGAGGAGCCTGGTAGGCTGCAGTCCATGGGGTCGCGAAGAGTCAGACATGACTGAGCAACTCCACTTTCACTTTTCACTTTTATGCATTGGAGAAGGAAATGGCAACCCACTCCAGTGTTCTTGCCTGGAGAATCCCAGGGATGGGGTCACACAGAGTCGGACACAACTGAAGTGACTTAGCAGTAGCAGTAGCATACAAAATAAGAGGTGCGAAGAGGAGAGAAGACATCTGGTAAAGTGTTTGCGTTAGCAAGCATCCAGTTCTGTTACCCAAAATAATGTTTTCAAACAAACCATAGGTTGAAAAAAATAAATACTTATATATATACACACATATATATATATATAATCTAATAGGTGGGCTTCCCAGGTGGCACTAGTGGTAAAGAATCCACCTGCCAATGCAGGGGACATACAAGATGTGGATGGATTCAATCCCTGGGTTGGGAAGATCCCCTAGAGGAGGCAACCCACTCCAGTATTCTTGCCTGGAGACTTCTGTGGACAGAGGAACCTGGTGGGCTATCATCCATAGGGTCACAAAGAGTTGGATAAGACTGAAGTGATTTCGCACATGCATAATCTAATAGATAATTAGGATGTATTATATTGGAATAGTCTGTAGCTAACTTCAGTTGCAATTTTGACAGTTAATTCCCTTAAGACCTTAGAGAAGTTATTTATACTTTCTGACAGTGCAAAGAGTGTGATATTTGAACAAATGGCATATACTAAGTGTCCAACTCATACATTATGCTCCAGAAGCACAGGTTGGGTAATTCACAGACTGAGATTTGAGTGATGAGTTCTAGGCAGCACAACTACTCATTGGCAGAGCTGAGGCCAGAATCACCTGTTTTTGGCTCCTCTCAAATATTTTTACTTTTCATCCTACCTCTTAAAAAGCAGAAGAGAGGTTCTAATTCTTTAGGCTTCTTAGAATTGCATCAGAACCCCCAAGCTCTTTTGAAAGGAAGAGACCACAAAACACCTTTTAATGTAGGATGTCTGGAGATAACTATAGAATAATCCTCAAATTCTTTAAAATTAGAACTTTGAGGTCATGATAGGAAAATATTTTGAAATATTCATCAATGTGTTTTTAATTTTGAATTTTCCCACATATGCCGCTTCTCCCCATTTCAGGGAGACTATTTTAGGTTTACTATATCAAGGAAGAGAAAATAGAGCAAGGAGAAGATTTAAGAAAAATATAACTTTTTGTATTTCAAATTTCAAAGTATACTTTTGAATTCAAGAGAGATACAACAGTCTTGACCAAAAAGATTGTAAGTTGCATGATAAGGAGTCTGTTAAGCTTTGAAACTAAGACCTTGACCTAAATAACTGACATAGAAAAAAAAATGTTCTGTTAGAATGAGTTTTTCTGACCTGGTAAATCTTCATAAAAAATCTGGGAGTGAGATAAGTGAGATAGAAAAGAAAGATAGCTATGGACAAGTGCCCTCTTGAAGTAAAAATTATTGAAGCCATTGTATCTCTGGACAGAACAAGAGAACGTTTACCTTCTTGTTTGGGAAACTATTAACACTTGGGAAATTCCTCAAACCATGTTTTCGAGAATACAAAAGTGATGCTCAAATGGGGTTTCTGACTGATAGACTTGAGTCCCAGAGCGCCTCTGAGCCCCAGCAGATCCTAGAAGTGAGCATGCATATCGCCTTATTTCTCTTGCGTTACTCTGAGTGGCACGGCTGTGATCTGGAAAGTGAGCACTCTGGAGGGACAGAGGTGAGGAGCCCTTGTGGAAGGTAGCCCAGAAACTTCCAAATACAGCATGAAAGCCTCAGCTTGTGTGGAAATGGAGGACTGATTACACCCAAGGCATAGACGACGGTGAGAGGCTGCACAGAGCAGAGATCTGACGCCCTAGTTCTGGAGACCCACTATTCTGTTCAAACTTCAGCTCTGTCTCCTAATTGCTGCCTAAAACTTGGCTCAGTGTTTTAACTGCTTTGTGCATCAATATTTCGTTATAAAAACATGGATAGTAATAACTGTACTTTATTGAATGTGAAAGTCCCTTCTGTCATTTCTGACTCTTTGTAACCCTATGGACCATGGCCTGCCAGGCTTATGTGTCCAGGCAAGAATACTGGAGTGGGTTGCCATGCCCTCCTCCAGGGGATCTTCCTGATCCAGGGATTGAACCAGTGTCTCTTACATCTCCTGCATTGGCAGCGGGTTCTTTACCACTAGGGCCACCTGGGAAGCCCAAGTACCTAGTATAGGGATGTATAAATATTCCATAAATGTTACAACACATCCATTTTTAACGATTGTACTAGCAGTGCCTGCTGTGGACAAAAAAGACTAGATTCCTACTCCCCACTTTCACAACATCCTATTAGATTACCTATATTCCCTGCAATTTAGAACTTATAAGCAGGTCAAGGGTTGGGGAGGGACAGGAGAACCATAAATTTACTGGGGAAAATTCAAAGGACTATTTAATAAGGTTCAGGTTTCTGCACACGGGTAGAATTATAAATTAAATTTCACATATCTAAATCTATATTCATATATATGTATGTGTATATTCATATACTCACTTCTTTGACATCTAAATATGTGATCTATGAAATTCATGCCACCAAAAATTAAAATTTTTAACTGAAAATTGCTTTTTAGTATGGCAGTAAGACATCTGTTACTGATACCTATATGTCTATATATGTATATATTTCATGTTTGAAAGTTGATGTTATTATTGCAAAATAATTAAAGACTCTGCTAAGTTATTAAGTGACATAACGGCATAGATTTCAGACTAAAATTATCAATAATGTTTTTAAAATAATCTGTTTCATATCTCTAATTTACTAGCAGGTAATAATAAATGACTATTGATTATCCATTGGCAACTCACCAGAGAATAAACCCATGTTCAATTTTTTCTATGAATTTTATTATTGCATTTTGATTTCTGATTTAAAAAAGGAAAAATAATATTTTTGACAAAATATTGGTATATGGTAGATATATTTGGGAAGACTGAAAGCCAAAATATCAGAAATTAATCATGTTTTACTGAACATGCTTACTATTTTAAGGATCTAAAACTTATAACTGGAAAGTTCCTAAGACTTTCAGCATAAATAAAGGAGTATAAAGAATGTCAAGTTGCTTTTAATCTTTATAAGAGGAAAGTGTGAGTAACTCTATTCATCCATGTGTCTAACTGCAATTCTGTGAGCACCTCAACTCACAAAGACAGATGTCAGTAATTAAAAGCTTGGTTTTGAGGCTGTAGGAATTACTGCACTCTGTGGCATTCAACGTCGGAACAGATACATTCATAGGAACTCAGAAAATGAAATAGTTTTAAAGAGAGGAGGGTAGTGCAACAAAATTCATGTTTTGCATATTTTATCCAAAATTTAAGTTTGTTCATTGAAGAGCCTTCTCTGTTCCCGCTCCCCTCTTCATCTCTGTTCTCCTTTTCCTTCACTTTCCCAAAATCTCATTTTAGATTACCTCTGGACTAACAGGTACACTATACTACACTTAGATGCAATGTTTTAAATGGACAAATAACTTCTAGGTTACATACCAGGAATTTTATAGCTTCAGTTCATTCTGCAACTAGACTTGAGAAAGGAAATGTGGCATAAAAAATACTGGATCACTTTCAATCAGATAAAATTATGGTCTGTAAGAGGCAGTGTTCAACACCTGCAGATAATTATAAGCATTTATTCATTCTATAGATAAATATTGATCACTGACTGCCAGACACAGTTCCATTACATGATGGTGTTAAATATTTTCAGCTAAATGCTTCCAAGGTCCATCTTAGTTAGTCAAGATTAATAAATGTCAAGATTATCCATCAGTTTCATGGAACACTATGAATCAGTAATTCCTATATATTTTTTATTTCATATACCATGCATTTGCCACAGGGAATGTGAAAAAAAATAGTGTGTAGTGACTGATAACTCTCTTTAACACAAAAAGTAAAATATTGGATGATGGTTGTAATCAGAAGAACATAGGAAGAAAGGTCACAGAAAAGCATGTTGGTATAAAGAGAGCGGGCAGTGCTAGATTTCACTAACTTGGATGAAGGGAGTACACTTTTGAGAAACGAGTGTCGGAATTTGTTAGCTGCAACACTCTTCTGCTCAAAACTTCGCAATGATTAAGATCCAAAGGTGTAATAGGGTCTTAGCCTCCTTTCATAAACAAATAGAAAACTGGACAATGTCAAACAGTTTTTAGATGTTACAGGAAGTGCAAAACTATTATCTTTGGAAAACAAATCACAGTAACTACACTTGGAGAAAATTTATAGAATATAGTACAGTGAGGGGAACCTAAACTGATATCAGTGGTTTTGTTATGTTGACAACATTAGAACTGGACTTTTAGGATGCTAAAAAGGACTCTTAGGATGGCTCAGATTTACAGTATAGAAAACATAAAATGAGAGAGAGAGACACTAAAATAGTTCCAGAAATCTACCTAGGGGCCTTCCTAATTTTTAAGAATTCTAATCTGCATATATTAAGAGTAAAACCCCAAAGAGTAGACAAAGGACATCATCAAAGGAAAGAACAGTTACCAAGAAGTTATAAGCCAAACAGTTCCAAAGATCATACAAAGCTAAGCAGTATTCAAGTTCTAATCATCCAGAATGGAGACTCATTAATATACAGGACATTGCGTGAAGAGACTCCAGAAGAATCATGCCTTAGTTGCAGGGTAAAATTAACACCAGAGGAAATACTACTCTAGACTTTCTCTTGAAAAAATTTTAAAAAGCTGTAAAAGGATCAAACTAATCAACAAGTAGCTTAACTGCCTACTAAAACAATGTCCATTACTCTTTAAAGAAATGTCAACACTTAACAACATAACACAGATGGCAGCACTTAACAACATAACATTCACAAGCATCTAATGCAAAAATTACACACATGTGAAGAATGAGTCTGGTATCGAGAGACATTCATCAATGTAAATATTAAAAAAAAAAGACAGGAATTTGGAAATTTGCCAACAGAGACTATAAAATCAATTACAAACATGCTCAGAGATTTAAAGGAAAATATGAACATAATGAAAGATAAATGGAAAATATAGAATAGCTAGGGACTTCCTTGGTGGCTCAGACTGTAAAGAATCTGCCGGCCGTGCGAGAGACCTGAGTTCAATACCAGGGTTAGTAAGATCCCCTGGAGAAGGGCATGGCAACCCACCTTAGCATTCTTGTCTGGAGACTTCCTCGGACAGAGAAGGCTGACTGGCTATAGTCCATGGGGGTTGCAAAGAGTCGGACCCAAACTGAGAAACTAACACTTTCAATATAGGATAACCAAATGGAATACCTGACAAAAAATGTAAATATAAGTCTGAAATGAAAAATTCACTGGATAGGGTTAGTATCAGATTATATTCTCCAGAACAAAAGCAATATTAGTAAACTTGTAAACATGGTATCATAAATTGTCATAAAATGAAATATAGAGATTAAAAATGAAAATATATAAAGAAAAAGAAACTCGCAGAGCAAGATTAATATATGTGGGCAATCTAATATATGTGAAATTAGAGTCCAATAGAGGGGATAGGGTAAGAAAAAAAATGTTTTGAATTATGGCCAAATTTTTATAAATTTGATGAATATAAGCCCAAAGACCCAAGAGAGTAAGCAATGCCAAGAGAAAATGTGAGGAAAATTACACCAAGGCATTTCATAATTAAGTTATTTTTTAAATTAGTAACAACAATACAGAGAAAACCTAAAAAGCCACAAGAAAGTAAGATACAAAGCAGGAGTAAATAAAATATGATCCACATGCCAAACTGTCATGAAGCCTGTTTTTTGTATGACCCAAAAGATGAAAACGTTTTTATACCTTTTTTTTAAAGTAGAATAAGCAACAGAGACAGTATGTGGCCCACAAAACCTAAAATATTTATCCCTAGTATGGAGTAAAGGTGGCTTTCCTAGAGGCTCGGTTGTAAACATTCTGCCTGCCAGTGCAAGAGATGCAGGTTTGATCCGTGGGGCAGGAAGACCCCCTGGAGGAGGAAATGGCAACCACTCCAGTATTCTTGCCTGGGAAATCCCATGGACAGAGGAGCCTGGTGGGTTGTAGTCCACGGGGTTGCAAAAGAGTAAAGCCAACTTAGTGACTAAACAACAACAGTGAGTAAAGGTGGATATTATTGTAGACTTTTCTTCAGAAATTATTGAAGCCAGAAGACAATGGGATAAAAAGGGGAAAACAAAGAGCTAAAAGAATAAAAACCAGCCCCTAAAATTCTCTGCTTAATTTATTTTATTATCCTTAAATATCTTTCATAAATGAAGCCCACATAAAACCTTCACAATAACAAAGCTGAATTTCTTTGCAGAACTCCACTGTAAGGGATGTTAAAGCATTCCCTTCAAGCAAAAGAAAAGCAATTTCAGATTTAAACATTGATTTCTGCAAAATTGTGAGAGAACCCAAATTGCTAAATATGGTGGAGAGCAAGGACATTTTTTTCCTTATTGTTTAATTTATATAAAGATAATAGGTAAAAGTAAAGGATAACTCTCCTTACAAGAGAATTTCAGTTAATAAATGTAAACATATGAGGGAAATGCAGTATCACCATTAAACACTATAATATTTATTGCAGACCAATGCATGCTAAGGGCTTCCCTGGTGACTCAGATGGTAAAGAATCTGCCTGCAATGCTGGAGAACTGGATTCCATCCCTGGGTTGGGAAGATCCCCTGGAGGAGGGCATGGCAGCCCACTCCAGTATTCTTGCCTGGAAAATCCTCATGGACAAAGGAGCCTGGCAAGCTGCAGTCCATGGGATCACAAAGAGCTGGACATGACTGAGTGACTAAATTCAGCACAATGGATGCTAAAATAGTAGAACAAAAGTTACAGCCTCAAATTACATCATCCCAAATATTTATTAGTTACAAATGGTAAATAATACTATCTTTATGGTGAAGAAATTTGGCAGACATTACCTTAATCAAGTGGTAAATGTTAACATAAATACTAAGTTGTATATATATATACACCCTATTTCCCTGAAGGCATCTAATGGACTTTTCTTCTTAAAGTCCATAACCTCAGTCTAATCATGAGAAAACATCAGATACACAAAAAGTGGAGGACATTCTACAGCATACCTGTCCATTATTGTATCAAAGTGTTAAAATCATTGAGGATCAGGAAAGACAGAACTGTCACTGATTAGAAGAGATTAAGACAAAAAAACGAAATACAGTGTGGGATCCTGGACTGGATCTCAGAATAGGAAAATGATATTTAATGGAAAAAATGGTGAAATGTGAAAATATGTATATATAGTTTAGTTAATAAATTATAACAAAGGTAATTTCTTTGCTTCTGTAATTGTATAATAGTTATGGAAGATGTTAACATAATGGGAAACTGGGTGAAATGTGCAGGAGAAATCTCCACACTACCTTTGTGACTCTCTGTGACAAATTATTTCAATGTATAAACTTAAAAACATTAAATGACAATTTAAAACAAAATAACAACAATGTATTGTGAACAGACAGCTCAAAAACAGGAGGAGCGACAGAAGCCCCTCAAGCCAGTTTATATCCTGGCCTCCCGGTTGAGCTGCAGTGTAGCCTGGGGAAATCACCTCAGCTTGCTGCAGTGGTGGGCGGAACTCTCTTCGTGGGCGGATCGTTTGTCACTCTGTGGAAGTCCCTTGGTGTGGGGCCTCCTAGGGCCTGGTGTGCACACTGCCTGACAAATACGAATAATGCGGTTAGGGTGAGTATGTGGGGAAAATAACAGGAATATAAAATTAGAAGAAAATCGCTAGCCTAGTGCTACAAGGTCTTTCAAAATAAAATTAATCAAGTAACATTCTCTTACAATTACTGTTCACTGGCTGAATTGTTGTCTGAGGCAGGCAAAACCAAAAACCAAAAAAAAAAAAAAAAGACAAAAATATCTACCAAGTTTGGCAAATAAATTGGGAAATGTAATTTTAAAATTAACTATTTTGTGGGTCTTGTTAGACATACAAATCTATCGTTTGGTGTACAAATACAAAAAGAAAATAGAAATGGAAATTTTATTTATAGAAAGTTGTAAGTGAATAGTCTCCTCATTTAAAAACTGTCACAAAGCTAGCAAGAATAGGTTTCTTTTAGACTACCTTAATTTTGTTAGACTACTGAAATATCAAAATTTTATCAATGAAGAAATTTAAAAGAATTATTGATATCAATCATTTTCCATGTTTTTAATTATGTTTAAATTCCCAATAAGATTTTTGTCCATGGGCTTTCTTAATAATAATCTAGTAAGAAAATTACATGTAACTAAGGAAAGATTTGGTTTTAAATTTCAAAAACAATGGCAGCATTTTTCAGTGCAGTAACTAAATTTTATTTAATGTATATGATTGCCCTGAAGTTTTTTATTTTTGGCCAAAGCTTACCTATTATATTATAGAAAAATAACAAATCTTGGTTTTTATCTGCCAAATTCACTCCCCTACTTAGGAATTCAAACATTTTTATAGAAATATAATCAAATATTTTCAATAAATCATCAAAGTAGAGTAAGGGTAGATGGAGCAGGAAGACCTTTCTCTGTTTATTTCCACCCTAGGTTGACAGAAGCCAGAGGTATGAAAAGTAAAGTCAAACATTACAATATACTCATAAAGAGTGTTTTTATTTTAATTAATTAATGAGTCTTTCTTAAAGGAGGAGTTTTGAAAAGATTCTTTTTGAAGTTATTTGTAAAAATGTCAGATTAAAAAAATCACTATCCAAAGTAAAGAAAACTGATTCCAAGAAAAATCAGGGTTATGTGCAGTTGTTAAATCCCATACTCTCCAAGTTTCTACTTTGTGGAATTCTTTGTGATCTTTCCTCCACTGTGAATTTGTTGCTTTTGGTATTAAGCCTATACATTTTGATGTTCATTATCCTGATTTCACTTTCTATTTATTCCTCCAATTCACCAACTCACCTTCTCATTCTCTTCTGCCCCTTATTTGCTTGTTCCCAGTATTCAGACATTTGCTAGAGTATTATTTTAGGCCTTCCGTGGTGTCTCAGGTGGTAAACAATCTGCCTGCAATGCAGGAGACCTGAGTTCTATCCCTGGGTTGGGAAGAACCCCTGGAGAAGGAAATGGCAACCCATTCCAGTGTTCTTGACTGGAGAACTCCATGAACAGAGGAGCCCAGCAGGCTACAGTCCAGAGGGTCGCAAAGAGCTGGACACGACTAAGGGATTAACAGTAGATTATTATATATCATCATGTTCATAGTAGAATATAGCCTATGAAGTCATTAGAATCTTAGCTTAACAGAGGGAAGAAGGTATAAACAAACATTTCTAGCACTATAAAGTCTTTTACATTTGAGGGAAGAAACATAAACTACTATGGAGAGAAAATTGAGGGAGGGGGATCTGGATGGGGAACACATATAAATCCATGGCTGATTCATGTCAATGTATGGCAAAAACCACTACAATACTGTAAAGTAATTAGCCTCCAATGAATAAAAATAAATGGAAAAAAAAAAGACAATTGAATGATAAGTAAATAATTGTTTCCATGATAGTCTCAAGAATGTCTGGTACAAAGCATCAGAGTCAAAAATGTATATGTATACAAGGGACATGTGCATGTGTCTTTAGTTGTGCATGTTTTCATTTATGTGTATACATGCATTTGTATGACATGTATGTATGCATGTGTAAATGCACATGCTCTCATGTACACATATGTATATGCAGATATATACTTGTATATGTGTGTTTTCTGAAGTCTGTACATGTATACATATATAAAAGTTATAAGTAATATATTCATGAGCATGCCTGTGTTTTCAAATGATGTGCACACATGAAAATAAGTAAGAGAAACAGTGA
The DNA here is from genome assembly GCF_023699985.2 of Odocoileus virginianus. Taxonomy (NCBI): domain Eukaryota; kingdom Metazoa; phylum Chordata; class Mammalia; order Artiodactyla; family Cervidae; genus Odocoileus; species Odocoileus virginianus. The sequence continues at coordinate 75,396,038 of NC_069674.1, forward strand.
TTTTTGTAGCAGTAATCGCCATGAATGACCAGTTGTGGCCATTGAAAACACATAAGGAAGACTATGAAAGAATATCAAAAGTAATATTTGCCACATTGTATTGGCCATGAGATAACCTTTATTTGTTGGTAAAATGTTCTCTTGCATGTTTGAAATATTTGTATAATTTCTTACTGAAATAAAGAGCAATTTGTTTTGAGGACCTTTTGTTGTACCTTGAAATGATTGCAGAGATAATAGTTACAATTTTAAATGTATATAGCTGGTGGGACAAAACTGATGTAGAATCTCTAGCAAGCATTTCTAACTCAAGTGTTTTCAAACCACTCTACACTTTAAAATAATCTGGCACAGGTCAAAATGTTAATGTTCTTAGACTCTAAATCTAGGGATTCAGTAAATATTGATTGTGTTCCAGAAATCTAAAATTTTATGATGTATCCTGGGTAATTTTTGCAGTTGGCTGATAGATCACACTTAGAGAAAGAGTACAGTGCTGAAAATTGAATTTCATAATTTTTCTCCAATATAAGAAATTAAATAGAGCAGAAAAATATGAATTTCTGTGTAGGGTTTGCCAAGTAGCTAAAGATCCTATAAAGTTACTTCTTGCATTAAAAATGTTAACATTTGTGGGCATGTGTGTGACTACATGATTTTGGCTAGTATGGGAATTGCATATGGTGTTTTAGTGTTAAGCAAGGAGTAGGCTATATCAGACTTGGACTCATAGAGTTTCAGGACTCTTTTGATGCATGTTAATTAAACAGCTATATGCTTGTGAGGTACCAGGACCAAAGGTAAGAGACAGAGTTATTTAAAACACGTATTTAAAGCCATGTGAGAATCCAATCACTAATCATTCATCTACTGATAAAAGTATGGTAGCAGTCAAGTGGAACCCACCTGGAAAAGCCCATCTTGAGGTTGCAACATCCCAGTGGAATGTCGATGGCAGCATTGGCTAAGCATATGTGACTGGAGAGTGCCACTGACTGCAGCAGTCCAAAGCTGCTGCAGAGCCACATACTGAAAATACACATTAAATAACACCTTAGACCAAACCTGGTGACTTGGGGCATTCATAGTCTTTAAAACACTATATTATTACTGACTATTCTTAAAGGACAAACTATGCTAGTGGAGATATGGATGTCCTGTGCTGCCAGTTCTTTGTGTCATTTGCTGTAAACATGAATTCAGACAAGCTATTACTCAACTACGTTGTGTTTCAACAAAAGCTATAAACTATTACTCTATGTACTTGCCTTCTGTGGAACAGAATAAAGACCAAGGTATATACTAATTAAATATACTGGACTCCTTTGGCCCCACTGTGATGGTCTTTGGATGTATAGCAGTTCACAGGCAAAAGACGAATGTCATATGTTCATTTTGAGGAAGAAAAGAAAGCTGGTCAGTCTCTATTCTGCTAATAACACTAACAGACATATAAATCTTGTCAAATCATATTAAATATAACCAAATTCATGAATGGTCAATTAATTTGATGACATTCAGAATAGTGGAAAATCATGATACAGTATCCAAATAAATTATTTAGTTTGCTTCTATGTAAAGCCATTTTAATAAAATGTCTGTTAATTAGAGGAAATCAAGTATAAGTAAGCAAGATTTTCAGAAATAAAGTCAGCAACACCATGAATCATTCTCGTATAGTGATACTCACTAAGAATGTATTCTAGCATGATGTTAAGTAAAACACAGGAATAAAATTATTTCTTTCATCTCATTATGACATATGGATAGTAGAAAATAGACATAAAATTTTCTAATGGAAATAAAAGAATAAATAGCAGAAACTGTAGTCAAATAGGAGGCATAAGTTGTGTTTAAAAGTGAATATGATTAAAAGTGTTAAAGAATATATCTATATATTTTATATTTATGTATTCTTAACTTATTCACTTATTCTATAAAGGCAAACATATTCTAGATACTGGGGATATAGCAGTAAACAAAAAGGGACAAAATCCACTGTACTCATGGAGCTTACATTTTAAAGGAGGTAGGTATATATGTAAGATAAACAATGCACAAGCAAAATAAAATAATTAGAGGTTTGTAATTGTTAGGGAGGAAAATAAGTCAGGGACGTTGCATATATATATGTGGACTTTTGGTGAGGGCAAGTTGAAAGTTTAAATGGTGGGCCGGGAAATATGTCATTGAGAAGCTTAGACTTAAGTAGAGATCTTAAGTTGTTGAAATTTATGTGGATATCTCTGGGAACATCTTATCTTTGAAAAGACCCTGATGCTGGGAAAGATTGAAGGCGGGAGAAGAAGGGGATGACAGAGGATGAGATGGTTGGATGGCATCATCAACTTAACGGACATGAGTTTGAGTCAGCTCTGGGAGTTGGTGATGGACAGGGAAGCCTGATGGACAGGGAAGTCCGTGGGTTGCAAATAGTCAGACATGACTGAGTGGCTGAACTGAATTGAACTAGGAACAGCATTCCAGTCAGAGGGAATAGTAACAGATAAGACCAGCATAAGCCAATGTCAAGTGTATTTAAGAAAGTCAAGGAGACTGTTATGGGAATAATCAAAGGAAAATTATTCTAGGAAAATAATTCAAAAAAAAGCAAAAACTAAACAACAGAAGAGCTAGGTTGTGTAGTCTTGTAAGATAAGGTAAATTAAGGACTTTGGCTTCCTCAGTAACAAGTGAAGGCTTTTGAAGGCTTTCAAATAAATCCTAATCATTTGGGAAGGTATAAAATTCCTCTATTTATTACATTTATAGTATATTAACTATTCAAAATGTCAGCAAATGAGCTAGAAACCAGAAACATGGGAGTGAAGAAATGAGATGTAGTACCATCCCTCACCGAGCTGACAATCTGGTTAAAAGATAATCATTTAAAACAAGCACATTTATTTAAGTAAGGGACTGGGGAGCAACGTGAGGTCTCTTTTAAGAGCACTGTGAGGTCCAATTCTCATGTCTAATCACCTCTCAAAGACCCTACCTTCTAAATATCATATTGGGTGTTAACATTTAAACATTAATCGTGGCGGGGGCTGTCACAAACATTCAGACCATAACAAAGAGAATGACTAATTAATGTTTAAAAATACTCCCAAGAAGTCAAGGAATTCAAGAATTACAAATCATCTACTATAGTTTCTGAGAAGCCATTTAGAGCCTTGTGGAAAACAGTTTAATTGAAATGGAATGAACTGCAGAGCTGAAAGTGTGAATGTGAAGAAAAAATAGAGAGATGTAGAAATTGTTATAAACTGGTGTGGTACTCGTACTTTAGTATACGAGTATACTAAAGTTTTGGAAAGGAGGTTCTATTTTGTCCCATCAGTCAGCATACAAATTCTTAATTAAGTTTACCCAAACAAAGGTATAAAGTTCTTCTTTGCTAGGTGGTAGGCATCAGATCACATCCTGATGAATTTGGCCCAGAAATAAAAACAGTGTTAACTGGAGAGGAAAACATGCAACTCTGGAGGGTCACTGGACTGCTGCATGGTTTACCAGTAGCATACCTTATTGAGGGCAAATTCTTCAGATAATTGCAAACACAAAGTCTGCAACTCAATCCAGGGTTATATTTCTGAAACCCATCTATAGAGAGTAGGAAACTAAAGTTTGCCAAACACATGGGCCAAGAGTGAAGCCGGTGTTGTTCCAATTGAGTTACTGCCAAGGAACACAAACTATAGAGGAACTGGGAGAATTTAAGGATCTAAACTGTCAGAGCAATAGATTATATATAAATGGGTGAACGAAGGAGGAAGACTGGATAGTATCAAGTATGATGCTAAAGACTAGAACAACGGGAAACTAGGAGACAAATTGTGTCTAACAAGAGAGGAGCAGAAGCCCCATCTGGGTTCTGAGTCATGAGCCAGAGCCTTGGCTCTGCCCTTCTAAAATGTTAAAGCAATATGTCAGAAAGCAAACTCAGAAAAATGAATGACTAAATATTAGCTTTCCTGAGTCCCTGTACCCTGTTATATCCTCTCAAGGGTTCTTAATCTTTAGATACTCAGGCCTGAGGATCTGTCATAAATAGAGAGAGTAGGGAAAGAGATTTATTGTATTTTTTACGTTAGTGACAGGGTTTGTTGAAAAATTACAAAGTGTCCTTGGCATGTAGAAAAATCCGACAGATGAATTCAAGCAATAATGCATTTTAGAACTATACAAGACAAGGAAAATATGAAAACCCATCTATGTATGTTTTCAGGGGCAAAATCTGCCCCCTAAAGAAGTCAAGTACTCTAAGGGTAGTCATAACTCTGTCCACTTGGTTGATTCAGTTGACATGTTGTCACCAATGAAATTATTCTGGGAAAAGTTCTGGTTCTCAAAGTTCTCCTAGGAAGCTGCAAAGTTATATCTACTTCACATTTGCACATTATTAATTGCTAAATCAATTTTAAGATCTCACATTAGAAGCCAGTAAGATTAATAACATTAGTCTTCCAATGGGGAAAGTGAAACTCTCTCAGTCGTGTCTGACTGTTTGAGACCCTATGGACTATACAGCCCATGGAATTTTCCAGGCCAGAATACTGGAGTGGTAGCCTTTCCCTTCTCTAAAGGATCTTCCCAACCTAGGGATCCAACCCAGGTCTCCCGCATTTCAGGCAGATTCTTTACCAGCTGAGCCACCAGGGAATCCCAAGAATACTGGAATGGATAGCCTATCCCTTCTCCAGTGAATCTTCCCGACGCTGGAATCAAACCCGGGTCTCCTGCATTACAGGCAGATTCTTTACCAACTGAGCTCTCAGAGAAGCCTTCCTTCCAAAAGGGAAGGAAGTCATATTTTAAATTTAGTTATATTATTCTTGGTAAATATTATGAGATTATACTCAATTTGGAACTACTGTATTACTTGTTATAAAATAGTAAAACATTCTAAAGCAAACATGGGGGATATGTATGTCCAAATAAGGCAAAATTGTTATTCTCTGGAAATGAGAATAGCAGTTCATAAGAGATGCATAATGTATTTTCCCCATGGTAAATCATGAGAACATGCGTAATAAAAGACAAATGACAAATACTCTTAGCAATAAATGGTTTAAATTGAAATAAGAAATCCACTTGTGGCTCAGCTGGTAAAGAATTCACTTGCAATGCGGGAGACCTGAGTTCGATCCCTAGGTTGGGAAGATCCTCTGGAGAAGGGAAAGGTTACCTTCTCCAGTATTCTGGCCAGGAAAATTCCATGGGCTGTGTAGTCCATGGGGTCACAAACAGTTGGACGTGTCTGAGAGACTTTCACTTCCAAACTTTGAGGGAAAAAATCAAAAGCATCAATAAGGATATGTCTTATTTCTTCAAGATAAACTGGTCAAGATGAAAGTAACAGTGAATGACTCATCAGTGAATGGTGTGACAGAGAATAAAAATATTTACTTCACTAAGTGAATATTTGACCATTTTGCTCGGCACAGCATTCATATACTTCTGTTATGACAAAAATGTGAGTCACCAAGAATTACTGATCTTTGTGAATATTTTGTACAATAAAATATATATGTGCATACCTATACATAGAATTTTGACAAGCTAGAAAAAATGGAGTAGAAGTATAAATTATACCTAAAAATTTCCACTATCCTACTAATATAAAGGAAGTATCTCTTGAGATTTTTACTCACCTCAAAGAATTGGGCTTTGCCCAACAGTGTCTGTCCAGTTTATCACAAATTTTTATTCTGCCATACATGCTAAGTTTTAAAACCAGGCATTTGGCGGTACTGTGGACTGTTCCATTTATGAGCATATACTCCTGCTGTTACAGATCTTTGACTCCAGTACAGAGTTGCTTCGATTTTCCAACCAAAGCTGCATCTGGTTTACACCACTGTGCACTGTACTTTGTTTTTCAAAGATCAGCTGTTGACCTCAGAGCCACAAGGAGTCCTGCATAACATTCCATCCCCTCCATCTTGAAACACTGCCATCAGTTTGAGGTTTCCATGTTAACTCTTAACCTCTTAACCTTCTTATTTATGTCATCTACCAATACTATTGTTGTTTCACTCACTAATAAGCTTTTGCCTTATAAGCACGTTCTCCCTGCCTAGACAGCATCATTCTTGACAATATCAACATCCACGTGGCTGGCACATCCAGCACCTGGTCTTTCACTTTTTAAAAAAATTTTTTCATTTCAATGGCTTTTTCTTCTGCCCTATCTTTCAGTCACTCCAATGATTGTTACCTTCTGGAACTTGTGATCATCAAAAGCTACATTATAACTTAATTTTCTAAAACTGAGATCCTACTTCCTGATTAGTTATTAAAATTTGTTCTGATTTTTGATCCATTGAATTCAAACTCCATATCCTGTTATATAAAATCATGTTTTGACCATAGACAAACATATGTGCTAGGGTTAAACTTACCCTTTTTTCAGTAGCATGCCTCCTGTCTCACCTGCTTAAGGATTTTGTTCCACTTTGCCACTCAGTCCTTGTCCAGTATCCCTACAAGATCAAGGCTACAAGATTGTATCTATCAAAATGTCATATTTCCATCTTAAAAAGTAAAAACAACTACAGTATAAAGCTCTTGACCCCACATTCCCTTTGCTGCTAGTTAAGAAAAACTCTTCAAAAGATAGCTATAGTCATTGATTTTACCTCCTATTCTCTTATTTCTTCTGATCTCTCTCCAGTTTTGCTTTTGCTTTCACTGTTTTACTAAAACTTCTTTTGGCAAATTCCCCAGTGTGGAAAAAGATTTGTGTAAGTTATGCGATATTAAATTATCCTTGACTAGAAATTATAAGTGAAGCCACAAAGAACAGACTTCAGTTAATGTTTTAATGAGGAAACTTGAATAGAATTAGAAAGATCTTGACCCAGGTTCTTGGAAAAGACAAAGCCCTTACTTAGCCTATATATTATTAGGTTTACATAGATAAGGGGAAAAAAAGTTAGCAAACCATTGCGTATTTTTTCCCCCATAAATTTTAAGTTAAATTTGTGTTTTTTTGTGTCTTCATAGAGAGGAGTTTCTAAGTGTATTTGCCAAGTAAGGCAGAGTTCTCAAGTAATGCTAAAAGGATAATTTTAGTGTTTCTAAACACTGTGCATGTAAACTTAGAAACTATTAAAGTTTCTTACAAGAAATTACATTTGTTAAACTATGTCCTATAAAAATATTTTACTCATCTAGATTGTAAGTATGTTTGTTCTAGGAAATTATTTATAATAGTTAACTCACAATCTGTACACTGACTTTTTTTTTCTAACTTCATAGTCAAATGGATTGCCTTTACTTATGAATCAGCAAGTATTTGAATAGTCTTTGATTTCATTTTCTCCCTAAGAGTCCATTGCTAATAAAACTCATGACTCAAAAAGCAATAAAATTGAATTTTTCTCTGTTAACAATAACTTACAGTTTGTCAAATCTAAGGAATGGTTTTCAGTTCTCAGATTATATGACTTCTTAGATATCATGTCTACCTTCCCCAAAGGCTTTCTTCATCTGCTTGATGCTCTCCTGATCTTTTCGCTGAGTGTATCGGCTATTCCCTCTCAGCTTCTTTGTGGAGCCTCTTCATCCTCCCCAGCTTCCCTCCAGGCTTTTCTGACTCATCCAGTCAATTCAGTACTTTGTATACTTTAAATTTGTATCTCTGGTGCTTGACTCTACTCTGAAATACTGAATCATTTTGTGTGTGTGTGTGTGTGTGTGTGTGTGTGTACACTTAATCAAGTCCAGTTCTTTGCGACCCTATTTGCAGTAGCCCACCAGGCTGCTCTGTCCATGGGATTGTCCAGGCAAGAACAATGGCGTGGATTGTCATTTCCTACTCCAGGGGATCTTCCCGACCCAGGGATCAAACCAGCATCTGAATCATTCCCAATTCACTACCTTCTCTTGGCACTTTAGGCAGAACTCCTATTTTCCCTACCCATACATGTTGTAAAATTGAGCCTCCAATCTAAATGACACTTTCTTCCTTTCTTTCAGTTACTCAAATCTAAAATTTAAGTGATATCTCTTACTTTATCTCTCACTTAATATCAGCATATCAAAAAATCTTATCCTCATCCACCTAAAATATATACAAGTACGACCACTCTCTCTAACCTTCAGTCTATCACCATGGTTAAGCTGCCATCATCTGTTGGCTGGACAATGTGCTCCCTTTCAGTCCTTCGTCAACCACACAACCTGAGTGGTACTTTTAAAAAATAAATTAGGTCATTTTACTACTCTTCATAAAACCATCCATGTGCATCTGACACATTGAAAATAGAAATGTCTTGCTATGGTCTTGACTGTCTTTTAGATTCTAGTCCCAGCAGTATTCTTGCTTCTTATGAGATTGTACTTATTTCCATTGCACTTGTTGTACTGTATGTTGTGAAATCTCCTTTCATAGATATTTTCATGAATGATTCTCTCAATTTTGTCTCTTTTTAAGTGTAATCTCTTAAGATTCCTCAGAAAACTCAAAATAGGACTGCCATGTGACCCAGCAATTCTACTCCTGGATGTATATCTAGAAAAAATGAAAACTTGAATTCAAAATGATATATGCACCCAAATGCTAGTAGTAACACTATTTACAATAACCAAGATAAGGAAGCAAACCAAGTGTCTTATCAACTGATAAATGAATGAAGAAGATACACACACACACAATGGAGTATTACTGAGACATAAAAATGAAATTCTGCCATTTGCAGTAACATGGATAGAGATAGAGAATATTATACTTAGTGAAGTAAGTCAAAGACAAATACTATTTGATATCACTTAAATGTGGAATCTTAAAAATAATACACATGAATGCATTTAGCAAAACAGAAACAACTTCACAGATATAAAAAAACAAACTATGGTTACCAGTGGGGAGAGGTTACCAGGTGGGAAAGGGCACATTAGGAGTATGGGATTAAGAGATACAAATTACTGTGTGTGAAATAAATAAGCAACAAGGATAGATTGTATAGCACAGGGTACAATCTAGGTAACTATAGCTATTACCTTGTAATAATTTTAATGGAGAATAATCTGTAAAAGTAGTGAATCATTATGCTGTACACATATAACTATTATTAATGAATTATACTTTAATAAAAACAAACAAGCATAACATTGTTAGAGTGACCTGGTTGAAACACCATTGCTTAAGCAAAACTAGACCTTTATCTTTACAACCTGCTTTTATTTCCTTAAATGCAATTATTACTCCTTGAATTTATGATTTACTTTATTTGTTTATTTTATTACATCCCTATCAGAAGAACTTTAGAGACTTTATCTTTTGGTCCACTACTGTATCTTCACATTTAAACACTTATTGAATTCATGGCATGGCCACCATCACCCTCTAGGCATTATATCTCTCCCTCTAAACTGCAGCCAGGCATGTCTCATTTTAATTCTCCTACTTTGTTATTTTTGTGATCTCAGGGTCTCTGACTATTTACTCTTCTCTACCTGGAACAATCTACATTTTCCTTTTTTTATTTTTTTCCCTTTCCATGGTTCATTTCATATAATTGAAATTCTTGGCTTAAATATTACTTCTTTAGAAAGGCCAAGTAAGACTACCAATATAGCACTCATTCTTCCCACCAACCTGTTATTGATTCTTTTATTTTACTTCATATACTTATTACCATTTACTTTTTCATTTTTTCAGTGTCTATGGCCTCTAAACTAGAATAAATTCCTCACAAGGAGGGGTTTGTATCTGCATTAATCATAATGTAAATAGCATAGTGCCAGGGCAGAAATGGCAAATATACACATGAGTGGAAGGGTCAAAGGTGCTTCTAAGAGTCACCTGCTATGCCAAGATCAGTATACTCCATTCACTCCTGGACATTTTTTTTTTTTCTTTTTGAACCCAGTTTACAAATTTCCAGGCTTCAATCTTATATTCTTCAATTGATTCTTGTCTTTGTCCTTTATTATCCTTCCTTGTCATTGAGCTTGAGGCCACCCAATATTTAGGGAACAGCATTTAAAGTTCTGTCACGTCTCACATAGAAGAATGACATTGTGCAAAGGACCTATATCCTTTTCTAGAATTCTGCATGTAAAAAAAGAGAAAGAAATGAAAATGTTTTATCACTAATGAGTGAAAAGTTTCATCACTAATAATGAATGCTTTTCCCTGTTTATACATAATTATAAAGACTGCTAAAATGGAGCTTTAGAACAGTGTTTTTCAACTAGTTTTAGAGAATGTCTTGTATCCTTTAATGCATTTCCCTCACATTTAAAATGTGGTTAAAATCTGCTAAATCAATTTCATGACTTCCTATTGCATTCCCAGCTTCCCTTCTTTTGCATTTGAAAAATATTGCCTTTTAAGATGCAGAAAATCCAGTCCTGAAACTGATTTGAACACACACACAATTGCATTTAGTTCATAAACACAAGCATACATATTTATCTTAGCACCAGTCTTTGGAGATCATCTTTTAAAAGACAAGGTGATGGTGGTTCCAGCATAAAGCCTTGTTAGACTGCTGTTAATATTATTTAAATTGGGAACTTTTTTTTTTAATGTCAAAGAATTTCATAGTAGCAGTAAGAATTTAGGGAATGAGCCATGAGGTCTGCCAAGCAATTCCTGGTGAAGACATTGACCATTAAGTTGTTTATAGTTATTTACCCTCAAATTGTTATGATGTAAACATATAAAGTTCAGATAAGTCAACTGTAGCTGATGACCTACCCCTAAGCAAAAACACTAATGAAATTTTTTTTTTTTTCTGGTAATTCTTCCAACTACTCAAGCTACATTTTCCTTAAAATGTAAGAACCGGCTCTATAGAAGTCAAGGGAAAAAAGAGAATACAAAGTTTATTTTTAAAGAATGATGATTGATCCATGGCTGATTCATGTCAATGTATGACAAGAACCACTACAATATTGTAAAGTAATTAGCCTCCAACTAATAAAAATAAATAAATAAATAAAAATAAAGAATGATGATTGTTTATTCCAGAACAAAAGTAAAGCACATTATCAAAAATCACAGTAGATTAACACCATTAATCTGTGAAATAAACTCATTTATTAGCCCGATTTAATTTAATATTTAAAATTTCACCATTAAAGCTTTGCCACTAGAATAAGTACATATTGTTTAGCATTTTTTGCTCAGGCTCTTTCCCAATTCTGAAAAGTTCTATTATTTACTCCATTATTCTGCCATTCTCAGGGTATATTATGATCTGATATGTTTAATTGCAATGAACTATAATTTTAAGATACAAAGTTCAAAACATGTTCAAACGTTTTTCCCCTGAACTTATACCTTCTATATTACAACCTCAAAACACTGTATAGATCATAATTTTCAGCCACCTGCCCCACAGTTCCAAGTGTTTGTTGTCTCACTAGTCAAGGGCCTGAGCTGGAATTGCTTTTCTGTGACAGGAAATGGATGTCAAAGATGAGTGCCCACCATTTATGGCCAGAATTCTGCAGAGAATTTCTGAGCTCCCTCTCTAGCAAATGGAGTAAATGGAATAAGTTTGGTCCTTTTTAAAAGTAGTCTTTTATAAAGCAGAGCTTGCTAGATCAAGATAAAACTACTTGTAAACAGTCTGATGACACAATAGCATTTGGCCATTAGATCTTCTGAATTTTCTTTTGCAAGTTTTGGAAAACAAAGGAACACAACCCTCCCTAAATATGTAAGAAAGACATACATATCACAAGAGGGAGTTGGTAGGATTCCCAAATTAAAAATCTTTCAGTAGGCGTTTGTTTATGTTACTAAATCACCCTCAGTACTTATGGATATATAAACAGAAACTAAGCAAATAGCCCTTTAGGAACAAGAGACAGGTTATTAACTCCTTGATTTTTTAAGAAGCAAAATAAATAATCAGGAAATTCAATTTACAACTGGAGATCTTTCTCTGGGACCTTACTTGCCAACTTTCTCAAAATATGTTCCCTGGTAAACCAGTACTTGGTATGTTCATAGAAGAAGTAACAAGAGTTGGTCACTGTAACACACTAATTCTCACAGAATGTCCAATAGGTCTCTAGAGTTCCATGGATACAGTCAGGAGATCCATTAGGTTAAAAATGTTTTCATAACAATCCTAACATATTTTTTACCTCTTTTTCTCTGTATTGATATCTATACTGATTATATTCAAGCTTTCATAGTTAAAACTACAGTGGCACCAAACTGAACCTGTTGGTTGGTTGTAAATACATAAGTGCCATGCATTTGCAGTGAAAAAGAACGTTTTAAGAAAATCTTTGATGAAGCAGTAAAATATATTAAATCATTGAATCTCAATGCTGGACTGTTAGTTTCTAAATGTTCTATGTGAGGCTAAGAAGTATATATAGAGCCTTACTACTGCATAGTGAAATACAACGTTTGTATTAAGGAAAGCACTTTTGTGATTGAGTTGCCGTCTAAAGTACCATTTTTTTCACTGAACAAAATTTTTACTTAAAAAAAGAAATGACATAGGCATACTTAGAGACGTGGCAGACATTTTGGCAAAATTAAAAATCTAATAAACTGCGCTTGTCTTTTCAAAGAAAACAACTGCCAGCGATAACATTTAAGCTTTAAAGTGGAAAATCAGACTTTTGGAAAATTCTTTCCTAATGTGATTACTTATGACTTAGTAGTATGTTTATTTTTTTATATTGTACAATAAAATGCTTTGCCATTAAAAGAATAACTCGGTAAATCAATATTTTTAATGGTTCAGTATATGGTGTTACAAAGGCATGTCCTATGGTCTGAATGTTTGTGTTCCCCCAAAGTTATACATTGAAGTCCTGATGCCCAATGTGATGATATTGGAGTTGAGGCCTTTGGAAGATGCTTAGGTCATGAGGATGGATCCTTCATGAATGAGATTAATATTCTTATAGAAGAAAACCACCACTCTCCCTACCCCTTCTGCTATGAGAAGGCACCAACTACGAACCACAAAAAGGAACCTTTAATAGAATGTGACCATGTTGGAACTTGATCCTGAACTTCCCTGCCTCCAGTACTGTGAAGAGCAAATTTCTATTGTTTCTAAGCTATTCAGTCTGTGGTAGTTTTTATTTCTTTCCTTTTATTTTTTTTTTAATTACAACAGTCCACAAGGACTTAAATAATGTATACAAATTTAAGATCCATTTAAGTTAGTCCAGTGGATATTAATATATACTTCAGTAGCCCGTCGTGTCCGACTTTTTGCAACCCCATGGACTACAGCATGCCAGGGCTCCCTATCCATCGCCAACTCCCAGAGTTTACCCAATTTCATGTCCATTGAGTCAGTGATGCCATCCAACCATCTCATCCTCTGTCTTCCCCTTCTCTCGCATTGTCTTGCCCAGCATCAGGGTCTTTTCAAATGAGTCACTACTTTGCATCAGGTGGCCAAAGTATTGGGCTTACAGCTTGAGCATGAGTCCTTCCAATGAGTATTCAGGATTGATTTCCTTTAGGGTTGACTGGTTGAATCTCCTTGCAGTCCAAAGGACTCTTAAGAGTCTTCATCAACACCACAGTTCAAAAGCATCAATGCTTTAGTGCTCAGCTTTCTTTGTACTCCAACTCTCATATCCATGTGTGACTACTGGAAAAACCATAGATGGACTACACAGACCTTTGTTGGCAAAGTAATGTCTCTGCTTTTAAATATGCTATCTAGGTTGGTCATAGCTTTTCTTCCAAGGAGCAAGCATCATTTAATTTCATGGCTTCAGTTACCATCTGCAGTGATTTTGGAACCCCCAGAAATAAAGTCTGTCACTGTTTCCACTGTTTCCCCATCTATTTGCCCTGAAGTGATAGGACCAGATGCCATGATCTTAGTTTTCTGAGTATTGAGTTTTAAGCCAACTTTTTCACTCTTTTCTTTCACTTTCATCAAGAGGCTCTTTAGTTCATCATTTTCTGCCATAAGGGTGGTGTCATCTGCATATCTGAGGTTATTGATATTTCTCCTGACAATCTTGATTCCAGCTTGTGCTTCATCCAGCCCAGTGTTTCTCATGGTGTACTCTGCATTTAAGTTAAATAAGCAGGGTGACAATATACAGCCTTGACATACTCCTTTTCCTATTTGGAACCAGTCTGTTGTTCCATGTCCAGTTCTAACTGTTGCTTCCTGACCTTCATACAGATTTCTCAAGAGGCAATTCAGGTGGTTTGGTAGTCCCATCTCTTTAAGAATTTTCTACAGGTTTTAGTGATTCACACAGTCAAAGGATTTGGCATAGTCAATAAAGCAGAAATAGATGTTTTTCTGGAACTCTCTTGCTTTTTTGTTGAGCCAATGGATGTTGACAATTTGATCTCTGGTTCCTCTGCCTTTTTAAAATCCAGCTTGAACATCTGGAAGTTCATGATTCACATATTATTGAAGCCTGGCTTGGAGAATTTTGAGCATTACTTTACTAGCCTGTGAGATGAGTGCAACTGTGCAGTAGTTTGATCATTCTTTGTCATTGCCTTTTTTGGGGATTCGAATGAAAACTGTCCTTTTCCAGTTTTGTGACTACTGCTGAGTTTTCCAAATTTGCTGGAATATTGAGTGTAGCACTTTCACAGCATCATCTTTTAGGGTTTGAAATAGCTCAGTTGGAATTCTATAACCTCCATTAGCTGTTTGTAGTGATGCTTCCTAATCGACTTCCCACTCCAGGATGTTTGGCTCTAGGTCAGTGACCATACCATAGTGATTATCTGGGTCGTGAAGATCTTTTTGTATAGTTCTTCTGTGTATTCTTGCTACCACTTCTTAATATCTTCTGCTTCTGTTAGGTCCCTACCATTTCTGTCCTTTATTGAGCCCCTCTTTGCATGAAATGTTCCTTTGGTATCTCTAATTTTCTTGAAGAGATCTCTAGTCTTTCCCATTCTATTATTTTAAGTTTGTCTGCCCTCTGAGGGAAAAGGATAAGAGGATATGGAAGCTACCTGATGGGAGAGACTGACAGAAAAACTGAGTCTTGTCCTGATGGGTGGGGCCAGGCTCAGTAAATCTTTAATCAAATTTTCTGTTGATGGGTGAAGCTGTATTCCCTTCCTGTTATTTACCTGGGACCAAACTATGGTGGAGATAATGAAGATAGTGGTGAGCTCTCAAAAGGTCCCATGTGCAGACTGCTACACTTAGTGTTCCCAACCCTCCAGCAGGCCACTGCTGACCCACGCCTCTGCCGGAGACTCCTGGACACTCACAGGCAAGTCTGGGTTAGTCTTTTGGGGGTCACTGCCCCTTTCTCCTGGGTCCTGTTGTGCACAAGGTTCTGTTTGTGCCCTCCAAGAGTCTATTCCCCCAGTCCTGTGTAAGTTCTGGGAGCTCTATGATGGGGTTAATGGCGACCTCCTCCAAGAGGGGATGCCATACCCAAGTCTGCCGCACCCAGAGCCCCTGCCCCTGAGGCAGTCCACTGCTGACCCCTACCTCCACAGGAGACACTCAAACACAGCTCTGTCTCAGTCTCTGTGGGGTCTCTGGGTCCTGGTGTGCACAAGATTTGTTTGAGCCCTCTGAGCATCTCTGGCCGGTGTGGAGTTTGATTCTAAATGTGATTTTGCCCCTCCTACCATCTTGCTGGGGCTTTCCTTTGCCCTTGGATGTGGGTATCTCCTCAAAGTCGCTCCAGCACCACAGAGCCGCCATCCTTGTAGCTTGTCCTGAGGATTCTGGACAAGCCCCCAAGATAATAGCTTATGTGAATGGTGTCAGTTTCACTATCTCTGAAGATTTTGCTTCAGGACCAGGGACCAGGCTTGATCATTCAAGAGCTTTTTTATAGCACAATTTTATTAAAGTATGAGAAGGGACAGAAAGATTCTGACATAGACATCAGAAGGGGGACAGAGAGTGCCCCTATATACACACACACACACACACACACACACACACACATATATATATATATACATAACTAGAAAATATTTCAGAAATCCAAGCTTACTGTAGATGATAAAGAAATGGTTTGCCAAAGAGAAAATCTGAAAGATAATTAATGTGAAACATATTCAACAAAACACTTTGCAATCATTAGATTTTCAAAATTCAGATAAAGGAAGGGTGGGGAAATAGGATGTCCTATGCTGCATATAGTAGTACTCTGGGCATCAGTTTGGCTTTCCCTGTAGATGTTGAAAGTACACACACTGCATGTGACCTATGCAGTGACCCAGCATTCCCAGTCCTTGGTTTTTGTCCAAGAGAAATTCTGGCATATGTGCATGAGAAGACTCCTTTTTGCAAGCTATTTGCACGTAATAGTGAAGAATGGGAGCTATTTCAAATACCATGTGAAATTTATAGTATAGTTGTGTGGTGGAATACTTTAAAGCAATTTAAATTAATAAATAAGATCTTTAGCAACGTGGATAGAATCCAAATAATAATGTTGAGTGAAAAAGAAAAAAAAAGCACATTAAAGAGCATCACATAGTGATATTTATAAAATACAATGCTGAATATTTATGGGTGTGCTACGTAAAAAAAAAAAAAGCCTGTGTAAATATCAAATTAATGCTAGCAGGTGTTCTGAAAGTGGAGGATGGTGGTTGGGACTATGAGGGTCATATTAGGGATCACAAATTTGACAGTGTTATAAGCTATGTAAAAATAAAAGAAATTCTTTAACACATGTATATTGCTACTGGTTTTATGAAAATTTTTATACTTCTTTGGTAATTTAATTTTTTTTTCAGAAACAGCTAAATGAATAGTGATAAAGTAGATTGAGTTTTTGATTGTAAATCAAGATTCTTGAAATATAAGTGAGAAACTAACTGTAAGGGAAAACAAATTGCAAAGGGGAAAACTAATAAATGACTAGAACCTAATACTACTAAACTCAAAGCAACAACTAAAACTTAGGGTGGGGAGGTGGAAAAGGGGAGAAGAAGAGAAAAGGCTGGAGTCATGGTAGCTCTGAAGCATTTTGTGAGTATCATCTTATTTTTGTTATTTAGTTGCTCAGTCGTGTCCAACCCTTTTGCAATCCCATGCACGGTAACCCAATAGGCTCCTCTGTCCATGGGATTTCCCAGGTAAGAATACTGGGGTGAGTATCCATTTCTCTCTCCAAAGGAACTTCCTAACCCAAGTATCGAACCCTGTCTCCTTCATTGCAGGTGGATACTTTACCCTTCAGTCTCCTGTAAAGCCCATCATCTTATTTAAATCTTATTAAAGTCAACAAACAACAAAAGACAAGACTCTACACATGGACATCACCAGATGGTCAACATCAAAATCAGATTGATTATATTCTTTGCAGCCAAAGATGGAGAAGCTCTATACAGTCAGCAAAAACAAGACCGGGAGCTGACTCTGGCTCAGATCATGAACTTCTTATTGCCAAATTCAGACTTAAATTGAAGAAAGTAGGGAAAATCACTAGACCATTCAGGGATGACCTAAATCAAATCCCTTATGACTATACAGTGGAAGTGAGAAATAGATTTAAGGGACTAGATCTGATAGACAGAGTACCTGATGAACTATGGATGGAAGTTCGTGACATTGTACAGGAGACAGGGATCAAGACCATCCCCATGGAAAAGAAATGCAAAAAGGCAAAATGGTTGTCTGAGGAGGCCTTACAAACAGCTGTGAAACGAAGAGAAGTGAAAAGCAAAGGAGAAAAGGAAAGATATTCCCATTTGAATGCAGAGTTCCAAAGAATAGCCAGGAGAGATAAGAAAGCCTTCCTCAGCGATCAATGCAAAGAAATAGAGGAAAACAACAGAATGGGAAAGACTAGAGATCTCTTCAAGAAAATTAGAGATACCAAGGGAACATTTCATGCAAAGATGAGCTCGATAAAGGACAGAAATTGTATGAACCTAACAGAAGCAGAAGATATTAAGAAGAGGTGGCAAGAATACACAGAAGGACTGTACAAAAAAGATCTTCACGACCCAGATAATCATGATGATGTGATCACTCACCTAGAGCCAGACATCCTGGAATGTGAAGTCAGGTGGGCCTTAGAAAGTATCACTATGAACAAAGCTACTGAAGGTGATGGAATTCCAGTTGAGCTATTTCAAATCTTGAAAGATGATGCTGTGAAAGTGCTGCACTCAATATGCCAGCAAATTTGGAAAACTCAGCAGTGGACATAGGACTGGGAAAGGTCAATTTTCATTCCAATCCCAAAGAATGCTCAAACTACCACACAATTGCACTCATCTCACACGCTAGTAAAGTAATGCTCAAAATTCTCCAAGCCAGGCTTCAGCAATACGTGAACCCTGAACTTCCAGATGTTCAAACTAGTTTTAGAAAAGGCAGAGGAACCAGAGATCAAATTGCCAACATCCATTGGATCATCAAAAAAGCAAGAGAGTTCCAGAAAAACATCTATTTCTGCTTTATTGACTATGCCAAAGCCTTTAACTGTGTGGCTCACAATAAACTGTGGAAAATTCTGAAAGAGTTGGGAATACTAGACTACCTGACCTGCCTCTTGAGAAATGTACATGAAGGTCAGGAAGCAACAGTTAGAACTGGACATGGACCAATAGACTGGTTCCAAATAGCAAAAGGAGTATGTCAAGGCTGTATATTGTCACCCTGCTTATTTAACTTATATGCAGAGTACATCATGAGAAACGCTGGGCTGGAAGAATCACAAGCTGGAATCAAGATTGCCAGGAGAAATATCAATAACCTCAGATAGGCAGATGACACCACCTTTATGGCAGAAAGTGAAGAGGAGCTAAAAAGCCTCTCGATGAAAGTGAAAGAGGAGAGCGAAAAAGTTGGCTTAAAGCTCAACATTCAGAAAACTAAGATCATGGCATCTGATCCCATCACTTCATGCGAAATAGATGGGGAAACAGTGGAAGCAGTGTCAGACTTTATTTTGGGGGGCTCCAAAATCACTGCAGATGGTGATTTCAGCCATGAAATTAAAAGATGCTTACTCCTTGGAAGGAAACTGTGACCAACCTAGATAGCGTATTAAAAAGCAGAGACATTACTTTGCCAACAAAGGTCCGTCTGATCAAGGCTATGGTTTTTCCAATGGTCATATATCGATGTGCGAGTTGGACTGTGAAGAAAGCTGAGCACCAAAAAATTGATGCTTTTGAACTGTGGTGTTGGAGAAGACTCTTGAGAGTCCCTTGGACTGCAAGGAGATCCAACCAGTCCATCCTAAAGGAGATCAGTCCTGTGTGTTCATTGGAAGGACTGATGCTGAAGCTGGAATTCCAATACTTTGGACACTTCATGCAAAGATTTGACTCATTGGAAAAGACCCTGATGCTGGGAGGGATTGGGGGCAGGAGGAAAAGGGGATGACGGAGGATAAGATGGCTGGATGGCATCACCGACTAGATGGACATAAGTTTGAGTAAACTCCGGGAGTTGGTGATGGACTGGGAGGCCTGGCGTGCTGCGATTCATGGGGTCGCAAAAAGTCAGACACGACTGAGTGACTGAACTGAACTGAACTGAAAATCAACAAGTAGCTGGCAAGTTGCAATCTTCACTAAGCCTAAATGTCAGGGTAAACGGAAGCTCAGAGAGTTAAAACAAGCTCCAGGGTACAAAAAGTCTTTTGATTCTAGGGCATTTAATTATGTCCTTTAGTTTTGACTGACTCAAGAAGCAGGGAAAGGAGTTAAGACTTAGGGAGAGATAAATAAGAGAATCTTCTATAGCAGCAGCCCCCCAACCTTTTTAGCTCCAGGGATGGGTTTAATGGGGGAGGATGCTTTCTGTATGATTCAAGTGCATTACATCTATTGTGCACTTTATTTCTATTATTATTAAATTGTGATATATAAGAAATAATTATACAACTCACCATCATGCAGATGCAGTAGGAGGCCTGAGCTTGTTTTCCTGCAACTAGATGGTCCCAAATGAATAACGAATACATATATATATATATTCTGTTATAAATATGTAACTGTTATATGTTATATATATCTGTTATATGTTATATGTATCTGTTACAAATTCTGTATAGGTATGTATATATTGAGAGATCTACAAAAGAATGTTCACTAAAATTAATGTTATTTTATTCCTTTGACAAATATCATTGGATGCCATGTTCCAAGCACTGTTCTTGGTGTTGAATTTACAAATGTCATCAATAAAAGTCATACTTCCCTGGAGATAACATTTTATTATAGAGTTATTATAAGAATTAATGTTTCAGACAATTTCTCCTTTTGTTTCTTTTATTTTTAATTTCTGAGAAGAGATTCAAATGATAAAAATATAGCTTTTTTTCTGAAAATAAACAGAAATTTCTTTTTATACATAGCATTGATATTTAAAATAAAAGCAATCAATATTTATTTGATTTTAAAGAACTAAATAATGGTAGTTTATAAAAACTAGAATATGTAAGAAAATCACCCCTCCCCCACCAAAAAAATATACAGTTGCTTAACCGAGGGTATTAGAAAGGTAATTCTCTCACAATTTGTGGTATTACGTGTACCTGGTATGGATTCTTTGGATGCCAAGGTGTACATCATGAAAGTCTCCATGTACATATGAAGGGTAACATAAAGAAGTAATCTACTTAACCTAAATAAATACTCTAGAAATGGCATAGTTGATTGTGAAAGCATATTTAGGTCCAAAATCTACAGATTTAAAAATTGAATGTTGACTAGATAAATTACAGTGTAATTTTACATAGCCAGAAAAGAATGTTCTATATCAGAGATCATCAAGCTACAGCCTGAGGGCCTAATTTAGCCCACTACCTGCTTTTATAAATAAATTTTATTTGAAAACACTCATGTAAATACATATAAGTATTTTATCAATGGCTGTTTTCATGCTAAAATGGCAAAGCTGAGTAGCTTCCTTAGAGACTTTTAGGTACTTAAAGCCTAAAACATTTATTCTCTGCCTATGGGCAGAAAAACTTGCAAAAACTTTGTATTGATAATTACAGAAATAAAAATGTATTTGTAGTTTAATAGACTGTATTATGTGATACCTCTTTTTTCCTGTAAACTATGCGTATATACTAAAATACACATTCTTAGCAAAACAACGTCTACTGAGTATTATGTGAGTAATAGTAGTTAGTTAAAGTTTATGTGTGTAATTCATTTAATTCTCACCACACTCTTATGCACTGTTATTCCATTTTGCAAGTAAACTGAGGCTCTGGGAAATATAATTTGTAAAAGATGACAATGAGTTGGTGACAGAGGTAGGATTCAAAAGCTTGCACATACATATTTTTTCTTTATAGCTGGCAGGCCATACTTCAAAATGTTAAAAGTTTTCTTTGGATTCTTAGATTACTCTTTTAATCTTTATGTTCTTTTCTTATAGTTAACTTTATAATTTATTTCTGTTATTAAATTTATTATGAAAAATAAAACTCCAAATATTCAATATCTGTGAACTTGAAAGTTGATCAAATTTAACTCCTGTCATTTGTTGACTATTTCTTCATTTTGTACTACAGAAAAGTGCACTTACATGTTTTTAGGGTTCTTGGTGCTGGAGAAATGATACAGTAACTGTCAAACCAATGCTCCAATTATTTTTTGTCATCAATGAAACTCTGGTAGGGCTGAGAGATATAATTTTATATTACTTTGTTGCAAGAACACTGATACTTAATAATAAAAATCTATCAGCAGGATATTAAGTAATGAAGAAATCAAGATTGAGCATTTTTCCTTGTTCTCAAAATTTCTTGCAAGAGTAACTTATTTTCCCTGTTGGTGGTTTCTCTCTTACCCCTTGAAGTAAAAATTCCACACTACATTATGCTGTCAGAGGACATAGACATTGCAAGTTGGTAACCTTTTGTCAGACATCTTTAGCCTCATCTTTTTCTTTAGCATTTGACATTATAGTCTTCCTCTTCTTTAAATCATCCTCTCCTTTGAAATATTTTATCTTGCATTATTTCAGCACTCTTCCTACTCATCTGCAGTGTTCTTCTCTGCCATGTCAGTTCCTTACCTTCTCATGCACGGCCTCTGTGACAGGTCCTTATCACCTTTTCATGTTCCCTTTCATGTTATGTCTTAGCAACACTGAGAAGCTTCTGGTTTGAAGAACCAGCATTATGTTATCATCTTTGTGTTGCTGTTCAGTTTGTGCCCTTCTAGCACATGTTTCTCCCTTCTTCCAATGATTAGTGTCTGCTCATTTTTTGACCCTTTACTGAGATGTTCCAGTCTTCAGAAAGACTTCCTTAATTTACTAAAGGAGATATAATTTTTACTTTGTTTGGATCTTCATTTTAGATTTTTCATAACTTTTAAAAAGTATATTTTGAGAGTTGTATTCTGCCAATTCTGTTTCTATGTGTACAGTGGGCGACATGAGTGCTTATACTGACTGCTTCTTATCCATTTTAAAGATGTTTCTGTAGCACATACTGCATTGAATGTGGTATGTGTGCAATAACAATTTGTTGTTAATATTTATTTAAGCAAAAATTATGAGACTAGCAAAGCAGTTTTTTTCTTTTTTTTTTTTTGGTCATGTTCTGTGAGTATATTTGGGTACTACAAATTTTTTATTAAGCATACCTGAGAAAAATCCTTGATTTCCATGTGTAGCTAGTATGAAATTGTAGAGGTATATAAGAAAATGTGCAAGACTTAGGAATTTATACTTCTTACAAATAACTCACAAGTTTAGATATGTTCTTATCATGATGAAACCTGTGTTTGCTTATAACATATATATATATGCATTAAAATCTGTATTCTATTACTATATAAAATTCAGATATTTTGAATTATGTATCATGCCTATATTTCATTAGTTGGAGATATTACTTGTAGTATATATCAGATATTAAATACACTTTTGGTATTTAGAAAGGTGAGAATAATAAGTTATTGCAGCTGGTTTTAATATTTTATGTTGAATTTTATGAGTAATTTGAATAGATAATTCTCAGAGATCTTTAATGTACTATAAGTTGTTGTATCTATCTTTGTCTTAAAAAGAAAAAAGGCCTTTTATTTCATTTATCATAATTAATCAAATCTAAGATACTGTCTGTCTTACTGTGAGTTATTCTGAAAGTAGAGCCTAGGATCTTTAGCCTGAGCCCAGGAACTGCTATAGTAGCTGCAGCTGAAATCATAGTGGGTCCAGAGCTGTGAGATCACACATTTTAAGTGTCTAGTCAAAGCTATGGTTTTTCCAGTAGTCATGTATGGATGTGAGAGGTGGACTATACAGAAAGCTGAGCGCCAAAGAATTGATGCTTTTGAAGTGGGATGTTGGAGAAGACTCTTGAGAGTCTCTTGGACTGCAAGGAGATCCAACAAGTCCATCCTAAAGGAAGTCAATCCTTAATATTCACTCTAAGGACTGATGCTGAAGCTAAAACTCCAATACTTTGGCCACCTAATGTGAGGTGCTGACTCATTTAAAAAGACTCTGTCTGTTGCTGGGAAAGATTGAAGGCGGGAGGAGAAGGGGATGACAGAGGATGATATAGTTGGATGGCATCCCTGGCTCAATGAACATGAGTTTGAGTAGGCTCCCGGAGTTGGTGATGGACAGGGAAGCCTGACATGCTGCAGTCCATGGGGTCACAAAGAGTCGGACATGACTGAGCGACTGAACTGAACTGATACCAAAAATACACCATTATTTTCTTTCTTAATAAGAAAGAAAAAAATGCCATCCGTTATACTATGGTATAATGCTTTCTTATCTCTTAGACATTTTATTTTATACTTCTTTAAAATGATCTTTTAGATTTTATACATAGATTTAAAAAATCCCCTTTACATATATGTGTGTGTGCATGTGTGTGTGCAAAATAAATTAAGTAATATATTTGTAAAACTTAATGTTCAAATCTGACAATTATGAGTGATATTTTGACTCAGAGTTTTCAATATTTTTGTTTTATATGTAGATTATAACGTGTGGCATTGAGTTTTCGCAGTATAGCAAATCTTAAAAGTATGCTCCTCTTTTGTCTCTTGGACTTTCAAGTCCCAAATATCCTTTCTGCTTGCTTTTTTAACTTTTTATTTTGTATTGGAGTATAGTTAATAACAATGTTGTGATAACTTCAGATGGATAGCAAAGGGATTCTCCATACATGTACATGTATCCATTCTCCCCCAAACGCTCCTCCCATCCAGGCTGCCACATAACAGTGAGCAGAATTCCCAATGCTAATCAGTAGGACCTTGTTGGTCGTCCATTTTATAGCTGTGTGTACATGTTGATCCCAAACTCTCTATCTCGTGCTCCCATCTTTTCCCCTGGCAACCATAAGTTCATTCTCTAAGTCTTTGAGTCTGTTTCTGTTTTGTAAATATGTTGGTTTGTAACATTTTTTGATTCTGCCTATAAGCGATACCTTGTGGTATTTCTCTGTCTTACTTAAATCATTCAGTATGACAACCTCTAGGTCCATCTGTGTTGTTATAAATGAGATCATTTCATTCTTTTCAGGGGCTATATAATATCCCATTGTATATATGTACCATATCCTCTTTATCCATTCCTCTGTTGATGGACATTTAGATTGCTTCCATGTCTTAGTTATTGTAAGCTGTGCTGCAGTGAACATGAGGGTGCATGGATCTTTTTGTGGCATGTTTTTCTCCAGGTGTATGCCCAGGATTCTGATTGCAGGGTCATGTGGTAGTTCAGTAAATGTGGAACACTTCACAAATCTGTGTGTCATCCTTGCACAGGGGCCATGCTAATCTTCTCTCTGCTTGTTTTGATTCACATGGGCAGGCAATGACAACTCTGTCACAACTGCTTCCTGATGAGTCATTTTAGGACCCATTCTGATTTCAGAGATTTTTAAATGTGAAAAGAACATCTTGACCTTAAGAGTAGATGAAACATGGCATTTAGACTATATAAAGTAATCATTGAAAACATTCGTTAATTGGTTAACATATCTATTGCTCTCTCCATTTCTGTAATATAGTTTTATATGTTGGTGTATATATTTATTATTAAGATAAATACTGATCAAAGATTATTTAAATCAAACAATGCCAGAGGGAGTGTTCTAGGCTATTTTGATTAAACTTCAAAAAAATATATTGTGTAGTTTTAAAGTTGAATAAAGTAAAATTTCTCTTCTTTCTTTAGAAAAGTAATTTTTTGTACATTGTTCCAAATGGTGATTAAACTATTAAAATTGATAACTATTAGTATTATAACATTTTATGGTTTTGATCTTTAGTTCCTAGGTTTGTTCATATTTCATAAGCCTAGAAGTCTTTATGAAACTGAGAGGAAAAAGGAAAAACAGATGCCATTTATTAAAACTGTATGTTTAATGTTGAGTCCTTAGGAAGAAAATGAAGGGTAGGTTACATGGAATGGAGACAGAGCTAAAATACATTAAGGATTGTAAAGTCGGTAATCTATGTTGGAAGAATCTTGTTGCTGTCACATTCTTGGAATAATGTTTCTAGTTCATATTTTTACATGCAACCATATTTAGGAAATTGAGTTGCCAAGGTTATAAATTTGATATATCATTATTTTAAACAACATACCATCCTGATATGTCAAATATTTCTTTATAGATTTGATAAAAACACTATATCCAAAAGATGGAAAAAAGAGAAAACTTTGAAATATGATCATTAAATATGTTACACAAATATTTTAAGACTTTGAAAGTTGTTTTCAAATTTTTGCACACATTTTGATACTTAATTTGGTAAGTTTTATAAAATGCATACCAAGGGCATTTAAGCTGTCCTCAGCAGATAGTCTTAAATATTTTGATTAAAACAGTTCCTTCCATGTGGGACTAAACCCACATTTAACAATACTGAAGAGATCAATAGAAGCTGTTCTCATTTTTCTTTAGTTATATTATTTTTTAATTTTTTAAAAAAATTTACTTAAGTAGGTTTGGGTCTTTAAACCTTTTACTTAGCTTTGAAGAGAAGAGTAAATTGCCTGTTAAAGATATGTGAAGACAAAGTTTACAGAACATCACAGAGGATCAATAAGGAACGTTGCTTTTACTTAAGCTTACAATTGTCTATATTATAGACCATTGGAACTAACAAGCATTTCTTGTACTGTTTATACATAAAGAAGGTGATTTTTAACTAAACTTGTGTCATAATTATGTAATTACCCTTTCCGGTGATCAAATATCAATTTAATTTTCAAATTAAAATTTGAGCTAAATTTTAAACCACACAGTTTTTAAATGTATCAAGCTTTCATATATATCATATGTACACATATATATCAATTATAAAGGCAGCATACTAAGTTGCTTCAGTTGTGTCTGACTCTGTGTGGCTCTATGGCCTGTAGCCCACCAGACTCCTCAGTTCATGGTACTCTCCAAGGAAGAACACTAGAGTAGGTTGCCATGCCCTCCTCTAGGGGATCATCCCCACCCAGGGATCCAAACTACATGCCTTATGTCTCCTCCAACGGCAGCAGTTTCTTTACTTCTGTTACCACTGGGGAGGCCCATAAGTTACATATACTGACATCTAATTGTATATATTTATGTATGAGTGTGTGTATATATATATATATATATATACTCCCTGGTGATTCAATGGTAAAGAATCTTCCTGTACTGTGAGAGACCTAGGTTCTATCCCTGTGTTGGGAAGATTCCCTGAAGGAGGGCATGGCAATCCACTCCAGTATTCTTGCCTGGAGAATCCCCCTGGACAGAGGAGCCTGGTGTGCTGCAGTAAATGGGGTCATAAAGAGTTGGACACAACTGAGCGACTAAACACATATGTGTGTGTGTGTGTATATATATATACACACACACGTATATATATATGTGTGTGTATATATATCTATATATAATTGATGTATATATTTCAGTGGGGTTAATATAGAGTTAGTTGATGATACAGTATACAAAATAGGACAGAATATTTTGATTTGGTCTTTAAACTTCTTGTATCATTTATGCCTTAAGCCACTTAACTCACTTGATCAGTGTGTGTAGCAAGTGAAAACACAACAAAAATTTTATATCTTGCTTCATTCCTTAATCTGGTTATCCATTTCAAGCCACTATTTACCACATAGAGGCAGGACCAAACCTCAGTGGAAGCCTCAGGGATATGGGAAGGAACAATGGACGGAGAGTCAGAAGAACTGCAGGTATGTGCTTCAGTGTTATCTTTTATCACTCAGGTAACTTTGGAAGTGATACATCTCAGCAGACCTAAGTGACATGAATTTTGAAATGAGAACAATGGACTGGTGATCTCATCTATTACTTAATTATGAAATATGATTCATAACCCAATGCAGATCTTTCACTATTACTAAAAAAATCAAAGGTGCATCTCGGAAAATGAGTATTATCTTAATTTTAATTATTGAAGTCCATATTTGCACTTCATTTTCAAACATAATCTACTCAATTCTCCAAATTTCTATTATTATAAATTATATGCCTTTTATGAAATTAACATTGGGAGAAAATGACACCATTATAATCAAGAAAATCTAAATGTTTTCAGTTTTTAAAAAAAATTTGGAAACATACAAAGAAAAATGACCTGTAATGAAAATATCAAAAGACAACCACTCAAAAATAATATTCTGATGATACAATCACAAATGATGCCAGTAGAAATGAGGGGGTGTCTAAAGATCAGCATAGCTGCATTTTGAAAGAAAGAATGGAATCCAGAGATGAGTAAAAGCTTGGAAAATTATGTATTTAGTAAACAAATGAAGGAAAGACTATAAAATATTTGGGCATATTTGAAGGGCTTTTTGAGGCCTGATTTGGTGAATGCAAAATTCCACTGGTGGACTAGATTAATAAGTGACAAAGAGGAAATAGAAAAACTTTTACAATACCACTCTTGCTATTACTCCTACTAACTTTCTTTAAGTTGTTGGGTAAATAAATTTTTTTTTCTCAAATATTTAATATATTTTGTTCTCTGTGCATATGTTGTTTTCCCTCTCTTTTCTGGCTAATTTTACTGTTCCTTCAAGACTCTGTGAAGTCTTCCAGTTATAATCTTTACACATCCAATTTAGCTTATAACATAATTTATTTGCATATTTATTTTGAATAGTATTTGTTTAACCAACAAGACAGAAAAAATATCTATTTGGGAATAGAAGGCATATTTGGGATAACTCAGTGTCAGCCATCCAGCACTGTACCAGGCACATAAGAAAAAAAAGAAAGAATATTTGAAAAAATTAAGCAAATGAAGAAAATATGTATAGCTACTACACTAGAGATTGCATATTGTCTCCTTGTAATCCACGTATCCCCTTGTCCTTTAGTATAGATTACTTTCAATTTTTCTGACCATTTAGCTGGAGAAGGAAATGGCAACCCACTCCAGTACTCTTGCCTGGAAAATTCCATGGGCTTCAGTCCATGGGGTTGCAAAGAGTCGGACACGACTGAGAGTCTTCACTTTTACTTTCAACTGCCAAGCTAGACATTTCTAGACTCCTTCATAACTAGGTTTGTCTACATAACTGAGTTCTGGCAATGATATGTGAGCAGAAAAGCTATAACTCCAGAGTTGAGCTCTTAAATGAAAGGGCAAGTCCTCCCTTTGCTAAGATCTATATAAGATGGGAGCTGGTACAACCCTCCTGGAACAGAAAATGAAAATTATGTTTTGAGAATGATAGGACAGAAAGTGATGGAGCTACATAAAGTTGTGGAATTAAATATTAGGTATGGTCCATTTACCTCAGATTTAGCCATGAGAAAAAAAATTAAAAATTTTTAAGCTATGGTATTATTTGCTTTTTGTTATAGTACTTAAAACCTATATTTTAACTAATACAACTTTTGACAGTGTCATCTAAAATGGATTCCAGGGATGTTTGAATTACTTAATGAAAATCGAGCACTGGTACTTGAGAACAAAAGCCAGACTTTTCTTCATCATTCACTGAAGAATAATTAGTGATTTTGTCAGATGAGGAGGGAAAAAAGTAAATTTAAGCAAGAAATGGATTGAAATTAAACCTTGTTCCTTTTTAACTTTCTTCTCTCATTCCTTTTATGTTGGGCAACATTTCAATTATGGTTTCAACCTTTGTTATAAAGAGCAATTTGAGACAAACAAATGGAATATGAGCAATAGAATTGTTAAGGGGAAACATGGCAATAGAAAAAAAGCTTTCTACAACTTAAGACAGAATGCATTTCAAAGAAAGTGTATTAGTCTTAGAAAATATTGAGACTAGTTCAAAAGCTTCTTGGGGTCTGGCTGGTTTTTTTTTTTTTTTTTTAATTTTAATCTACCTAAGTAATCTATGGAGAAGGAAATGGCAGTCTTCTCCAGTACTATTGCCTGCAAAATCCCATGGACAGGGGAGCCTGGTAGGCTACAGTCCATGGGGTCGCAAAGAGTCTGACATGACTGAGCGACTTCACTTCAAGTAATCTAGATACGGAGACCAGCTGCAAATATATTTAATTTGGTGATACCCAAAGATGAAGTCTGGAGTAAGTGTAAGGCAAGATGAATGAGAGGTTAGAATCTTCTTGGTAGAGAAATAATATCTTATATGTGTTTAAACAGAAACTAAACAAAAGAATACAAGATTTGAAATAAACAGACTTAAAATACAAATGAAAATACATTACAACAATATCAAAGTATCACCTTTAAGTCATGACTATAATGCAGTTATAGTACTTAATTTATCACAAAGTAAAAATGTCCTAGTATAATTAATAACCTAAATTAGTATTCTTGCATATGCATATCTACTTGATGCAATTACTATAGTAATTTGGCAGATGTTACACTGGTATCTAATATGATTTTCACTAATGGGTATAGTGATTACACATACGACTATAGAAAAAGGGATGATTTGCAAAGAAGTAAACAAAGCACTGAACACAATTGGAAAATTTAAAACAAGTTTTACACATCAAGGAGCATTTTTTTTTGTTTGTTTTTTGTTTTTGCTTTATACAGCTAATCCTAAATGGTGAGAGTTTTGGCATAGGAGGATTTGAGTTCCTATGACTGATTGCTATGATGATTTTGGTCAAGTCCTTTTAATACATGCTTTATATTCCAAAATGTGGTTCAATATAATTTTTTCAGAAATAACATGAAAAATTAAAATTTTAGCAGCAGCAAACAGTATTAATCATTTTCTGATATCTGTATTTTTATGTCAGGACCCCTCACTTGGACCATAGCCTTGTCTAACTCAGTGAGACTATGAGACATACCATGTAGGGCCACCAAAGACAGATGGGTCATGGTGGAGAGTTCTGACAAAATGTGGTCCACTGGAGAAGGGAATGGCAAACCACTTCAGTATTCTTGCCTTGAGAACCCCATGAACAGCATGAAAAGGCAAAAGAGATAGGACACTGAAAGATGAACTCCCAAGGTCAGTAGCTGCCCATATGCTACAGGAGAAGAGAGGAGCTATAGCTCCAGAAAGAATGAAGAGAAGGAGCCAAAGTGAAAACAGCACCCAGTTGTGGATGTGACTGGTGATGAAAATAAAGTCCAATGCTGTAAACAGCAATATTGCATAGGAACCTGAAAAGTTAGGTCCATGAATCAAAGTAAATTGAAAGTCATCAAACATGAGATGGCAAGAGTGAACACTGACATTTTAGGAATCAGTGAACTAAAATGGACCGGAATGGGTGAATTTAATTCAGATGACCATTGTTTCTACTACTGTGGGCAAGATTCCCTTAGAAGAAATGGAGTGGCCCTCATAGTCAACAGAAGAGTCTGAAATGCAGTACTTGGGTGCCATCTCAAAAAAGACAAAATGATCTCTGTTCGTTTCCAAGGCAAGCCATTCAATATAACAAGTCTATGCCCCAACCACTAATGTGAAGAAGCTGAAGTTGAATGGTTCTGTGAAGACCTATAAGATCATCTAGAACTAACACCCATAAAAGATGTCCTTTTCATTATAGGGGACTGGAATGAAAAAGTAGGAAGTGAAGAGATACCTGGAGTAACAGGCAAATGTGGCCTTGGAGTACAAAATGAAGCAGGGCAAAGGCTAACAGAGTTTTGTCAAGAGAACACAATGGTCGTAGCAAACACTCTATTCCAACAATATAAGAGATGACTCTACGCAGGGATATCACCAGATGGTTAATATCAAAATCAGATTGATACATTCTTTGCAGTCAAAGATGGAGAATCTCTATAGTCGGCAAAAACAAGACAGGGAACTGACTGTGGCTCAGATCATGAACTGCTTATTGCAAAATTCAGACTTAAATGGAGAAACTAGGGAAACCACTAGACCATTCAGGTATGACCTAAATCAAATACCTTATGATTATACAGTGTAAGTGACAAATAGATTCAATGGATTAGATCTCATAGGCAGAGGGCCTAAATAATGATGAGCAGAGGTTCATGACACTGTAAAGGAGACAGTGATCAAAACCATCCCCAAGAAGAAGAAATGCAAAAAGGCAAAATGGTTGTCTGAGGAGGTCTTACAAATATCTGAGAAAAGAAGAGAAGCAAAAGGCAAAGGACTTAAGGAAAGATATATCCATCTGAATGCAGAGTTCCAAAGAAAGCAAGGAGAGATAAGAAAGCCTTCCTCAGTTATCAATGCAAATAAATAGAGGAAAACAATAGAATGGGAAAGATTAGAGATCTCTTCAAGAAAATTAGAGATACCAAGAGAAAATTTCATGCAAAGATGGGCACAAAGAAGGACAGAAACAGTATGGACCTAACAGAAGTAGAAGATTAAGAAGACGTGGCAAGAATAAACAGAAGAACTATACAAAAAAGATCTTCATGACGCAGATAACCATGATGGTGTGATCACTCACCTAGAGCCACACATCCTGGAGCACAAGTCAAGTGTGCCTTAGGAAGCATCACTGTGAACAAAACTAGAAGAGGTGATAGAATTCCAGTTGAGCTACTTCAAATCTGAAAAGATGATGCTTTGAAAGTGCTGCACTCAATATGCCAGCAAATTTGTAAAACTCAGCAATGGCCACA
This sequence comes from Odocoileus virginianus, assembly GCF_023699985.2. NCBI lineage: Eukaryota > Metazoa > Chordata > Mammalia > Artiodactyla > Cervidae > Odocoileus > Odocoileus virginianus. The sequence continues at coordinate 75,427,992 of NC_069674.1, forward strand.
AGAGTGGAAAAGTTTAGTTTTCATTCCAATCCCCAAAAAAGGCAATGCCAAAGAATGTTCAAACTACCGCACAATTGCACTCATCTCACACGCTAGCAAAATAATGTTCAAAATTCTCAAAATAGGCTTCAACAGTTCATGAACTGAGAACTTGCAGATATTCAAGCTGGATTTAGAAAAGGCAGGGGAACCAGAGATCAAATTGATCAATCTGATTAATCATAGAATAAGAAAGAGAATTCAAGGAGAACATCTACTTCTGATTCATTGACTATGCTGAAACTTTGACTGTATGGATCACAACAAGCTGTGGGAAATTCTTCAAGAGATGGGAATACCAGACCACCTGACCTATCTCCTGAGAAATCTTCATGCAGGTCAAGAAGCAACAGTTAGAACTGACATGGAACAATGGACTGGTTCCAAATTGGTAAAGGAGTACATCAAGGTTGTATATTATCAACCTGCTTATTTAACTTATATGCAGAGTGCATCATGCGAAATGCCGATCTGATTGAAGCACAAGCTGGAATCAAGATTGCAGGGAGAAATTCAATAACCTCAGATACTCAGATGACACCACCCTTATGGCAGAAAGCAGAGGAATTAAAGAGCCTCTTGATGATAGTGAAAGAGAAGAGTGAAAAAAGCCTGCTTAAAACTCATCATTCAAAAAATTAAGATCATGGCAAATAGATGGGGAAACAATGGAAACGGTGACAGAGTTTATTTTCTTGGGCTCCAAAACCACTGCAGATGGTGGCTGCAGCCATGAATTTAAAAGATGCTTGCTCCTTTTAAGAAAAGCTATGACAAACTTAGACAGCATATTAAAAAGCAAAGATGCTACTTTGCCAACAGAGGTCCGTCTAGTCAAAGTGGTGGTTTTTTCAATAGTCATGTATGGATGTGAGAGTTGGACTATATAAAGAAAGCTGAACACTGAAGAATTGATGCTTTTTAACTGTGGTATTGAAGAAGACTCTTGAGAGTCCCTTGGACTACAAGGAGATCAAACCAGTCAATCCTGAAGGAAATCAGTCCTGAATATTCATTGGAAGGACTGATGCTGAAGCTGAAGCTCCAATACTTTGGCCACCTGATGCGAAGAATGGACTCATTAGAAAAGTCCCTAATCCTGGGAAGATTGAAGGCCGGAGAAGAAGGGGATGACAGAGGATGAGATGGTGTGATGGCATCACTGATGCGATGGACATGAGTTTGAGCAAACTCCAGGAGTTGGTGATGGACAGGGAATACTGGTATGCTGCATTCCATGGGGTCACAGAATCGGACTTGACTGAGCAATGAACGGAACTGAATTGAACAGGGCCTTTCAGAGGTCTAGTTGTTAAAATGGCCTGTTTGGGACTTTAATAGAGGTTTTTATTAGTTTAATTCTGAAGCACTTATACTAAAATTCTTTAGTTCCACTGAAATAAGTATAATTGAGGTACCTAAATATATGCTGTAACTAGATGTCACTGTAATAACTGCAGTTAATGTAAAGAAATGTTTAAATTCTGCAATCCCTGGAAATATACTTCTCACTGAGCAAACTATTATTCTACTAGCTAAAGAGATTGTGATGTGTGGCCAGTCACTCAGTAGTGTTTAGCAAATAAAAAGAAAGAGCACTCACATTTGAAATTCAGATAAACAATTGAAAGTTTAAAAATATTTGCGTCTCCCATACACTATTTGGGTTGCACTTTTTTTTTCATTTTATAAAATTTTTATTGGAATATTGTTGATTTACAATGTTGTGTTAGTTTCAAGTATACAGTAAAATGAATGTATTATTTTTAAAAATATTCATTGTTTATGTGAAATTCAAATTTTGTTAAACATCCTGTATCTGGCAACCCTAGTCACTGCTCATCCCACAGTGCTGGGACTGATTTTGAGGGCATTTGTCCGCAGGAAATTATACATGAAGGCAAGTTAAGGACCAGTCCCAAATGGCAGTCTATAGTGTGTCAATCTGAGAAGAGATTAGTCACTTGAAGAAAAATTCTAGTTAAACTGCTGGTTTCAGACTAGGTAATCATAGTAATCCTTTTGTCTTTAAAATGTTTCTTGAAGACACCAAAGAGGTAATCAGACAGCAAGGAACTGTTGGACTGAGATCAGATTCAATACCATGACAGATTAGGACTCAACCCTTTTTCTTGCTATGCTTCCTATTATTTTTGGAATCCCCTTGCTTCTTCTATGATCCAGTGGATGTTGGCAATTTTATCTCTGGTTCCTCTGCTTTTTCTAAATCCAGCTTGTACATCTGGAAGCTCTGGGTTCATGTACTGATGAAGGCTAGCTTGAAAGATTTTGAGCATAATTTTTTCTATGTTAATAGAGGGGAAAACTAAATTTGAATTTTTAGATGAATATTATGAAAAGAAATGTTGCACATTTTAATGAACAACAAAATTATATTGAAAATATAATAAAAAGATAGTTTATCCCAGCTGAAAAGAGAATTGGTGAATTGGAAGACATGTCAAAAGATGTTGAAAAACAAAATGATGTACAATATACAAAAGAAGATGAGAAATCAATGATATGTTAAGAAGATATATATTTAATGGACTATAGAAAGAGAGAAGATTCTATGATCAGAGTCAATATTTGCATACATCCAAAATCATGAAAAACTTCATGCCCGCAGATACTCAGGAGACAAATCCCTTGGCAGCATACAGAAGAAGAAATCCAAACCTACAGACAACATAATAATACTGCAGAAAAGTAACACAAAGAAAATATCTTACAAGGACTAGAAAAAAAAAAAACAGAGATTATTTCAGAGAAGGATAAACTGGCTTGAAGCAATAATGGAAGATAAAAGCAAAAGACTCAAAATAGCTAACAATACTGAAGAAAAACAACAAACCAAAGTAGTCACACCGTTCATTTTCAAGACTATTCAGTGCTATTGTAGCCAAGACAGTATGGCATTGGTGATACTAGAATACGACATAGAACAATGGAAAACAAGAAATAAGTCCGACATAGAAAGTGAAAGTGAAGTCGCTCAGTCGTGTCCGACTCTTTGCAACCCCGTGGACTGTAGTCTACCAGGCTCCTCCGTCCATGGGATTCTCCAGGCAAGAATACTGGAGTTGGTTACCATTTTCTTCTCCAGGGGATCTTCCCAACCCAGGGATCGAACCCCGGTCTCCCACATTGGAGGCAGACACTTTAACCTCTGAGCCACCAGGGAGATCCGATATAGACGTACAAATACAGTCAACTCGTCATTGACCAAGGAACAAAGGGAATTCAGTGAAGAAAGGATGTAATTTCAACAAACAGTATTGGAATAATTGGGCATACACGTACTCAAAAAGAAGAAGGCGGAGGGAGAAGGGAAAGAAGAAGGAGAAAAAGAGGGAGGGGGGAGGAAGAGAAGGGGAAGAAGAAGAAAACATTTAGACACTTGAAATGACCTAGCAACTGAACAACAAAACATCTTTCACAAAGAAATCAAACATACACCTAAATCAAAAATACAAAACTACAGAATTCTAGAAGAAAATATTTAAAAATCTAGTTTCTTAAAAGTTTTGTCATATGATCCAGCAATTATATTCCTAGGAATTTTCCGAACTGATTTTAAAATTCATGTTTATACAAAACCTGTACAATAATGTTTCTGACAACTTTCCACAAAAAACTGACAACAAACAATATGTTTTCAATAAAATGGATAAATAAACTTTAGTACATCCAAACAGTGGAATAATATTCAGCAATAAAAAAAAATAAGTTATCAAGCCACAAAAGACATGGATAAACTTTAAATGAATATTACTACATTAAAAGGGTCAGATTCAAAAGGCTATGTACTATATGATTCTAATCATATGGCATTCTGAAAAAAGCAAAGTTAAAAACAAACAAACAAAAGTAAAGAATCAGTGGTTTCCAAAACTCAGTGGAAGTAGAGGGGGGTTGAATAGTTCAAATAGAATATTTCTTAGGATGAAGAAACTATTATTCTGTACTACATTGTAATAGTGGATAGTTGACATTGTGTATTTGTCAAGACCTTTTAAACTTTATGGGCTTTCCAGGTAGAACTGCCAATGCAAGAGACAGTGGAGACATGGGTTTGATCCATGGGTCAGGAAGATCCCCTGGAGGAGGAAATGGCAACCCACTCCAGTATTCTTGCCTGGAAAATGTGCATGCATTCTCTCTGCTTTAAACTTTACAGCTTTAATTGTAAACCATGATATATGCAAACTTCAAATGTTTCTATGGATCATACATTTTCTGGGAAAAAAAGTGAAGATTAGCAGTCAGCAATACCTTTATATTCATGTTATGATAACAAAGGTTATAACTAAAAGACAAGTGCTTGTAAGTTTCTTTTTTTTTTGCATTTGAACTTGTTACATTTCTTTATTTTTTTTTCCATTTATTTTTATTAGTTGGAGGCTAATTACTTTACTTCATTACAGTAGTTTTTGTCATACATTGAAATGAATTTGCCATGGATTTACATGTATTCCCCATCCCAGTCCCCCCTCCCACCTCCCTCTCCACTCGATCCCTCTGGGTCTTCCCAGTGCACCAGGCCTGAGCACTTGTCTCATGCACCCAACCTGGGCTGGTGATCTGTTTCACCCTAGATAATATACATGTTTCGATGCTGTTCTCTTGAAACATCCCACCCTCGCCTTCTCCCAGAGTCCACAAGTCTGTTCTATACATCTGAGTCTCTTTTTCTGTTTTGCATATAGGGTTATCGTTACCATCTTTCTAAAGTCCATATATATGTGTTAGTATACTGTAATGGTCTTTATCTTTCTGGCTTACTTTGCTCTGTATAATGGGCTCCAGTTTCACCCATCTCATTAGAACTGATTCAAATGAATTCTTTTTTAACGGCTGAGTAATATTCCATGGTGTATATGTACCACAGCTTCCTCATCCATTCGTCTGCTGATGGGCATCTGGGTTGCTTCCATGTCCTGGCTATTATAAACAGTGCTGCGATGAACATTGGGGTGCACGTGTCTCTTTCAGATCTGGTTTCCTTGGTGTGTATGCCCAGAAGTGGCATTGCTGGGTCATATGGCAGTTCTATTTCCAGCTTTTTAAGAAATCTCCACACTGTTTTCCATAGTGGCTGTACTAATTTGCATTCCCACCAACAGTGTAAGAGGGTTCCCTTTTCTCCACACCCTCTCCAGCATTTATTGCTTGTAGACTTTTGGATAGCAGCCATCCTGACTGGCGTGTAATGGTACCTCATTGTGGTTTTGATTTGCATTTCTCTGATAATGAGTGATGTTGAGCATCTTTTCATGTGTTTGTTAGCCATCTGTATGTCTTCCTTGGAGAAATGTCTGTTGAGTTCTTTGGCCCATTTTTTGATTGGGTCATTTATTTTTCTGAAATTGAGCTGGAGGAGTTGCTTGTATATTTTTGAGATTAATCCTTTGTCTGTTGCTTCGTTTGATATTATTTTCTCCCAATCTGAGGGCTGTCTTTTCACCTTGCTTATAGTTTCCTTTGTTGTGCAAAAGCTTTTAAGTTTCATTAGGTCCCATTTGTTAATTTTTGCTTTTATTTCTAAAATTCTGGGATGTGGGTCATAGAGGATCCTGCTGTGATTTATGTCGGAGAGTGTTTTGCCTATGTTCTCCTCTAGGAGTTTTATAGTTTCTGGTCTTACATTTAGATCTTTAATCCATTTTGAGTTTATTTTTGTGTATGGTGTTAGAAAGTGTTCTAGTTTCATTCTTTTACAGGTGGTTGACCAGTTTTCCCAGCACCACTTGTTAAAGAGGTTGTCTTTTTTCCATTGTATATCCTTGTCTCCTTTGTCGAAGATAAGGTGACCATAGGTTCGTGGATTTATCTCTGGGCTTTCTATTCTGTTCCATTGATCTATATTTTTGTCTTTGTGCCAGTACCATACTGTCTTGATGACTGTGGCTTTGTAGTAGTGTCTGAAGTCAGGCAGATTGATTCCTCCAGTTCCATTCTTCTTTGTCAGGATTACTTTGGCTATTCGAGGTTTTTTGTATTTCCATACAAATTGTGAAATTATTTGTTCTAGTTCTGTGAAAAATACCGTTGGTAGTTTGATAGGGATTGCATTCAATCTATAGATTGCTTTGGGTAGTATAGCCGTTTTGACAATATTGATTCTTCCAATCCATGAACACGGTATATTTCTCCATCTGTTTGTGTCCTCTTTGATTTGCTTGTAAGTTTCAAACAAAAAAGGAAAGAATGTGGAATGAGTTAAAAAATACTTTATCAGTTAAAAATAAGGACAGAACATATAGGGTGGAGGGTATAATGCACGTATAGTCATTGTATATTTAAATTAAATACACAGTAATATTAAATATAGAAAGTATTTCAAACAATAAAAATATGTTCTATTTATGTTGAAAATATGTGCCAATTTAAATGTAAGTATACCATAAGGTTGAAAGTAAAAGGAGAAAAAGTTGAATTAGGTAAATGCCAAGTTAAAAAATTAGTTATATTAATATCAGACAAAATAGTCTTTAAAATGAAAGGGTTTGTTAAAATAAGGAATGTTATATTGTAATGATAAGGTTCACAAAATCTAGAAAGATAAAATAATTTTGATTAGTATTTGCCCAAACATATGGCAAAACACACACTAATCAAAGACTCATGATTTGAAATCAAGATATGCACACTCATATTGAGAGATTTGAAAACACCTTTGGTGAGGTTGTTTCATACATTTACAGTAAATAGAGAATGTACTGTCACATTCTGCATTTCATCCTGGATTTCCCTAACCTCTTAAAGAATTTCCAGAAGTCTTATGCTTTTACTTATGGCGCTAGTGGTAAAGAGCCTGCTTGTCAATGCAGGAGACTTTTGAGATGCAGGTTAGATCCCTGGGTCAAGAAGATCCCTGGAGAAGGGAATGACAACCCATTCCAGTATTCTTGCCTGGAGAATCCCATGGACAGAGGAGCCTGGTGGGCTACAAACCTATAGGGTCGCAAAAAGTCAGACATGACTGAAGTGACTTAGCACAGCACAACACATAAATTTCCCAGTCTGTTGATGTTTATGAAGTGTTAGTCCCTTAGTTGTGTAGCTTGCCAGGCTGCAAGAATACTGGAATAGGTAGCCATTCGGTTCTCCAGGGGATCTTCTTGATCCAGGGATTGAACCCAGGTCTCCTGCATTGCAGGCAGATTCCTTACCATCTGAGCCACAAGGGAGGCCCACTGATATTTACAAAGGAGGTATAAATTTCAAGTAGATCCAGGTGGTGGATAGTGCTGATCGGGTTAACTGTATCTTTACTGACTTTTTTCCTGATTGATCTATTACTGAAAGAGAATGTTGAATATGTTATTTATAATAGTGGATTTGCCTGTTTCTCCTTTTAGTTCTATGAGATTTGTCTCACATATTTTGACATTCTTTCGTTAATTGCATACATGTTAAACATTTGTTGTGTTCTTAGGAAATTAACTCCTTTATCATTATGTGATTTTCCTCTGTATCTATGATATTTTTTTGTGTGTTTGATGAAGTGGGCCTTTCCTGAAATCAGTATAGTTACTTCTGCTCTCTCTAGATTGATGTTAGTATAGTATGTCTTTTTCATCCATTTATTATTGATTTGTCAGAATCTTTATATTTAAGGTGGATTTATTGTAGACAATGAGTAACTGGGTTTTTTTAATCCATTCTGATTGTCCTTCAGTTTTCCTTGGTTTATGGCATTTACCCTTAAAATTATTCTTATGTTTAGATAACAATTTTTTTTTATTCTTATGTTTCTTAATTTAATTCTTAAATTAGTGTCAAGATTGGAAATAATTTTCTCTTCATTGGATTTGTTTATGTTTCTTTTTCCTTCCTCTGTTTCTTTCTCCTCTGGTTTAAGCTGAGCATTCTATATGATCTAGTTTTATTTACCCTCTTAGCATACCAATTATACTTGAAATATTTTTATGACTTCTTTGGGGTTTCCAATATACATTTTAAATTAATGCATTAATCTAAGTCCACCTTCAAATTATACTATGCCACCTTATACATTTCCAATTTCTCCTTCTTGTCATTTGTTGTATTAATTTAACCTATCTAAATATTATAATCACACAAAATGTTACTGTAACTACTTTAAAAGTTATCATTTGTCTTCTCTTTAAAGGACTTCTTTGAATGTTTCTTGCAAGAGAGATGAGCTGGTGATGAATTCATTGTTTTTATTTCTCTGAAAAACTCTATTCATCAGTTTTAAAGAATAATTTTATTGCATGTAGACTTCTGGATGTCTTTCTTTTTTTTCTTTCAACAATTTAAATGTTTCACTCCATTTTCTTCTTGTTTGAATGCTTTCTGATAAGAAGTCTGTCACAATTCTTACCTTTGTTCTACAAGTAATGCATTCCTTTCTCCCCTGTTATGCTCTCAGCCCTGACTTCATTCAGGATTATCTGTTTTTGGTTTTCTGAAATGTGACTGTAATAAACCTAGACATAATTTTAAGAATATTTATTTTGCTTTATGTTCTCTAAGCTTCTTGCATTGGTGGCTTTTGTATCTATCACTAATTTTGGAAAGTTTTAGGCCATTATAAATTTACATATTTCTTTGCTCTCTCCCCTCTGTTTACCTTCTAGTTTTCCATTTACTTATGCTATTGTTGTTGCTGTTTAGTCACTAAGTCATGTCCGATTCTTTTTGTGACCCCACAAACTCTAACTTCCCAGGCTCCTCTGTCCATGGGATTTCTCAGGCAAGAAAACTGGAGTGGGTTGCTATTTCCTTCTCCAGAGCATCTTCCTGACTCAGGAATCAAACCTGCATCTCCAAGATTGCAGGTAGATTCTTTACTACTGAACCACCTGGGGCTTCCCAATCTTTTGAAATTACGCTTTCTCCTTTTAGTATTTTATTCTTTTTTTTTCTTTGCAATTTAGTTTGAATGGTCTCTACTGATATACCTTCAAGCTTACTGATTCTTTCCTCAGCCATGTCTACTCTAATGATTAGCCCATTAAAGATATTTTTCATTTCTGAAACAATATTTTTGTTCCTGTTATTTTCTATGATAACTTCTTAGAGTCTCCATTTCTATTCTGATGTCACTTATCTGCTTTTTTCATTGTATCATTGTGTTAATCATAGTTAATTGTTTTAATATTATTTATTTTTTGGAATGCTTTATAATTAATAGACGGAGAAGGCAATGGCACCCCACGCTAGTACTCTTGCCTGGAAAATCCCATGGACGGAGGAGCCTGGTAGGCTGCAGTCCACAGGGTCGCTAAGAGTCGGGCACGACTGAGCACCTTCAGTTTCACTTTTCCTTTCATGCATTAGAGAAGGAAATGGCAACCCACTCCAGTGTTCTTGCCTGGAGAATCCCAGGGACGGGGGAGCCTGGTGGGCTGCCGTCTATGGGGTCGCACAGAGTCAGACACGACTGAAGTGACTTAGCAGCAGCAGCAGCATAGTTAAGAGAAAAACTGAGAGGAAAGTAACAAGGTTTTCTGTATATCCTCTGATCCCACATATACACAGCATCAAAATCTCACACCAGAGTTGTGCCTTTGTTACAGTTCATGAACCTACACTGACACTTTGTTATCACCCAAAGACCATAGTTTTACATTAGAGTTCATTCTTCGTGTTGTACGTTCTTGGTTTGGACAAATGATATATATCTACCATTATACTATAATATAATAACAGTTTTATAATATAATAACAGTTTTATATATAATAACAGTATTATAATACCATAATACATAACAGCTTCACCACCCTAAAGACTCTTGGTGGTCTGACAGTTCATCACCCCCTACCCCTTAACCCTTAGCAACCACGGCTCCTTCTACTGTCTAACTGGTTTCATCTTTTCCAGAGTGTCATACAGTTGGAATAATGCAGTATATAGACTTTTCAGATTAAACTCTTTCACTGAGAAATATGCATTGAAATTTTTCCATGTCTTTTTATGGCTTGATAGCTTATATCTTTTCAGTGGTGAATAATATCTCATTGTCTGTATGGTTCACATTTTATTGTTCTTTTCATCTACTGAAGGACATCTTGGTTGCTTCCAAGTTCTGTCTATTATGAATAAAACTTCTGTAAATATTTGCATGCAGTTTTCTATATGAACATAATTTTCAACTTCTTGGGCAAAGGAGCAAACTATTGTCCGAAATGATTGTATCATTTTGCATCCCGACTAGCAGTAAATGAGAATTCCTGTTGTTCCATGCTGGTCAGCATTTGGTAGTGCTAGTATTTCGCATTTTGGCCATTCCAGTAGGTATGTAGTGGTATCTCCTTGTTTTAATTGGCAATTCCTAATATGATACTATCTTTTTATATGCTTATTTGATATCTGTATGTATTCCCCCACCCAATATATTGAGGTAAAGTTGACAAAATTGTCTCTGTCTACTATGGTCTGAATGTTTATGCCTCACGAAAATTCTCATGTTGAAATCCTAATGCCTGATGAAGTGGTATTATTAGTGGACCTTTGTCAAGGGCTTACGCCTTGATGGTGGAACCTTCATAAGTAGGAATAATACTTTATAATAGTGGTTCCAAGAGAAATGCCTAATCATTTTTGCCCTCTGAGGATACAATGAGAAGTCTAAAACCTGAAATAGGGCCCTCACCAAAGTATACCACTGCTATGACATTGCACTTCCAGCCTCAGAAACTAGGAGCAGTGCATTTTTGCTGTTTATAAGCTACCTGTATGCTATTACAGTTGCACAAACAGACTGACAATATTTAAGGTATATAACATGATGATTTTATATGCTTGCACTGTGTATCTTCCTTAGCCACATATCTGTTAAGATCTTTTCCCCATTTTCTATGTGAGTTATTTGTTTCTTTACTGCTGAGTTTTAAGAGTTCTTTGTACATTTGGATAACAATTTTTTAATTTAATATGTCTTCTACAAATATGCTTTCCCAATGTGACCTGCCTTTTTATTCACTTGAGAGCATTTTTCCATAACATATTTTAATTTTAATGAAATCCAGTGTATCACATTTTTTTTCTTTTGTGAATTATGCCCTAGTGTTGAATTTTAAAAATCATCACCATACTTAACATTATCACAATTTTCTCCTATGTTATCTTCTAGGAGTTCTATAGTATTTCATTTTACATTTAGGTCTATGATCCATTTGTGCTATTTTTGTGAAGAGTGTGAAGTGTTTGTTTAAATTATCTCTCTCTCTCTCTTTTTTTTTTTATTATGTGGATGTCCAGTTTTTCTACCACCATTTGTTGAAAAGATTATTCTTGCTCCATGGCATCCTTTTTCTCTTTTGTCAAAGATCAGTTAACTATATCTTTGTGGACGTACTTCTTCTTTTCCATTGACCTATTTGTTTATGCTTTTGCTAATACCACACTATCCTAATTATTGTAGCTTTATAGTAAATCCTTAATTTGGATAATGCTAGTCTTCAAATTTTTGTCCTTCTTTAATATTGTGTGGCTATTCTGGGTAGTTTGGCTACTCTGGGTATTAGAGAAGGAAATAGCAACCCACTCCAGTATTCCTGCCTGGAAAACCCCATGGACAGAGGAGCCTGGTAGGCTACAGTCCATGGGGTCACAAAGAGTTGGACACAACTGAGTGACTTCACTTTCACTTTAATTCTGGGTTTTAGCTTTCCATATAAACTTTAGAATTTATTTGTTGATATCCACAAAATACCTTGCTGAAATTTTGACTGTGATTCTGTTAATAGATCAATTTGGGGAAAACTGATATCTTGGCAACCTTGATTTTCCCTATTGATGACCACAGAATAGTTCTCCATTTGTTCATTTTTTAAAATTTATTTTATTCATTGGAGTTTTTTAGTATTTCTCACATTGATCTTATATATTTTTTGTTAGATTTATAACTAAGTACCTAACTTTGGTGTGCTATGATGTTATAATTTTAAAAATTTCAAATTACGTTTGTTCCTGGCTTGTGTATAGAAAAGCAATTGATTTTTTATATTAATCTAATGTTCTGTAAATTTTCTAGGGTGATTATTAGTTTCAGAAGGGATTTTTTGGTCAGGTTTTTTTTTTTGTTTAAGATTTTCTACATAGGCAAACATGTCATCCTTGAAAAAAGATATTTGTATGACTTCATTTCTAATATGTACATCTTTTAGTTCTTTTTCTTGTCTTCATGCATTACCTAGAAGTTCCAGTACAATGTTGAAAAGAAGTAGTGAGAGGGGACATCCTTATCTTGCTCCCAATCTCAGCATAAAAGCTTCTAGTTTGTCGACATTAAGTACAATGTTAGCTGGGTGGATGTTCTTTATCAAGTTGAGAAAGGTCTCCTTTATTCCTAGTTTACTGAGAGTTATTATGAATAGGTGTAGGATATTGTCAGTTGTTTTTCTGTATCTATTGATATGATCACATGAGCTTTCTTCTTTAGCCTGATGTAATGGATTACTTTAATTGATTTTTGAACATCATACCAGCTTTACATACCAGGGTCATGGTGTATAATTATTTTTATACATTGTTAGATTTAAATTGCTAATACTTTGTTGAGGTTTTCACAAGAGAAAATGGTTTATAGCTTTTTGTTGTTGTTGTTATTGTTGCTATTGTTTTTATGTAATGTCTTTATATGGTTTTGGTGTTAGGGTGAAGCTATCCTCATTGATTAAGTTAGAAGATATCCTCTCTACTTCTATCTTTTGGAAAATAGTATAGTGAAGTGATAAAATTTCTTCCTTAAATATTTAGTAGAAATTTCCATTGAACCTACCTGAGTCTTACACTTTCTGTTTTGGAAGTTTATTAAATTTTGATTCATAGGCTCATTCAGATGCCTATCTTTTCTTGTATGAAGTTTGGTGGATTGTGTCTTTCAAGCAATTGGTCCATTTCATGTACATTATCAAATTTGTAAGCATAACATTGTTTATAATATTCCTGTATTATCCTTTTAATGTCCATGAAACCTTTAATCATGTCCTCCTACTTTCATCTCTGATATTAATGATTTGTGTCATCATAGTTATTTTAATTTGCTTGTCAGTTAATTTTAAAAATTGTGTAGTATTTAAGTATGGTTAATGCATTTGCTTTGTCTTTAGAGGCTGCATTTTTTCTGGCATGCCTTATAATATTTCAGTGAAACTCAGACATCTGATATTGAGTACTAAAAACTGTGGTAAATAGGTCTTAATGTGAGATCTTATGTTAATCATGCTAGCAGTCAGACTGTGTTTGCTATAGCTATCGGATTCCAGAGGCTTTGGTGTCCTATTGTCCTTGTTTTTATCTTCCTTGGTGCTTTGGCACTTGTATAGGTACTCATCCTGAAAGGAACTTTGTGTCTTGCATCTTTTTTATCCATAATATTTATATCTGCTATTGTACTGTATCCCTGTTGGTGTGATGATAAGGTGTCAAGAGAAGTGTTCTATGATTGTGATTAAATTTTGTTCTTCTGATGGACCTATGTCCTTGAGTTGTGATCTTCACTGGTGATTCTAAATATCTCCCACCACCAAGGTGAGGTAGAAATGTTAGAAGGTTCTGGAGTGTGAGAAATGCCATTTCCCCCCGGTAGATTAAAAATATGGTAAAACTTGTCTCATCCATGGCTGATTCATGTCAATGTATGACAAAACCCACTACAGTATTGTAAAGTAATTAGCCTCCAACTAATAAAAATAAATGAAAAAAAAAATATGGTAAAACTATTTTCTCCTGGAGAGGACACCTTTGTTATGAAAAGTGCTCTGGTATCATCATATTGCTTACATTTCCCTTCTCAAATTCCATACCTGTCAGGGGATGTTTTTTAGTTATGCATCATGTCAGGTCCCTGATCAGGTTCCCTGAATGGAACACTTATGGAAGTGTGGGAACATGCTTACAACCGTGTTCCCCAGGAGCTTCGCGCTCCCATGATACTCTAAACTCAGCCTCTAGCAATTTTGTCCCTCCCAGTATACAGATAAGCAGATTGTAACTGTGACTCTCTGGGTTTGCCTAACTTTCCAGATCATGGGGTACAAGTTTGACTTGTAAACTCAATTCTCTGATGGGTAGAAGAAGAATAACTGACTTGCAGTTTGTTTAGTTTTGATCTGTAAGGATGGAGTGATGACTTTTAAGTTCCTTACATGTCCGAGCTAAAACTAGAAGTATGTAATGAAGTTTTTATTTCTTTTCAGCATAGAGGAACCTGGAAAATGTTTTAAACATTATTAAATGTCTATTGTGAGTCAGATACTATTTTAAGCTTGGGCCATGTAGTATTTAAAAAACCTGGATTAAAATCAAGTACTATTTCCTTATAATTTCTACCCTCTGGTTCTGTTTGCCTGACAGACTTTAAAAGGAAAAATCATAACAGACACCCTTGATTGCACACAATTTAGTAACTGTTTTTAAGCATGACCTCTTAGAGTTGGAGGTAGGACATAATGGGGATACTGTGGAAGGCTTTTTTTTTTTTTTTTTTGCTAGGAGTATTTGGATTTGAAGCTCACATTTTATTTAATTAGCACACTGCTTATTCCTATTTTCCTTTCCTCTTCTGCTTTCAACTGTGAGTCATCCCAAAAGGGAAGATAGACCTACTTGCATTAGAAAATGAGTTCTATTAAGAGATAAGAAATAGAAACTTTGATGAAGTTTCACATATATTGAAATCTGTGATACCAATCATTCAGGGCAGCAGATAGTTCTGTTTTTTCATTGCAGCATTTATTTAACAGTCACTTCTAAATAGCAGCTTTACTTCAGATTCTGGTTGAGTTGTAACAATAATTAAAGCATACTCATTACTGCAAAAAAAAGCAAAGTCTATTAATGGAGATGCACATACTAAAAAATTAGTGTAATACATAATGATAAAGTCTGTGTTAGATCTGTCTACCTACAGACTAAATATTTACAAGAATCACATATTAGTGCATAAACTTGATTTAAACAGTATTGTTCACTTATTATAATAGCTCACTTGTTTAATATATTTTCCAACTTAAGAAACTTCCTTTTCACTTGATTCTTTCCATTTTACTTAAATGTTTACTAAAACATAACTTTAGTGAGCACAAGGTAGCATTATTTCTGAAAGTCATGTCAGTCCTTAGGACATAAAGTTAGAAAATAGGCAACTTTACGCTCATGGATGGTATTCCATGTTATAATTTATTAGAATTTGCCTGCTTAATTCTAATGGTAGAAAAAGTAAATATTCCTATATTTCTGTGTCTTATAATCAGAGTTGTTTTTTTTTCCCAAATGGAAACAATGTGTATATAACTAATGTGACTATATGAGTTTACATATGAGTATTTTGGAAAGAATGGAAATTGGAAGATGAAGAGAAAGTAGAAAACACTTATATCCATGAGATAATTTCAATACCCTGTTGATTCTGTATTTTCATATATTGGATCTTGTCACTGATGGTATTAATGAAATAATAAGAGAAACTTATAGCTGAGTATAGTTACCCATGTTTCAAAGCCATCTGGTTTAAATCTCACTAGATCTCTGAAGATCTTAATTATATTTTAATAACTTACTCTTAAAAGAAAATATTGGTTTAATCTGATTTTAAAAGCATGAAAAATATTTGCCAAAACCTACTGTTCTTAATTTCACTGGCTTACAAAGTAAAAAAACAAAAAAAAAACGCACACAGATATAATCTAGAAAGTGAAAGTGAATTGCTCAGTCGTGTCCCACTCTGCGACCCCATGGACTGTAGCCTACCAGGCTTCTCCATCCATGGGATTTTCCAGGCAAGAATACTGGAGAGGGTTATCATTTCCTTCTGCAGGAGATCTTCCCGACCCAGGGGTTGAACCTGGGTCTCCCGCATTGTAGGCAGATGCTTTACCGTCTGAGCCACCAGGGAAGTCCCATAATCTAGAAAGACCATTTGAAATTTAGTTCAGGTTTTGATGTCAATAATATGACCTTTCCATTGTCTATAATAATATGAGGAAGGGAATGCCATGGTTAGATAGTTTTTTTTTAAAGAAGAATAATATAAAAATATTGAAAATATGTGCTGATAGGGTAAGAACTAATTATAGAAAGAAAATTTAGAAATCTGATTTAATAATTATTCAGGAGATGGATAATGAGTATCATACTTCATTTGTGATAATGGAAGTAGAATGAAAGACACATTGCCCTTCAAGTCACATAAGCAATAAAGTGAAATTGAAGACAAAGTTGACTACTCTTTTTAAGTATCAGGTGTGTGCCAAAATGTTTGCAAATGTCACTTAATGCTGAAGACAAAAATGACATATTATCATTCCATTTTAGTAGATGTGGGCTTTGACTGTGATCATTATGTGATATGTTCACTCTATGATTTGCTCACTATTGAACAGTGGTGTTGTTTGGAGTCCACCTGATCTGAACCCACAAATTCTCACATAGTGTTTGCCACTGTTGCTGTTGTACTATTCCAGGCCTAAATGACATAATGCTTTTCTCTCTGGCAAGCGGCAAATGAAAAGTACCAAATATATAGGGGATGAGAATAAGTTTTAGCTTGTGTTCATTTGAGTTTAAAGAGCTTGTAGATTTTTTTTTCATTCTCAGAAATCCTGTCTGTTTTATATATGATTATAATGGAAAATTTGCTGTGATTCATAAGCACATTTTCCCAAAATATGTTTTCCAAAACAAGGAAAAAGCAGCTTAATACAGTATGCACTAACTTGAGTAAATATGTGATACTTATTCAGTCTATGCTCCTTTGCATCACATCCTCTTCATAAGTGCTTCTTTCCTCCCTTTTTTTATTTTGACACATCTCTATAATTTGGACTTGGTGGCTCAATGGTAAAGAATCTGCCTGGAATGAAGGGCACTTGTAGGAGACACAGGTTTGATCCCTGGATTGGAAGATTCCTTCGAGAAGGAAATGGCAACCCACTCCAGTATTCTTGCCTGCAAATCCCCATGGACAGAGGAGCCTGGTAGGCTATAAGTCCCTGGAATTGCAAAGAATAGGACATGACTATGCACACACTGCACTGCATAATTTGGATTCATTCCTTCTTATACTGCCATAAAATCACCTTTATGTTTTTACGGTCAAATCTTATATTTTCTAGAATATTTTTCCATTAATTAGGAATTTTAAATCTCTTTTAAACTGCCAACTATTTTTATTGGAATTTTTATTGTTTTGTTAGTACTCTGGCACAAAGGAGCATAGTTCTTACTGGTGTATTCCAGCCACAGTTTTCCCTTAAGGCCTGTTATTTTTAAGGCATGATTCTGCAGGATAGGAAGTATGTTCAGTCACACTATATTGTGGTATATTGTACTATAACAGAAACACTTGAGTGAGTTTTGAGACTTAAAAGTCAAGATTGATACTGATATATAAATTTGGGAGAAATCACCATGTAAGAAGTTGAGGTAATGAAAATAAATAATGGCTGTCCTGTTGAGAGCTAGAAGACAAAAGAACTGATGACAGAACTGTGAGAGACGTTTGCAGGAGAGGTTTAAGGAAGAAAGGGTCAATGAAAGAACTGGTTCTTCTTGGCTTCTTTGTTCCTTGTACTATTTATTCATTTATTCAACAAATATTTACTAGGCTGTGTTCTCATGGAGGAGGAGATTGTGAAAGTGGCCTGGTTTCTTATTTAATGCAGTTATAAATTTTAAATAAGCACAGATTACATAAACGCTATCATTAAATCAGATTGTCCTGAATTTTTGCACCAGTCCCTTGTGAAATCCAGTTCCTATTCAAAAGGGACCAGAAGCTCTGCCTTTGATTTCCTGTTGAATTTGAAAAACAAGTATGACTGGCTCCAAGTTGGCTTGAATTTCATTGGTACCGAGGGTAGAAATTGGGATACTTTGCTTGCCTGATTCATTTTCCAGTCTGTATTTCCCAGGTATAAACACCTTAAAATAAGTCATCATTCCTTTGTGAATTAGCCAAGAGACACAACAGAGCAGCAGAAACTAATTAATTCTGTTCTCTTGACTTTCTTTGGTGAAGCAAGTCATTAAAGCAAATGTGTAAGTGTATTGTATGCACTAATTTAGCACTTGATAGGGTCATGCTCTCTGGCAACCAATATATTTATTTGCATTTATTTTTTAGTCAGTACTTATAGATCTCACTAGAGTTTCCAATCATGATCAGTGTGCTGTTAGAATAAAATCTCTCTTTTTCAGTCAGGGTGGTCTTTTCACATAAATGTTTCAAGATATACAGCTGCCAATTTCAAGCTGTAGACTATCTTTTTATAACTTCAACTCAGGATATTAAAGTATATTGATGAAATATCCAGATTTATACAGTATTTGAATAAATTATCCTCCAATTAAAATAAATGAGTTAATTTTTTAAAAGAATTGACAAATTGTTGATAAATATAGTCTATTTGAAATTTCCTAATTTTGGTTTTTAAATTATGGTGTCAGTGTGGTTACTTAAAAAAGTACTTGTATCCTCAAAAGAGCTCCTCTCTCAACACCAATCTATTAAAAATCTGGTGTAGATTAGTTCCCAGCAATAACATTGAAAATGATTTTTTAGAGTCTTTAATAATATCAAGACAATTGTGAATAACATAAGTGAA
Organism: Odocoileus virginianus; assembly: GCF_023699985.2. Taxonomy (NCBI): domain Eukaryota; kingdom Metazoa; phylum Chordata; class Mammalia; order Artiodactyla; family Cervidae; genus Odocoileus; species Odocoileus virginianus. The sequence goes on from NC_069674.1 coordinate 75,446,616, forward strand.
CTAGCTTGGTAAACCTAAAAAAGCTTTATTTATTTTATCCCAGAATACATGAAATATAAATATTTTGTAAAGCTATATATCTTATATATATATGCATGTTTATACCAAAGCATAATACCTTATTATATACACCAACATGTAATGTATACTGTAATATATATGTGTGTTTATGTGGGTGTGTATATATGTACATGACATATATGTAATGTAATGTGTATATGTGCATATATATCTAGAGAGAGAGATTTGTTTACCTATTTGCAAGATTTACTTATTAGCTTTATATTATCAAATATCACATCTATGAGTTCATGCTTAACAATTACAGTGGATATATACTGTCCAAAATAATTTGTATTTTTCTATGTCTAAAATATTTGGAATATTATACATTTCATTTATTTTAGTTATAGAACTGAACTTTATGCTAATTATTTTTGATGATTTTTTTTTTTAAAGTACCATCTTTATGTATAAGGAGCCAGTGAAATCAACGACATTTCAGTCAGTTTGAAATTGGTCTACTTGACTACTGATTTTTTTATACATTCACACATTAACTAATATAATTAAAATTCACTATGTATCCTTATTCAAGTGGACAGTACTAAAGGAAGTATTCCTATCATTGAGTGCCTCAAAGTGAATTCCCTCAGTCGTGTCCGACTCTGCTTCCCCGTGGACTGTAGCCTACTAGGCTCCTCCGTCCATGGGATTTTCCAGGCTAGAGTACTGGAGTGGGTTGCCATTTCCTTCTTCAGGGGATCTCCCCAACCCAGGGATGGAACCCAGGTCTCCACATTGTAGGCAGATGCTTTACCATCTGAGCCACCGGGGAAGTTTATTCCTATCATTAAGGCATATCAGATGATATCTGTAAGAAGTGGAGAGTTTTTTAAATGATATGAGAAACATACTGCAATATTTCATAGACATAATCAAATGTTTTCCTTATATTAAGTCATGTTAGTATACAGAAAATAGCTGACCATTTTATATTTTAACTAATAAAAACAAATGAGAGCTACCTCTAGTCAATAACTGCAAAAAAAAGGTAAAAAGAAAATGTGTTTTTCATGTTAATAACAGATCACTTCTAATAGGGTTTATAAAACTCAAGGATGACTCAACTTGTTAAAATATTGAAGGCTCTATAATGTAAGTTCATAAAATTTAGACCTTTTTAAAAGATCTAATGAAGAGTTAAATACGTTTCTATTCAAGGAAAGAAGCTTGCACTGCTTATTATCTCTTTTATTATAAAGACCAAGAGAGCTTTGAATGTGATGTATTTGATTGGCAGATTGTATCTTTACTGAAAGATTGTAAGGCAGAAATAAACCTGTTCAATTATAAAAAAGAAAACTACACAATTAATTATTTAATTGAATACATTTAGAATCAAATTATGTGAAGAAATGAAAAATGTTTGTTTAATGTTACGGTAGACATACAATAAAATAAGATAGTTACAGCGTTAAGGATACTGATAAAGAATTGGAATATTCTTATACATTACTTTTAATATTTCCACAGTCTATGGTCTTACTTAGTATTTTATTAAATTAATTACTTGATTTGCATAGATCCACTATTATGCAAATGCATTTTCATGCAGCTTTGTATGATATATTAGGGAAATATTGAATAGAGAGATCACATTTCTTTTAGATATTTAAACTGCTTCACTTAAATATCTTGAATGTACTAGTTAAAAGAAAATGTTAGATTTATACCAGTTGAAAAATACATATTGGAGTGATTTAATTTGAGGCATAGACTTGTCATCACACTTCTCCTTTCACTCTTTCACCTGCTCATGTGGTGTGCATATGTATAGTGTAATGCATACCTTTAGATCCTATTCAAATACATATTTGTGTCTGAACAAATATTAAACATCCTATGTAACAAATTTATTTCTTAAAATGCCACCATTTGACATACAGTAGCTCTTTCACTGCCTTTCACATAATATCTTTTGCAGTTATGTTTGCTATGATATGGAGCTACATATCAAAATGTGTTTGTCAAAATGGATTTGAATATTTCATTGTTGAGTCAAATGGTTTTAAAATATGTCATGCAAAATATTTATCAGAAAATATAAGTTCAAGCTCTGTAGAATATTTTTAGGTATTCAAATATATCAATGTAATAATATAAATTCTTCATGTAAAATATGAAAATAGCATAATCTAATTTCTTTGCTTCTTATTGATAAACTTCGAGATATAGTTTTTTTTGGCTAAATAGACTTATTAGGTAACAATTTTAAGGAAGAAAACTTGAAATATATTTTTACTTTAACAATACTTTCACTGTTTTCCATCCAATCTGTTTACATTTTTAATTTATTTATCCTCAACCTACAGAGTATTTAAAACTGTACATTTTCAGATGTAAAAACTTGCTCTCATTTCTCTTTTTTGTTAGATGCCATATATTTCATTATTAGAAATAAATACAGAAGAACTGTAGATTTTTCATCTTTATTCAGGATTATTATGACATTCTAAGTCTTTTTATTGTGTGATACTTTATCTGGTATTAAGATGCTTACAAAATTTTTGCAATCTTTTCCATGTTAATAATACTTAAATATCCAGGTACTCATGGCGTTTCATTTAGTAATCATTCTCAGTAGGGTGCATCACCCTACAGGGAGGTTTTTTAATACATATGGAGAGTTTTTTGGTGGTTACAATGACCACCAAATGTCTTTATGACATTTAAAGACTGGAGGGGTTAGGTTAGCAAATCCTAAAATGTTTGGCAAAGCAGTCCCTCATTATGTTCAAGTTTCCTTTGTAATATATATGTAGGTAAATAATTTACTTACGTGAGCCTTGGCTCTTTTTTTTAAAATTTTCCGCTTAAGCACAAAATAGGCTTTATACATTTTGTATATACACTAAAATTTCCAGAAATATAAGTATTATGTATAATGAAGGGAAGATCATAGTTTTTCCCCTTTTGACTTAACCTGAATTAACCATTGTCCAAACCACATCACTAAAGGCAATGCCATGCTGGTTTTACCTGTCTACACAGTTAAATCAGTTGGCATTGATAGTATTTGCAGTTGCAATTATTAAACACAAAAGTTCAAATATTTGACTACTTCAACATGTCTCCCAGTTAATCATCCCCAAACACTAACATTTTGAATATCTTACTTTATTTTTTACTTTCTTTATATTAAATTAGACTAACATTTTTCTGTGATTTGTATTTAGGTTTATTATCTAAGAATCTCACAGTTGGAGAGTAAATTTCTGTTTTAAAAAATTGTATATTGCTTTTGAAAAGTCTGTGACTAACAATGGAAAGTTATGCTTCATATAAGTCTTTTCTGTAAAATGTTTATATTGAGGTATATAATATACATGAGGGCTTCCCTGGTGCTTCAGTGGAAAAGAATCTGCCTGCCTATACAAGAGATGTGGGTTCTATCTCTGAGTTGGAAAGATCCCTGGAGAAGGAAATGGCAACTCACTCCAGTATTCTTGCCTGGGAAATCTGATGGACAGAGGAGCCTGGTAGACTCCAGTTCATGGGGTCGCAAGAGTTAGACACAACTTAGCAACTAAAACAATACACATACAATAATGTGATGGATTTTAATTTATAAACATTTATAAATTTATAAACATTTATAGCATCTCAGTCAATAAACCCCTGAAAAAGATAAACTCTTGCCTTCATTATTAATTCTATCACCAACACATTAGAGATATTAGTATTAGTTAGTATTGTCTGTTTGAACTTATTGATAAATGGCCCTCACATATTTGTATATAGATTTTCCATTTTGAAACACTTTTCTGAAGTTTCTGCTTAGGTTTTTTTGGGGCTTCTTGGTCTTTTATTATTGATTTGTAGGAATACCTTATATAGGTAAAACACTCTAGATGAGTCTTTTATTGAAGATTTTATATGTGTGTGTGTGTGTGTGTGTGTGTGTGTGTGTGTGAGAAGTCAGTTTCAGTCATGTCCGACTCTTTGCGACCCTATGGACTGTAGCCCACCAAGCTCGGATGTCCATGAGATTCTCTAGGCAAGAATACTGGATTGAGTTGCCATTTCCTCCAGGGACTCATTTCCTCCCTCCTGACTCAGGGATTGAACCCACCTTTCTCTTACATCTCCTGCATTGGCAGGCGGGTTCTTTACCTCTAGCACTTCTTGGGAAGCCTATATATACATATATATATGTATATTTAAATATATATGATGTTATACTATGATACATATTCTAAGTCTCAGTTATGCCTTTTCATTCTCTGAATGGTGTCTTTTGATGAAAAAAGCAAGAGCATTCCAGAAAAACATCTACTTCTGCTTTATTGACTATACCAAAACCTTTGACTGTGTGGATCACAACAAACTATGGAAAATTCTTCAGGAGATGGGAGTACCAGACCACCTGACCTGCCTCCTGAGATATCTGTATGCAAGTCAAGAAGCAACAGTTAGAACCAGACATGGAACAACAGACTGGTTTCAAATTGGGAAAGGAGTATGCCAAGACTGTATATTGTCACCATGCTTATTTAACTTATATGCAGAGTACATCATGAGAAACACTGGGCTGGATGAAACACAAGCTGGAATCAAGATTGCCAGGAGAAATATCAATAATCTCAGATACACAGATGACACCACCCTTATGGCAGAAAGTGAAGAAGAACTAAAGAGCCTCTTAATGAAAGTGAAAGAGGAGAGTGAAGAAGTTGGCTTAAAACTCAACATTCAGAAAACTAAGATCATAACATTTGGTCCCATCACTTCATGGCAATGGGGAAACAATGGAAACAGTGACAGACTTCATTTTGGGGGCTCAAAAATCACTGCAGATGGTTACTGCAGCCATTAAATTAAAAGACGCTTGCTCCTTGGGAAAAAACCTATGACCAACCTAGACAGCATATTAAAAAGCAGAGACATTACTTTGGCAGCAAAGGTCATCTAGTCAAAGCTGTGGTTTTTCCAGTAGTCATGTATGGATATTAGAGTTGAACTATAAAGAAAGCTGAGCACTGAAGAATTGATGCTTTTGAACTATGGTATTGGAGTATAGTCTTGAGAGTCCCTTGGAGTCCCTTGCAAGGATATCCAACCAAACCATCCTAAAGGAAGTCAGTCCTGAATATTCACTGGAAGGACTGATGCTGAAGCTGAAACTCCAATATTTTGGCCACCTGATCTAAAGAACTGACTCATTTGGAAAGACCCTAATGCTGGAAAAGACTGAAGGCCGGAGGAGAAGGGGATGACAGAGGATGAGATGTTTGGATGGCATCACCGACTCAATGGACATGAGTTTGCGTAAACTCTGGGAGTTGGTGATGGACTGGGAGGCCTGGTGTGCTGCAGTCCATGGGGTTGCAAACAGCTGGACATGACTGAGTGACTGAATTGATAAAAGGAAATTATACATTCAGTGAAGAAATTTATGAATCATTTATTTTATGGTTAGTTCCTTATTTACCCTCCTTAAAAATTGTTTGCCTAGTAAACATTATGAAGGTAATCTATATTTTTCACTAGTTTTATTGTCTTGACAATAGCATTGGCCCAGAGTAACTATTGCAGTACACTGTGTGAGAGTGTATGCTGTAGGCATCGGAGATCATCTGTTCCATTCCATTTGACAGATGTTTATTGAGTACCTTGCTGTGCAAAATGTAAGAAGAATATTTTAAAAGTTGAAATCTGCTCAGATTCTCCCCATCCTCAAGGAGCATATGACATAACATGGAAGACAAAATAGATAATAAATTTAAAGCATAGTAAAATGACTTCTTAATTTAAATAATTTACTGTTTGAATATAAATGTTGACTCAGAAATCAGTGAAAGCTGCAAAGGTGTGCTGGTATTTAAATTGGAAATAGACAGGTGATAAATAATACAGTAAGGATATAAGAATACTTAAGTATACCTAAAGCCAAGGAGTGATTGGGGCACTTTAAGAAATAGGTTATATTCCATCGTATATATGTACCATATCTTCTTTTCTGTTCATCCATCAGTGGACATCTGGGTTGTTTTTGTGTCCTGTTGTGAGTGGTGTTGCAGTGAACATCGGGTGCGTGTGTCTGTTTGAACTGTGATCTTCTCATAGTATATTGCCCAGTAGTGGGATTGCTGTCTCATATGGTAGTTTTATTCCTAGTTTGTTGAGGAATCTCCATACTATTCTCCATAGTACCTGTTCAAATTTACATTCCCACCAATAGTGCTATAAGTTTCCCTTTTTTCCACATCCTCACCAGCATTTATTGTTTATTATTGGAGCATTATTCAGTCATTAAAAGGAACAAATTTAAGTCAGCTGTAGTGAGATAGATGTACCTGGAGACTGTTATACAGAGCAAAGTACATAAGGAAGAGAAAAACAAATATTGTGTGTTAACACATATGTATGAAATCTAGAAAAATAGTACTGAAAAACCTATTTATAGAGAAAAAATGGAGATGTGGATGTAGAAAACAGACTTGTGGACACATCAGGGGAAGGAGAGGGTAGGAAAAATTCAAAAGAGTAGCATCGACATATATAATCTACCATGTGTAAAATAGGTAACTAGCAGGAAGCTGCTGTGTAGCACAGGGAGCCCTGCATGGCGCTCTGTGGTGACCTAGAGGGGTGGGATGGGTGGAGAGGCTCAAGTGCAGAGGAGATATATATATATATATATAATTATGACTGATTTGCATTGATGTATGGTAGAGACCACCACAACATTGTAGAACAATTATCCTCCAATTAAAAATAATAAATAGAAAGAAGTGTTGGTTAATAGAAGGATATAGATAAATTAAGATAAAAAGATAATTTGAATACTCACAAAGACTTTGTAAAAGAGTCTGGAGTTTATCTTTTGGCAGTTGATGTAAATGAAGTTCTCCATGTTAGGGAGTTAAATAATTTGAGTTATGTTAAAATTTTAACACAAGGAAAGGATGGAGATTTCAAATTGAATACATTTACTTAAACAGGCTAATTGAGTGACCTAGACACCAACAAAAGTAATTTGAATGGAAAACCAAGACAAAAGGGACATTGATTCAACTCACAAATATGGGTTAAGTAAAAGTTTCATATGATTAACTTTTGCAACTAACCAGATACGTGGCTTGTGGTAAGAGACCTGTTTAGAGATGGTGAGTGAGAGTATATGTTTTAACTAAAATAACTAAATAATGTGGCTTACTCCAACAAACTAGAGAGGAAAAAACAAAAGTATATTTTAATGTAAATCAGAAAATAAAGTCAGATATAATGAGTTGGAAACTCACGGTTGGCTATCTCTGTAATACATGCGTGTGTTTAGTCTGTCGTGTCCAGCCGTTTGTGATCCCATGACTATAGCCCACCAGACTCCTCTGTCTACGGAATTTCCTAAGCAAGAAATACTGGAGTGGGTTGCCATTTCCTACTCCAGGGGATCTTCCAATCCAGGAATCAAACCCATGTCTCTTGCATCTCCTGTATTGGCAGGCAGATTCTTTTTACCATTCTGCCACCTGGGAAGCCTATCTCTGTGATAATGACAGCCATTAATTTGTATAGAGCCTGCTTTTTGCTTGGTATACATCATCTTGTTCAGTCCTCACAAAATAACACTATGAGGAGGACATTAGTATTAACATTAAACAGATAAGAAAGCTGAGTCTTACAGAAGTCATGTAATTTGTTCAGTTTGGTACTAACTCTTTACCTAGGTAATAAATGGCTGAATCAGGATTCAGTCCCATTTTTCTGTGACTCTAAATGCCATATTCTTTCCACCAAGAGTCACTTTGCATAGTTGCCAGTTGCTAAATTAATACTCAACTGAAATAACTCTTCAATATATGAATGAAAGTGAGAGGAATGACTGAAGCTTAAACAATCACCACAACCCATTCACTATATTCCCTCTAGATAAAACTAAAGATCTATGGGAGACCATGTAAAAAAGTTAGGAGGATAGTTACATTATGTGTATAGGAACCCTACCTTTCATCTTAACTCTATTCTTTTTAATTTCTTTACCAGAAAGCTATTGATTACATAGGTATGTAATTTTGTTTCTTACAAGATTATAAGAAGGTACTGTTTCATTGAAAACCATAATTGCTGGGCTAATCTTAATTTTACTCTTCCTTTATAACCAAATGATACATACACTTTTGACTCCCTCCCTTCACCACGTATGAGACCCACTGAACACCCCAATTGACAGCCCTGTCATCATTCTCTGTCTTCATTTCCTGGATCAGTAAGGTACTCTAATTTCATAAGCTTTGGTGACCTAGAATCAAATTCGCTATGTATTGAGTCCAACTCTGAACTTATACATCATATCTAATAACTGGGCTTTGGGATTGATTTTCTGGTGATACAGTCATTTCCTTTAGCTTCTGGGTCTTAATTACCTAATTCATATGCTGATGCTTTAGTTCCTACCTTTGTAACCAATGCTATACCCTGATTTCTCCAAGATTGGGGTCTTTTTTTCCCCAAAGCTCTAATCTAATGAAATCACAGTACTTCTAGGCCACCTGTCCTTCATAGAACATACTGACTACTTCTGTGTCACCATTTAAGATCTGTTCTTGGGCTTTCCATTACTAGTCAGAGTTCATCTGCAAAGATACCTAGATGTTACTATGTTTTGAACAAACTGCTATTTGGCTAGATTGCTGCATATCACAGGTCCCACTATCCCATTTCTTTGTTTCGAGCTTGCTTTCATCATTACTGAAGGCAGGAGATACTTTTTCTGAGTCTTTAGTTTCCCATAGTTTCATGTGCATTATTATTTATGTATTTTGTACAAATATTTTTATTTGTATAATTTGCATTGTAGAAATATGTATATAATTTTGCCTGACTGTAGAAAAATTTGAGTTACAATCTCATTCTCTCACTCAAATCTTCAGTAGGTCTAACTTAATGGCCCTTTCTATCTAATGTAGAATTAAAATGCCATTTTTGCCAGCAAATCACAAAATACTATATGAGCATAAATTAAGTTTGTTTTCTTAATAGTTACAGAAAAACTTAAATATTATTTTCTCACTTGTAAAATGGGAGAAAGAATTTCTACCTCGTTGAGTTTTTTTAAAAAATATGTATCTATTTCTGGCTGTGTTGGGTCTTTGTTGCTGCTCATGGGCTCTCTCTGGTTGCAGAGAATGGGAGCCACTATCTACTTGTGATGTATGCACATCTCATTGCAGTGGCTTCTATTGTTATGGAGCACAGGCTCTAGGGAGCTTCCCAGGTGGCCCCAGTGGTAAAGAATCCGCCTGCCAATGCAGGAGACATAAGAGACGTGGGTTTGATCCCTGGTTGGAGAAGATCCCCTGGAGAAGGGCATGGCAACCCACTCCAGTATTGTTGCCTGGAGAATCCCATGGACAGAGGAGCCTGGCAGGCTACAGTTCCTAGGGTCGCAAAGAGTCCTACACGACTGAAGGGACTTAGCACGTCTGCAAGCACAGGCTCGGGTGTGTGGGCTTCAGTAATTGTGCCATGTGGACTCAGTAGTTGCAGCTCTGGAGCACATGACTCTGGAACACATGCTCAGTTACTGATGCAGCAGCGTAGTTGCTCCATGACATGTGGGATCTTCCCAGACCAAGGATAGAACCATGTTTCCTGCATTGACAGGTGGATGCTTTACCACTGAGCTACCAGGGAAACCTCCTCACTGAATTTTTACCATAAATTGTGTTAGTACCACTAAAGGGCTTAGAACAGTGCCTATTATTGAACATATGAAAAGATCGATAAAGTGAACTTGTTTGATTATTGCTATTCAACTATTTATTTGATTTTATTCAGACTTGCATAATAACAGGTTCTTTGTAGATAGATTCATAATAAAAACTAGTGTGACTTAATCATTTAAAAAAGAAAATTAACATTAGGGTATGCTTTATATTGATTATTTTAAATTACTATTTAAAAGGAGAAGTTCTAACAAGTGAAAAGTAATCCCAACCTCTTTCTTTTATATTAGAATTGTATATGCCAAAATATATATGAGGAAGAAAGTGAAAATGTGGTAAAAGAATCATTAAATTGGTTTTATCAAAGTTGAATGTTAAAGGTTCACTATTACTTCACTTACACACTGTAAAATGTGGTTGAATTTATTAGCGTTTACTCATAAGAAGACTTTATAGGTTGATACTGTAACCTTGGTATTCAGTTCAATTCAGTCACTCAGTCATGCCCGACTCTTTGCAACCCCATGGACTGCAGCATACCAGGCCTCCCTATCCATCACCAACTCCCGGAGTTTACTCAAACTCATGTCCATTGAGTCAGTGATGCCATCCAACTTTCTCATCCTCTGTCCTCCCCTTCTCCTCCTGCCTTCAATCTTTTCCAGCATCAGGGTCTTTTCAACGAGTCAGCTCTTCGCATGAGGTAGCCAGAGTATTGGAGATTCAGCTTCAGCATCAGTCCTTCCAATGAATATTCAGGACTAATTTCCTTTAAGATGGACTGGTTGGATCTCTTGCAGTCCAAGGGACTCTCAAGAGTCTTCTCCAGCACTACAGTTCAAAAGCATCAATTCTTCTGCGCTCAGCTTTCTTTATAGTCCAACTCTCACATCGATACGTCACTACTGGAAAACCATAGTCTGACCAGATGGAATTTTGTTGGCAAATAATGTCTCTGCTTTTTAATATACTGTCTAGGTTGGCCATAACTTTTCTTCCAAGGAGCAAGCGTCTTTGAATTTAATGGCTCCAGTCACCATCTGCAGTGATTTGGTAGTCCCCAAAAATAAAGTCTGCCACTGTTTCCACTGTTTCCCCATCTATTTGCCATGAAGTGATGAGACCAGATGCCATGATCTTAGTTTTCTGAATGTTGAGCTTTAAGCCAACTTTTTCACTCCTCTTTTTCACTTTCATCAAGAGGCTCTTTAGTTCTTCCTCACTTTCTGCCATAAGGGTGGTGTCATCTGCATATCTGAGGTTATTGATATTTCTCCTGGCAATCTTGATTCCAGCTTGTGTTTCATCCAGCCCAGTGTTTCTCATGATGTACTCTGCATGTAAGTTAAATAAACAGGGTGACAATATACAGCCTTGATGTACTCCTTTTCCTATTTGGACCCAATCTGTTGTTCCATGTCTGGCTGCTTCCTGACCTGCATACAGATATCTCAAGAGTCAGGTCAGGTGGCCTGGTATTCCCATCTCTTTCAGAATTTTCCACAGTTTATTATGATCCACACAGTAAAATTCTTTGGCATAGTCAATAAAGTAAAAATAGATGTGTTTCTGGAACTCTCTTGCTTTTTCAATGATCCAGTGGATGTTGGCAATTTGACCTCTGGTTCCTCTGCCTTTTCTAAAACCAGCTTGAACATCTGGAAGTTCACGGTTCATGTATTGTTGAAGCCTGGCTTGGAGAATTTTGAATATTACTTTACTAGCATGTGACATGAGTGCAATTGTGTGGTAGTTTGAGCATTCTTTGGCGTTGCCTTTCTTTGGGATTGGAATGAAAACTGACCCTTTCCAGTCCTGTGGCCACTGCTGAGTTTTCCAAATTTGCTGGCATTTTGAGTGCAGCATTTTCACAGCATCATTTTTTAAGATTTGAAATAGCTCAGCTGGAATTCCATCACCTCCACTAGCTTTGTTCATAATAATGCTTCCTAAGGCCCACTTGACTTCACATTACTGGATGTCTGGCTCTAGGTGAGTGATCACACCATCGTGGTTATCTGGGTTGTGAAGATCTTTTTTTGTACAGTTCTTCTGTGTATTCTTGCCATCTCTTCTTAGTATCTTCTGCTTTTGTTAGGTCCCTACCATTTCTGTCCTTGATTGAGCCCATCTTTACCTAAAATGTTCCCTTGGTATCTCTAATTTTCTTGAAGAGCTCTCTAGTCTGTCCCATTCTATTGTTTTCCTCTGTTTCTTTGCAATGATCAGAAAATAATTCTTCTTTACCTGTTGAGAAAGCAATGGACATTACAGTTATTAATATAATGAATACACTAATGTATTTTCACTTTTATAGATGTAAGACTTTTTACTATTCTATACCTAGGTGGTTTAAAGGAAAAAAAATTGCCCAGTTAATTTATTTTCAGTGATGAGAATATGAAAAACATATCTTCAAAAAATTCATAGAATCAACTAATACATTTGTATTTTGTATATCAGTATAAAATTGGAAATAAATACAAAACAATTTCTTAAACTTTCTCCTCCAAGATTTGCTTTTACCTGAAACTTTTTTTATTTTATAACATTTTTCTCCTTTAGTTTAAGTAGTCTACAATGTGAAATGGATCTATAACAATAATGATGGCATCTGGAAGACATTTTTAGCAATAGACAAAGCCAAAAGTCAAAGGAATGCAACATGTGGAGAAAATATTATAACTTTAGCTATGTGCTTAGGTATTTAAATGCCCTTGGGCAGTTGATGCCTTTCCTTTGATATGCAGCTTTAAATGCGAATGCTAACACTGCCCTGTTACTTCCAAAATATTGACATATTTGGTATCTATCATCCAGTTTCATTACTCTCCAAGACTTGAACTAGACTGCATCATATATGATGAGTGGAATCCTTCATTTACTTTTATTATTATTTTTGTGAATTAAATCTCTTGAACATCCACAAATTCTATGATATTAAATAATTGTGGGTAAATATTTCAGGGAATAGATTTATTCTGTTATGCAAATCAAATGCAGGGTATCAGAGTAAATTCAAAGCACTAGATTAAGAGGAAATGAAATGCAGATATGCTGTCTAAATCTGCCCTTTGAATATGTGAGAGATTCTTAGACTGTCCCAGAGAGAGAGAAAAACGAAAGAAACGGATGGCATTTAATGTAAGAATGAAATTTGATCTATAACTTTGAAAGTCTAAATTTTAGTCTTTTATTTCATTTCCTGTGGATATCTTAATGTCTCATCATAGAGTGCTCATATCTCTTTTTTTTCAATTTTTCTACTCTCTGTATGTGTATATGCATATGTATAATGTTTGTAAATATGTATGTGTGCATATATCTATCTACCTACTTACTTACCTACCAACCTACCCAGACTATGCACAGAGAATGAATTCCAATGGAATATGAAAACAGCTAGAATCAACATAATTACTAACATAGTTCTGTAATTATGAAAGGAAAATAAAATAATTTTAAAATGTGACCTTCTGAATAAAGCAGTAGATTCCAAGCATCTGTCTAATTCTTCATTTAACTTTCCCTATTTCCAGAAGGATCCTCCTCTTCACTTGTATCCCCTACCTTTCTCAGTGTTTATCTCAGCAGTTTAATCACAGGGACAGTCTTGCAATTCTTCTTTCTTCTAGTCTTAGTATTTTATTTGTAGAGGCTGAGCTATTCCAAATAGGACCTTCTAGGCAGCCTCATATCTTAAGGATATGAAGACAAAAGTAGTATTGGCTCTTTCTTTTCCTTATATCTTGTTTCTAAAATATTAAACACTCTTAACCCCATGGTAGATGATTACAGCTTTTCTCTTTGGACCGCTGTGAAGCACATTCAGTGTATAACTCAGTTGTTAATTCATGGACTGTTAATTTTCTGGTTCATTTTATCACTGAAGAAGAAGAGTGTTGTTTCAAGACCATGTCTGTATTCTTATAGCAGAAGTTCTCTCACTTAACTGCCCCGCTCTTGCACACAGAAAGACTCATCTTTTGACTGATAGAGTTAAAGATAAGACTGTATTATTCTTTTTTTTTTCCAATGTTTTGATGTGGTTTCCAACAATTTTTTTTGTTTTCATTTCTAAGGTAATGAAAATTGGCTTTGGAAAATTCATTAATAAATATTCCTGTGGGGAATTGTGAATGGGGAAAATTAACATAGCCTAAACTGACCATTGAAATTTCTAGAATCTTTTGGACAGATATTTTAAGGGCTTGTAATTCTAGGGATAGGGGATGCCTTGTTAAGCCTTTAATTCTGCTCCCTGGAAGTAGTTTCCTTATTCATCAGTCTCATTCAGAGATTTTTCCTTTTCCAGTCATCATTAGCAACCTGTGACTATGCTGTGACATTAGCTTTTTGAAGGCTGACCAGCTTTCTTTACATGCTTTGGCTCTTACCGAAAGAGCCATGCTTTTGGTTTTACCCAGTGGTTGTTTAAGGCATAATTTCTTACAGTCTCAGCTAGTGGTTCTGTTGACAATACAGTTCAGTAGAAATATCGTAGATTTATCTAGCTAATTCTCAGTTCCATATGCATAGAGTTCCATTCCTCTTTTCATAATGTAATTCTCTAATCTGCTATATTTCTTTGTCCATTCCTTTAGATCCTCTATCTTTCCATTTAAGATTGTACCTTTCAGGCTTTGGAAAGAACACACTTTTAGTTTTCACAAACAATCCCCACCCCTCACTATTTTATCCAACTGAACGTTCCTGATATGTGCCACCTTATCTATTCAAAGTTCTAACAATGAACTATAGTTCTTTTGACAGATGAGGAAATTGGGAAGTTAAGTAATTTGCCTAAGACCACAAACACTGTCAAGTGACAGATCTGTCACTGAACCTGGGCAGTGTGCACAGTTAAACATTGAGTTCCACTGCTTTCTTGATGAAAATGATCATTTACTTTTCCTAGAAAAGCACAGATGTGAGCTATGTGAGCATCTTTCCATTCAGTACAGTTCAGTTCAGTTGTTCAGTCGTGTCCGACTCTTTGAGACCCCATGAATCGCAGCACGCAGCACGCCAGGCCTCCCTGTCCATCACCAACTCCCGGAGTCTATCCAAACCCATGTCCATCGAGTCGGTGATGCCATCCAGTCGTCTCATCCTCTGTCGTCCCCTTCTGCTCCTGCCCCCAGTCCTTCCCAGCATTAGGGTCTTTTCCAATGAGTCAACTCTTCGCATGAGGTGGCCAAAGTATTGGAGTTTCAGCTTCAACATCAGTCCTTCCAATGAACACCTAGGACATTAGTACACCTAAAAGCACCACAATTCATCAAGGATGTTACTCAAAACCTTTTACTTGAAATCACTGAATTGTGAATTATTTTAATGTCATTTATTTTTAATTTCTTCAGCTCCAAGGGATATAAAACCTATTTTTCTTGAAACATCCCACCCTCGCCTGTATATTATCTAGGGTGAAACAGATCACCAGCCCAGGTTGGATGCATGAGACAAGTGCTCGGGCCTGGTGCACTGGGAAGAGAGGGATCGGGTAGAGAAGGAGGTGGGAGGGGGGACCGGGATGGGGAATACATGTAAATCCATGGCTTATTCATGTCAATGTATGACAAAAATCACTACAATATTGTAAAGTAATTAGCCTCCAACTAATAAAAATAATTTTAAAAAAAATACACATACAAAAAAAACCTATTTTTCAAATGTTAGTAACCCTATGTACTCTAGAGTTATAAAAATCTAGTTCAGACAGGGAAATGATTTTCTCTTACCAGATTGTCATGCAGATCAGAGAATATGCTGCTTGTTTAAACAAAAACAGAGGTTATATTCATTTTACAATATGAAGATAAATTGAAATATGAACTATATTTGAGGTGATCTCAGCTCTTACACAGAGAAGACAATGGCACCCCACTCCAGTGTTCTTGCCTGGACAATCCCAGGGACGGGGGAGCCTGGTGGCTGCCGTCTGTGGGGTCGCACAGAGTCGGACCCGACTGAAGTGACAGCAGCAGCAGCAGCAGCAGCTCTTACAAATGAACTTTCTATGTAAGCACTCAAGTCTAGATTTTTGCTTTCCCATTTATGTGTAAATGAGTCTAATATCATAGAAGATCTAATTTGAGAAAGGTTATTAGCAGAATTTAAAATTCAAGTATAATATAGTACAACTTATATAATATATGGCCACTTATTTATAATATTCTATATACTGTCTTTCCTTTGAGATGAATCACACCAGTTTCCAGCTCTTCCTGATACTTCTTATCTAAATCTTCCATCAAAGAAGATACATATACTTCAAATTTTTCTTCTCAGGAAAATGCACTGGTCTTATATCTTGTTTCCCAGCTTTGTTCTCTTCTGGGGTCTAAATAGAAGTTTATGGTTAAGTTGAGTATACTAATGGGTAAATGGATACTAATGGCTAAACTTATGTTCTTATTCAAGAGATCTAGTTGCATTTTAACAGAGTTTTCTAATTTTCTAGGATTTCTAATGTCACAACCCAATATACTGAGATGAAAGCAGTAGTAATTTCAGACAACCTTCAAGTTAATGGGATAAATAACTTCCAAAATTTAGATTGAGTACTGCCCAAATCATCTGATGCAAAGACATTTTATAATCATTATTAAGTCTAATTATTAGCACTCTTAGAAAGTCATAAGTTTTAATGTTTTTAGTAATATACACTACTCTTTATATAAACGGATTAAGCCATACAGGTATGAAAGGTTGAAATCAATTTAGCTATTAATTTATGATTTACTTTGATTCTCTTTAACCATGAATAGGGTATACAATAATAATTGAATAGTTAGTGTTTGCTTTCTAAATTTTTAAGAGAAAGTATATAGTATTCATAGCATGCAATAATGAGGTATGTGAAATTAAAAGTAGACTTTTGAGGTGAGAGAGAGACAGAGACAAACGCACTTAGACAGATTGTGTGTTTCAGTGGGAGTGATTCTGAAAAAGTCATGGTCTTTTCTACAAGTTTTTCAATAGAAGATAAGATTTCCTGTATAACACCAATTATTTAGAGAGTTTGTTATTTTATTTCTTCTGCTTTGAAGTGTCATTGAAATGGAAATTGTTGCAGTGAGACTGACTAGTGATGATAACTCTGGTCAAAATTGACCTTTACTCACTTGATTCATGACAGTGTAACAAGTCTTGGTCTTTGTTAACAGCCATGTATTCAGACAGGTTCTCTAAAATAGGGCCACAAAACTTTATTTTATTTTATTGTAATTGATCTCTCTTATCTTGGTTTCATGTACGGAGAAAGAGAATGACAAGAAAAGAGAAAGAGAAGTTTTGAAAAATATTTGTAGTTTTCTTTTCCTGACTGAGTTTTGGAATAGAAGTACTTATTTTTGAAATATTTATTTTGAAAATTAATTCATGTAACAAATATTAAGATTTTGTTATGTTTTAAGAACAAACCACAAGCTAATAGGATTATACCATCAATTTGTAGGTGACCGACTGTCCTATTTGTCGAAGACTATCTTGCTTTTAAAACTGAAAGTCCCACATCCTGGGAAACTTCTTTAGTCCAAGGCAAACTCAAAGTTTGACTCTTTGCACACCTACCTCTAATAGAACTTAATTGTAAGAAAAAGTAACTTCAAATAATCTGCCTTGTATCATTACATACTTTTCATTTACCCAGAACTGTAGCTCATTGGCTAATTTGGTTTATAGACTTGTTTTGCTTGGTGTGTTTTTTGTTGCAACATAAAAAATTGCCCCAATACCAACAACACACAGTTATTATCTCAGTTTCTAAGGGTCATGGATCTGGTCATAATTGAGAGGTTTGGGACTGAAGATTTCATTCCTCCCTTGCAATTGTTTGGAGGCCACCACCCTCAGTTCCTTGCCAGTGGGGCTCTCCAGCGTGCTAATTTGCTTTATCAAGGGCAGCAAAAGAATGGGTCTGCTTGCAAGACAGAATTCGTAAACTTATGTAACAAACACTAAAGCAATTTGCTGTATTCTATTCTTTAAAAACATGTCAATAAGTTCAATCCATATTCAAGGGGAGGAAGTTACATAAGAACATAAACAGTAGGAGGTGGGGATCAAAGGAAGGCATCTTAAAGTTCATCTATCTTACTTGGCTGTCAGAGAGAGCAAAGAGAAATTAGTTATATATATATA
This sequence comes from Odocoileus virginianus, assembly GCF_023699985.2. Taxonomy (NCBI): domain Eukaryota; kingdom Metazoa; phylum Chordata; class Mammalia; order Artiodactyla; family Cervidae; genus Odocoileus; species Odocoileus virginianus. Next base: position 75,464,492 of record NC_069674.1, read on the forward strand.
TATATATATAAATTAATATATATATAAACTTTGTATATATATATAAACTTATATATATATAAAGTTAAATATATGTTTATATATATTAGTTATATACATATACTTAAGAGAAATTAGTTATATATATATACATATATATATACACAAAACTATATATCATCATTATATAGCATCATATTCTATGTCTATAACACACCACCCCTTCTAGTCATCATTCTTCCTCCCAAAGTTAATGATTTTTTCTTAATTCAGGCACTATTTATTGTTTTCATCTCTTCGTGACCTTCATAGGGGTGAAAACATACAGTAAGTACTGTTTTGTTTCTAGCTTGTTTTATTCAACATTTTTTCTTTGAGCTTCATATATATCACACATATATCATCAGCTTACTTTCCACATTGTTATCCAATATTCCTTGTACTAATATCTCATGATTTGCTTATTCATTTATTTGGCCTCACTGTACAGCATGTGGTTTCTCAGTTCCCTGACCAGGGACTGAATCCAGGCTGTGGCAGTGAGAGCCTGGGACCCTAACCACTAGGCCACCAGGGAATTCCCAAGGTCTCATGATTTACTGATGCATTACACTGTCTCAATTAAGGAATAGGTATTGTAAAGAATCATATTGCATTGTAAACTTTTAGTCCTCCATTTCCTTTTCTAAACCTTTTTCCTACTTCAGGTTTACTTCTCCTCCAGTCTTTCATGTTCTCATGGTGTCCTAGCCTTGCATGGTGTTCCTGATTTAATGTTACCATGTTTTGTAAGATTTATACTCTATGAAATTTTTTAAAGGAACTTATAGAGTAATATCTGCATGTTAATGGAAAACACCTCCTAGCTGAGAGGATTATTTAGGGAGGAGGAGGCTATCTGTTAAAACACACCTGACCAAATGTATTTACTTCATCTGTTGTGAAGATGGATTAGACTTTCAAGATTCTTATCATACAGTAGTTACAGTTGAGAAATAATTTCTTTCACAGACTATCAAATATGATTATAGGTGATAATGTGATATTAAGTCCTTCACCATATGCACTAAAGTAAGATGTGCATTCTCTAAGTATGCGTGTGCGCTCAGTCACTTCAGTCATGTCCCACTCTGTAACCCTATGGACTGTAGCCTGCCAGTGTCCTTTGTCCATGGGATCATGAATACTTACCTGGGTTGCCATTCCCTTCTCCAGGGTATCTTCCTGACCCAGGGATCGAACCTGGGTCTCCTGCATTGCAGGCAAATTCTTTACCGCTGAGTCACCGGGGAAGCCCATTCCTCATACCGAGGTGGTACTGAAATAAAATCAGAGATGCACATGTACTCTCTTGAATAGAAGATGTTGGAGAATGTAGAAGGAGAAAAATACATTAGCTACAAATTCAAAAATTAGTTATTTGAAGTGTTTTTAAGCCCTTTATGCAATTCTTTAAAGCTTATTAGTATGTTGAAAGTATTACAGGAACTTCAAATTTATTCCCGTGGAGAATACTGATCATGTTTCCTAAGTTCTCCCATGTAATTCTAGTTGCTCCACATTCTGCCTTTCTCATTCATGTTTGGTAAGTGATTTCCATTTTAATCTTAAAACCAGATGTATATGTGTGCTGATTTTCAGAAAAACAAACTGAATATTCAGTTATGGGTGTGGTAACTTTCATGTTTGCACATTTGGAATTTCCTATGTGTTGAAATCCTTGTTTTGCTTTTAGTTTTGGGAGTATTCATATCTTCCTAATAATCTCAATCAGTATGATGTATTGAGGAGGAGAGTGGGGCACTCCCTTAAAGTTAGGTGCCACGAGGAAATTTCAACACTTTCACCATCTAGCTTATTTCAAATAAACAAACAAAAACAACAAAAAAAAATGGAAGTGGTTCATGCATAATAAATCCCTGCTGTGCTATGCTGTGTTTTCATGACTAATTTCTTCACTAACCACAGCTTTGCAGCCCACAACTTTAAAACACCAGGCGTTCTTTATAAAAACATGGGCTTACTGTTAGGGTTGTGCTTTTTCCTGTCCACAAACTCCCCAGTGACTTGTTAACTGTCCAAACATAAATGTCTTCAAAAGACTATGGAAAATGCAGTTGTAAGATATTTTTGGAACCATAAAGGAACCTTCCTATTATAGAGTCAAAAACTAAAATAGCAGTAAAGAATAAATTATTACCCCAAGAATTGATTTGATACCTTTAATTTCTCTTCACAGAAATACCAGGTCTGCTAGAAACATTGAGGAATTATCTAGTCATTTCCCATGATTAAACCGAATGACAAACCATCTCAATTAAGATGTCTGAGTGATTTACCTGAGGCTAAGAGCAGAATTTGAAATAAGTAATTAAACTAGTACTTGTTTTACCTCATATCTGCTTTATGACTACTTAAAAAAACAGAATCTCCAGTCCCAAATACTTGTCTAACATTTTCTACTTTCTTCATTTTCTGTTACCTCCACTAGATATTGTTAACATCTCTTGAATATTTTTGATTTTACAGGAAAAAAAATCTCTTTGTTTCAAGTGAAATCTAGTTCTTTAGCAGTGAGATCATAGTCAAAACCAGGAATCTTCTCGGTCAAGCTTCTCTATTCCAAAGAACAGAACCAAGGTTGTTCTCAAATTTCAGATAAATAACTTGAAATTTGTAATTTGTTTTTCTCCTTTAGCATTCTCCATGATTCAAGCACAACATCTTTCCATTGTCACGGGCTGGGAATCTCTAGGAGTCTGCTGATTGTGCAAATGAGCAGCAGAGTTGAACTAAGGCACTGACTGAATAAGTAATGAATACAGATTTTTAAAGTGTCCATTAATGGGAAAAAAAAAAACAAGCAAATGGCTTGAATTACCTCACTTCCTTGTCCCTTCTCTTTAGCATTCACAAATGATATATTAAAACACTTTTTCAAGCTTCAGTATTGTTGGCATTTGCTTTGCTCCTACTTCTTGCTGGGAGAATTGCATACCATCCACCTTTAGAAACTTAGTTCTGTGGGCATGTTATTTTATGTTATTCTTTCCTTTCTTATTCACTGCTAATTGGACCAGAGTTAGACAGCAGATACCCAATCCTTTGGCTTGGTGGAGGCAATCTGTTTTTTCCCCTGGTAGCTTGGAATAAGGGCAAGGGGGTGATAAGGGTGTGGCTGCTTGTGCTGGAGCTAAGAGGAAAATCACATATCAATGATCTCATTCATAACTATTTGTCCCCACTGTGTTCCTGTTGTTTGCATTCCTCTATTTCAGCCCTTATGAATATTTTGAACTTACAGCTTGCATTTTGCATGTGTGTGTGCTAAGTTATTTCAGTCATGTCTGACTCTTTGTGACCTTACAGACTGTAACTCTGCCGATGGGATTCTCCAGGCAAGAATACTAGAATGGGTTGTCATTTCCTTTCCCAGGGATCTTCCTGGAGCAGGGATGGATCCTGCATCTCCTGCATTGGCAGGCGGGTTCTTTACCACTTGTGCCATTTGGGAAGCTCAGTTTGCATTCTATTTTGTTTATCTCTGCTTCCTTACAATGGAAGAGACCTTGCTAGGTGCTGTGGTTTACTCATTTTGTATCCTATTCTGTTTAAGATAGTGGGTTGTTAAAGTATGAATTGAACAATTTTTCTGCTTTTTTAAAAATTATATTTTTGTCCTCTTTTATTCAGTTCCTTTGTTCACCCTAAGATGTATTATAGTGATCTTCTAACTTAATTCAATTGTGTGTATTTATAATCCTTTTAAAGATAATGAAGACCAGTTTAAAATCTGAACATGTGTTCTGCCAGCCATTGCTTCTGTCTCTGAAACCCAGTGTATGATATCTAATCTATCAATGATGAAAACATGAAACAAAAATCCTCTGTGAAATATTATTTATACCCTCAGGTCAGGGCATTGATTCATGGTATTTACTTTTTAGTATATTTCCACAGCTTTGTATGCCAACCTAATAACCTAATACTTTTATAGTTTAGATAGTGTTTATTAGTTTAGAATGACTACACAATATTGAGATGTGATCAAAATTACTCTAAAGTTCAAGTAAAACAGAAATAAAAAGTGCCATATAATATCTCAGTCTAGTGCTGTCTCATAGGAAATATTTTATATGATAGAAATATACTATACATATTGAGAAAAATAATTTACTTAAAATTACTTTTTTTTGCAGAAGTCTATTTTAAGGTTATTTCCACAAAACACTTAATGGTAGATAGTTTTGTATGAAAATACAGCATGGAAATAAATGATTAGATGTGTAAATACTTACTTTATTTCATAAATTTATTTATTTCAAATTGCTTAAAAAAAGGATAGTGTGTTCCAAAATACATTTTTATTATCTTCTATGGGTAAGTACTATTCTATGACATGAGGATATAGCAGTTAAAAACAGACAAAATTCCCCACCATCACAGAACTTTACATCCTAGAAAGAGAAGAAAATGCAATTAATACATAAGTATAGTACTAATGACTCTGGAGAAAATTTAAAGCAGAAATTAGGAGACTGTGATGCCACAATTTCAAATAACAAAGTGAGTGGGCTCACAGAGAAGAAAGGATCTGTAAAAGGAGAGGTGAGGTACTATGTAACCATTTGGGGAAGAGCAGTCAAAAGTCCTAAAGCCTTGAGCTTGTGGATTTTAAAGAAGATAAATGATGCAAGAGCAGTTGGAGTTGAGTAAGTTAACAGGAAGAGCACACAGGAGACTGAGAGGTGTTGGTGACTTGGGAGAGGTTATTAGCAGTGGAGGTGGCGAGGTGGTCATTTCCCTATTACAGATATACATTTGACCCTTGAACAACAAGGGTTTGAACTGCGTAGGTCCACTTATACTAGGATTTCTTTCACTAAATACATACCATATTACTCTAGGATCTGTGGTTGTTTGAACCCAGGGAAGCAGAACTGGGGGTAAGAGGGCCGACTGTGAAGTTATATTTAGATTTTCAACAGTGCCTAAGGTAGTGCCCCTGTGCCCAAAGCTGTTTGAAGTTCTACCTGACAGGATTTATTCATAATTAGGTGGAAATTGTGAGAAAAAGAGAGAAATTCAGGGTGACCAGGATTTTGTTAGAGAAACTGGATTATTTATCTGTGTGTTGTTCAGTCACCCAGTTGTGTCCGACTCTTCACAACCCCACGGACTGCAGCACCCCAGGCCTCCCTGGCCCTCACCATCTCCCAGAGTTTGCCCAGGTTCATGTCCATTGCGTTGGTGAGGCCATCCAGCCATCTCATCCTCTGACATCTTCTCCTGCTGCTCTCAATCTTTTCCAGCATCAGGGTCTTTTCCAGTGATTCAGCTGTTCACATCAGGTGACCAAAATATTAGAGCTTCAGCTTCAGCATCAGCCTTTGCGATGCGTATTCAGTTGTTTTCCTTTAAGATTGACTGGTTTGATTTATGTCTGTAATAATGAGTAAAATACAGTTGAGGTCTAACTTTATGTATTTTTATTGTTCCATTGAATTTCTGGAAATTCTGACTGAAAGTATCAGAAAAAAATTAGTAATATATTGAAATAACTCCTTTGGCATTATATGATATTTCCCTTTATTACTCATGACTTTGTAATATTTAAGATTTGTTTGGTTTATCTTTTCTTTCCTGCTTTGAAATTTTGTCTGTTCTATGTTAACTTTTCAAATTCTCAACTTAAAAATTTCACTATTCTATCCTATCATTGATTCACCATTTATCTGACTGAAACAGGGCAGAGTCTTCAAGTTAAGGCTAAACCAGTATGACCACTATAGGGTGCCTGGGGATCTAAATTGAAACATATTTATTAATAAGCATTTATAACTCTTGTTGTACTCATTTTTCAATATTTAATCCTCATTATTCACATCCATGTTTTGTGGTAGATAAAACTTTCCCTAATCTACAGTATAGAAAATGGAGTCCATATTAGTTACTACACCCAGGGTTATGCTGGTATTAAATTGTGTACTAGTATGGAAATAAGAAGTCGAGAAATCTTTCAAGTCTATATTATTGATACACAAACCCAAAGTGCTCTGTTCACTACTTAGGTAGTCACTGTCTGTCTTCCAGAGTGGAAAGCAATAGAGCACAGGAACAGTAATTGACAAATCATTTTAATTTGCTCGTAAGATGAATAGCTACATGTTTAACATAATTAAATTTTAGACATCATGCCCCTAGATCATTTTTACCAATTGATATATAAATTATGCAATTTCTTGGCAGTCTTCCATTTCTCATTTATGACTTACAATTTCATGTGAAAACTGTGCTAGACTTATAATCAGGGGACCTGGTTTCAATCCCAGTTCTACAATTTGCTGGGTTTGTGATATTGAACAAATTGTATATATTCTGTGTCTCATTTCCTCATTAGTAAAGTGGAAAAAATAAAAAAATTTGTTTCACAATTTGTCATGGGGATCAAATAGAATAGATTATGTGAAAAACTTATAGATTATTAAAAACTAATTGATTATGTGAAAAACTCTATTGTTAATCTGTAGAATATTTTAAAAATTCCATTGAATTTTGGGGACTTAAAATATTTTGTGGAGCTATATTAGCTTCTGATATTTCCAGTTTCTAGCACAACTACATCATGCAACTTTGGCCTGATTTCCTCCTCCAGGTGTAGCCATTCTTTGCCGGTTGTTTAATTTTTAAGGTTGAAGTCTCGGAAAGACCTTTTGCCTTAATGAGATTTGGCTCCCAATTCCTGCTCAGAAAAAGAACTTCCAGTGAGGAGATGACTCACAAATTTATTTAATTTTGTTTAGAATTTACCTACCTGAAAATTGTGCTGTCTCTGTCCACTAAGAGAGCTGACTCCTAGTCCAAGATATTCACTTTCAGAGTTCAGTGGCTTTAGTAGGTTGCTTTATCCTTTTAGGTTGCATTTTCTTAACTTCCAGAAGTAATCACTAATAAAAGTAATTCTCACATTGTGTCAGTACATCTTTTGAGTGTCATGTTTAATTGAGGTAGTAAGGAAATAATTTGTTACTAATCAGAATCTACTAATTTTTGGAAATCATTTACTTTTATTTTTCAAATAAATTAGAAAATTTTCTGTTTGTTTCCCTAGTGGGAAATAAAATGGTTCCCAAATGTGGTGTACAAGCTGTTACATCTATATATGTGTATTGCAATGGAAAAATATGAGACTCACTGGTTTAGAAAAATGACTTCTAAATACTATGACTCTTAATTTAAATTTCTGAAATTTTTTTTTTCTAAAATGTTCATTTCTTAGGGCACCTAAAAGCATCAAAGTATAAGTGATATCTTAATATTGGTTGTGGTGAAATGGGAATTATTAGAAGATAAATAGTACCTATCTGCCCCCGTACAGGATGAGTGAACGTCAGGTATGATTATCGACATGAAAGCAGAGAATGGGAGGGACTTGGCAAAGAAGGATTTGTTCAGTTGTTCAGTCATGTCTGAACCTTTGTGACCGCATGGACTACAGCACAGAAGGTTTCCCTATTCTTCACCATCTCCCGAAGATTACTCAAACTCATGTCTATTGAGTCAGTGATGCCATCCAACCATCTCGTCGTCTGCCATGCCCTTTTCCTCTTGCCTTCAATCTTTCCCAGCATCAGGGTCTTTTCCAATGAGTTGGCTCTTCACATCAGATAGCCAAAGTATTGGAGCTTCAGCCTCAGCATCAGTCCTTCCAATGATTATTCAGGGATGATTTCCTTTAGGATTGACTGATTTGATCTTCTTGCTGTCCAGGGGACACTCAAGAGTCTTCTCCAGCACCACAGCTCGAAGGTATCAATTCTTCATTACTCTGCCTTCTTTATTGTCCAGATCTCACATGACTACTAGAAAAATCATAGCTTTGACTATACAGATGTTTGTTGGCAAAGTAATGTCTCTGCTTTTTAATACACCGTCTGGGTTTGTCAGTAGCTTTTCTTCCAAGGAGCAAGTGTCTTTTAATTTCATGTCTGTAGTCACCATCCATAGAGATTTTGGAGCACAATGAAATATAGTCTGTCACTGTTTCCATTGTTTCCCCATCTATTTGCCATGAAGTGTTGGGTTTGGATGCTTTGACCTTAGTTTTTGAATGCTGAATTTTAAGCCAACATTTTCACTCTCCTCTTATACTTTCATCAAGAGGTTCTTTAGTTCCCCTTTGTCTCTGCCATAAGAGTGGTATCATCTGCATATCTGAGGTTATTAATATTTCTCCTGGAAATCTTGATTCCAGGTTGTCCTTCATCCAGCCCAGTGTTTCTCATAATGCACTCTACATATAAGTTAAATAAGCAGGGTGGCAATATATAGCCTTAACGTACTCCTTTCCCAATTTTGAAACAGTCCATTGTTCCATGTCCACTTCTAACTGTTGCTTCTTGACCTGCGTGCAGGTTTCTCAGAAGGCAGGTAGGGTGGTCTGGTATTCACATCTCTTTAAGAATTTTCCACAGATTGTTGTGATTCTCAACACACAGATTTGACACAGTCAAAGTCTTTGGCATAGTCAAAGTCTTCAGCATAGTCAATGAAGAATAAGAAGATGTTTTTTTCTGGAATTCTCTTGCTTTTTTTCTATGATTCGATGGATGTTGGCAATTTGAGAACCCCCAGGGAATTTTACTTTGAAGGCCAGTGGAATTTGATTATAGAACTTCACAGAACTGGGGAAACAGGACTCTTGGAGAGCATAAACAAAACCATTTGTGTATCAGGACCCAGGAGAAAGGAGCAGTGACCCCACAAGAGATTGAGCCAGACTTGTCTATGAGTGTTTGAAAGTTTCTGCTGGAGGTGTGGATGGAGAGTGGCCTAAAGAAGTCAGGAAACTGACTGCAGTGACACTGGGAGGGATGGTGTGCTGGTGTAAGTCCTTTTAGAAGTGTCCATCACTATCCATTTGTGGTGTAAGATGGCAGAGTAGAATGACATACGCTCATCTTCTCCTACGAGAACTCCAAAACTACAACTCACTACTAAATAATCATCTACTGGAGAATGTTGGATCCCATCAAAAAAAAGATGCCCCATGTCCAACCACAAAGGGGAAGCCCCAACAAGATGGTAGGAAGGGTGAAACTACCTTTAAAATCAAACTCCACACCGGCCAGAGATGCTCAGAGGGCTCATACAAACCTTGTGCACACCAGGACCCAGGGACCCCCCCAGAGACTGAGACAGAGCTGTGTTTGAGTGTCTCCTGTGGAGGTAGGGGTCAGCAGTGGACTGCCTCAGGGGCAGGGGCTCTGGGTGCAGCACACTTGAGTATGGCATCCCCTCTTGGAGGAGGTCGCCATTAACCCCATCATAGAGCTCCCAGAACTTACACAGGACTGGGGAAATAGACTCTTGGAGGGCACAAACAGAACCTTGTGCACAACAGGACCCAGGAGAAAGGAGCAGTGACCCCACAAAAGACTGGCCCAGACTTGCCTGTGAGTGTCCAGGAGTCTCTGGCAGAGGCGTGGGTCAGCAGTGGTTTGCTGCAGGGTTGGGAGCACTGAGTGTAGCAGTGCATGCATGGCACCTTTTGAGGAGCTCACCACTATCTTCATTACCTGCACCATCATCCCAGGTAAATAATAGGGAGGAAACACAGCTCCACCCATCACCAGAAAATTGGATTAAAGATTTACTGAGCAGGGCCCCACCCATCAGAACAAGACCCAGTTTCCCCCTCAGTCAGTCTCTCCCATCAGGAAGCTTCCATAAGCCTCTTATCCTTCTCCATTAGAGGGGAGAGAGACTTAAAACCACAATCACAGAAAACTAACCAATCTGATCACATGGAACACAGCCTCATCTAACTCAATGAAATTAGGAGCCATGCCATGTAGGGCCGCCCAAGAGGGATGTGTCATGGTGGAGAGTTCTGACAAAACGTAGTCCACTGGAGAAGGGAATGGCTAAACACTTCAATAGTCTTGCCTTGAGAACCCCATGAACAACATGAAAAGGCAGAAAGATAAGACACTGAAAGATGAACTCCAAAGATCAGTAGGTGCCCAATATGCTAGGGGAGATCAGTAGAAAAATTATTCCAGAAAGAGTGAATAGATGGAGCCAAAGCAAAAACAACACCCAGTTTGGATGTGACTGGTAAAGGAAGTAAAGTCAGATGCTGTAAAGAGCAATATTGCACAGGAACCTGGAATGTTAGGTCCATGAATCAAGGCAAATTGGAAGTGGTCAAAGAGGAGATGGCAAGATTGAACATTGACATTTTAGGAACCAGTGAACCAAAATGGAGAAGAATGGGTTAATTTAACTCAGATGACCATTATATCTATGACTGTGGGAAAGAAACCTTTAGAAGAAACAGAGTAGCCATCATAGTGAACAAAGTGTCCAAAATGGAGTTCTTGGATGCAATCTTAAAAAGGACAGAATGATCTCTATTCCTTTCCAAGGCAAACTATTCAATATCACAGTAATCCAAGTCTGTGCCCTGACCCGTAATGCTGAAGAAGCTGAAGTTGAATGGTTCTATGTAGACTTATAAGACCTTCTAGAACTAACACCCCAAAAAGATATCCTTTCATTATAGGTGACTGGAATGCAAAAGTAGGAAGTGAAGAGATACCTGGAGTAACAGGCAAATTTGTCCTTGAAGTACACAATGAAGCAGGGCAAAGGCTAACAGAGTTATGCCAAGAGAATGCACTGGTCATAGCAAACACCCTCTTCCAACAACATGAGAGAAGATTCTATACATGGACATCACCAGATGGTCAATACAGAAATCAGATTGACTATATTCTTTGCAGCCAAATATGGAGAAGCTCTCTATAGTCAGCAGAAACAAGACAGGGAGGTGACTGTGGCTTAGAACATGAACTCCTTATTGCCAAATTCAGACTTAAATTGAAGAAAACAGGGAAAACCACTAAATAATTCAGGTATGAACTAAGTCAAATCGCTTATATTATACAGTGAAAGTGACAAATAGATTCAAGGGATTGGATCTGATAGAGTGCTTGAAGGATTACAGAGGTTCATGACATTGTACAAGAGGCAGTGATCAAGACCATCCCCAAGAAAAAGAAATGCAAAAAGGCAAAATGGTTGTCTGAGGAGGCCTTGCAAATAGCTGAAAATAGAGGAGAAACTAAAGGCAAAAGAAAAAAATGAAAGATATACCCATTTGAATGCAGAGTTCCAAAGAATAGCAAGGAGAGATGAGAAAGCCTTCCTCAGTGATCAATGCAAAGAAATAGAAGAAAATAATAGAATGGGAAAGACTAGAGATCTCTTCAAGAAAATTAGAGATACCAAGGGAAAATTTCATGCAAAGATGGGCACAATAAAGAATAGAAATAGTATGGACCTAAGAGAAGCAGAAGATATTAAGAAGAGGTGGCAACAATACACAGAACTATACAGAAAAGATCTTCATGACCCAGATAACCACAATGGTGTGACCACTCACCTAGAGCCAGACATCCTGGAATGTGAAGTCAAGTGTGTCTTAGGAAGCATCACTGTGAACAAAGCTAGTGGAGGTGATGGAATTCCAGTTGAGCTACTTCAAATCCTAGAAGACAATGTTGGAAAATTGCTGCACTTAATATGCCAGCAAATTGGAAAAACTTAGCAGTGGCCACAGGACTGGAAACGGTCAGTTTTCATTCCAATCCCAAAAAAGGGCAATGCCAAAAGTGTTCAAACTGTCACACAATTGCACTCACCTCAGAAAGTAATGCATAAAATTCTCCAAGCCAGGCTTCAGAAATACATGAAACATGAACTTCCAGATGTTCCGGCTGGATTTAGAAAAGGCAGATGAACCAGAGATCAAATTGCTAACATCCGTTGGATCATAGAAAAATCATGAGAGTTCCAGAAAAACAAGTATTTCTTCTTTATCGGATACACCAAAGCCTTTGACTGTGTGAATCACAACAAACTGTGGAATATTTTTAAAGAGATAGGAATGTGAGACCAGCTGACCTGCCAAGATATCTGTATGCAGGTCAAGAAGCAGCATTTAGAACTGGACATGAAACGACAGACTGGTTCCAAATTAGGAAAGGAGTATATGTCAAGCCTGTATATTGTCACCCTGCTTATTTAACTTACATGCAGATTACATCATGTGAAATGCCGGGCTGGATGAAACACAAGCTGGACTCAAGATTACTGTAAGAAATATCAATAACCTCAGATGTGTAGGTAACACCATCCTTATGGCAGAAAGGGAAAATCCAAAGAGCCTCTTTATGAAATTAAAGAGGAAAGGGAAAAAGTTGGCCTAAAACTCAACATTCAGAAAACTAAGATCATGGCATCCACTCCCATCACTTCATGGCAAATAGATGGGGAAACAATGGAAAGAGTGATAGACTTTATATTCTTGGGCTCCAAAATTACTGCAAATGGTGACTGCAGTCATGAAATTAAAAGACACTTGCTCCTTGGAAGAAAAGCTATGACCAACCTAGACAGCATATGGAAAAGCAGAGATGTTACTTTGTCAAGAAAGGTCCATCTAAGTCAAGGCTCTGGTTTTTCCAGCAGTCATGTATGGATGTGAGAGTTGGACTATAAAGAAAGCTGAGTGCTGAAGAATTGATGCTTTTGAACTATGGTTTTGGAGAAGACTCTTGAGAGTCTCTTGGACTGCAAGGAAATCAAACCAGTCCATCCTAGAGAAATCAGTCCTGAATATTCATTGGAAGGACTGATGCTGAAGCTGAAACTCCAATACTTTGGACACCTGATTGAAGAACTGAGTCATTTGAAAAGACCCTGATGCTGGGAAAGATTTAAGGAGGGAGTAAAAGGGGACGACAGAGGATGAAATGGTTGGATGGCATCACCGACTCCATGGACTTGAGTTTGAGTAAGCTCAAGGAGTTGGTGATGGACAGGGAGGCCTGGTGTGCTGCAGCCCATGGGGTCGCAAATAGTCTGAATAGACTGAGCGAATGAACTGAACTGAAACAACTGCAAAATATGGTGGTCACCATAATAATGTGATGCTTTTAAAAAATGTGATATGTTGTTCGCCTTTATTTTTATGTATTTTAACACACTGTGATGCAGACTCAAGTATGTCAGAAAGAGAAATCAAATACATTGCATTAATGTACATATATGGAATTTAGAAAGATGGTACCGAAGATCCTATGTGCAGGGCTCGAAAGGAGACACAGATGTAAAAAACAGACTTTTGGTCTCACTAGAGGAATGAGAGGATGGGATGATTTGAGAGAAAAGCACTGAAACATGTAAAACAGATGAGCAACACATGGTCAATGCATGAAGAAGGCACCCGAAGCCGGTGCTCTGGGACCAAGCAGAGGGAGAGGGTGGGGAGAGAGGCAGGAGCGTGGGGTGCGGGACTGGGGACACATGTGTGCCTCTGGCCAGTGTATGTTGATATATGTCAGAAACCATCACGATATTATAAAGTAATTATTCTCCAGTTAAAATTAATTAATTTTAAAAAGACACTGTAGTAGATCTTATGTTATATGCATTTATTATAATATCATTAAAATGAGTATACATGTGGCTTACAAATATTCATAATTCTATTTTTTATGGAATCTTCTGTAAGTGTTCTTATGGTCAAGTGGAAGAGCATTTTTACATTAAACAAATACAGACATGAACTGAGATTTTGCCACTTAATGGCTGTTTGACTTTGAACTTTAGTTTATTCATCAGTAAAATAGAAATGGAAAATTAACATCAGCTCTTTAAGATTGCTTACAAATCTCTTTAAAACTTCTGTATACTTAAAATTCCTTTCCCATATCTGTTTATTCATTAGGAAAGAAGCAAAGTAAGGGTAACTGACTATTCTAAATACACTGGGATCTCTACTTTGTTATGCTGGCTTCTGTTTTAGGGTTTTCTTGTCTTATTATTAATCAGATTTCTATTTGAGAATATGCATGTGGTCATAACCAAGTGTTTACCTCTCTTTGCTCTTCTCCACTATAACATTATTTTTAAAAACAACTGTCTGGTTTTTTTCCAGTTGTAGGCAAATGATATGAAGCATTGAATATATTAAGTCATTTGAAAAATGTTCCATCACTAGAAAGAGGTTGGTGATAGAGTTGTTTACTTACTTTTTTTCTTATTTATGAGCTTAAAATTATTACCTTTCCTGACAGTCATCTGCACAGTTGCCTAGATGTATAATAAAAACCCCTTTTCACTCAAATTCCCATAGGGCTGAAATTCATCTGCTTTGCATTATTGTATATCCCCACCACGTGGATAGTTTACATCATGTTAACTTTAAAAGGGACTGAAATTGTGCTTTGCAGATAAAAAGGAGAAAGGAATTGAATCAAAAGTTTAGGATAAACAAATGATATCCTAACATTTAACAAGAGTTATTTTAATTTATTCAGTTAAAATTACCTATGTGCATTGAGAGTATCACACATAATTTTTATGCACATAAAAATTAACATTGGTTGTCTGTGTGTCGAAAAAACTCAAATGGCATAAAATAAAAACAATGAACTAGAAAAGATAATTTTCTTCATTTATTGTAAACAATAAATTTCTATGTCTCTGAAAACACAAATCAAAACCCAAAAAATACAAAAATTTCAAGTTAAAATTGAGTGAAAGACACTAATAAACAGTCCAAAAAAAGAAAAGTACTTGAAAAGATATAATACAAATACAAGTTAAAGCAAAATATTTTACTTGTATTATATTGGCAGAATTGTTAAGAGGTTACCAAGGATGCAGAGGAAAGTTTATCCCCATATGCTTTCAGTGAGGGAATAAGATAGAAGGCAAATACTTTCAAGAAGCAAAAAGAAAAGAGAATGTGTGAAAAGCCACACACCAAAAAAAAATGTTTCTTAATCTAAAAGTTCTAATTTCATATAATTATTCTGACACTATATTTAAGAATAGGAATAATTTGTACACTGTTTATAATAACTATTAAAATAAAGCTTTTGATTTGTATCTATTATCATGGAAATATGAACATGTTGTGCTCTTCATTTTTAATTGATCAAAAATATATTCAGAATAATCTGTTTGTTGGAAAAAAGACTATGCATACATACATACCTATATACACACACACACACAAATGTGTACACCTACATTCAGCTCAGCTCACTCAGTCCTGTCCGACTCTTTGTGACCCTATGAATTGCAGCATGCCAGGCCTCCCTTGTCCATCACCAACTTCCAGAGTTAATATCTTTTCATTCAGTGTTTTCATTTTTTTTCGGATGTATACCCAAGAGTGGAATTGGTGAATCATATCATAGTTGATTTTAGTTTTGTTGAGGAGCCTCCATATTGTTTTCCGTAGTTCAGTTCAGTTCAGTCACTCAGTCATGTCCGACTCTTTGCGACTCCATGGATTGCAGCACACCAGGCCTCCCTGTCCATCACCAACTCCCGGAGTTTATCCAAACACATGTCCATTGAGTCGGTGATACCATCCCACCATCTCATCCTCTGTTGTCCCCTTCTCCTCTGCCTTCAATCTTTCCCAGCATCAGAGTCTTTTCAAATGAGTCAGTTCTTTACATCAGGTGGCCAAAGTACTAGAGTTTCAGCTTCAGCATCAGTCCTTCCAATAAATATTCAGGACTGATTTCATTGATGGACTGATTGGATCTCCTTAATGCCTAAGGCACTCTCAAGAGCCTTCTCCAACCACAGTTCAAAAGCATCAATTCTTCAGCGTTCATCTTTTTTTGTAGTCCAACTCTCACATCCATACATGATTACTGGAAAAGCCGTAGCTTTGACTAGATGGACCTTTTGACTGGATGCCTATATAACATATTATTTACAAAGTAATTCTCTTTAGGTGGTAACATTGATGAATTTAATATATTATTTATTTCATTTACTCATTGTTTTAGTGAATACAGTGTTTAACTAGAAAATATTACAAGCTGTAGTAAATTATGTTAAGTAAAGTAGTAGGTGAGGATAAAGAAGACAAATACAAGCAAAACAAAAATAATTAATTTATACTATGAATTCTAAATACCTGATCACTGACCATCATTGGTATTGTATGGATTCCTTATTTATGTTTACTATAGTCATGTCTGTTGGCAAATATTGATGAAACAGTTTTTAGTCTAAATTTTAATAAATCTATTATAGACTCCCATAATTTCAAACACTTATATGAATCTTTTTACATAGGGATTACATAAAAGATGACACATGCCAACAGTTCTTCCATCACTGTTAAACTTGCAAAGGTTCCTTTGCATCTGAAGCTAAAAGAACCTCTGATTTGTGATTCTGCATTTTTGCTTTGTAAAGTGCTCACCTGCTTCTACTTTCTGCACCCATAAGTTGACACATTGACTGCTCAATTCCCCATATTCCTTTGGCCTATTAAATAATGTTAAGGTTAATGTCTCTTTATTGCATTGTTTTTGAAACTTGGAAAGCTTCTTGCCCCAAACTATTTTCCATAAGTATTTATTTAAGATTCTAACAGCAGGCCTTTCCCATTTTACTATATCCTTGGTTTCTGGCTTGGCAGATTGGTTAGGTTATATGACTATATTTTGAGTTATCCTTTTTGGTATTCAGTGTTGACATATGACTCATAGGTGGCTTGACTTTTAAAAGATACATGCAGAATATATGAAAGGGGTGTTTTGAAAGGGTTTCATAGTATGACATAATAACAATAGAGAAAGAGTTCTATGGCATGACATAAAAAGAAACAATAATATTTGTTGAGATACAAAAGAAAGTAGAGTTATATTGGTGATAATACATCTTAACAGAAGAACATACCAATCAGTGTTTTCAATTACACAAAATTCTGCCATCTGGTACAATTCTAGCAAGAAAATAAATAAAGGTGGAGTACTAAATTTCACTTTACGGGTTAATAATAATAATAAAGTAGAGCAGAAAAAAAGTCTGTTCTCATGTGCTCATTTCTTTTGCAGCAGCATACAGCTGGGTTCTATCTTTTACTGTATTTATTATTTAAGAATTCTATTTCTTTAAACTTTGATCATGTAGTTTTCTTACATCTGGTTTTATTTGGCACTTGTTAGAAAGAGTGTATAAAAGGTTAGTTGAACATGTATACTCATCTATAGTAAAAAGAGTGTGAATCTTTTATAAAATATACATGTATAATATTTATGCACAGTTTAATTGCTATTTATATTGACTTAATAAACATCTGTCAGTATGGTTTAAAATGATTTAAACTAGTTAAAATGATAAGATGTTATTTTAATTCTAAATCTCACTTTTGGTTGTTGCTACCAATCTATTTCATATATATTTAACCTACTACCATGTATATATTAAAATATATTTATTTTTTCTGTAACTTAGCATTGATTGTGAAACAGTATAATTACAAATTGAGATTTCAGATTCTGCTCAACTCTGTGACCCTGAGCAAGTAACCAAACCTCTCATTGACCCGGTTAACTTAGCTGAAAAATGGGTTTAATCATAACATTTACCTCACAGTGTGATTGTAAGTATTCAAAGTGATAATGCCCATAAAATATTTAGAATGGTAGCTGGTATGTAAACACTTAAAAATGTTTGCTGTCCTTATTATTTTACCTTTACCATTATGTTGCCTCTGTAAGAATTTGCTCTCTCTTTAGAATAATTATTTTAGGATAAAGTGAATCAAATAATGTTATCAAAACAGTATTATCCAGCAAAGTTTATCATTATTGAATTCCAAATGTTACTCAGATGCCATATTATTTTTCCCAAAGTAATTGTTCTAGTCTTTATTCATTGTAAGGGCATTTATTTGAAAAAAAATAAGGTACACTAGAACAGAGAAAAGTAGAATGGTATCTTTCTGTTGTAAAAGGGGGAAACGAATATTCGTATATATTAGATACTAATTTAGAGCCTCTTAAATATTTTGTACTAAACTCCATGTAAGCTAAATAGAGTACCACTGCATACATATTTAATGACCTCTGTATGCTTTTTTGTTTGTTGATAAAACCTTGGATAATTAAACAAGTAACTAATTCAAATTACTAATAAAGAAACCATTGTTCTCTGTACCAACCTACCAAAGGTGATCCATGAACTTTAGAAAAACAACAATGCTATGCTTTCATACCTGATGAAAAGTGCAGTTCTTCTTTCCCCCACATTTGATAGCTTAAAAAATAAACATCTTTTCCAACAGTTTCTGTGGGACAAGAATCTGGGAGCAACTTAGCTGAGTGGTTCTAGTTCAGGGTTTCTCAGGGCCTTGCGGTCAAGATGTCAGATGAGACTGCTGTTATCTCCAAGCCAAACTAGGACTGGAGAAACTGCTTCCAAGCTCACTTTTGGGGCTGTTGACCAGTTTCACATTATCCTGGCTATTGGGTGGAGGTCTCCATTTCCCCCTACATCACTGCCTAAATATCTTTACAAGGTTGTGATTGGCTTCCCCCAGAAGAAATGATCTAAAATTGAGTGCACCCTAGAAATGGAAGCTGCAGTCTTTTTATAATCTAACCTTGGCAGTGATGTAACTCATCACTTCTGCCACTTTCTATTAAAATCAAGTCACTAAGACCAGTCCACACTCAAAGTTAGGGGAATTAAGTCCCACTTCTGGAAGGATAAAGCATGAAAAAATTTTTGTCATACTTTAAAAATATCTCACCTTCAGAATAAAATCAGTGAGTTGTCCTTTTTCTCTTTAACATATCATAATTCAAAGTATCAGGTAAGGTGCCTGTGGATGAGAATTAATCTATAATAAACAATATAAAGAGCACTATCGCACTTGTACCTTCTAGTGTTACTATTGGTTAATCACTAATATGAAATTTCCAGCCTTGATAGATATTTTTTGTTAGATGTAAATAATATGATTTTGATCCATGTAATTCCCTTACAACTGAAACATTTTTATTTTGGCCATCAGTTAGCATAGCACTTTGGAGAATATTTTACATCTTTTTTTTTTTTTTTAGAGAAATTGAAACCTCTAACCAAAGACTTCCACACATTTTCATATTTCTGCACTTGTATTTTATCTTTCACATTTTGAAGTTGATTTGAAAATATATATATACATATGCAAATATAATACATATATTTGTATATTTGGATAGGATTAAATACTTTAATATTGATAAATGAACACTAAATATTTAAAATTATTCAAAATTAAAATGATTGTTTATACAATTACCATAATTAAATGATACTCTCTAAATACAAACATTTGAGGTTTTATTTAAAATTCCTATAATTCATTTCTATTCACAGGTTTCAAACTGGATCATTTCCCATACATAAGTTAGGCAAAACTTTAATTCAACTAATGCATTTTTATCTGAGGACATTTTTATTTAGTAATTTATATTAGTATTTCCTTCTTTATGGCACTTATACTATTATAAAGTCAACTATTTTCCTGAACTGCTTGTTACTCTACTTTTTCTTTTCAACTTGGGAAATATATCATGATGTTGCTATTGTTTTAACTATACATCCCTGACTCCTTTTCATCCCCATATCTATTCCTTGTCCATTATAGTTTGATTTATATAAAATTTGGAGATAATATTGAACAAAGAAATGCAAGCAATTACCAGTTGAAATCCTTAAGTTAGGATGTCTCAAATAAATATTGACCTGAACATTAAAGTAGGAAATCTAAAGACATAAAATATCAAGAAAACCAGGAGGAAGAAAGGGAAAACAAAGTAGTATTTCAGCAGTATTATATGATTGGGAAATGAATTTGAACCAAGAGAAGAAGGATAATCCTAGTCTACAGTTCAGTTAAAAGAAGGGTTTCTCATACTAAGTTACTCAGGTTGGGAGTTAGAGGGGAGGAAACCCAGGAGCTGTTTACTGAATCTTCAGTAAAAGACCTGTTGAGTGCAACAAAATAAACATATTCATTGACTTGATCAGGTGCTAGAGCAGTTAGATTAATTGGACTGCTGTATAAACCAAGTGCTGAGTTAGGCATTTTAAATATTTATAGTATACATTTAAATATAGAAGGTAATGTACCATACTGAGAGCAGGAAGAACTATTTTAAATTTTAGATATGCTACCAATTTTACATGGTACATCCAAATCATACAAATATTCATATTATTTGGAGAAGGAAATGGCAACCCACTCCAGTAATCTTGCCTGGAGAATTCCATGAACAGAGGAGCCTGGCAGGCTACAGTCCATGGGGTTACAAAGAGTCAGGCATGATTGAGGAACTGTCACTCACACTCATTCTTAATAGTGCCCTTCCTAAATACCATGGGGAATACAATAGTTTCTAGAGAAGCACTTTGAGCACTCAAAGCTTTGTTTTCTAACTGTATTCCTCAGCCACTTGCCTTCCAGTTACTCCTGTGGTTCTAGTGTATGTCTTCTGAGAATTAATAGCAATGTTTCTAAGCGAGGTTTCACACTTAACCGTGAGTAATACAGTTTATGCCTGCATATGCTCTAGATTTGGAGGATGGTGATAATTTGATAGGAGATAGTATTTAGATTAGCTATTGTTATATGCATTTTGATACATTTTTAGCTTCTCAATAAAAGGTGATTTAATAATGAAAAAAAAAATATTCATATTATTTTGGCAGCATCTAGAGACTTTCCAACATGCTTTTCTGACCTGTGTCAGAGGTTGACTGTCACTCCTTGCTGCAGTCAGAGCCCTATCATAGCTATTTGCACTTAGCACTCAGTGTCTGCGAGCTTCTCTGCATACTCCCATGAAATATAAAGAAATTAACAGAAAATATTTGCATATCACACTCCCTTTTTGATAGGATTTTTTTTTTTTTTTTTGTCTACACAGCTGTGTTAGCAGGCAGCAGCCTCTTGCATAGTTCTCATTGCATACAATTTCAGTGGTATTTTCTGCCTGGCTGACTTGGATATGTAGGATTTTTCTAACACCCACTCTAAATGGTATGCTGGATGCAGCACATACTAGCTTGTAAGGGCTTATTGCTAAACTTTCAGAAAATTTACCGAATGGTAGTTAAATTATTGGTAGCTTGAAATTGGCTATCGTGGGATATCAGTGTCTTTCCCCTCTCCAGTCTCCACCTGGACCTGCAAATTTCAGGAGCATCCTGCCTTCTATCACAGCCAATCTGAGATCTGCTTTCTCAGCTGGTTTTTCCCAAAAGCTTAAGTTTGAGAAACTGGATTGCAAACCTCTTTTCTGTCTTTTCTTGAAAAATGCTTTAGTTGTACTCTTGCTTTGCTTGAACTTAACACACCATCTGAACTCTTATTTTTCCCTTGCACATCATACATGCCTACAACTGGAATTGTGTAGATTCCTTGTGTCCTTCGTTAATTCTGCTTCATGATTGTTGGTTTATCTCTTCATTTTCCTATATTTTCTATCCCTTCCTACCTGTCTCACCAAAAGTTTAAGTGAGACCTGAGTGTCAGAGGATGTTCCTGATAGCTAGTGTTAACATAGATAAAACTTCTTTAGAAAAAGGGTTATGTGTGGGAATTTGATTCTTTCTTTGATGCTCCAGTGTATCTTATTTTCTGACATGGCTTTAGAAGTTTCATTTTTGTAATCTGTGGAAATGGAGACAGTTGGACTCATTGTGCATTTAGAAATCCAGCCTCTAATGGATCTGAATTATATGGATCATTAATTGGGAATGTGAAAAAAAAAAAGTTTCCTTGGCACTATAACAAAAACCTATTTGAAGAGTTGTGGCCAGACTGTCAGCATGACAAAATGATGTCATAGGAATTGACTTGGATTTGAAAAGTACCTGAATCAGCCATTTATTCTAAATTTAGTTAGTAGGGTGATAATTGCCAACAGAATTTGTAGCTGAAAACACTGAATACCTACACTTTTTTGCCGATATATATTTCTCTAGTATAATTTAATGTTACCTCCTTCAACATATTATTACTTTCAACAATAATCTAGTTAATTTATGAATATTTTAAAACTATTCAAATAATTTAGAAATAGAAAGATACACTAAAGCTCTATTTACCTCTCCTCAATCACAATTACATTGTCTTCTCCAGAAGGGTTACTGCAACAATTTAATATAAATCCTATTATCTAAATACCTTTCATTTTATAAACTTAAGTAGGACTTTATTTATTTATTTATTTATTTCATAAGTAGGACTTTATGATGCAAATTATTTTATTAAAATGTAAATTTTTGAAATTTTCAATCATTATATATAACTCTTCTTAATTTGATTCATAGTGTTTTATTTTAAAACAAGTATATACCAAATTTATTTAATTATTTGCTTTTTGATGGATACTAGGTAAATTTAATTTTTTGTTGTTGTTCAGATGCTAAGTCATATCCAACTCTTTGCTATCCCATGAACTTCAGCACTCCAGGCTTCCCTGTCCTTCACCATCTCCCCATTTGTTCAAACTGATGTCCATTGAGTCAGTGATGCCATCCAATCATCTCATCCTCTGTTGCCTGCTTCTCCTCTTGCCTTCAGTCTTTCCTAGCATCAGGATCTTTTCCAATAAGTCATCTCTTTGCACTAAGTGACCAAAGTATTGGAGTTTCAGCTTCAGCATTAGTCCTTCCAATGAGTATTCAGGGTTTATTTCCTTTAGGATTGACTGATTTGATCACCTTACAGTCTAAGGGATTCTCAAGAGTCTTCTTTAAAACCAAAATTTGAAAGCATCAATTATTTGTCATTCACCCTTCTTTATAGTCCAACTCACATCTGTACATGATGACTGGAAAAATCATAGCTTTAACTATGTGGACCTTCATCGGCAAAGTGATGTCTTTGCTTCTTAATATGTTGTCTAGGTTTGTCATAGCTTTTCTTCCAGGGACCAAATGTCTTTTAATTTTGTGGCTGCAGTTACCGTCCACAGTGATTTTGGAGCCCAAGAAAGTAAAGTCTGTCAATATTTCCACTTTTTCCTCATCTATTTACCATGAAGTGCTGTGACCAGATACCATGATTTTAAGTTTCTTGAATGTTGAGGTTTTTTTTTTTTTTTTGACTTTTTTTTTTCCATTTATTTTTATTAGTTGGAGGCTAATTACTTTACATCATTACAGTAGTTTTTGTCATACATTGAAATGAATTTGCCATGGATTTACATGTATTCCCCATCCCGATACCCCTCCCACCTCCCTCTCCACCCGATCCCTCTGGGTCTTCCCAGTGCACCAGGCCCGAGCACTTGTCTCATGTATCCAACCTGGGCTGGTGATCTGTTTCACCCTAGATAATATACATGTTTCAATGCTGTTCTCTTGAAACATCCCACCCTCACCTTCTCCCAGAGTCCACAAGTCTGTTCTATACATCTGAATGTTGAGTTTTAAGTCAGCTTTTTCACTCTCCTCTTTCACCCTCAGCAAGAGGCTATTCCTCTTTGCTTTCTGCCACTAGAGTGGTATCGTCTGCATATCTGAGATTGTTGATATTTCTCCTGGCAACATTTCTCCCATTATAAAAACTCAGAGTTGAAAACTTGCAACATAAATGTCTGTATGTACTTTTGTAAAATAAATATCTAAAAATGGAATTACTGGATTAAAATGAATATCATGTTAAACTTGAGAGATACTTTCAGATTGTTCACCAAATGAGTATGTACACTTGTCCTCCTGTGAAAACTGTATAAAAATATCCATACTCCACTTTAAAACGATCAATATCATATTCTAAAAACATTTTTATTCCCATTATTAGTGAGAACACAGCATTTCATGTATAGTAAAAGTTATGGTCTTTCTAGAGTCGTGCATGGATGTGACAGTTGGATCAGAAGGAAGGCTGAATGCCGAAGAATTGATGTTTCAAATTGTGGTGCTGGAGGAGACTCTTGAGAGTCTCTTGGACAGCATGGAGATCAAACCAATCAATGCTAAAGGAAATAAATCCTCAATATTCATTGTAAGGACTGATGCTAAAGCTGAAACTCCAATATTGTGGCCACCTTATTGAAACAGCTGATTCATTGGAAAAGACCCTGATGCTGGCAAAGATTGAAGGCAAAAGGAGAATAGGGCAGCAGACGATGAGATGGTTGGATGTCATCACTGATTAAATGGACATGAACTTGGGTGAACTCTGAGAGATGGTGAGGGATAGGGAGGCCTGGCATGGTGCAGTCTGTGGGGTCACAAAGAGTCGGGCACAACTTAGTAACTGAAAGAACAGTAACAACCAATTCATAAAGGCAAATGTAAATGGTGATATGAACTTATCATTGATTTTCTCCTCTCTGCTTTTTAAGGGAAAAGGCATTCTATACCATGGGGGAAGGTAATGGATTGGAAAAATCCAATATTTGGTTGACCATTGGGAGGATAGACAGGGATGTGAATAATCTACAACTAAAATGACTGGAAGTAAGTGCTGCCTGGGAGGGGCATATGTAAAGAGAAAGATGATTGATAAATATTTAACACAGAAATAAGTAACACTTGGCCATTACTGATGGTTTTTCAAAAAGATGTCATGCACATAGTTCAAGTTTCAGAATAGTGATGAAGAGAGGTGAGGTCAGTTGTAGTTTGGAAAACACTGAACCTGAACCTGGTCAGTTGTAGTTTGGAAAACACTGAGCAGAAGGAAGCTTATCTGTGTGTGGAGAAATTGTACCTTAGCCATGAGGAATTCCCAAAGAAGTTCCACCTCCACAAAGTAGATATTAAAACCCATATTGTCATATAAGAACCAGGATGGATTAATGGATTTAATGAAAAATTGGAAAATGGTCATGATAAATACAAAAGAGCTAGGTTAAAATGCAATAAAATTATTCTTAAAAGGGAGACTGCTTGTAATAATATCTAGGGTGATTTGTTGAAAAGACTTATTTTCCCACTCAATGGTCTTGGCAACTTGGTCAAAAATCAACTGATCACAAATTTATGAGTTTATTTCTGGACCTTCAGTTCTATGCCATTTGTCTGTATATCTATCTTTATGCAAAAGCCACACTATCCTGATTACTATAGATTTTCAGTAAGTTTTGAAATTAGGAAGTGTGAGTACAATTTTATTCTTTTTCAAGATTTCTTTTTTTAGCCTTTCTGTATCCTTTGACTTTCCATATGGATTTTGTGGTTAGCTTCTATTCAATCAATTTCTGCAAAAACAACAAAAAGTAGAAATTTTGATAAGAGATTTTGTTGCAAGTATAGATCAATGTGGGGAGTATAGCTATTTTAGCATTATTAAATTCTAATTCAAGAACATAAGATGCCTGTTTGTTTATACAGATCTTGCTTACTCTCTTTCAACAGTATTTTACAGTTTTCAATGTACACGTCTTACATTTTTGAGGTTGAATTTATTCCTAAGTAATTTATTCTTACTGATGCAATTGTAAAAAGAATCATCTTTAAATTTTCCTTTCTGGGTTTATTTATTGTTACTGGAAAAAATTAAACTTTTTTTCTATTAATTGTGTATCCTGTACTTTTGCCAAGCTCATTTCCCAGTTGTTTTGTGTTTAAGCGTGTGTTTGTTTTTTTAGAATGTTAAGCATATGAGATCACATGATCTGTGAATATAGAAGCTTTCACTTCTTTTCTTCCAATCTGGATGCCTTCTATTTCTATTTCTTACCTAATTTCCCTAACTAGAAAATTCAATAGAGTGTTTTAATAAAGTAGTAAAAGTGGAAATCTTTGTTTTGTACCTGATCCTTGGGGAAATTTTTCAGTGTTTCACTGTTGAGTATGATGTTAATGTAGATTTTTAATGAATGCCACATATTATATTGAGCAAGTTCCCTTCTGTTCATAATTTGTTGAGTATTTTTTTCTATGTGTGAAAGGATGTATGTTTTTTTATCAAAAGCCTTTTCTGTGTCAGTGAGATAATCATGTTGATTTTTAGACTTTGTTCTACTAATAACATGTATTATGTTGATTAATTTTCATATAACAAACCACCCTTGCATTCCTACAATAAACTTCAGTTGATCATGATGTATCATCCTTTAGCTATATTTTTGGATTCAGTTTCCCAGAATTTTATTGAAGAATTTACATCTACATTCATAAGGGACATTAGCTTGTAGTTTTCTTGTGATGTCTTTGGCTGGCTTTGGTGTCAGGATGATCTTGGTCTCATAGAATGAGGCAGGAAGTTTCAATTTTGTTGTTCTGAAAAAGTTTGAAAAGGATTGATGCTGATTCTCTTCAAGTGTTTGGTAGAATTCCCAGTGATGCTATCTGGTCCTCCACTTTTTTTAATTCAAGTGTATTTTTGTTATAATTTATTTACTTGTTACAAGTCTATTCATATTTTCTATATCCTTTTGAGTCAGTTTTGATAGTTTTTGTGTTTATAAGATTTTTTCCATTTCATCCAGGTCATCTAATTTGTTGGCTGCTTCAAGATCAGCAGAAGATGAGAACTTAGCATCACATAAGGTCTTTCCTGAGCTTGCAAACAGCTCTAAACATGCATGTGACTTTCCAGGTTCCCAGGAATATGTTGGAGTTTTTCAAAGCCCTTAATGATATATCATTCCTCAGCCTTTTCTCCTAAGCATATTGATTATTCTGTTACTTAATCAATTATTATTTATTTCCTCTGGCAGCAGCACCTAAGAAATTAAAATTAACCTATAAGTATTTTTGAAAAATGACCACCCACTGCCCTCTGGAAGAAACTTTAGCACTGGAATAGTTCTAAATCAGATGTTAAAAAAAAAAAAAAGTTAACTCTTTTGAGCTGTTCTTCCAAGGAGCTACCAGTCAGATCAGAATAAAAAATTAATTGATTCCTTATGAATGAGGTTCATTGGGGTCCTGATTCTTTCAATACCAGAAGTGTGGACTGTTATTTTTTTACTATTATTAGGCACAGGAGTGGAAGATGGGACTAAATGCCAAATTTTTACTGCTCTTACTTGGAATCAGCTGTTTTCTTGAATGGGTATTACCTTTGTTACTGTGAGCTTTCGATAAATTTCAAGAGGTCTGTTGATTCAGACAGATTTTGCCCTTTCTAAAATTACTTTCGTGGAATTGTATTTTGGAGGTCCCTTCTCTGACAGTTTGGTGATGTCACTCATTCAATTTTGAAGCCCTAGCAACTTAACAAACACAATAAATGTTGGTTGGTTGAATGAATACTTTAACACATGAATAAATTTCAGGTGGCACAACACTTCATGTAAAAAAAAATGAGTTCTTTATAAGCTAAATAATATTTCAATGAAATAGGAAGTAAGACATAAAGTTACTTACTTACCAACATTTTAATTCCTAAAATGATAGTTTCCATGAAGTCTGCATATTTTCAAGGCTGTCATTATGTATTGTTCTGACAATACAAAACCAGTTGTACAGTTATGTTCTGTTGCATAGATATTCCTAAAATCTATTTATAAATAGCATGAGGTCAATACAATAGGAAACATAAGAAAACATGGTCAATTCTTAAAAATGAAAAGAGAAGGCTAAGTCATGCATAATCCAGCAAAAGGAAATATAGCTGTAAACTTGAAGCATACAATTGAAAATAAATTCTGGCAAGAGTTTAAAGAGAAGGTTTATGCAGTGAGCATGATACTAAAAATATTGTTTTATATTTTTAAAGCTCACTAATCCTATTAAAAGTATTGGTGAAGACACTTCTAGGAGGTATACAGATATCTCAAAATAAATCTATCTATTGTGTAGCTATCTTGGTACCTATAAAATTTATATTCAGATTAAATAGTTGATTGTTTTTGCTAGAAAGAACAACAACTTTGGTATAACTAAGTTTTCCCATTTAATACCTTTATGATATTAGGCAAGACATTTAGTTTCTTAGTTGGTAAATCATTTTATATTTAATATGGAGATAAAGATAATTTATGAGATTGATGTAAATAGTGAATGCAACTGAGAATGGAAAAACATTGCCTGACATAGAAGACACTCAAAAAATCTTTCATTTTTATTTTTCAAACTGAAATAATATATCTATTACATTTTTGATTTGTACTAGTTGAATTTTTCCAATCTCAACTGATAAAATTCTTTGTACTATCTAATAAATATTATTTGACAGTTTTGTTTTTTTGCCTCTTTTCCCTGAACGATGGTAAAATATGAATACCATAAATAATGTGGAAAGAAAGAAGGGACTTATCACAGCAAGAAAATGCAGTGGTGGTTAACATCTGGATACCATGCCTGAAAAAAATATTTTAAATATTTATTTTATCTATTAATTTACTTTTTTGTTAAAGATACGTGATTGAAAGTATTCTAGTAGTTTCTGTTGTGCAACACAGTGATCGAACAGGCACAATACAATGTCATTGACTATAGGCCTTGTGCTGCACATAGCGCCTCTGAGACATTCTTTTATAACTAGTAGTCGGTGCCTCTTAACCCTCTTCACCTATTTCACCCCCCCATTCCCTCTCCTCTGGCAACAACTAGTTTGTTCTTTGTGAGTGTTTCTGTTTTGTTTTATTTATTCATTTGTTTTGTTTTTTTAGATCTCACATGTAAGTGAAAGCATACAGTATTTGTTTTTCTCTGTTTGACTTAGTAAAAATATATTTGGAAAGACTAAAATATGAATGTTTGAAATATGATTACTTTCAATGTTTTATACAATTAGAGTCTTCTAAGAATCAGTTTTTTAACTGACAAATAAGACTATGTAACCATGTAATAAACTTGGCACCGATAGTAATGGATGAAGTCTGATTTTAGTTGAAAACGTTATAAACTGTGAAAAATTCTTTCAAGGCTAATTTTGACTATATAGTCACTATTTGAAAACTCCTAGTTTCCTAACTGGAGAAGGCAATGGCACCCCACTCCAGTACTCTTGCCTGGAAAATCCCATGGACGGAGGAGCCTGGTGGGCTGCAGTCCGTGGGGTCGCTAAGAGTCAGACACGACCGTGGGGTCGCACAGAGTCGGACACGACTGAAGCGACTTAGCAGCAGCAGCAGCAATTTCCTAACAATAGAGATCTGCCTGCTCTCAAATCAAAGCATGGAATCATTATTCCATCATTCAAACATAACTTGATGAAGGTTCTTTTATTGTTTTTCATTCTGTAATGGATAAGCCATATTCTTATTATCATTATTGGTCCTGTGATGTGCTACATTAAAAGGCTTAAAATCATTGAAATGTAACATCCACCCCCTATCAATTGTTGCCTAGAATATATGATCAAAGGAATAGATAATACACTTAAATGGAATATCATTATACTTATAGTCAATCTTACTGGCAGTCTTCTGCAAATCTAATTTAATAACTCAGGAAGAGATATTTTTGTGTTGCTCCTATATTGGTCTAATATGGTTGATACTGACATATCAAGGAACTCTCTCTACACTGTTTCTGTTCCTGGAAGCCTCATATTTAATGCAATGGAAAAATTGAGAGGATAAACAATTTAAAGGCAATACCTGCCCACGTAAGGAAGCAGCATCTTGTTTTATGCATATGAGAAGCAGCAGCAGGAGCATCTAATCAGATGCCCTTCTTATGTTCCAGTTTTGCCCTTCACTATATTGTGAGAAAGTCTAAAACTATGCTTGTGGAGGTAGCTGATAAATAAATTAAGTGCTGGGTTGAAATGAGTGAAAGAAATAATACTCGTGCTTTTCACACAGTGGTAATTAAGATAATTAAGACCATCCCCCTAAATGTATAAGGAAGTTGGAGAGCGAAGCAATTAATATTTATAGTTCTAGATTATAAAAATCCACTCAGGTAAAGCTTCCCTGGTGGCTCAGTGGTAAAGAACCTGCCTGCCAATGCAGGAGATGTGGATTCAATCCCTGGGTTGAGAAGATCCCCTAGAGTAGGAAATGGCAACCTAATCCAGTATTCTTGATTGGGAAATCCCATTGACAGATGAGCCTAGCAGGCTAATCAGACCATGGGTTAGCAATAACTAAACAACAGCAACAAAAGCCTCCATTAGGCCCAAAGCAGCTGAAATAAATTTATTTGATTGTATCCTATGTAGTGAGTACTGTGGGTATGTTAACCCCTCTAGTGTCCTCTTTTAAATTTAAATATGTCACCTTTAAATAGAAGGATCAGATGTGACATTTATGTTTGTTTATTAACTAACTGTACCCTGGCTGAAACCTACTCATACAAATATGTTTTAATAAAACAGCAAGAGAGCCACATACATAAAGAACAGACTTTTAGACTCAGTGGGAGAAGGAAAGGGTCGGATGATTTGAGAGAATAGCATCGAAACATATACATTATCTTATGTAAAATAGATGACCAGTGCAAGTTCGACTCATGAAGTAGGGCACCCAGAGCTGGTGCTCTGGGGCAACCCAGAAGGACAGTGTGTAGACGGAGGTGGCAGGCTTGGGGGACTTCAGGCTGGGGGGACACATGTATACCTGTGGCTGGCTCATGTTGATGTATGGCAAAAAATCCATCATGATATTGTAAAGTAACTATCCTCCGATAATAATTAAGTAATTAAATTAAAATTTTTATTAGCTTTTGTCAAGTGCTGTATGCTGTGCTAAGTTGCTTCAGTCATGTCTGACTCTTTGTGACCCCATGGGCTACAGCCTGCGAGGCTCCTCTGTTCATGGTATTCTTCAGCCAAGAATACTGGAGTGGGTTGCCATGCCCTCCTCCTGGGGATCTTCCCGACTCAGGGATCGAACCCACGTCTCTTGCATCTCCTGCATTGGCAAGTGGGTTCTTTACCACTAGCACCACCTGGAAGCTTTCGTCATAGTTGTGGAATAAAAACCATGATATTTGAAACTTGCTAGATAAGTGATTACAGAGATTCATGAGAATAGAGGGGATAGGTTGATTTTTTGGAGAGGAGAGTAGCCTGAAGTTGTTAGTATAATTAGTTGAATACAACTGAAGTCTAAAAGGCTGCTTGAATATGAATAAGTGTTTGTTTGTTTGTTTTTAATATGATTTGGTACCCAGGAAGTACAAAGCTTCTCTTCTAAGTGATTATTTCTTTTTCTTTTTTATCTGGCAGCTATTGTTGGTTCTTCAAGGGTAGGAGAATATGTATATTAGATTGTTCAGAGTTACATTACTTTCCTTTCTTATTACAAGCCTGCCACATGATCGCTTTATTGAAAATGTCCATTATCTCCTTTTTTCTTAGGACTTTTCTGAATATTAATCCAAACTTCTTCATCTGCTTACTTCCAAAAATTTTACAAGTACTGCAATGAATGTGATATTGTTTTTCTACCCTAGCATTTAATAATTTGTGCTTATGGTTCAACATTTCTTATCTCTATCTCTTTCAGTCTCTGGTTTTGAAACTGGGGTGCAATCTCTTTAAATAAAATAGGGATATTATTACATCAGCAAAATATTGACATTTCCATTGTGAATCACAATGCCTCTAGGAATCAGCCAGATGCTGATTGTAGTGATTTCAGAGTTGCACCATATGTAAAGAAGCAAAGCAAGTGCCAGATGATTCATAATTATGCAGAAATATTCAGGTAATATTGCTATATCAGCTAGGACAGAAATAGTTCCAAAAGAATCTAATTATTTATCTATCTATCGTCTATCTATCCACCTCAGAATGAAAGAAAGGTTTATTATAAGGAACTGGCTTATGTGATTGGGACAGGGTAGGGGGGCTGACTAAGAACATTCAAAATCAGAGTAGGCTGTCCGGAAGGGCAAGCTGGAATTCTTTGGCAGGAGCTGATGCTGTTGTCCATAGATAAAGTTTCCTTTTCAAAGAAACCTCAATTCTGCTCTTATATTCTGTCAAGACCAAGCACTCCCAGATAATCCAAGATGATCTCCTTTAAGGTCAAGTGATTTTTAATGGTAATGATATCTAAAAAAAAGTGCCTTTACAGCAACACCTAGAATAATGTTTGATTGAGTAACTGGGTAGTCATAGGCTTTCCAGGTTGAAAGATTAAATTAGCCATCAAAGTTGCCAAATTTGCTTTTTTTAAAGAAAAACCTAAAATCCTGACTTTTAAAAATGTCAAATAATCTTATTTTTAAATGTTTCAGTTTTAAATGAAACACAATATTTTCATTTCAAATCAGATGACAAACTCTCTTTATTTGCTCAGGACTATGATTTTTACTGGGGCATTAAGACTTGCAGTGCTAAACCTGAAATTGTCCAAATTGAGCAAACTAAGATGATTGGTCATCCACTTTCAAACAAACAAAATTTATGTATTTTGAGATTGTCTCTTTGAATTTAAGGCCATCCTAAATTCCCAGAAGATAAAGAGGTGCCAGTGCAACTAAGTAACCCTGAGCAGATGTTATCAATTATCTGTTCCAGCCCATCTTGGGAACACAAGGTGTTTGCATCAGTAACATTTTCACTGGACCAAGATTATATCAGTCAAGGCAAGGGATGAGAGTTAGGGAGTATAAGTCCCTAGTGGAATATTTATTAGAAATTCCATGGAGGTACATTTAAGGAAAAATTCCCACTTGATTCTAGTATGTATTTCTGTTTTCAGGGGGGCAAAGTGAAGTAGTATGCTATGGAAATACATGGTCTTACAAAGTTATTAAGGCCATCACTAAAGAAAGTTAAATCTAGCATGAGAACTGAAGAGTGAGGATAGAGTTCTACATGTGAAAACTTAGAGGGAAAATGGAAATGAGAGAGCATATGACCTACTTTGATAATATATGTCTCAACAATATTTGCATCTTCTGAATACAATGTGAATTTTCTTGGTTGGTTATAAAAACATCTTTGGATGTAGGCTGATAAGATAATATCAAGCTCAGTTAAATAATATAAATTTTATAGGGTATTAAAAATACATGTTCCAAATACAAGATGCCTTGATGAACTCAGTATATTCAACTTAAGACTGATTTCTATGTAAGAAAGCTTGAAGATTTAACCCAAACACATGCTTCAGTAAAAGGCTACCTTTTTTTCTGTAAGTAGATGCATTACCACCTAAATGGACATGGGAGAAGCATTCAAAATTCATTAGATGCACTTTCTTTGATTTTTGAAATAATAAGTAATCCTAATTTGGGAGTTATTTTTTTATTTTTAGATATATATTTTGAACTTGGCTGTGTTGATTCTCTGTAGAACAGAAATCTAAGCCTCATTTCAATGTAATTTGTTTGTCCTTATCTTGTGTATTATTAAATTAATCCACAGAATAAATATCCTAAGAAATATCTAGAACTTTAATTGATTCTTTTGTCAATAAGCATTACTATGTTGTCTGGTTCTTCTGTGAAGTCTGCACAGACTTATTTACTTTATAATGGCTTTCTATGTTCTGGAAAAGGCTCTCTCTTATTTATAAAACTTATTTGGAAAATAAAATGTGAAGAAAACATAGTTGTAAGATAGCCCAAAATGTACTACTTTAAATGCTTAACTAAATTCAAATTAATAGTTGTTATGCTTAGGACTATGTGAACTTTTAATTGTTTCAGCAATATCAAAAAATTGTCAAAAATTACAAAATAAAACATATGCCAAAGATATGAATGCAAAACTGACAGAAGAAGGGGAATCCATAATCAAGTCTTTGGGTATTAGAAATGACAGTTTGGGAACTGAAAGTGAATTTTGTTCCAGTGTTCTTTATGCTGCCTTGCATATGAATGATTCCATTATTTTTTGAATTTATAATTGAATTAACTGTGGATTAATGATCAGATTGAAGATAATTTTAACTTTTTAATGGTATTTCTCTAGACATATCAGTTTGCTGCTGCTACTTAAAACCAGTAAGAAATTTGATATCTTTTCTGATATAGGCTTTGTATAGTATAATGAGCTCATTTTATAGTCCATGCCAAAACATTATTCAGTATCACAGTAGACTCTCAAGGGGTAGTAAGAGTACAGCATGAAGCCATGTATAAATCATGCTTTTTTAAGAATTCTTTTTCTCTGGTGTTATAATCAAGACATATGGGATACATTTAGATCTAGTTTGCTTTTAGTAAAACTTGTCTCATTTTGACAACTGTTGAAAGCAGGCACCATTCTTATAATTAAAAGCTGTTTATTGTTCCCAGTTGTAATGAACAATTGATACAAATAATTGTCTTTGTTTCTAGTAACTAGAAGTTGTATATCATTACAAATGAAAGAATCTCATTTTTAGAGTTGTATTCTATTACTAGAATGACTTCTCTTCAGCAAGTTAAAATCTTTAGATGAATATATTATTAATGGCTTTAGAAGCCAAATCACACATGGAATATTGTGTATTATAAAGTGAATTCATCAAAATACAGATGAATTGGTTAATTAATTAGTACTAAACAATTATTTAACCTTAATAAAGTCCTTAGCAGCTATGGAATTCAAACCTATGCCCCCAAAGGAACTAGAATCTTAATCCAGCGCCTTAGACTGCTCGACCACACTAACTGCTCAAAACAGCAGAATAACCTCTGTTTGTTTCCAGCACAAACCATTCAATAGCAAAGTAATCCAAGTCTATGCCCCAACCACTAATGCTGAATAAGCTGAAGCTGAATGGTTCTATGAGGACCTATAAGCCCTTCTAAAACTAACACCAAAAAATATGTCCTTTTCATCATAGGGGACTGCAACGCAAAAGTAGGAAGTCACGAGATACCTGGAGTAACAGGAAAGTTTGGCCTTGGAGCACAAAATGAAGCAGGGCAAAGGCTAACAAGATTTTGCCAAGAGAACACACTGGTCATAACAATCACCCATTTCCAACAACACAAGAGATGACTCGACTCTACACATGGACATCACCAGATGGTCAGTACTGAAATCATATTGATTAATAATAAAAATGCTTGAAAGGAAATTATATAGTGTGTGTGTGTGTGTGTATATATATATATATATATATATATATAAAATGCATACTGTGAACTATAGGTTATATCTAGTCTATTAGAAAGAGGTAAATCATTAGCCTACATGAGTATGCATCTACTCATACTAGATACTTTGTCAGTCTAGACAATCAAGTCTTTAATATGCTCCAACTGTAAGGAGCTCTTCCTTGAAAGTTATAGCAATGCTTTAAATATGTTCAGATTCTTTTAGTGTAAAGTTTGTTTTGAAATAATGTGCAATAATGTATTAGACTATTTGGCATAAAAATGATTGTTTATATAATGGATATATTTTCTTTATATAAAGACCCCAAATGAATTTAATTTTAAATTGCATTGTGGATTGTTTTTTTTTTTTTTTTTGGTATATGCGATTAGGAAGACAACACAAAGTATGATGATAAAAAAGAGCTGAAACATCTTAAAGTATTGTAATTTCTCATTACTCCACTTTTTGAAATTTTTCATCATTCTCTGGTAAATCCTTTTGAATTTCTAGAGTAGGATGAAAGCTCTAAAAACTGCTGTATTAAATATAAAGAGTCATTCTGAAGTAATCAATCTTATAGAAAAGATTTAAAGTTTTAAATTAGGAGTTAGTGACTAAAATTTTTAAAAATTCTATAAATGTTGACTATCTTTTATAGCTGTTCATGTTAAGATTTATACATTTAAGCTATTTGAATTTTAATGTTTAGTTTTACTTGGAAATTTTTTGCCTCCTGATGTAAGTCAAGTACTGTTTTAGGTTGTACTGTGGGTACTTATGATGACATGATGCTAGCAAAATTATATTATTTAAATTTTCAGAAGGAAAATAATTTTTATTATTCAAAGTGACAATGTTATATCTTAATAATATTATTGTTAGAAAGATTTTATAAATATCATATTTAATATTTCAGAAACTTTTATTTTTACATTCAACAATAATCTATATGTCAAAGAAAGTGGTACCGTATTGCATATTCTGAGTTTTTCTATGCACTAAACAGAATGCTAAAGCCAGAGTTATGATTAATATTTCCTGTAAATGAAAGAGAAAAATTGTCTACATTCTCAAGGGTTTTTTTAGAGCCAAGGTTTACAGTAACTTGAGAGGAAGGTACAGACCTTTCCCTTATATTCATTATTTTCATACATGCACAGCTTTCCCCATTAACAATATCACTCACCAGAGTGGTGCATTTGTTACAAGTGATTACCTGTATTGAAATATCTTAATCATCCAAAGCCCATATTTGCATTAGATTTCTTGGTGTTGAATATTCTGTGGGTTTGGACAAATATATATATAAAGACATGGAACCATCCTTAAAATATTTTCACTGCCCTGCAATTGTGCTCTTTGTCTTTATCCCACCAAACTCTGGCAATTATTGATCATTTTACTGTCTCCCAAGACTTTGTCTTTTTCAGAATATCATTTAGTAGTTGAAATCATATCATATGTAGTCTTTCCAGATTAATTCTTTCGCTTTTTAATGTGCATTTGAGTCTCCCACATATCTCGTTGGGCTTCCCTGGTGCCTCAGACAATAAAACGTCTGCCTGCAGTGTGGGAGACGTGGGTTAGACCCCTGGGTCAGAAGATCCCCTGGAGAAGGAAATGGCAACACACTCCAGTACTTTTGCCTGGAAAATCCCATGGACAGAGGATATATCTATATCATATCTTGCATATTCACTTATTTTAGCATTGAGGAATATTCCATTGTCTGGATAAATACCCACCTTTTATTTATCCATTCACCTATTGAAGGACATCCTTGTGGCCTCCAGTCTTGGGCAATGATGAATAAAGCTGCCATAAATATCCATGTACAGATATTTGTGTGTATATAAATTTTCAACTCTTTGGATAAATACCAAACCCAAGAAGTTGGTATAGGTGCAATATTATTAACTAAACTAAAAAATAAAATACCTTAAGTATATAGCTCAATGGATTTTCACAAACTAAATATACTGGATAATTTCATTCATACAAAGATCAAAAACAGGCAAAGTGAATCTATGTGGTTGGAAGTTAGGGTGCTTATGCGGGGGAAGGTGAGATGACTGGAGAAGGCACTGGAGAAGGCGTGAAGGCATGCTTTTGGGGTACTGATCATGTTCTAAAGAAGTTATTTTAATATCTTACAAGGCAGTTTTTACTTCTGCTGAGAATTTCTGCTCAAGGGAGGCATGGTGCCACATAATCACCTGTTTCTCTAATCTTGGGGCAGCGGTTTGTCCTGTGTCTTCACCTCTTTTATGAATCCAAGAAAAGTTGGTTCTGTTCAGCTTTGTTCTTGTTGTTAGGGCAGAATGGTGACTTCTAAATCCCTTACTCGTGAAGCCAAAAACCAAAATCCATTTAGAGACTTTTTACAAATCCTTATTTGTGTTATTTATTCATAGTCAGCACCCAATATAGAACACTTTAAATATAAAATTATGTTACATTTTTATTTAGTTATGAAATACATTTGAAAGTGTAAATGGAATGGAATTCTACATTATTTATTTAAAGATCAAATATTCTTGGAAGGAATTTGGATAAATCAAATTCTCTGATTAGTGTCCAAAACAAAATCACCGCTATGTAATTTCCAAACATATATATCTTTCTTCTTAGCTATATTTGGCACAGAAAGATTATGTATGTGAACAAATAATATAGTAAACAAGTAAGAGAAAGACATAAGCAAGCAAAACAAGCAATTAGTACTGCTTCTGAATTCAGATTTTAGAAGCTAAATGTTGTTCCATATCTTTTTTATATCTTATTTTTATAATCAATTATCAAAAAAATGTAACTTGTCAAACTAATAGGAGCAAAAAATGCTACTTACAATGATAACTAGTTCTAAAAGAATAAAAACTGCTTTACCACGATTGTACATAGACTGGATCAACATCACAGATCATTCTAAGTGTATATAAAAATTCTGGAAAAAATAATCTTAGTTCTATAAAAGGTGAAAAGAGGGGCATTGGCATAGAATATGATGTTTACCTTTTATGATGAGTAAATATTCATGTCATACCCTTTATCTAACTCTCATATTAGCCTTATATTTCTAGAGTGATTTTGTAATCACTCTCTACTCTTCTGTTTTAAAATTTATTGGTATATGAATGAAATATAAAATGTGCTCATAGGATGAGGTGGGTTATGAATAATTTTCACAGTCTACTAATTTTTGTTTTCCTAAAGCTTATTTTTTTATTGTTTGAAGAATTTGGTTCAATTACTCTTTGGAAATATAATATTAAATTGACCTCAGGCACTTCATGTGCAACTTTTTACAAGTCACTTCTTGTTTTTACGTTTAAGATGGAAAATACTGTACTTTGTAGGTACTATACTAAACTGTATATCTTAGTAGGCTTATGGAAATCATTAAAGAAAAACTGACATTTCAAGATAGAGGAAATGATATCTTCCTCTTTAGGTAGTCAGCAAAACAGTGGGATTTAATTAGAGAGGTTGGCTTATAGGGGTTTTAAGAATCATTAAAGTAATAGGAGTGCAATGGAAAATATGTAGCAATTCTCTTTTGATTGCTTCTGAGACTAATTCATGGGTTGAGAGTAAGGAGAAAGGAAGGATTACCAGGTATTTGAGAGGGAAGGAGAAGCTATGAAATTAAATCATAGAGAGTCAGAGAACAAACTGACTAAGGAAATTTAGTTGGATTACTTGTAGCAATAAGAGCAAAATTGATGTCAGGTAATCATGACTTTAAAGTCAGTATAATGGTGTAAAGTGTTTGGCAAGGGAGCTGAGGAGGCGTTTGAGGATGTTATTACAAAAAGGGGCCGTGGAACCAAGGACATGTCTGGAGGGTTTAGGAGCAAACCAGATGTGAGAAACAGTGAAAACTGTGTAGGTCCTGGAAAAGTGAAGACCGCCTTTAGCAAAATCTATCTGGTAACCATGGAAGTAGATGTCTGAAGAGAGGTTGGGGATGACATCATTGGTAGGGAGGAGATAAGGAAATAGAGATGTGAGATTGGAGGCACCATTTCCAAGCATACTGAAATCACCGAGAACATTTACAGGACTGATTAAGAGAGAGGAAATAATTGTTTTTTACAAATCTGTGGGTGTTGGTGACTTTCTAGGACAATGACCCTCACTGAGGGTCCCTGTTTTAATCAGCCTCTAATGGCAGAATTGAGTTCGATAGAAGGTGGGTATCACTGAAAGCATAAGGATCTAGTTAGAATCACTCAAATTATGATGGACTATTAATATAGGCATAATATTGCCTAATAGATTGGTCTGTAATCAATTTTGCTCTTTAATTTTAGTTCCTAAAAGTTCTTAATAAAAATTGCTTATTAATTTAGATTTATAATTCTTTATATGTTTCTGATAAAACAGAGGAAAAACTTTTAAACATTTTCAAATAACCAAAAGCAAGCAAGGTCAATTTTCATTTTCTATTGACTGCAGAATTCATACCCAACTACAGACTGTAGGTATGCAGATGAGCCTCACAACGGCCAGACATCGTGCTGTTACTATGCGGCTATGTTGGTATTTTAGCCTTTAGGCTGAATGAGTGCATGCTCGGTTCCTTAGTTGTGTCCCACTCTTTGCAACCCTATGGATTGTAGCCTACCAGGCTCCACTGTCCATGAGATTTTCCAGGCAAGAATACTGGGGTGGGTTGCCATTTCCTCCTCCAGGGGATCTTCCCAACCCAGGGATCAAACCTGAGTCCCCTGTGTTGGCAGGCAGGTTCTTTACCACTGCGCCAGGTGGGAAACTTAGTCTGGATATAGGGACTAAAAACTCATTTAGTGGATCTCTAAAAAACTTTCATTTTATGAATATAAAGAAGGTAATGAAAGAAAATGACCGAAATAAAACTGACTCTAATGGAAATTGAATTGTTGTAGAGCAGTTTTCTTTCTCACTGGCTTCTCTCTTCTAGCATTCGTTTTTCTCTAATCTCACTGTTCCTTCATGCCTATTCTTACTTTATTGTCTTTTTTGCAGACCAATTCATTATTGCTGCATGAGTGCATGAATGAGTGCATGTTCGATTCCTCAAAAGTGGCAGTCCTCAGCCTTGATTCTCCTCACAGTAAACTCGTTACAGTTAAAAATTTAGCATAAGTCCCAATTGGTTTTAAGGAAATGAAAATTAACATGTAATGGTGCTTCTGTCCTATGGAATAGCATTCTAGGATCAGAAAAATCATATTGATGTAATGTGACATAACTTCTTGTTTTTATGCCCTTACCTTGAATAAAAGCATAAACAAATACATTTATTAAACCTTGTTCATTGATCTCTAGGGACTTCCTCGGTAGCTCAAATGGTAAAGAATCTGCCTACAATGCAGGAGACCCAGGTTTGATCCCTGGGTCAGGAAGATCCCTTGGAGAAGGGCATGGCAAAACACCCCAGTATTCTTGCCTGAAGAATTCCATGGACAGAAGAGCCTGGCGGGCTAGAGTTCATGGGATCGCAAAGAGTCAGACATGACTGAGCAACTAACACACATTGATTTCTAAGATCATGAGCAATTTCTCAAGTAGAGTTCCATTGAGAGAATCTTCAGAGTGCATTTTCATCTATTAATTATATACATTTTTAAAAGATAACCATGAGTTGAACCAAATGATAGTAGAATAACATCCCCCAAACAATTTTACACTACACTTTAAGGGCAAAAACAAAGTCATACAGGCAAAAATAAATTTTCTTTTATTTCAAGGTACTGAGACAGGGCCATCTTTTGAGAATATAATGTGAATTAGTATAATTGTTCTTAAATGATAAATAAAGTAATGTTTAGTAGCACATGTTAGTGATCTCTCCACAGAGATGGAAGGGATCTTATCTCAGTTAAAAGATTGGACATGGAGGCTGATGTCACTTCAAACAGTCAGTAAAGAATTTTAAAGAAGGTTTATTAGTCACACAGGGAACTTCTGGAAAGAGAAAGATATGTATAAAGTAGGGTGGAAAGGCATGTGCCAAGACCAGAGAAAGGTTTGGGACCTCATGGGAGCTAATGAGTGGGGCTGGACGATAGTTCCATCCAAGGTAAGGAGAATTCAAAATTGCCACCAGTGACTAGTTTTGTATATATAAAGAAAGTATAAAAAAAAAAAATTCTGTGTGTGTATTAGCAGAGAAAGGAAGGGTACAAGTCTAAATGTTTTTGTCAATAAGTAAATAGTTGAACATCAAAAATGGAGTTAGGCTCTTACACCAAGTTAGGAAAAGTATTGATACTGTGTGTGTGTGTATTTATGATTTTGCAACACCCCTTGTTGCTCATAAAATGACATGTTTAATATCTAGCAAATTTTCAGAATATTGGTGTCATAGGATTTAAGAACTTACAGAAGACTTTGAAATCATCTGGTTCAACTCCTCCATTTTATAAAGGATACTAAAGTTTTTGAGTTTCAGGGACTTATTAAAGATAACCCAGCTTGAAAGTATCCAAAGGTCCAGGTCAGTCCCTGGGCTACTAATTTCAAAACCAGTACTCTTTCTAGTTCCATGTAATTACTGCTTGCAAAGAAACTAACTTGGTAAATTCAGATGTATATGAAGAAACTCTTAATTATGTAATATTTCCGATAAAACACTTGAAAAATATTGTTTCCAATTCCAATATACCATGAGACTATTTAAATGTGACTCTGACTTATTTTATATGCATCCACTGTACTACTTCCTGCTGTATATGCGAAGTTTCATAAAAAAAACTATATAAGGGGATTAAGCATAAACTCTGAATATATATATATATAATAGTTAGACTTGACTCTGCAGAATTGTCAGTGTTTTCCTTTGTCTGATTCAGGGTGATAGGATGCTATGTCCATAGAGGCCCCAGGCAGCCTCTCAAGATCTGTGATGTAAAGGCGTGTGTCCCTGGATTGTGGTCTAAAATAATCACTCCCGGGAAATGTTCCAGCAACCACATGCGCTTGGGTAACTAAAGAAGCTCCCTTTATATTTATAGGTCTTTGCTGCTCTTCATCACACTGAGGGGTTTGTTTTAGACAACTTGAGAGCATGTGAAAATTATAGAGATTCCAAATTACTAAATAATTATGTATTATTTATATAAATGCAGCTTATGGATAGAAACTAAACTTTTATTATTAATTTTATGATTAAAATATTTGGCAAACATTTAAAATTGCATTTTAAATCTCTGTTGCTACTCAGCATCTAGATCTTGGTTTATAAAACCATTCTTCAGTGAAAAGAACCAGGGCTCATTGTAGAAATAACTTGAGTCTAGGATGGGGAACAGG
Source organism: Odocoileus virginianus (assembly GCF_023699985.2). NCBI lineage: Eukaryota > Metazoa > Chordata > Mammalia > Artiodactyla > Cervidae > Odocoileus > Odocoileus virginianus. The sequence continues at coordinate 75,506,553 of NC_069674.1, forward strand.
ATCATTTTGTGTGCCACAAACTAAGGAACTGATCATAAATGTTAAAACCTGCAATGATGGAGTCTATCAAAAGACTATAAGGGGCGTCCAAAACAGTTGTCAATGACCAAAGCTGGAAGAATTTGAGCAAGAAAATAAGTGGTATTAGATTATAACCCAAAGTATAAAATAAATATCCATAAATTTATACTGATGTAAACTAATTAATCAGCTAGCTAGTGAATAATGTAGGATAGATAAATCTCCCATTGAAAATAATTCCAAATAATTTAGATAGCTATTCAGTTCTTCAGTCTTAAAGATGGGTAGCATAATTTCCGTTTCCTTAAGTTTTAACTTCATTTAGACTTTCTTCCAAAGTGTAAAGTGTGAAAAGTGAGGAAACTAAAGAATAACTTGACATGGAAAAACCAGACAAACACTACATCAAACTAACTAATCAGGGTTAACTAGTGATAAGTGATAACTCATGCTGATACAATACTCTTGCTATGATGTGATGAAAATGGCAGTTGGCTGCTGTCATCTTCCTCCTTAAAACAAATTACTCCTGTGTAGTCATGTCCCAAGTTGAGGGGCATTCTACAAAAAAAAAAAAAAAAAAAAAAATCTGACCAGAAATCCTCAAAACTCTCAAAGTTATCAAAAAAGAAAATCTGAGAAAATGTCACAGTCTAGAGAAGTCTAAGGAAACATGACCATTAAATGTAATCTAGTGTCCTGGATAGAATTCTGGAATCAATAAGAACAGTAGGGGAAAACTGAAGAAATCTGAGTGAAGTATGGACTTTAGTCAATAACAGCGATTCAATATTGGTTAATTAATTGTGCTACACTAATGTAAGATATTTGGGTGTTGGGTATATGGGAACTCTCTATACTATCTTCACCTTAATTTTGTAAACCTAAAATGATTCTAATATAACAAGCTCATTAAAAATACGAGTGAATGATACACATATATTTAAATATGTTTCCATAATATATGCTATTATGAAGTTTGGATATAAACATATATTTATTCTCTTTTAAGAAAAAATAAGACATTCTAAATACCTCTATATATACTTTATTTACATGTAGATATTTTTCATATTGATCTCACTATGATTACCTGGTTTAAGGTATGTAAGGTTTTTTTTCTGAACAAATTTTATAATTAAACTTTTTAAATTATAAAAACAAATTTACAAATTAAATTATTTACAATTAAATACAGTTAAATGAATTGGCTTTTTCAATAGTGAGCAGATGTATGGTATCTGATAACTCCTTAGATTTTTGACAGCACTTTGAGCACAATCTAGGAATCTGTGTAGTAGTAGGATTATTAATTCTTGTAATGACTAATTCTGAAGTATTCATTGTTCATTAGAAAGGTATTTCTTAATATCAGAGAACCAGGCAGAGGGTATTTTTAACTGGTTTTTATTGTTGTTTTCTTCCAAATGTTACAAAATTTAGAGTCTTTTTCAAATGTGAAACAGGTTTGTAATTTGGAGAAAAATCTTAGCACTTAATTTATTCAATATGTATGTCTTATATGTGGATGAATATATGTGTCATATGTATTTATAAGTCTGAATGTCCTGTTCTCCAGGAAAATAATTACACAAATTTAACTGATAGAGACTTTAAACAGCAATTTGTTTATTCAGATGCAAAAATTTGGGGCAATAGATCATAGCTATTTTTAGATAAACTGACTACTGAAGTTACAATTCAGTCTTTCTTGATTCACAGAGTAGAATTAACTAACCTGGTAGAAAATTCTTTGAAGAAGGTGTTAAATAGAAGAATCTTACATCATCAAATATGAGTGAAAAGTATACACATGTTTTTTTCTGGTGATAGCACACTGATTTGAACTTCCATTGCTCTATAAGATATCTATATTCTAAATTTCTATAGTTAATTTTTGTACATTTAACATTAACAATGTCCAAAGCTTCTGCTTTCATACTTTTATGATTAATTTTCACTCAATCAAAATAGACGTTGGGGAGAGTCATGAAGGGAGTTTATACATAATTTAATTCCAGAACAGTGGTATTTTAAAGTGATAATCTAAGTTTGGTTGAACGTGTATTTGAAACTACTTTGTAAATAACCTGTAGGGTGTGAATAGTTCTTGTTTGTTTCTTTTTACTCTTTTTTTGTTTTTTTAACACCTACTGGATGTCTTTACTGCATTTTTTCCTATTCAGTAGTACCATTAAAAATGACTAGAAAAGAAAAAAAGATCATAAGAATGTAAAGCTTACATAGCTGAAATTTTAGAAGACAGAATCTCAAACAGATTCATACTGGAGGACAGAGTCTCAAGGAGATTAAGTGGCTGCCTACGTACGTAAAACTGCAGGATTGGAACCTGGAATGTCTTTTCACTCCTGGTCCAGTACTCTTTATGAATATTTGCATTATTTCTAGGTAATTTATAGAGTATAATCTTTCTTACACCTCGTGCATGCACACACACATATACATAAATATCACACAGCAACAGCTGTGCTTTTTTTCTTTCACACTGATGTTTAAAAATGCTTTACACAGATGCCAATTTCATATTTACAGCCATGTAGTTTAATTCTTAGAACAGAAATATAAACACGTTTTTTAGATAGCAGTCAAATTTGTATATGTTCTGTTTGTCTGTGTGATCTGAAATGGATTATTTTACATTAAAGGATCTGTAGTTAACAGACTTACTTTGGGAAATATCAGGTCCCTTGATCAGTTCTCTTGCTTTTTTCATTGAAAAAACAAGAGAGTTCCAGAAAAACATCTGCTTCTGCTTTTTTGACCATGGCAAAGCATTTGATTGTGTGGATCACAATAAACTGTGGAAAGTTCTGAAAGAGATGAGAATACCAGACCACCTGACCTGCCTTCTGAGAAATTTGTATTCAGTTCAGGAAGCAACAGTTAAAACTGGATGTGGAAAAACAGACTGGTTCCAAGTTGGGAAAGGAGTACGTCAAGGCTGTATGTTGTCACCCTGCTTATTTAACTTATATGTAGAGTACATCATGCAAAACGCTGGGCTGGATAAAGCACAAGCTGGAATCAAGATTGCCAGAAGAAATATCAATAACCTCAGATATGCAGATGACACCACCCTATGGCAGAAAGTGAAGAACTAAAGAGCCTCTTGATGAATGTGAAAGAAGAGAGTGAAAAAGCTGGCTGAAAGCTCAGCATTTGGAAAACAAAGATCGTGGCATCTGGTCCCATCACTTCATGGCAAGTAGATGGGGAAACAGTGGAAACAGTGTCAGACTTTATTTTTTGGGGTTCCAAAATCACTGCAGATGGTGACTGCAGCCATGAAATAAAAAGATGCTTACTTACTCCTTGGAAGAAAAGTTATGACCAACCTAGAGAGCATATTAAAATGCAGAGACATTACTTTGCCAACAGAGGTCTTTCTTGTCAAGGCTATGGTTTTTCCAGTGGTCATGTATGGATGTGAGAGTTGGACTATAAAGAAAGCTGAGTGCCAAAGAATTGATGCTTTTGAACTGTGGTGTTAGAGAAGACTCTTGAGAGTCCATTGGACTGCAAGGAGATTCAACCAGTCCATACTAAAGGCAATCAGTCCTGAATATTCAATGGAAGGACTGATGCTGAAGTTGAAGCTCCAATACTTTGGCCATCTGATGCAAAGAACTGACTCTTCTGAAAAGACCCTGATGCTGAGAAAGATTGAGGGCAGGAGGAGCAGGGACGACAGAGGATGAGATGGTTGGATGGCATCGCTGACTCAGTGGACATGGGTTTGAGTAAATTCTGGGAGTTGGTGATGGACAGGGAGGCCAGGCGTGCTGCAGTCCATGGGGTCACAAAGAGTCAGACACGACTGAGTGAGTGAACTGAACTGAACTGATTACTTCTCACTGCTGTCCACTTTCAAAATTGGTCTTAGTTATTTAGAGAGGGATTAATCCACAATTCCCTAGAGTATGTACTCTGTTTAAGTAAATTTTTTAAAATGTTACCTGTCTGCCAAAAAAAAAAGTTTAATAAGTTGATTATTTTCCAATCCTTCATGCTGTCCAACATTTCTTGGTGGTAGAAGAGTTCTAGAATACATAATGAGCTGTTTTGTTTTTCTACCCCTTTGGTGTGCGTATGTGGTGTGTGTGAGGCAGGAGGCAGGAAGTGAGTGTGTGTGCTCGCTAATAACAAACAATGAAAGAAAACTCTTATAAACATATGAAATAATCTGCTTAAAGGGCAGAACATTTATTAAATGTTGGGGGGTGTGTCTGAGAGTTCACAATTTTTCTCTTAATTCTTACAGTTATATTTTACAGAGGCAGGCCAAAAGCTGATGTGGAAGGACTATTCCATTTGGTTATAAAGCATCAAGAAGACACAATTAGGTTTAGTTAGATACACAGTCTGATTCATGCATTCTAAACTGATTACAGTCTTCTTCTAGCACAGCAATTTCTCTTTCTTTAGAAAAATATTTTATAATAATAAAATTGAAGCCATAAAGAATGAGATAATTAAGAGAAGAAACTTTTAACATCACCTTTTGCCTAATGCCTTAGAGATGCATTTTCATCAAAACTCCACCTAAAAGGGTGCATGTTTTAAGATTTGGCTATTTTCCTTTCAAATGTGGTGGAATGTATTACTGGCTTATTACATTTTTGCTTTTTATGAGCTGTGTGCTCCCCTCCCTGATCTCACACAATTAAATGTCATATCCCTGAGGATTCTGAAAATATTATTAAAAGTTGGCACAAATATTAAATTTAACCTCTATTTCTACCTTAGTTATCATAGCCACTCTAGTAGTTAAAGAGGAGAAAGGGCATGCCTTTGTCCTCAAGATACCTAAGAGTCTTGTGAACTCTAAATTTGTAGGGCATCATACAAACTCAGAAGATAAAAGTCACATTGGTTCATGTCTTCATTTCTACCACACACACACACACACACACACACACACACACAATCACACATGTTTCTAAAGAATTGTGATTTATGTATTGTGTGGAAACAAATTTCTATTGTTGTTCAGTCACTAAGTCATGTCCAAGTCTTTGCGACCCCATGGACTGCAGCACTTCAGGCTTCCCTGTCTTTCACTGTCTCCCAGAGTTTGCTCAGATTTATGTCCACTGAGTCAATGATGTTATCTGAGCATCTCATCCTCTGCCACCTCCTTCTCCTTTTGCCTGCAGTCTTTCCCAGCATCAGGGTCTTTTCCAATGAGTTGACTCTTTACAGCTTCAGAATCAGCTCATCCAGTGAATATTCAGGGTTGACTTCCTTTAGGATTGACTAGTTTGATCTCCTTGCAGTCTAAGGGACTCTCAGGAGTCTTCTCCAAAACCACAGTTTGAAAGCATCAATTTTCAGCATTCAACCTTCTTTATGGTCTAACTCTCACACAAGAAACAAACTAGGGAAAAAAAAAATAGTGAACAATACTTGATTTGAGATCATCTTATGTTTATCAAGTAAATAAAAATTTTCATATTTAATAATCAAACTTTAATTTTATTTCCCAGAAAGAGGGATATATACCACTATGTATAGGTTTTACCCATTCCAGTTGGGCAGGCCTGTTAACTAATCTTGACTGAGCCACAAAGGAGTTGTAAAATCCTGGGCAAGATTTATTTTACTTTTTGGAGACTCAGTTTTTCCTTTGCTAATAGAACTATCAGGATTGTTTTGGTTGTTAAATAAAACATCATGTATAAAAGGCTGGTACACTTATAGCATGCCAGTGATTAAATGACAGATATCCTTTTTGAGAAATAATTTTGCTATCATAATGACATTTTTAATTAGCATGCTTATTAAAATGCTGTCTAGATACTACAAGTAATTTGAGGGTAGGTCCATATCAGTGCAAGTTTAATTGAATTGATTTTACAAAACTTTTCCAAAATATGTTAACTTTAGTGAGTTTCTTCCATTTAAAAGATAGTGAATTTCTTTTTCATTTCCAGGGCAAGTGGAATTCATGCTGGATATGACAATTATTAATTAGATTTAAGCAGTCTGTCAAGCTTGGTTTGTGGCTAAAGTCCCACACTGAGAAAACTTCAGTGACAAATGAAAATAAATAAATGATGAGACTGTTGAATGATTGTAGTTGTGAACAGAAAGATATTCCAAGGTCTTCAAATTGTTTAGATATCCTAGGCTTATTTGGAACTGATCTGTAAATTTTACCAACATAAAGAATTATTCCCACTGTATTTAAATCAGGACAGGACAACTTAGTCTAATTTAAGTGATGCTTTTATATTTGGATCTTCCACAGATTGAATGGATTGCGTGAAATAATCACTAGACAATTCTAAAATAATTTACAGACATGTTTGGTTCACTCTACTGGTCACAATGAATACTGAAAATCAGTATTCATTTCCAGTGTACAGGGAGCTGACTAAATAATTTGAACTCTAGTAAACATGTTCTGTGAGATTGATACAAGTCATTCTTGTAATAAATTTTGTATTATATTTTTATAAAACCAGGAATACAAACCAGTTTTATTTAAAATAAAACTAGAATACTTTATATTTCCAGGCAGAATAAACTTTAAAAGTATGTGTAAAATTTTAAATATTATGTCTGAGACGATTTCCATAGTAATTTTTTAGCCTAAAATTCAGGGCCACCGAAGACAGACAGGTCATAGTCGAGAGTGCTGATAAAACGGAGTCCACTGGAGGAGGGAATGACAAACCACTCCAGTATTCTTGCTATAAGAAACCTACCAACAGTAAGAAAAGACAAAACTATACGACACTGGAAGATGAAACCCCTTGCCCCAGGTTGGAAGGTGTCCAGCATGCTACTGGGGAAGAGCAGAGGGCCATTACTAATCCAGAAAGAATGAAGCATCTGGCCGAAAGAGAAAATGACACTCAGCTGTGGATGTGTCTGGTGGTGAAAGTCACGCCTGATGCTATTACAGTATTGCTTAGGAACCTGGAATGTAGGTCCATGAATCAAGGTAAGGTGTAACTTTTGCCTTACATTGATAAGAACTGAACATTTCTCAGTTTGGGCTATAGTCCACGGGGTTGCAAAGAGTTGGGCATGTCAGCACACATGCACACATGGAGTTTAAATCTCCACCTAGATTTTTGGTAAGCTTTATATCTACTAATAGTATCTAGTCTTAAGGGTAATCCTCTACCTCCCAGAAATGCAATTATAGATAGTTCCTACCATCATAAGTATATGTTCTCTTGAGTCTAGAAAATCCTACAAGAGGTTTCGGTGTACTATGGGCTTTGATGTGGAGAGTCTTGACTATAAATAAATGGCATACCTCTTCACTCTCTCCTCTAACTTCCAGTGGTTTGTTAATTACTGGCTGTAATACACACACACACACACACACACACACACACACACACACACACACATTTGGTGCCAAGATGATTAAATAGAACATTTTAGAATATTTACAAATTACTAGTCATTACTTGATGCGAGTTTGCAATGATTTAAATATATTGTTCATCTTCAAATAATACCTTGATATTTTATGACTTTTATCTTGAAGAGGAAGATGGTAGAATTGTAAACTAGATAACCTCTGAAATGATAAAGATTGTGTGTGTGTGTGTGTGTGTGTGCACACTCAAGCACGATGGGAGAAAATTCAGATATTTCAGAAAATAAGAAAAGTCTTATTTTTTGTTCTGTATTCCTAATTCTTAATTTTCAGGTTAGAATCTCATTAAGCATTATTGTCTTTTGATCCAGTACCCTGTCCCACTCTGTCAGATCATTCTCTCTTGTTTAGTCATTAGCTTGTGTCCAACCCTTTTGCGACCCCATGGACTGTAGCCCACCAAGCTCCTCTGTCCATAGGATTTCCAAGGCAGGAATACTGAAGTGTGTTGCTATGTCCTTCTGCAGGGGTCTTCCCAACATAGGGATTGAACCTGCAGCTCTTGCACTGGCAGGTGGATTTTTTTTACCACTATGCCACCAGGGAAGCCCTGATTCTGTTTTACTTCTATCCAATTTAACCCAAGAAAACAAGAATACACTGAGGACACTCTCACTGTGGATATTTGTTCTGGTGAACATCTAAGTAAAACACTCCACCACCTGCAAGTTTCATTCTGTTTCTTCCTGTGTTTTCTTTATCAAGGCCGTTCCTGGACTGCCTTAATCCAAAACAAGTGGCCATCCTGTCACTTGCCTTACCCTATCTCTTAGGATCTACCTATTGGTTAGGCAAGGCTATGAAAGTGATCCTAAATATACTTACCTAGGCACATTAATGGAGCTCTGGAATTATTTTATAAAGGATGAGTCTTTAATCCTAAATTAAAGTTCTAAACAATACACCAAAACAGAAAGTTTTATGTAGTTCACTGGTCTGTTTTTGCTTTTGTTCTATAGGCTTGCGTATCATGTACAAGAAATCATTGTGAAGAACAATTTTAGGAAGTTTTTCCCTATTTTTTTTTCTGGACTTTTATAGTTTCTGGTCTTAACATTGAAGTCTTTAATCCATTTTGTATATTTGTGTATTTTTGTATATGGTATAAAATATGGATGCAGTTTTATTCTTTTGTAAGTGGGTACTCACTTTTCTCAATAACATTTGTTAAAGTAACTATCAATTTTTCACTGTGTATTCTTAGTATCTTTATGAAAATTAACCGTGTATGTGTTTCTTTTTTATTGGAGGAATATTGCTTTACAATGTTGTGTTGGTTTCTGCCATACAATAATGCAAATCAGTCATATATATATATATAACCTCCCCTCCTTTTTGAATGCCTGTCCACTCCCCCAGTCTCACCCCTGTACATCATCAGAGAGCTTCAGGCTGAGTTTCCTGTGTTACATAGCGACTTCTCAACACCTATCTGTTTCATACGTTTCAGTATATATCTGTTGATACTACTTTACTGCTACAGTTTAAATCTGTGTGTGTAGTGAAGTGGACTACTTCTTCCCACTCTCACTTTACTGTATCCCCCACTTACTCCCCCACTGTGTCCACAGGTTCATTCTCTATATCTGCATCTTCATTCCTTCCCTGCAAATATGTTCATCAGTACCGTTTTTCTAGATTTCATATATATGTGTTAATATACAGTATTTGTTTTTTTCTCTTTCTGAGTTACTTCACTGTATAACAGGCTCTAGGTTCATCCACCTCACTATCACTGTTCCTTTTTATGGCTGAGTAATATTTCATTGCATATATGTACCACATCTTCCTTATCCATTCATCTGTCAGTGGACATCTAGGTTGCTGCCATGTCCTGGCCTTGTAAATAATGCTGCAGTGAACATTGGGGTACATGTGTCTTTAAACTGCAGTTTGCTCAGGATATATGCCCAGTAGTGGGATTGCTGGGTCATATGATAGATTTATTCCTAGTTTTTTTTTTAAGGAGTCTCCATTCTGTTCTCCATAATGACTGTATCAGCTTACATTCCCACCAGCAGTGCAGTCAGGTTCCCTTTGCTCCACATCCTCTCCAGCATTTATTGTTGGTAGATTTTTTTGATGATGGCTATTCTGACTGGTGTGAGGTGATGACCTCATTGTGGTTTTGCTTTTCAGTTCTCTAATAGTGAGCAAGTTGAGCATCTTTTCATGTGTATGTCTTCTTTGGAGAAATATCTGCTTAGGTATTCTGCCCATTTTTTGACTGAGTTGTTTGTCTGATATTGAGCAGTATGAGCTATTTATCTATTTGGAGATTAATCCTTTGTCAGTCGCTTCATTTGATTTTCTCTAATTCCGAGGGTTATCTTTTTATCTTGTTTACATTTCCTTTGCTGTGCAAAAGTTTTTAAATTTAATTAGGTCTCATTTGTTTACTTTTGCTTTCATTTCCGTTAGGCTGGAAGTGGGTCAGAGAGAATCTTCCTGCTATTTATGTCTAAGAATGTACTGCCTATATTTTCCTCTAAGAGCTTTATAGTTTCTGGCCTTACATTTAGGTCTTTAATCCATTTTGAGTTTATTGTTATGTATGATGTCAGGCTTCCCTTGTGGCTCAGCTGGTAAAGAATCCACCTGCAATGCAGGAGACCTGGGTTTTATCCCTGGGTTGGGAAAATCCCCTGCAGAAGGGAAAGGCTATGCATTCCAGTATTCTGGTCTGGAGAATTCCATGGACTGTACAGTTCATGGGGTCACAAAGAGTCGGACACAACTAAGCAACTTTCACTTCATTTATGATGTTAGAAAGTTTTTAAATTTCATTCTTTTGCATGTAGTTGTCCAGTTTTCACAACCCCAATTATTGAGGAGGCTGTCTTTTATCCATTGTATATTCTTGCCTCCTTTGTCAAAGATAAGGTGCCCTTAGGTGTATGGGTTTATTTCTGGGCTTTCTATCTTGCTCCATTGATCTGTATTTCTTGTTTTGTGCCCCTGCCATACTGTCTTGATGACTGTAGCATTGTTGAATAGTCTGAAGTCATGAAGGTTGACTCTTCTGGCTGTTTCTCTTTCTCAAGATTGCTGTGACTATTCAGAGTCTTTTGTATTTCCATACAAACTGTGAATTTTTTTGTTCTAGTTCTGTGAAAAATGTCATTGGTAATTTGATAGAGATTACACTGAGTCAGTAGATTTCTTTGGGTAGTATAGTCATTTAAAAAATATTAATTCTTCCAGTTCAAGAGCAGGGTGTATCTCTCCATCTGTTTGTGTCATCTTTGATTTCTTTCATCTGTGTCTTACAGTTTTCTGCATACTAGTTTTTTTATCTCTTTAGGTAGGTCTATTCCTAGATATTTTATTCCTTCTGTTACAATTGTAAATGGGATTGTTTCCTTAATTTCTCTTCCTTATTTTTCACTGTTATGTATAGGAATGCAAGGGTTTACTGTGTATCAATTTTATATCCTACAACTTTACTAAATTAATTGATTAGCTCTAGTAAAATTCTGGTGGCATTTTTAGGGTTTTTTATGTATAGTAACATGTCATCTGCAAACAGTGAGAGTTTTACTTCTTTATTTTTTTTTCCAATCTGGATTCCTTTTATTTCTTTTTCTTATCTGATTGCTGTGGCTAAGACTTCCAAAACTGTGTTGAATAATAATGGTGAGAGTGGACACCTTTGTCCTGTTTCTGATCTTAGAGGAAATTATTCACTTTTGAGAAAAATGTTTGCTATGGGTTCATTGTATATGGCCTTTATTATTTGGAGGTAGGCTCCTTTTATGCTGATAGGAAATAAGAAATCTATGTCAAGATAAAAAGGCATTTTAAAAAGTTGTATTTCCATACATTAGTTAATCCCTTAAATTAGAAGAAATTTTGCTTGGAAAATTTCAAAAAATCACTACAAAGAGAAAATATTTCTGTTGAATCCAGAATACCAGGCTCTATTAGAAGGGAAATACCTTCTGAGCCATAATTCTGTATCATTTTATGGCTTAGATCCATAGAAAATAGTTCATTTAAAAATAAATATCTGCCTTGTTAACAGATTTTTCTGATGAATCAGCTAGTTCTGACTTTGTATAAAGCTCTGATCTATAGAGTTACTCAGCTTAAAAGTCACCAAATATTTTCTTAGCAGTGTGGAAACCAAAGAGCAAAGCAAACAATCATATGCTGTATCCTTTATGCCCTTCATAAAAAAATATTATTACATAATCTAATCATTTGATTTTGCTTAATGTTAAGTTATATAACTTATATTCCTTATTCCAAAGTTTTGATGTAAAAACTTACATAATATGGAAAAGAATATAAAATTCAGAAGTGGTAAGTAAATGTCTTCATAGCCCAAATGTAATATACCTATTACTTTCTGAGCTTAATTTTCTTTATGAAAGACAATTGTTTCTATATTATTATTGTATTACAGTGTCTCATTTAAACATAGGTAATTTTAGAAAAAAAATAAACTTTGCATATTATTATAGAGCTTTATTTCATAATTGAAATAAAAAGGTTATCAAAATTTGACACTCTTCAAGTTAAAAGCTTTTTTCATGGTACATCTGCCCTTCTGAATTATTTCACCAGCTACTTATTCCCTCTTAAAGAATATTAAGTTGTCTAAAATACATATTCCTAGTTCAGTTCATCTAATACCCATTTCTACTTTGAATATTTTTGATCTTGCTCCTTGCAGGTTGTAATCATCCTGAGACCAACAATTTAGTAATTTCCTCACTTATTTTATAAATATTCATATTCAATACTAATATACATAACAGTGAAACAGATATTAATTGTTGTGTTACCAAATTATATATTATCTAAACTTGAACAATTTTGAGAGTGGGTTGGAAAAATGATAATAAATGCTGTCTGGACATCAGTAGTAAACTGAGATTTGTTTCCCCAGGCAAACTGCCTTACTTGACCATCCTAATTATGTAAATCAAGTGAAGGTCAGAAGCACAGAATGTTTGAGACATTTTAGCTGGAGAAAGGAAATAAATACAAAAGGTGAAAAAATTGTACCATGGTATATTTTATTGAGGACTAAAGTGTTGCAGTTTATATGTGTTCTCACAGGTGGGCTTCCCTTGTGGCTCAGCTGGTAAAGAATCCACCTGCAATGTGGGAGACCTAGGTTCGATCCCTGGGTTTGGAAAAACCCCCTGGAGAAGGGAAAGGCTACCCACTCCAGTATTTTGGCCTAGAGAATTCCATGGACTGAATAGTCCATGGCATCGCAAAGAGTCAGACACAACTGAGCGACTTTGACTTTCACAGGTAATAGATATTAAGCATTTGTGTTTTGAAATCCTCAATGTCAAAAATAGAAATGTTAGATATTTTGATTGTCCCGCTAGCTGGTGAATATGCAGAGGAGGTAAAAAGAAGAGTAAAGAAAGAAAATGCAGTATCAACATGAAATCTGAAGTAACTGACAGTCTATTGAGTGCCAGGCATTTTAGTATATACTGCAGACCAAAGATTACATTTCATTCACTGTCCTTGAAAGGCTCACTCTGGTGAGAAGAGCAACACAATCAAATATTTAAATAAATGGCAAGTGCTATAATCAACATTCATAAAGTTGTGTAAAAACATATATGATGCAGAAAATAGATCTTTGAGAACTAGGGAGATGGTTCAAAAATGCCTTTTGCTAGATACAGATGAAGGACAGTGGAGGAGAGTATAAATTAACTATATTCCTAGTAAATGAACGGAATATTCTAAGCCAAAAAAATGCCTTTAGTTATGGTTGTAGTATAGACTACATGTTTGAAGACAGTGTAAATGTGGAGATGATTGCAGAGGTCATGACATGAAAGATTTTTGTATACACAGTTTGGAATTGTACTGAATTTGAGATTTTAGTGAATGTGACAGAATGAATTTTTTTTCCCAGAATTTGTGGTAAGGAAGTTTTAGCTAGTTACCCTTGCACTTCAGAAATATTGCTCTTATGCTGGTTATAAGCATGGATAAGAGAGTTACCATACCAGAACCAAGAGGACAATTTAGAAAGATTTTGAAGCAAGAAATAGTCAAGATCTACATTAAGGAAATTTAACAAAATATGCAACAAGAAAAGATAAACAGATATTACAGAGGTCAGATGAGGTGAGTTGGTTAAAGATGACTTTAATGAAAAACTCAGGGTTCTTAGGAAGAAAGGAGATCCTGGATGCTGTGGTGTTTCTCAAAACAGAGAGGTTGAGGCTGAAAAACCTACAGAACATTTAGGTGGAGATACCCAATAGAAAATTAGAAACCTAAAGCTCAGGATAAAAAATTAGGAGTAATAATCAATTGAAAACTATACTTCATATGAATTTACCTACCATATATTTCTGAATATTATCCATCACCAGCCAGGATCATCTTCCATTCTGATGATTTTTTTTCAGTTAACTTATTTTTCCTCTTGATCTTTTCTTGATTTTTTTAAGATTCTAGTTAATATGCTTAGTTATAGACACTACTGTGTGAATTTCTGCCTGGGGGAGGGGGGAGCACTACTGTAAGAAACAAATAGAAAATGTATTTTACTGTCAGTATAAACAATTTTTCATGATTAAACAAAGATTTAAATTTGGGTCAACAAATATTTATTGAATTTATCTCCAGGCACAACTCTGGAGATAAAGAAAATGTATACTATGACTGTCAGTCATCAAAGAGTTTGCAGTTAAATTGAAGAGAATTGAAATGTAGATATATCAGTGTAAAAACAAAAGTGCGTAAGGTATGCAGGTGTTTTAAAGAACCATTGATCAAATCTATCTGTGGATAGAGTTAAGTTCAAAATGGACTTGACACATGATGGTTCTAATTTTTTCATTTATTTTTAATAATTTTATTTAAATATAAAAAAATACAACTAGAGAAGAAGACATGTTTCTTAGAAGTGTCCCCTAAATTTGTCTTAAAGTTTATTGACTAATGACTAAGAAAGTGAAGCTTAATAGTCATCTATGTATAATATTAATCCCTAATATTTTGTTACAGATCATGAAAAATGCATTCATTGAAACACATGTCTTAGGTTTTTTTTTTTTTAAATGCTGGGTTAAATTTTATCAGCATTCTCTTACTCCACTAAAGGAATCTGACAGCATGCATTATAACCATATGGCTTTTCTCTCATCTCAAAATAATGGTTCACATGGATTTTTATTATAAAAATAAAAACAATTGGCTAAGAGTAAGTGGTTTCTCAGAACCACACCTAACTATGATATAATATTATGAGATTTAAGGAGAAAGTAGCCAAGTTTTTCATAATGAATACCTTAAATAAAAGAAAAATATCTTTTGTTCCAAAGAGAATTCTATTTCACTTTTTCACATAAACATTCTCTCCTATTGAAATCTAAAGTAACTTAGAAAGTTGGCATAATTGTTAGTATTTGCAAATTAATTATAAAATATTTTATGTGGAAACATATGTAAATGGATTTAAAATTCTCTTATTGGTTCTATAAAATCAAATAAGCCACTCTGTGTCTCAGGTCTATAACAGAAATGTCAGATACTGAGATTGGATACACTGTGCCTCTAATTGAATTCTCAGTAGAATTGCCTATTAAAGTTGTACGAAATATTTTTGTACTATGAGTTTTATCTAGGATAAGACCAAAACACAATGCTACTTTTTATGATATACCTTAGACCTGTCATAGTTCAAATATGATTCTAAATGCACTTCTTTTAGGAAAAAATCAATTTTAAAAATTGTTTATTATGGTTAAATTTATTTAAACTGTTTGATTTTATATTTGTACTTAATAGTTAATAAAAAATTTGTTTTAATGTTTCTTACAAAGCCCTTTTATCTTTTCTTAAAATCCCCAAAGAACCTCATGCATTTATTCTACTTATTCTACTTTCTAAACAGAAAAAAATTAAATAAGAGTTACATACTCAGAATCAATTTGAAAATAGAATGAATGCTGCAGTTGATGGATCTTTTTATTGGAAATAAACAAAGAAGTTATTTAGGCTTCAAATTGGTAGTAGAATTGTTATAGCTTTCATACCATTAGCTCAGCTCCAATAATTCTGTACAGGATTACAATTGTAGACAGATGGTTCTGTGTCTCTAGCAATTGATTATATGATTTTGTAAACAGATAATATCAACTTGGCAGAAATCACAACCTTTCGTTAGCATCAGAAAATTAGCCCCTAATCCAGTTTAGGTAGATCAAATTTAATGTGGGAGAGGACCTTTTAACCTTGCAAAAGAACACAGACAAGAGGAAAGAGCTACTGCCAGAACAGATTTTGCATGTGAACTCTTATAAAAATTGTATCTTACCTTTACTTTTCATGTGAAGAAGTAAAACGTGAATATTAATAGCACCTATTTTGTAAACTTGTCTTGAACAGTGTCTGTTTTGTAGGTAAATACCATGTAAATTTTATGACCCCATTTCTCCATTTTCTTTCTCTGATAGTAACTAGGAACTCCAGATTCTTCTCACTCTATTATGCAAAGTAACTAAACTCCTCAGACTCTTACATCTAGGTTTTTTTTTAATCTCTCTTAAATGTTTCTGAAATATATTAATGTATTCTGATATAATACTTAGACTCTGATGAAGCTGCTTAATTAATTACCATTCTGTAAGACCCAATAAGACATGAAATGTGACTGTCCTATTTATAGTTGTATGTCAAGTAGATAACAGTACTCTATTTAAGTAGAGAAGAAAGAAAGGAAGGCAGGCCAGCAAACTACTCCAGCTATTAATTCATCTAAGTGCTACTACCCAAGCCTTCATTTACTTAATTCTGAATTTATAATTCATTTCACTATAGTTTCAAGGGGCTTCCCAGGTGGCACTAGTGGTAAAAGAACATGCCTGCTAAAGGAGGAGATGTGAGAGATGCAGATTTGATCCCTAGATGTGGCAGATAACCTGGAGAAGGCCATGGCAACCCACTCCAGTATTCTTGCCTGGGGACTGTCATGGACAGAGGAGCCTGATGGGCTACAGTTCATAGGTGGCAAAGAGTTGGACACGACTGAAGCAACTAAGGAGAAACACATAGATCCAAAAACGCTTAGACCCTTTCTCTTCCCTCTTGGCAACAGATGAGTTTCAAAATTCAAATTTAAAAATATATTTTAGAAAGTTATATGTTATATATTGTGGAATACTTCCTTATGGAAGTGTAACCAGAACTATAATTAAAATATTAAAATAATGACATATGACTATTTACACTAAACTAACAAGTAAAATATGGCAAATAGCCTCATATCAATCTAAATCAGATCCACTTACTTTCTTTGTCTTCCTTTCTTCCTTCTTCCTGTCCTTCTATCCTCTCTCTCTGTTTCTTAACAAGTGAGAGGTTTCCTCAGTTTTCGCTACTGATAGGATACGTTGAAAATAGGTTTTCAGAAATTTTGGGATTTGGGAATTGCAAGTAAAGGATTGTAAATTTGTGGAAGAGTAGTTAAGAAATTATGAACCGGTATTATCCAGAAATTCTACTTCTAGGTATACACCCTAAGGACTGGAAGTTACAGACCCATGTACACCAATGTTTATGGCATTATTCGTAACAGCCAAAAGGCGGAAACAACCCTGATGTCCAACACATATGGATTTCAAGACTTGTGTGTGTGCAGTGTAAGCATGCAATGGGTCATTTAGCTTTAAAAAGGAACGGAAGCTGGAGAAGCCAAGATGCCTGGGGAATAGGACGGTGAGACCACTTTCTCCCCTACAAATTCATTAAAAGACCAATTCAACGCAGAGCAAACTTCACAAAACAACTTCTGATTGCCAGCTGAGGACATCAGGCACCCAGAAAAACAGCCCATTGTCTTCGAAAGGAGAGAGAAGAAATCCAGTTACATGCACCAGAACACTGATGCAAGTTTCCCTAACCAGGAAACCTTGACAAGCCAATCGTCCAACCCCACCCACTGGGTGAAACCTCCACAATAAAAAGGAACCACAAACCTCCAGAATACAGAAAGCCCACTCCAGACAAAGCAATCCAAACAAGATGAAAAGGCAGAGAAATACCCAACAGGTAAAGGAACATGAAAAATGCCCACCAAGTCAAACAAAAGAGGAGGAGATAGGGAATCTACCTGAAAAAGAATTTAGAATAATGATAATAAAAATGATCCAAAATCTTGAAAACAAAATGGAGTTACAGATAAATAGCCTGGAGACAAAGATTAAGAAGATGCAAGAAATGTTTAATAAAGACCTAGAAGAAATAAAAAAGAGTCAATTAAAAATGAATAATGCAATAAATGAGATCAAAAACACTCTGGAGGGAACCAAGAGTAGAGTAACAGAGACAGAAGATAGGATAAGTGAGGTAGAAGATAAAATGATGGAAATAAATGAAGCAGAGAGGAAAAAAGAAAAAAGAATCAAAAGAAATGAGGCAACCTCAGGGACCTCTGGGACAATGTGAAATGCCCCAACACTCGAATCATAGGAGTCCCAGAAGAAGACAAAAAGAAAGGCCATGAGAAAATACTTGAGGAGATAATAGCTGAAAACTTCCCTAAAATGGGGAAGGAAATAGCCACCCAAATCCAAGAAGACCAGAGAGTCCCAAACAGGATAAACCCAAGGCGAAACACCCCAAGACACATATTAATCAAATTAACAAAGATCAAACACAAAGAACAAATATTAAAAGCAGCAAGGGAGAAACAACAAATAACACACAAAGGGATTCCCATAAGGATAACAGCTGATCTATCAATAGAAACCCTCCAGGCCAGAAGGGAATGGCAGGACATACTTAAAATAATGAAAGAGAATAACCTACAACCTAGATTACTGTACCCAGCAAGGATCTCATTCAGATATGAAGGAGAATTCAAAAGCTTTACAGACAAGCAAAAGCTGAGAGAATTCAGCACCAACAAACCAGCTCTTTAACAAATGCTAGAGGATCTTCTCTAGACAGGAAACACAGGTTGTATAAACGTGAACCCAAAATAACAAAGTAAATGGCAACGGGACCATACCTATCAATAATTACCTTAAATGTAAATGGGTTGAATGCCCCAACCAAAAGACAAAGACTGGCTGAATGGATACAAAAACAAGACGCCTATATATGCTATCTACAAGGGACCCACCTCAAAACAAGGGACACATACAGACTAAAAGTGAAGGGCTGGAAAAAAATATTTCACGCAAACGGAGACAAAAAGAAAGCAGGAGTCGCAATACTCATATCAGATAAAATAGACTTTCAAATAAAGGCTGTGAAAAGAGACAAAGAAGGACACTACATAATGATCAAAGGATCAATCCAAGAAGAAGATATAACAATTATATATGCACCCAACATAGGAGCACCGCAATATGTAAGGCAAATGCTAATGAGTATGAAAGAGGAAATTAATAGCAACACAATAATAGTGGGAGACTTTAATACCCCACTCACAACTGTGGATAGATAACTAAACAGAAAATTAACAAGGAAACACAAACTTTAAAGGACACAATGGACCAGCTAGACCTTATTGACATCTATAGGACGTTTCACCCCAAAACAATCAACTTCACCTTTTTCTCAAGTGCACACGAAACCTTCTCCAGAATAGATCACATCCTGGGCCACAAATTTAGTCTTGGTAAATTCAAAAAAATTGAAATCATTCCAGTCATCTTTTCTGACCACAGTGCAGTAAGATTAGATCTCAATTACAGGAAAAAAATTATTAAAATTTCAAACATATGGAGGCTAAATAACACACTTCTGAATAACCAACAAATCATAGAAGAAATCAAAAAAGAAATCAAAATATGCATAGAAATGAATGAAAATGAAAACACAACAACCCAAAACCTATGGGACACTGTAAAAGCAGTGCTAAGGGGAAGATTCATAGCATTACAGGCTTACCTCAAGAAACAAGAAAAAAGTCAAATAAATAACCTAACTTTACACCTAAAGCAACTAGAGAAGGAAGAAATGAAGAACCCCAGGGTTAGTACAGGGAAAGAAATCTTAAAAATTAGGGCAGAAATAAATGCAAAAGAAACTAAAGAGACCATAGCAAAAATCAACAAAACTAAAAGCTGGTTTTTTGAAAAAATAAACAAAATTGACAAACCATTAGCAAGACTCATTAAGAAACAAAGGGAGAAGAACCAAATTAACAAAATTAGAAATGAAAATGGAGAGATCACAACAGACAACACTGAAATACAAAGGATCATAAGAGACTACTACCAGCAGCTCTATGCCAATAAAATGGACAACTTGGAAGAAATGGACAAATTCTTAGAAAAGTATAACTTTCCAAAACTGAACTAGGAAGAAATAGAAGATCTTAACAGACCCATCACAAGCAAGGAAATCGAAACTGTAATCAGAAATCTTCCAGCAAACCAAAGCCCAGGACCAGACAGCTTCACAGCTGAATTCTACCAAAAATTTAGAGAAGAGCTAACACCTATCTTACTCAAACTCTTCCAGAAAATTGCAGAAGAAGGTAAACTTCCAAACTCATTCTATGAGGCCACCATCACCCTAATTCCAAAACCAGACAAAGATGCCACAAAAAAAGAAAACTACAGGCCAATATCACTGATGAACATAGATGCAAAAATCCTTAACAAAATTTTAGCAAACAGAATCCAACAACATATTAAAAAAAATCATACACCATGACCAAGTGGGCTTTATCCCAGGAATGCAAGGATTCTTTAATATCTGCAAATCAATCAATGTAATATACCACATTAACAAATTGAAAGATAAAAACCATATGACTATCTCAATAGATGCAGAGAAAGCCTTTGACAAAATCAGCGTCCATTTATGATTAAAACTCTCCAGAAAGCAGGAATAGAAAGAACATACCTCAACATAATAAAAGCTATATATGACAAACCCACAGCAAGCATTACCCTCAATGGTGAAAAATTGAAAGCATTTCCCCTAAAATCAGGAACAAGACAAGGGTGCCCACCCTCACCACTACTATTCAACATAGTTTTGGAAGTTTTGGCCACAGCAATAAGAGCAGAAAAAGAAGTAAAAGGAATCCAGATAGGAAAAGAAGTGAAACTCTCTCTGTTTGCAGATGACATGATCCTCTACAAAGAAAACCCTAAACACTCTACCAGAAAATTACTAGAGCTAATCAATGAATATAATAAAGTTGCAGGATATAAAATTAACACACAGAAATCCCTTGCATTCCTATACACTAACAATGAGAAAACAGAAAGAGAAATTAAGGAAACAATACCACTCACCATTGCAACAAAAAGAGTAAAATACTTAAGAGTATATCTACCTAAAGAAACAAAAGACCTATACATAGAAAACTATAAAACACTGATGAAAGAAATCAAAGAGGACACAAACAGATGGAGAAACGTACTGTGTTCATGGATTGGAAGAATCAATATTGTCAAAATGACTATACTACCCAAAGAAATCTATGGATTCAATGCAATCCCTATCAAGCTACCAACGGTATTTTTCACAGAACTAGAACACTTAATTTCACAATTTGTATGGAAATAAAAAAAACCTCAAATAGCCAAAGTAATCTTGAGAAAGAAGAATGGAACTGGAGGAATCAACCTGCCTGACCTCAGGCTCTACTACAAAGCTGCAGTCATCAAGGCAGTATGGTACTGGCACAAAGACAGAAATATAGATCAATGGAACAGAAGAGAAAGCCCAGAGATAAATCCACGAACCTATGGATACCTTATCTTCGACAAAGGAGGCAAGGATATACAATGGAAAAAGGACAACCTCTTTAACAAGTGGTGCTGGGAAAACTGGTCAACCACTTGTAAAAGAATGAAACTAGAACACTTTCTAACACCATACACAAAAATAAACTCAAAATGGATTAAAGATCTAAATGTAAGACCAGAAACTATAAAACTCCTAGAGGAGAACATAGGCAAAACACTCTCCAACATAAATCATAGCAGGATCCTCTATGACCCACATCCCAGAATATTAGAAAAAAAGCAAAAATAAACAGATGGGACCTAATGAAACTTAAAAGCTTTTGCACAACGAAGGAAACTATAAGCAAGGTGAAAAGACAGCCCTCAGATTGGGAGAAAATAATAGCAAACAAAGCAACAGACAAGGATTAATCTCAAAAATATACAAGCAACTCCTGCAGCTCAACTCCAGAAAAATAAATGACCCAATCAAAAAATAGGCCAAAGAACTAAACAGACATTTCTCCAAGGAAGACATACAGATGGCTAACAAACACATGAAAAGATGCTCAACATCACTCATTATCAGAGAAATGCAAATCAAAACCACAATGAGGTACCATTACATGCCAGTCAGGATGGCTGCTATCCAAAAGTCTACAAGCAATAAATGCTGGAGAGGGTGTGGAGAAAAGGGAACCCCCTTACATTGTTGGTGGGAATGCAAACTAGTACAGCCTCTATGGAGAACAGTGTGGAGATTCCTTAAAAAACTGGAAATAGACCTGCCATATGACCCAGCAATCCCACTTCTGGGCATACACACCCAGGAAACCAGATCTGAAAGAGACACGTGCACCCCAATGTTCATCGCAGCACTGTTTATCATAGCCAGGACATGGAAGCAACCTAGATGCCCATTAGCAGACGAATGGATGAGGAAGCTGTGGTACATATCCACCATGGAATATTACTCGGCCATTAAAAAGAATTCATTTGAATCAGTTCTAATGAGATGGATGAAACTGGAGCCCATTATACAGAGTGAAGTAAGCCAGAAAGATAAAGACCATTATAGTATACTAACGCATATATATGGAATTTAGAAAGATGGTAATGATAACCCTATATGCAAAACAGAAAAAGAGACACAGATGTACAGAACAGAATTTTGAACTCTGTGGGCGAAGGCGAGGGTGGGATGTTTCAAGAGAACAGCATCAAAACATGTGTATTACCTAGGGTGAAACAGATCACCAGCCCAGGTTGGATGCATGAGACAAGTGCTCGGGCCTGGTGCACTGGGAAGACCCAGAGGGATTGGATGGAGAGGGAGGTGGGAGGGGGGACCGGGATGGGGAATACATGTAAATCCATGGCTGATTTGTGTCAATGTATGACAGAAACCACTACAATATTGTAAAGTAATTAGCCTCCAACTAAAAAAAAAAAAGAAAAAGGTAAATGAGCCATAAAAAAAAGAAAAAAAAGAGTAATTTCTGTGGATGCTTTAAAAAGGCTGAAAAATCAGTCAGCTGTTGAGTGATATCTGTAGAGTGCTTTACTTTATCTAAAATTATGGACTCTTGGCTAGCTACTTAAATAATTCAGTTTTCCACCAATAATACCTGTACTTTTCTACCAAAGTATGTTATACTGTGCATTTGTAACCTTTATTTTGATATGAACAATCAATACATAGAACTACAAAAAGTAAGGTTTAGAGTCTAGCTAGGTAAAATTATGGATATAAGTAATCTATTTTTTCTTATGTCATTATAAAATGTTTGTGATTTTTGTTTATTATTAAAGGAATCAGATAACAAAATCACTCCTTTTTTCTTAAGCTAGTAAAACAAATGTATAATGAAAAGTGTATTTGTTTACATTAAGTTATTTAGTCCTATACTTAAGTATTACCCCTGAAGTTTAATGTGGAATTAAAAACAAAACTATATAACTGGCATAATTAGTTGCATAGAACTATATTTCTATATACAAAAAGCAGATAGTTATTTATATATGTCTGGTGGTCTAGTTGCTAAGTTGTGTCCAACTCTTGTGACCCCATGGACTCTAGCCTGCCAGTTTCCTCTGTCTATGGGATTCTCCAGGCAAGAATACTGGAGTGGATTGCCATTTCCTTCTCCAGGGGATCTTCCCAACCCAGGAATTGAACCTAGGTCTCCTGCCTTGCAAGCAGATTCCTTACTGACTGAAGTACAAGGGAAGATTATATTTGGCTAATACAACATAATTCTTCAGGATGAATAGATTAATAATAGCTACATTTATCCCCTGTTTCACAAAGGGCATTGTATTTCAGAGATTGATAGCAGTATTAACAGGATAAATAATTTGTCAGCACCCACACTTATTTAGTTATAATTATTTAGTTTCAGATAATAAAACATTTACATTTCTTAAAGACAAATATTTCATTTTAAATCTAGAGAACAAAATCTGGAATAGTTGTGCGTAATGCTTTTAGCCTCAACCAAATGACACTGGAGAACAAATAAAATCAGACTCAGGTGTTTCCAAAATCTTAAGCAGTACCTAAATACAAATTTCAGATTGACCTTTTCTCATACACAATGAATATTAAGATATTTAAGATAACAGATTAAATGAAGCATTCAAACTGTTTCATTTCAAGAAATCTGAGACTGTAAATACATGATTTAGTGTCATAATTTTGGTCAAGCAAAACCTGCTTTTTAAGACAATATAAACTTTAACATTTTAAAAATCAAAGTGAATTTATTTGAAAGGTTAAAATTCAAAATGAGCCTCAGCAAGGCAATGAGTCAAAATAGCAAATAAAAAACAGTCAGGGGAACAGCTGGTACCCAAGTATATACTGAGACCAGAGCTCAATAAAGAGTAACAGATAAAATCCAAGAATTGTTAAGATTCAGTTTCTTTTCAATGCAATGATCAGTCTGGTTCCCTGCTTTCATTAACGTCTAAGCTTCACCACTGAGTACAATTTGATTCCCTTGTCTTATTCCAGTCCTAGACTTTAAATGACATTATTTATAATCAACGGTTCTAAGGAATCAGAAACCCAGCGGTATGACAACATGCCAGGTTCCTCTGCTCCCCTAATAAGTCAAAGCCAAGCTTGAGTACACACTTTCTCACTGTCTTTTTGACAAAAGTAAGCCATTTTGAGACTTGCTTCAAGAAACTTGGCCTCAGTTATAAACTTTAATGAGTACTTATTTTTTTTTAATAGAATTGCAGTCCTGCTTTGCTTTCTTTAGAGATGAGGACATTGCCTCTGAACCTGGTCCTCAGGACTTTTGGTTATTGTTACCAATTACAAGATAGAGTTGCCACATAGCACACAGTACACTCAACTATGTTTGAATTCCGATAAACAATGGAATTTATTTTTTAGTATAAGTATGTCCCAAATGTTTTCTATGCTAAAACTTTTTCTTGTTTATCTGAAAGTCAAATCTAACTGGGTATTTTTATTTGCTGAACCTACTATCAGGCCTTCCTGGCATTAGAATCCAGTTTAGTCCTCAGGTATTACCGGAACTCATTTAGTGAGCCAGTCAACTAGGGCCAGCTAATATCCCCTGAATATTGTCATCAGTGTTATACTGTATCTCTAGAAAACTAGAAGCTTCTCCTGAGACCTTCTGTGTTTATCTATCCTACTATAGTCCTACCCTGACAGAACTTTATTTCAGAAGTACTTTAAATTGCTGTATAAATAACTCTGATGGTCTTTCTAACATGGGCAATTGATAAAGCTTTCAAATTAATAATAAAGTTGTTTGAATAATTTATCTTAAAGATAGATTATGATCAAAGTAGGGTTATATAAATTATTATAAGCTATTATATGAAGACATGACTTTGGTCTAATTTTGCCTCTGTTCCTTGCCCTTGCCAGCTTAAATCTCAGGGGTATGGAGGTATTATATTACAGTTTAATATAGTTATGTACTATAACCAAAACAAGAATATTGCATTATTTTTTTGGTTGCAGTACTTCAGTTAAAATGTGCTAAAAGTGGCAGAAGTTTCAGATAAAGGAGAAACGAAAACCTTATTTTTCCTGTTTAGGACATCTGAGAACAGATTTAAATACACACACATATATGCATGAAAACTAGATCATATATGGAATGATAGCTATCAGGCAGAGTTTAATTTCAGCCTATAATGTCCATGGTATTTTAAGCAGGCAGTTTATTAGAGATGATTAAATAATAAATTATAGAATCATTGGGAAGACTGAACAAATATAATCTGTTTACCTTCTTGGAATGACTACCGGAGACACACAATTCCACCACAGAGGTGGGCAGTACCACTTCTACTGTTAGGAAGCTGCCACATCCAGAATCACACCCTCACAGCCAAAATCAGGAACCTGACATAGGAAGGTTGCATAATGAGGAAGCTCTGGCTGCTATAGATGCCATTTACATAACTACACCTCACTTGTAAATCACACTGGTAAAATGGATGTCCCATACGATGCCTCTTGACACTCAATACTGGATACTGAAACTACTGTTCATTTGCTTCAGAAAACTAAACACCTTCTTATCTGCACTTGCCAGCAGAAATGGTATTTGCATCAAAAGTTGGTTTCTGCTCACATCCATTTTCCAATATCATGTAAGGCCGGTCTTATTGCCTGAATTTAAATCCCATTTGGAACCCCAGTTCCAGAGGTCTGGGAACTGCAGTCTGTAGTTTTACATCTAAATGCAAAAGATACTAGAAGGAAAGTAGAATACTTACTGAATGCCAGTCTACTATATCCATACAGGATGCCATAATATTTTTTAAACCTGAACAATATGTTTGTGTCATATCCAACAGCCACCAGACTACAAAATGATGACATTAAATAAAGTAATTTTAAGTTATGGTATATTAAACTTAATTGGTTGTGGCAAATTCTGAAAAGAAATGCAGATTGGAAATTTAAAGCTTCAAGAACTGCTTAGGTGCATTCATAAAATAAGTGATAGGTTTTTTACTGCAAATGAAGGCTGTTTTAGATTTTGTGTTTATAATCTTTGGAGATTAATGTTCAGGACAGCATCTCTCAACTCGTATGTGAGTGCACGCTCAGTCTCTCAGTCATGTCCAATGCTTTGCAACACCATGGACTGTAGCTCACCAGGCTCCTCTGTCCATGGAATTTTCCAGTCAAGAATAGTGGAGTGGGTTGCCATTTCCTACTCCAGGGGATATTCCTGACCCAGAGATTAGATCGGGCCCATGTCTCTTGCATCTCCTGCATTGACAGGTGGGTTCTTTACCACTGTGCCAAGTCTGTAATCACTTAAAGAACTTTAAACAAAATGCCAATGTTCAGGCTACTTTGATTCATTCAGTCAGAATTTCTGTGTGCTTAAAGATTCGTGGGTTAATCTAATATGCATCCAGCTTGAGCATCACTTGCTTCACATGGAAATTAGTCCTTCTGAAAAAAAAAAAAAAAATTAGTCCTTCTGGAGACATATCTCTGTTAACTAAAAACATAAAGGCTGTTGAACCCATGGGTCTCATCTAGAATAGTATCTATTATGATTATTAAAAATGGATTATATATAGAGATGTAGGTTTTATTTTTAGGTACATTATCACTAGATTACAAATGAGAGGCAAATAGAGTATTTTATGATCACAAATTAAACTTGATTTGGAATTAACTTCAGAAATGGAAATTCTAATTTTTCATGGACTAATATATCCATTGCTTTAGATGAAAGGCATTACATTTTGCAGAAAAAACAAACCTGCCTTAAAATTATTTCCTTAAAATAATTCTGTGATTTAAGAAAAAAGTGATCATATATCACTAATAAAATATAATCTGTTAAAAATAGGCTGTATAAAGCTGTATAGTCTCACAGTCATTTTTTATTATCACATATTAAATATAAATATATATTTTAAAATTATGACACAGTACAAGAAAATTGTTAACATTTTGTAAAAATTAAATATGAATTCTTCTAAAATTCAGCATTTAGCATGGTGTTGCACACTACAAACATCTAATAAACTGTTTTTTTAGTAGATTCATATTAGAATTATGCAGCAAGGGAAAAGAAAGTCACTTCCAAGAGAGAAAAAACACATTACTCATCTTCTTGAAATTCTCTTTACATAAACCCAGGCGCATTTCTACACAGTATTAAGTAGTTTTCTGGGGTGGAGTTGCATTCCTTGTATTTTTCTGCATTCCATCATCATTTATCAAATGTCCCAACTTGGATTTTGGAAATATTGATCATACACATTGCTTAATAAACCTTTCAAACTTTATGAGTAAATAGGCAAAAAGGGAAAAGATTGCAAACTGTAAAATTAAGGGGATGGTACAGTGATGAAAGATAAAAGAATATCAATGTACTGGGTCTAAATAATCTCTTCAATGATTTATAATTTTAAAGAAAACAATTAAAAATAATCCAAACCTCATGTTTTTATTTAAGATTTGGCTTATTCTTATTTTCATCCATTTTTTAATGCACAAACCTGAAATTTTTAACAGCCTAATTTAAAAAATACCTACTTTTCTACCTAGTTTGATCTAGTCAACAGGATTCCTCATGCCAGAAACAAGTAAGCTTTAATATTCACAAGTAGGGGCTTCCTGGGTAGCTCAGCTGGTAAAGGTCCACCTACGATTCAGGAGACCCCAGTTCAATTCATGGATTGGGAAGTTCCTCTGGAGAAGGGATAGGCTACCCACTCCAGTATTCTTGGGCTTCCCTGGGGGCTCAGATGGTAAAGAACCCACCTCAATGTGGAAGACCTGGGTTTGATATCTGGGTTGGGAAGATTCCCTGGAGTAGGACACAGCAACCCACTTCAGTATTCTTGCCTGGAGAAACCCCATGGATGGAAGAACCTGGTGGGCTAACATTCTGTGGGGTGGCAAAGAGTCAGACATGACTTAACACTGCACAGCAGCAATTGCAAGTAAGTCCATTTGAGCTTTGATGATTTATTGGGTTTTGTCACTATGTTCTTATTCCCACTGAAAAATATTTACAATATTTAGGTATTTGGACTATTTTGATTACTTTCTCTCCCCCTTATACTATTCTATGTAAACAAGTAGCTGATATGGACTAAATTTTTCCAGAAGACACTGTGGGTTGGGTTGCTCAATATCCACTCAACTCCCTTCTGGCATACCATTCTAAATATGGGCAATGTTTGAAAAACAAAAAGCAAATGTAAGAGACTCCTTTCCAAATAGAAACTCTAGTAGAGAATTAGGAGAAGAACTTGAGCTGCAGGAATAGATAGGTACAATGTGTGACTATGTAAGAGCAGGTATTTTGTTATGTGACAGCTCAAGCAGTGATTCTAGCATCTGGTTCTTGTTGTCATAGATGCCAAGTGGCATGAGCCAAGGCCTGTACGGTTTCCACCAGAACAGCCTTGCAGTTGAATGTTTACCTTGGCTGCCTTAGTTCTAAACTGCATCTAGCCACTCTCCCTCTAACTACTTTAAAGTTGCTATCAATCACACAGTGTGTTCTGATAAATCTTTTTGTGCTTAAAATAGTTGAGGACAAAGTTAACTGAGTTAAAGTGGATTTTGTTGTCTTCTTACTGAAATGCTAACCAAAGAGTCTGCTAAAGATGTTTGGTAGCAATTTGTACTTAAACACTTTAGGAAATTGGGAAGATGGCACAACAAAAAAGGCAGTACAATTGTGTTGAAACATAGTCTAGAAGGAGTTGCATTGTGACTTGTGATATCTCAACAGAAATTTCTCCCATCAACTTCATTGTCTTACAAGAGTTTCTGTCTTTAAGTGACCTCACCCACAAAATTTTCCTTGGTTGTGTTCAACCTTAATTAAAAATAGGCTTGCAGGTTTTTTCAGCATTGTTTACTTGACAACAGAAAGGATTTGAAGTCACTTTGCCTCAAGTCTTTTCAGTGAGTGAGTGGAATCACCCACAGATTTATTCATTTTAGTCCCAATAAGAGACTTAGCTTCTGATTATAATTTGGTTTGACTCCATGTGTTGGACTAGGTGCCTATATAAATCCCCTTGCTTTAGGCTAGTTTTTAGGACCTAGTTTCTCTAGGAAACTAGGTCTCTTTATCTATTTTCTTGGAGAAAATAGAAATTATATTATTTTCTCTTTTGGCCAATGAGGCTCTTTTCTACAAAAGTCGACTCATATATCTTATGCTATAAACAGAAAGAGATATAGCATTTTTACAGAGCAAAATTTTTAAATAGAAATAACTGTTACTTCAGTTGAAACAATGAGTTTAGTTGTTAATTGCCAATGTAGTATAACAAAATGGCAAATTATTTGTATATAAGCATAATTTGCATGAATGCTTGGCAACTCTTGATAAGGGGCATGATCACACTTACTTAGCCCAATATAATCAGTGATGCTGTCTACATATCTCCCCAGCTCAGATTTCCATAAATAAAAATAATCCAAATTTTTAGTGGATAATTAATCTATCAAGTCAACCTGATCTTTTTAATGGCTATGATTGCATTATATTGGTTAGTAGCAGTAAATACAAAATAAAACAAGATAGTTTATCACTGTAAAATTATAGCTATAGGAGCTAAAACTATCCTAAAAATAATACAATATACATGTATAAGGGGTTTAAAAGATATAGAAACTAATGAGACACCACAGTGTCCCTCTGCCAATCTTGCCTCACCATATCTCAGTACATATAATCTCTACATCTTTAATTAGTTTATATTAGTAAAAGGCAGCTCTCCTTTTCAGAGTCTTGATTATTCTAGCTGTAGCAAGCAAACTGAAGAGGACAGAATATTGAAATATTACGTGGTTACTCTGTTGACTTCCTTAGCAAGTGCTATCCCAAACTTGATGTCTTGTAACCCTGAAGATATATGTCTTCTAGTGATATTGGGGTTGGAAAACCACCCCTGGCGTAATAAGATCAAGTATGATCAGTGTGATTGTGACATTCTGGCCCAGCTTCACTCAAGGTCTTATATGACACAGACTCCACAATCTCAGTTAAAATTGAAAAACACAGCTTAATGAATTTGTATTTTAATATTTAGAACATGATCCATGGAGTTGTATTATCTGTACACTCACAAGGAAGTCATTAAAGTTACCTTTTGATGAGAAGTTAAAACACTTAGGAATGTTTTTATTTTGGAAGAATGTACTCCTAATCTAATTATAAGACTATGTTGCTAAAGTCATGGCTGGGTACCAGGTAGTTTCTACATGTCGTTATCTAGTGTGATAACTGTTAGACAGGAGAATGTATTAAAAGAGGCCAGAAGATATTTTCACTTCACTTTCAAATCTGTGACAACACATCTAATTTCAATCTATGTCTCTAGCATCCTAACTTTAAGAGATTTTAAGAGGTAAATTTACAGTTTGGCTCATCTCTGGAACTGGCAGGCAGTCTCAAGGAGGGTAACAGTGAGATTGATCAAGTTAATACACAGTTTTCACACAAGTTGTTGTTGCTCCAGTTGCTCCATCATGTCTGACTCTTTGCAACCCTGTGGACTACAGCACTCCAGGCTTCCCTGTCCACCATTTCCTGAAACTTGCTCAAATTCATGTCCATTAAGTCAGTTATGCCATCCAACCATCTTGTCCTCTGTCATCCCTTTCTCCTCCTGCCTTCAGTCTTTCCAGCATTGGGTCCTTTTCTAATGAGCCAGCTCTTCCCATCAGGTGGCCAAAGTTTTGGAGCTTCAGCTTCAACATCAGTCCTTCTAAAGAATAATCAGGATTAATTTCCTTTAGGATTAACTGATTTGATCTCCCTGCAGTCCAAGGGACTCTGAAGAGTCTTCTCCAACACAACAGCTCAAAAGCATCAATTCTTCAATATTCAGTCTTCTTTATGGTCCAACACTCATATCCATACATGACTACTGGAAAAATAAATTTCACACAAGTAGTATTAATATCTATTGACTAAGGCTAGCCCCTAGACTACAATGTGCATGACTCTATGTAATTATCATTGTTAATATCAGTGAAGATTCAGAATTTGGACACCAGACAATTTGCATTCCAGAAGCACCCGCCAAGTGCAAAGTCCATACCAAGGAACATCCAAGCAATAATAGTATAACTCAGGAATTTACTACTTTTTGTAGAATAAGAATGTGGGAGGTCTGAAATGTTACATTAGAATCAAGTATGCCTGGAAGACCAGGTGAATAACAGTATTATTAACCTGGAGATCTGAAAATGTAATTTTCAGTGTTTTAATTTATTGTTTCCCTTTTATATCAATGGAGTATTTTACGTAACAGTGTTAGGAAACCGTAAGAGTTCACACTCTGTTAAGTCTATAACCTGAGCCTATAATTCAAGACCATAAATTTAATTTCTTTAACAGTTTAACATTCTTAGCAAATGAATGTTAAAAAATAATCAGACTTCAAACTCTTCAATATACTTCTAAGTGTGTATGTTAGTCATGCTGTTTGTTTCAGAGTATGTTTCATTGGCTCACTACAAGTAAGTTACAGTGAGTTATAGACAATTCTTACATATTCTATATCATGAACACACTCTCAGTATCAAATACTTACTGGCTAGCCACAGTAAATTGGCAAGTAATAAGCAGGCCATCAACAAGACTGTATTTTATTGCTGTAACTTTACTCAAGGATGCTCTCACCATGAAAGAAAAATTTTAAAAGTAAAACACTACAACAATCCAAGAGGAACTGAATTCAAACAAGATATAGAACAAATAGAAAACTAACCTTGAACCACAGTGCCCCCTGGCATATAGAATAGGCTGTAAATGGATTTTAAAAATAAGCATCTAAAAATTTTTGATTTAAAGAAAAGATCTACTTCAGAATTGAAGAGACATTGCAGGGACAACTGGATAAAGATACATGTCTCTGTTCTATGACACTCAGATGTGTTAAGACTGACTATTTTGAATGTGTCTATTTAGCATGT
The DNA here is from genome assembly GCF_023699985.2 of Odocoileus virginianus. Lineage (NCBI taxonomy): Eukaryota > Metazoa > Chordata > Mammalia > Artiodactyla > Cervidae > Odocoileus > Odocoileus virginianus. The sequence continues at coordinate 75,538,654 of NC_069674.1, forward strand.
TTGGGTATGAAAGTGAGATATCAAGATAGTGTATATAAAGGTAATCACATAAAATTGCTAAATAAAAATAACATACAACTATTCTACTTCTGTCATGGAATGGATCAAATAAATTCATTTTTTTCTGTTAATATTTTATCATATACATACATGTTATTTTAAGATATTATTAAATTAAACATCAGTCTGTATGTGATGGTTTTTAATCACAAGATAAATCCAGGCCCATCACTTCATGGCAAATAGATGGGGGAAAAGTGGAAACAGTGACAGATTTTATTTTCTTAGGCTTCAAAATCAGGTGACTGCAGCCAGGAAATTAAAGAGATGCTTGCTCCTTGGAAGAAAAGCTATGATGAAACTAGACAGTATATTAAAAAGCAGAGACATCACTTTGCTGACAAAGGTCCATCTAGTCAAAGCTATGGTTTTTCCAGTAGTCATGTACAGATGTGAAAGTTGGACTATAAAGAAGACTGAGCACAAAAGAATTTATGCTTTTGAACTGTGGTATTGGAGAAGACTCTTGAGAGTCACTTCAACAGCAAGCAGATCAAACCAGTCAACATTAAATGAAATCAACCTTGAATATTCATTGGAAGGACTGATGCTGAAGATGAAGCTCCAATACTTTGGTCACCTGGTGGAAAGAGCTAAATCATTGGAAAAGATCCTGATTCTGGGAAAGACTGAGGGCAAGAGAAGGGAGCGACAGAGCGTGATATGATTGGATGGCATCACTGACTCAATGGACACGAGTTTGAGCAAACTCTGGGAAATAGTGAAGGATAGGAAAGCCTGGTGTGCTACAGTTCATGGGGTCACAAAGAGTCAGATATGACTTAGTGACTGAACAGCAATATCTCAATATGGTTTGATAGTATTCAAGTAGTAAAACATATATTTTCATCTCTAAGAGACTTTTAAAGTATTATATGACGTGAAGCACTCAAAATGAGAAAGGAAGGCTTGACAGAAGAGATGTAATCATAAGCTTGAGGATAAAATGACTTTGCTGGGAGATCAGAAAATCTGTGAGAGAGAGGAAAGTCCAATAAGTGGATTCTTCTGCAGGATACTTAAAAGGAGATATAATTAGTGATATGAAATACCAAGATACAATTTACCAAGAATGTGACTCTAAGAAAATAGGACTTTTGTAATCAGGCAGAAAGCTGCTAATAATTACTATGACCAATATATATGCCATGAGTTGTAAAATATCTGCCCCAGTTGAAATCTGTATCCTATAGATGGCATCAAACTTATGAATTTATAAAGGATCTCTTTGAGCTAGGATGGAAAAAAAAAGCTTCAGACCATATACCCTGCTTCTCAATTGCCTCAGTTTAGAAGGTGATTGTTTTAACAAATTAAACTGTCTTGGATAATCTAGCTTCTCTTATTTACATATCAGGAATACCTAGAAATATTATAGTGCATATATGCTGTGTGCTCATTCATGTCTGACTCTTTGTGACCCCATGGAGCCCACCAGGCTCCTCTGCTCATGGAACTTCTCAGGCAAGCATACTGGAGTAGGGTACTACTTCCTACTCCAGGAGATCTTCCTAATGCAGAGGCAGAACCTGTTTCTGGCGTTTCCTGCATTGGCCACAGATTCTTTTCCACTGCACTGTGTGGAAAGCTCAGAAATTTGTGTGTGTGTGTTTAGGGGGAGGGGGGCCGGGATGTGCTCAGTCATGTTCAATTCTTTGCAACCCTTTGGACTATAACACACCAGACTCCTCTGTCCATGGGGTTTTTCAGGCAAGAATGCTGGAATGGGTTGCCATTTCCTCCTCCAGGGGATCTTCCTGACCCAGGGATCAAATCCATGTATCCTGCATCTCCTGCATTACAGGCAGATTCTTTACCTGGTGAGGCATCGGGGAAGCCTAGCTCAGAATAATTATGACTCACCTAAACACAGTTAGACTTAAGTATTAGGGGTAGATATTAGTCTTCTGCCACCGAATTTAGAGATCTTTTTATTACACCGTATTTGAGAGCAGGCCTGCAGACTTGAGAAATACCTATGTGGAAAAAATTTTTTTTCTCTGTCTACAGTCCATTTACAGTATATGTTGATATTCCTGTCTGAAACAATTGACTATCAATTTACTCATGTAAATTCATTTGAGTTACTATGAATCTTATATCTCTCTTCTCATTTTTATTTTATTTACTATTAAATATGAATTGATTCCAATGAATATCAAATATGTGAAAAGTATAAACCTACACAATTAAAGGCTGTAGGTTCACCATCCATTTTAAGGAAACTCTTCAAATAAAACCATTGCCTGGGAATTTTTTAGTTTCTGTTCCTTGGCTTTTCTTTAATATCATGCTATAAAAGTTAATATTGCAAAATAAAATCTTGTTGGTATTACACTTTTGGGGCATAATTTAGCAGTTTATTTTGAAATATTACAATTCATTAATCTAAAATTGAAATCATTCCAGAAACTGGAAAAAGTATTGATTAAAGAGGCATTTTAATATTTCTGTATATTTGTTCTGTGAAATTAAGTTGGGTGGGTTCTAAGTGAAATGAGGTTGGGAAAAATAGAGAAACAAAACAAAAATCACAGATAGTGCAGTATTTCAACCTGTGAGATAAAAAAAGGCCAATGAATAAAGTCGAAGTATTTCCCTTGCTCTCTGAAGGGACTCCCAGTCGCAAACACAGCATTAACAGAGGGTAGCCAAAGAGTGCACGGTGATCTTGCTGAGTGGTAAAACAGATCACCACTACTGAGCTGGCTAGAATGTGCTTGGCAAGATAACAGAGAAGGGAGCTGTGCATAAGTGAAGCTCCAAAATTTTACATAAAGATCCCCTTGGGTATGTTGCTGAATAGTAGACTGTATATGTACAGGGAGAAACTTCACAAATTTAGGCAGAGAACAACTACTGGGGAAAATGTATCAAAAGAAAGAAAGAAAGAAAAAAAAAAAAAAAAACTACATGGAACTGTAAACTGAACAAATACCTGAGCTCACTTAAACCTTGGCTATGTTTAATACTGAGATTCCAGAGTGGAGAGACCTCATCAAAAGCTCAGATCACTACGTAGTGAGCTCAGGCAGTCCATACCTAAATGAAGAGCTAATCTGTTGTAGAGTAAAAGCTATCAGTAGTTGAACTGCTCAGTCATATCTGACTCTTTGCGATCCCATGGACTGTGACACACCATGCTTCTGTGTCCAAAACCAACTCCTAGAACTTGCTCAAAATCGTCCATTGAGTTGGTGATGCCACCCAACCACCTCATCCTCTGTCATCCCCTTCTCCTCTTGCCTTCAATCTTTCCCAGCCTCAGGGTCTTTTCTGATGAGTCAGTTCTTCTCATCAGGTGGCCAAAGTATTGGAGTTTCAGCTTCAACATCAGTCTTTCTATTGAATAGTCAGGACTGATTTCCTTTAGGATTGACAGGTTGGATCTCCTTGCAGTCCAAGGTTACCCTCAAGAGTCTTCTCCAACATTACAGTTTAAAAGTATCAATTTTGTGCTCAGTTTTCTTTATAATCCAGGTCTCACATCCATACATGACTACTGGATAAATCATAGCCTTGACTAGATGGACATTTGCTGGCAAAGTAATGTCCCTGCTTTTTAATATGCTGTCTAGCTTGGTCTTAGCTTTTCTTCCAAGAAGCAAGTGTCTTTTAATTTCATGGCTGCAGTCACCATCGGCAGTGATTTTGGAGCCCAAAAAAATAAAGTCTGTCACTGTTTACATTGTTTTCCCATCTATTTGCCATGAGGTGATGGGACTGGATGCCATGATCTTAGTTTTCTGAATGTTGAGCTTTAAGCCAACTCTTTCACTCTCTTTCACTTTCATCAAGAGGCTCTTTAGTTCTTCTTTGCTTTATGCCATAAGGGTGGTGTCATCTGTGTATCTGAAGTTATTGATATTTCTCCCGGCTAATTGAATCCAACTTGTGCTTCATCCAGCCTGGCATTTCGCATGATGTACTCTGCATATAAATTAAATAAGCAGGATGGCAATATGCAGCCTTGACGTACTTCTTTCCCAATTTGGAACCAGTGAGTTGTTCCATATCCTATTCTAAGTGATGGTTCTTGACCTGCATACAGGTTTCTCAGGAGGCCGGTAAGGTGGTCTGATATTCCCATCTCTTTAATAATTTTCTATAGTTTATTTTTTTTTTGATCAACATAGTCAAAGGCTTTAGCATAGTCAATAAAGCAGAAATAGATTTTTTTGGAATTTTCTTGATTGTTCTATGATCCAATGGATGTTGGCAATTTGATCTATGGTTCCTATGCCTTCTCTGAATCCAGCTTGGACATCTGAAAGTTCATGGTTCACATATCGTTGAAGCCTGGCTTCGAGAATTTGGGGCATTACTTTGCTAGCGTGTGAGATGAGTGCAATTGTGCAGTAGTTGAGCATTCTTTGGCATTGCCTTTCTTTGGGATTGGAATGAAAACTGACCTTTTCCAGTCCTGTGACCACTGATGAGTTTTCCAAATTTGCTGACATATTGAGTGCAGCACTTTCACAGCATCATCTTTTAGGATTTGAAATAGCTCAACTGGAATTTCATCACCTCCACTAGCTTTGTTTGTAGTGATGCTTCCAAAGGCCCACTTGAGTTCACATTCCAGGATGTCTGGCTCTGGGTGAGTGATCACACCATTGTGGTTATCTGGGTCATGAAGATCTTGTTTGTATTGTTCTTCTGTGTATTTTTGCCACTTTTTAATATCTCCTGCTTCTGTTAAGTCCCTACCATTTCTGTCCTGTATTGAGCCCATCTTTGCATGAAATGTTCCCTTGTTATCTTGATTTTTTGAAGAGACCTCTAGTCTTTCCCATTCTATTGTTTTCCTGTATTTGTTTGGGCTGATCACTGAGGAAGGCTCTATTTCCTCTCCTTGCTATTCTTTGAAACTCTGCATTCAATTGGGTATATCTTTCCCTTTCTCCATTGTCTTTAGCTTCTCTTCTTTTGTCAGCTATTTGCAAGGGCTCCTCAGACAACCATTTTGCCTTTTTGTAGTTCTTTTTCTTGGGAATGGTTTTGTTCCCTGCCTCCTGTACAATGTTACAAACTTCTGTCCATAATTATTCAGGGACTCTGTCTGTAGATCTAATCCCTTGAAACTATTCGTCACTTCCACGGTATAATCATAAGTGATTTGACTTAGGTCTAGTGGTTTTCCCTACTTTCTTCAATTTAAGTCTGAATTTGGCAATAAGGAGTTCATGATCTGAGCCACAGTCAGCTCCTGGTCTTTTTTTTTGCTGACTGTATAGAGCTTCTCCATCTTTGGCTGCAAAGAATATAATCAATCTGATTTCGGTATTGACCATCTGGTGATGTCCATGTGTAGAGTCTTCTCTTGTGTTTTTGGAAGAGGATATTTGCTATGACCAATGTGTTCTCCTGGAAAAACTCTGTTAGCCTTTGTCCCACTTCATTTTGTACTCCAAGGCCAAATTTTCCTGTTACTCCAGGTATCTCTTGATTTCCTACTTTTGCATTCTAGTCCCCTATAAGGAAAAGGACATCTTTTTTGGGTGTTAGTTCCAGAAGTTCTTGTGGGTCCTCATAGAAGTGTTCAATTTCAGCTTCTTTAGCATTACTGGTCAGGGCATAGACTTGGATTACTGTGATATTGAATGGTTTGTCGTTTTTAAGATTGCACCCAAGTACAACATTTAGGACTCTTTTGTTGACTATGATGGCTACTCCATTTCTTCTAAGGGATTCTTGCCCACAGTAGTAGATATAATGGTCATCTTAGTTAAATTCACCCATTCCAGTCCATTTTAGTTCGCTGATTCCTAAAATGTCGATGTTCACTCTTGCCATCTCCTGTTTGACCACTTCCAATTTGCCTTGATTCATAGACCTAACAGGTTCCTATGCAATATTGCTTTTTACAGCATTGGACTTTACTTCCATCACCAGTCATATCCACAATAGAGCATTGTTTTTGCTCTTCAAACACTTAAAGGCAGGTCTGGCTTATCTCTGTGGGGTCTTCTGGTGTGCGCAAGGTTTTGTTTGAGCCTTCTGAGCGTCGCTGGCAGGTATGGGGTTTGATTCTAAATGTGATTTCGCCCCTCCTACAGTCTTTCTGGGGCTTCTCCTTTGCCCTTGGATGTGGGGTATCTTTGTTTGATGGGATCCAACATTTTCCTGTTGTTGATTGTTCAGCAGCAAGTTGTAATTTGGAGTTCTTGCAGGAGAAGATGAGAGCACATCCTTCTACTCTGCCATCTTGCTGGGTGTCTAGTTGCTTCAGTCATGTCTGATTCTGTGACCCTGTAAACTGTAGCCCACCAGGCTCCTCTGTTCATGGGGATTTTCAGGCAAGAGTACCAGAGTGGGTTCCCATGCCCACCTCCAGAGGACAAAGCTATTAAGAACCCCCAAAATCAAATTAAAAGCAAACATAAAACTGTTCAAGCTGATTCACAAATAAAGTAACAGCTTTCCAGAAAAAAGCTCAGCATTCTGGAGGAAGATAATAAAATCCAAATACTTAACAATTAGCATAGCTATAACCACCATGTATGATCAACATAGTAGTGGTAGAGGAGTAGTACAATGTGACATATAACTCAGAGAAAAATATCAGTTAGTGCTGCTAGAATTAAAAATTATAGATATTATTGACTATCTAATGGAAAAGCAGAAATTTTATAGATATAAATAGATAAGTTTATGTTGCTGTTGTTTAGACATGTCTGAGTCTTTTGCATCCCCATGGACAGTAGCCCACCTGCCTCCTCTGTCTATGGGATTTTCAGGGAAGAATACTGAAGTAGGTTGCCATTTCCTTCTCCAGGAAAATATGTTTTTAGGTAAAGATAGATGCTATTATATAAATATATATGCTATTATAAATATATCTCAAGAACTTGAAGCACAGCAGGAATATAAAAAGCAAATAGGAAAATATCAGTAAAGAAATGGAAACCATATATTTACAAAAATTAAAATTCTAGAACTAAATATATCACATCTGAATGAAGCAGTCACTGAATGAGCTCAACCACAGATAAGGTACTTCAATAGAAAAGGTCAGTGATCTTGGAGAAAATAAAATAGGAACCATACAAACTAAAGTGTAGAGAAAAAATACCTGAAGAAAGAAAAAGGAAGAGATTGGCAGGAAAATATCAAATAAATGAATGCATATATAATTCTAATGCCAGAAGAGATTCAGAAAGAAGAAAATTTTGGAGAACTATGAGTTGAATGCTTTCTAAATATGATAAAACATAATAATATGAGTGGTTTCCCTGGTGACTCAGTAGTAAAGAATCCACCTGCCAATGCAGTAGATTATGGGTTTGATCACTGGTTCAGGAAGATCCATGCTACGGAGCAGCTAAGCCCAGGAGCACCACATCTACTGAACCCGTGAGCTAGAGCGCAGGAGCTGCAACTCCTGCGCCTTCATTCCCTGGAGCCCACGCTCAACAATAAGAGACGCCACTGCAGTGAGAAGTCTGCACACCACAACTGGAGAGTGTTCCTGTCTTGCCATAACTAAGGAAAAGTCAATGCAGCAACAAAGACCCAGCATAGCCAAAAATAAATAATTTTATAATAACCTTAAATTAAAGAAAAAATAAGCAAAAATAAAACCACAGCAATACTTATTATAATCAAATTTAGAAAGCCAGAAAGTAAAAATTCATGTTGAAATCAAACCAATATTGTAAAGCAATCATTGATCAATTAAAAATAAATAAATAAAAATCTTAAAGCAAGTAGAGATAAAACAGGTGTATTATCATATCAAAGATAAATGTCCTCTGGTTTTTCCAGAGAAATAATACAAGCCAGAAGCAAATGCAATCACATGATTAAAACATTGGAAAGAAATAATATATATACTTCAAATTATAAGGCAAACACATTTTAGACAAATGTATATATTGTCTAAAATCCTGCCCTATCAGAAATGATAAAGTTTTTGAGAGTAAATGAAAATGATATCAGATACAAAACTCAGATCTATACAAACAAATGAAGACTGTCAAAGTAGTAAACTTATGTATATGTGTTAATAATTATTTGTCATTTCTTAATTTAAAAAAATTCTTATTGCTTAAATCTTTCAAATGAATTTTTAAATAATTGATAGTAATATATTTTAGGGTTATATGTATAATTAAAACCTCTGACATGAAAGAGAAGAATGAGAAAAATGGAAATATACTCTTTCAAGACTTTTAGATTATGAAGTTACATAATATTTAGAGGGTTTCCCAGATGGCTCACTGGTAAAGAATCTGCCAACCAAGCAGGAGATGTGGATTCAATCCCAGTGTAGAGAAGATCCCTTCGAGACGGAAATGGTAGTCCGCTCCAGTATTCTTGCCTCAGAATAATGAATAATTGAAAAATGAAATACATTTTATATTATTTTTGTTAGCAAAACCTCTATACTAAAACTAAAAAAGATTGAATAGGAAAATTTAAGATCTAAATAGTTTTAACAGTGAGGTAGCATTTGAGGGTCAAATATGAAGTAGAACTGGTAAAGGTAACTATAGGTTGAATGGTCGTCAAAGACACTTGCCACAAGAAGGTTGCATGAGAGGTTATTTTTCCTGCATGAGAGGAGATTCATGATATAAAATTTATGTTTCATATTAACACTTACCGTTTGGCAGATCATTGTGTATGTGTGTATTTTCCTGTCCCATATACACCTTTTTTTTTTTTTTTTAAGCTTTGTCAAACTCTGTAAACCGCTTTCAGTTCCTTAACTTGTGGCTGATATCTACGGAGCTATATCATCCTTAATCCCACCTGTTTTCTATTATTTAGCATCAGATCTAGTTCTGCACTGAAATGTTTTGTAGATATACATGTGCCAAGGTAGCCATATTTCCATGCATTTAATGAGAGACTTTGCTGATCAATATGTATATATATAAGGTTTCAGGAATGACTGATTATTTGTGAGGCATAATTTCTAAACTGAACAAAAAGAAAAGTACTTGGGTGTGTGCCACTCACCGGTTCAAAATTGGGAAACAAATACAACAAGGCTATATATTGTCACTCTGCTTATTTAATTTATATGCAGAGTACATCCTGGAAGATTCTGGCCTGGATAAATCACAAGCTGGAATAAAGATTGATAGGAGAAATAACAACCTCAGATATGGAGATGACACCACTCTTATGGCAGAAAGTGAAATGGAACTGAAGAGTCTCTTGAAGAGTGTGAAAGAGGAGAGTGAAAAATCTTGCTTGAAACTCAACACTAGAAAAATTAGATTATGGCATCTGGTCCCATCACTTCATGACAAATAGAAGGGGAAAAGCAGAAGCAGTAACAGACTTTCTTTCTTGGACTACGGATGGTGACTGCAGCCATGAAATTAAAATATAGTTACTCCTTGGAAGAAAAGCTATGACAAACCTAGATAGCATATTAAAAAGCAGAGTCATTATTTTGCTGAAAAAGGTCCATATAGTCAGAACTATGGTTTTTCCAGTAGTCAAGTATGGATGTGAGAGCTGGACCATAAAGAAGACTGAGCACCAAAGAATTGATGCTTAATTGATGCTTTCAAATTGTGGTGCTGGAGAAGACTCTTGAGAGTCCCTTGAACAGCAAGGAGATCCAACCAATCAATCCTGAAGAAAATCAACCCTGAATATTCATTGGAAGTACTGGTGCTGAACCTGAAACTCCAGTACTTTGGCCACCAGATTCAAAGAGGAACTGACTCACTAGAAAAGACCCTGATGCTGGGAAAGATTGAAAGCAAAAGGAGAAAGGGTCAGCAGAGGGATAAGATGGTTAGATTGCATCACTGACTCAATGGACATGGATCTGAGCAAACTCCAGTAGTTAGTGGAGGACAGAGGAGCCTGGCATGCTATAGTCCATGGGGTCACAAAGAGTCAGACATAACTTAGTGACTGAACAACAACGACAGCAACTTGGGTGTGTATACTAATCTTTCCTTCAGTAAACTATAGTGCTTCATTATAAAGTGACTATGGGTTTTAGACCAACCAGGAAAAATACACTATAATGAGTTTTGGCCCAGATCAACTTGCAATGTGTCTTGAGATTTTGCCTTTTCATGCCACACTGATTTTGACTTGATTTACTCTTCATTTCCTATTTCCTACTTTCTTGTTATGTTTCGAGGTTTGGGGATTTTTTTGGTTGTTTTAGGATATAGCACAACCTTTCCAGGCCATCTACCTTGACAATTTTAGATTCTAATGAAAACTCAAATTTCTGTTTTAAAAAGCTTAAAAGTCACTTTATAGTGAAATTTTATCACTTTATAGTGAAACTCAATGGTATTTACTTTATTGTATATTGGGACTATTCTAGTGGGAACTTGGCATATTGTAATATAATCTTATTCATATATCATTTGAAACCATTTTGTGCTCTTTTCTACCATGTTACAAACTCTTTGTGAGTTTTAGTGAAGAACACAGATTTATAGCAACTTTTATCCAATTAAAACAAAGAAGTCCTCATATTTTTGCTTGTTCACTATAAAATTATGTCAACCAATTTATGTTATATATTTGGGTTGGCCAAAGGGCTCGTTTTGGATTTTCCATATAATCGTTCAGAAAAACCTGAATGAACTTTTTGGCCAACCCAATATAAGAGTTTATTTTTAAATCTTAGGTGAGAAAATATGTTCCTTTATTACATTATTTTACTCTAGAATTTCAAGTGATATGTTTCAAGTGTAATTGAAGTATGAATTAGATATTTTAAAACTAGATTTAAATAACTTACCAGAAACATTGACTCATATTTTTGGCTATAGAAAGAAAGTTTCCCAGATATTTGGTTAGACATTGGAATGGGAAGAAGGGACAGGCAAGTTTTGAATTTGAAAACTTAAATATGAATTGTTTGTAGTGTATTTTCTTTGCTATTTTTCAAATTACAATTTTATAGAATAAACATGGGAGAAAATATTTATCTGCCAAATATTCAAGCAGACACATATTTCTCTATTTAATAGGTAATTCGCAATGTTTTCATATTATTTTGGTTAAGGAATATTATGAAATATGTCTTATTTTTTAATTTAATGCATATTTTAATTTGCTAGCAGTGTTACAAATGCTTTAAGCAAGAAGGAGGTTTACTGGACATGTAATGTAGTACCTCACCAAATTAAAACAGATGAGCAGGAATTGCAGCCTCCACTTGCAGCTCAGTGACTGGAACTGTGGGCTTGAATTTCATCTGGATTTTTCTCTCTGTCTCTGATTTCTGCTTTGCTTCATGCTGTCTTCTTTCTCTTCTAATTTACATAGGCTTTCATGACCCTAAAACCGTGTTGATAGGCAGTGTTAAGCTAACATTATTCGAGATTTGTGTCAAGCAAAAAAAAATACTGATGTGTATATATTAGCTCCACATAGAGTATTATCTAGGAGAGTTCTCTGATTGTTCCAGGCTGTATCAAGTGCCATCCCGATAGCAGGCTATGCTAGGGCCAAGAAAAAGGAAGAAAGTAAAGGGTAGTCCTGGGCTGAAAGAAATATCACTTACAGCTTAGGGGACATTTCACTATTCATATGATTTTATTTTACTTACTAATTGTTTGTTAAGACATTTCTTTTCCAGAAAAATCTGTGGCACTTATAAGATATTATGGTTTTTCAAAAAATGGGGATCTCTGGAAATAATTTTGAAATACAAAAATTTATGTCTCAAAATATTGTTAGCTCATTGTCATGTTTGATAAATTATTTTAAATTTGTTACATGTTTTCTTTAAAAAGCTTGTTAATAGTTAAAAACACAAGAAAAAACCTATCATTCATTCCATTTAGAAATATAAAAAAGGTTAATATTTTGCAGACTATTCTTTTACTATTTTTATAAAATATTTTATTAGCTTCCTTGAAAACTTTCTAAAATACATATATTTATCTTTATAAAATTTTCCCCTTTTCTCTATATTATAAATATATGGCCACATAATTAGGTATTTTACTACAAATTCATTTTATTGGCTTCATATTATCTCATAAAAATTGTACTCATTTCACATGCCAAGTTAATGCTCAAAATCCTTCAAGTTAGGCTTCACCAGTACATGAACTGAGACCTTCCAGATGTACAAGCTGGATTTAGAAAAGGTAGAGGAACCAGAGATCAAATTGCCAACATATGGTGGATCATAGAAAATCCAAGAGAATTCCAGAAAATAATCTATTTCTCCTTTATTGACTATAGAAAAGCCTTTGTCTATGTGGGTCACAGCAATAGTGGATAATTCTCAAAGACATGGGAATATCAGACCACTTTACCTGCCTGCTGAGAAACCTGTATGCAGGTCAAGAACCGTCAGTTAGAACAGGATATGGAATAACGGACTAGTTTCAAATTGGGAAAGGAGTACATCAAGGCTGTATATTGTCACCCTGCTTATTTAACTTATTTGCAGAATATATCATGCTAAATGCTGGGCTGAATGAAACACAAGCTGGAACCAAGATTGTCAGAAGAAATATCAATAACCTCAGATATGCAGATGACACCATCCTAATTGCAGAAAATGAAGAGGAACCAAAGAGCCTCTTGTTGAAGGTGAAAGAGGGGTTGAAAAAGCTGACTTAAAACTCAACATTCAAAAAATTAAGATCATGGCATCTGATCCCATTACTTCATGGCAAATAGATGGAGAAACAATGGAAACAGTGATAGACTTTATTTTCTTGAACTCCAGAACCACTGTAGATGGTGACTGCAGCCATGAAATTCAAAAGACCCTTGCCCTTGGAAGAAAAGCTGTGACAAACCTAGACAGTGTGTTAAAAAACAGAGACATTACTTTTCCAACAAAGGTCCATACAGTCAAAGCTGTGGTTTTTCCAGTAGTCATATATGGATGTTATAACTTGACAATAAAAAAGGCCAAGGACCAAAGAATTGATGCCTTGGAACTGTGATGCTGGACTCTTGAGAATCTCTTGGACAGTAAGGAAATCAAAGCAGTCAGTCCTAAAGGAAATCAATGGTGAATATTCAGTGGAAGGACTGATTCTAAAGCTGAAGCTCCAATACTTTGTCCACCTCATGCAAAGTACTCATTGGAAAAGACTCTGATGCTGGGAAAGACTGAAGGCAGGAAGCAAAGGGCAGACAGAGGACAAGATGGTTGGATGGCATCACCAATTCAATGGACGTGAGTTTGAGTAAACTCCGGGAAATAGTGAAGGACCGGGAAGACTGGCATGCTGCCGTCCTTATGGTGCAAAGAGTTGGACACTGCTGAGCAACTGAACAACAACATCATTAATTATTGCATCATTAACAGCAACAGCATCATTAACAACAATCACCTTTTGCTGCATATTGACACATGTACATAGTATTTTGATAAATAAGTAGCCTTACAGATAAATATTTGCACATTTTGATATTGTTTCCTTTACACAGGTTTCTAGAAACAATCAAAAGGATTAAGTAATTTACAAGTCTTTGATATATACAGCAATATATTTTATTACTTAAAAATGTGTTGCTAATCATCTCAGACAATTCATAAATAAAAATCAGGCTTGTATTATATGTTTCCTCACATGTCAAGTAGAAACATTTTTCTGAAATCACGGTTTCAAAATGAAACATTAGGCAATATGCATAATAATAGTGATACGTGCTATTAAATACTAATTTAATTTCTACTCATCTGTTCCTTTAGCATTATCTGAGAGTTGATATTTTACATTGAAAATAATTTATACACTTCAGGGAGAGATGTTATGACACTGACAGATAAGGAAAGTATATTCTTGGGAGTCAAGATTATTATCTTTATTTTATCCTTGAAGTGGCTAGCCAAGTTGGAAATCATAAGGTGGCAGCAGACTGCAACTCAGGTAACAGTGAATGCTGCAGACTTGAGGCAGAATTTCTTCTCTTGGAAAACTCAGTTTTTGCTCTTAAGGCCTTCAACTCTTTGGCTGAGGTTCCATCTACATTATTAAGAATAAATTCCTTTTCTTAGACTGCATTTTATATTAAGTACATGGGCAAAGTATCTCCCCAAGAACTTCTAGATTATTGTTTGATTAAATAATTGGATATGATAGCCTGACCAACTTTACATAAAAATGAACCATCACAAGGACTTTTGACTAATTTCAATAATTAGAATAAATAAGGACCAGATACTGAATTCTAAAACACTAGAAGATCATGAAATAAACTGGTGCTGTCATTTCTAAATATTTTCTAAACTTGTAGCACTTAAGCATATGCTATGTTTGAGTATATTTATTCTTTTAATAATGTTAGTGTCCACACAAATGCTTAATGGAGTTGGGCTTTTTATGTGAACCCCTAATGCTTTGTATTATAGTAATTCCTTCCTTATCAGTGGGGAAATATCTTCCAAGATCCCCGGTGGATGCCTAAAACTATAGATAGTACTAAACCTATATTATATACACTATTTTTCCTATGTATACATACCTATAATAAAGTTTAACTGATAAATTTATAATAAAATAGAACAATTAGAATAATATACTGTGGTAAAATTATGTGAATGTGATCTTTCTCAAAATATCTTATTGTACAAATCTAATGCCTTTTCCATCATAATTAAGCACTTCTCCTGTACTGTGGCCCTAAGTTTTGCAGTATGAGATGTGATAGCAAAAATTTACTTTTTATTCTTCACAATTTCACAGAGGAAAATTTGTTCTTACCATGGATCTTAGCAATCTCAGCATATGATTTTTTTTTTTAATCAAGTCAAGAACATTCAGCTTTTCACTTAAAGGAAACACTTCATGGCTTCTCCGTGGCATGGCAAAATTGGCAGTATCGCTACCCTTGCACATTGGGACCTTTATAGGTAAAATTAGTTACCTGAGCACAAGCACTATGATACCTACAGTGTCCATCTGATACCTGAGGCTACAAAATGGACAAAGGGACAGTTCCCTTCCCAGGCAGAATAGAGCTGGACAGCATGAAATTTCATCACACTCCTTAGACTCCTGCACAATTTAAAACATATGAATTGCTTATTTCTGAAATTTTCCATTTAGAATTTTCAAACCACAGTTGACCATGGGTAACTAGAACTGTGAAAAGTAAAAGCATAGATAAGGGGTGGCAGGTGGCTGTACTTTCTCACTGCTGTGATAGGCTACTACAAAGTTGGTGGCTTAAAAAAATCTATCACATTTTTACAGTACAAGCTATGTTTCAGTCTGGAGGTCAGAAGTCTGAAATGGGTGTTATGGACTAAAGTCAAGGTGTTGGCAGAACATTATTTCTACCAGAGGTTCTTAGAGGGGAAGCTGTTCTTTTCCTTTTCCTGCTTCTAGATTCTGCCCATATTTCTTGGTTTATGGTCCTTTCCTTCTACTTATAAAGCCAACAGTGTAGCATTGTCAAATTTCTCTTCTCTCTGATCTCTGTTTCCGTCTTCCTATCTCCTTCTCTGACCCTCCTGCCTCTCTCTTACTAGGAAAGTTTTGGCTGCATTGGACACACCAGGATAATCAATAATTATCTCATCTCAAGATTCTTAACCATAATCCTATCTACAACTGCTTCTTTTGCCATGTGAGGTAACACTATTTATAGTTTTCAGATATTAGGACATGGACATCTTTAAAGAGCCATTATTCCACCTACCAAATATTCATATAATAATTTGTATTTATTATCCTGAAAAAGATTGTTTAAATAAAGTATGGACATTTATGGTCATTGCATGTTTAGTCACAATTTTAGCATATTACTTTCATAAGAAGATACTAAGCATTATTAAAAGATAATGTTCAAAGGTAAAATAATGACATACAAATATAAACTAAATATATATCAAAGATGTACATTAATACATTAATTAAACCAGTAAAATGTTATAGTTATTTCAAAAGAGAATTCAAAGCCAGCTGCACTTACATAAGTCAATTAGGAATGATCGAGTTAATTCACAAATAGATGCAAAACTGTCTTTTTCCATAAAGAATCAGGGAAAATCAATTGCTCTCCACTGGATGGAATTATTTTTTTTTGTCTGTAGATAAGAATAATTTACATTTCTACCAGCTTCTTCTGAGTTGTAAAACAGCTCAAAGAAAATGGTGTAAATGCCTTAGAAGCAGATAAATTGGAAGGATATAATTTAAAGCCTTCACAGTTTTCCATTTGAGGACACTCAGTAATTTTGGCCCATTTCAAAGACTTTCACAATTTTTTATGACTTTGTTTACTAAACTGAGTAATTTATCAAGAGGGGGGTAGAAGAAAAGTACAATCTGTTTCATCTTAACTTTTACACTAAAAGTCACACTTAAGGAAAAGTTAAGAGTGACAGTAAATTTAGTATATAAACTTTATGTAATACTAATTTACTAGTTTACTAGTAAATTTACTAGTTTTACTAATTTTACTAATTTACTAAATTTACTGATTTACTAGTTTATTAAAAACTAATACTAGTTTACTGTAATTGTAAGGGTAAAATAATAACAATAGTTTTGAATAATGGCTACAAAATTCTACAGTTTGCTTTCAGTGATATGATTATATTCATTTAGTGATTCTGGAAAAGGAAAAAATTTATTCACTTATATCTATATAAGTCCATTGTTTTTATTTTAGCTTTTATTCATAATGATGAAGGATTTCACATTCAATTCCAAACACATCAAAAAGAAACAAAATTTATTACTTCAAAAGAAATGTGTTAATTATTGAAATTAAAAGTATTTTATATAATTTTGTTAAATTTTTTATTACGAGTTAGATTTTATTTAAAAGAACTGCTTCACCAAGGTTTGGAGATTAGATTGCATTTGAGTGAGACTAACAAGAACACAAGTTTGCACACATTCCTGTAGAAATAAATTAAAACTTCAAAAATGCCAACATTTGTCAATTCTAATCATTATTAGTAATCACAGATTTATCTATGCAAACATATTCTGTGTGTATTCCTTGATAAAGTCCTTTATTGTCCAGTGAGCTCCACCTAAGTTTTATAAAGTCATTTTCCAGTCACAAGCTATGCTGTATAACCATCCACTCAGGCCGCAGCTTTAGTTGTATAGACTCTGAGACATGGCCTTCTAACTAATTGAGTTCTTTATGTTTCTTCTTCTTTCACTCCTCTGCAGCATTTTTGCTCTAGAATGGCTGTTGCCTTCTGTGTTAGTTTGCTCGACTGTTGTAACAAAATCTACTGACTGGGTGTCTTACACAGCAGGAATTGTTTCCTCGCAGTTCTAGAGACTGACAGTCCTAGATCAAGGTGTTAATTAGGTTTGGTTTCTCCCACAGCCTGTTTCCCTTACTTACAGGTGGCTATTCTTGCTGTATCCTCACAAGGCCTTTTGTCATACCACTGGTGTCATTTCCTCTTCTTATCAGGATGCCAGTTTTATTGAATTAGAAACTACCCTTATGACCTCATTTAACCTTGATTACCTCTCCAAAGGCCTTATCTCCAGGTTACACTGAGAGTTAGAATTCCAAAATATGAACTTAGGAAGGACACAACCCAGTATAAAACAACCCTTTTGGTTCTTATTTTGTGTGCTATCTATGTGTATTATATTTCTGATCCCATCTTCTCTTGTTTTTTATTTTCACTCCTGTTTTTCTAAAAGTAAGTATTTCTATGTGCCTCTCTTTATCTTCCTCTCTTTTCTATACTCTCTTTCACTTTTTCATTCCTGTGTTCCTGCTTTGGTAAATCTTATCACTTCTCACACTTTCTACAAGAATTCCGTTAATATTGATACCCTAATTTATATTTCTAGTTTCATTTTTTTGGTTTTTTTTTGTGAAATGTTATTAAATATTTGTATTTTAGGTACAGAAACATTACATAATACATCTAAAATGTGCTGTTTTCTTCAAATACATTCCATTAAATGTTCTCACCTTTTATTCACTATCCTTGAAATCATTTCTGTCTTTTTATATGGACCTGTAGCTTTATGTTTCCTTTGAACAGGTCGGTGAACTGATTCCCTTTTTTCTCTGCTTTATGCTTTGCTAAAGCTAGGGGAAGGCTGTTATTCCTGGTTTTTTGAGATGAAACAACAATTTCCAGATATTGAACTGAAAACAGATCTTTAACTGTAAAGAAATATGGATGCCATTGTGTTACCTAATAAAATAGTCTCTCTTTCTGCAGAGCTTGAAATTTTATTGTTCAACCTTCTATATCCATTAAGTGGGCTGACTTCACCACAGATTTGAAAGGGAAAAAAAAAGCATGGTCCATTCAGGAAATAGAGGGGATGTTTTGATGGCTATACCATATGAGTGGGGAAACAGTAGAAGACAACGACAGAAAGGAAAATATGGACTTTGTGATGGTCTACTCTGAAATATATGATAAACATTCCTACATTATTCACAGTAGACAGTGCAGACCTATTGAAAGATTTTCAACAGGAGAGCAACATTTTTAGATTTTACCTTTAGCTATATTATTCTGGTAGAGGAGTAATTAGTTTTTAAAAGGTGACATTTGTGGAAATAAGTAATAAGTTTTAAAAAGGTGGCATTTGTAGAAATAGTGGCAGATTAGAAACTACTCTGAGTATTGCTTGAGAGTATGTATGTGAGATGCTGGCGAGGCATTCTTGACAGAGTATGTTTTGGACTAGGCTGGTGATTGACACATTAATGGCTTGATTGCTTGATCTTTCTAGGTATATATACATATATGAATGGATGGATATATAGATAGAAGCTAACTTACACTCATTTCTTGTTCTATCTCTTTGATTGGGAATGGTTTTTATGACCACATGTGACAACTCTCGAGCTCACCCCCTCATTTAATGTTGATATTTCTATAATAAAATATAAGAAAACGAAACCTATTTTTAACACCATATAGCATGCATGTTGTAGGTCTTAAGTAAAATGATTATGAGCACTTGAGACACATTTGAGTATATCTGGCTCAAATAAATGATTGAGATCATAGATCATAGCCAAAGCCCTTTATTTCCATCTTATATTTATGATATTATGAAAGTACAATTGTCTACATTGGCCAAGAAAACACAAATAAACAGACTGTGATTTAGTTAGTCTTTGATAAAAAATTAATAGAATTATGAATTCTAACTATTGGGATACTTGAAAATTAAATGATTGGGCTCTATGAGTTTATTTTGGAAGATGAAGAAGATATGAACCTATAAAAAAGTGGAACTGTTACCTCAGAAGTTTTCAAATATGTGAAAAAAATTCTTTGTTTAAAAGAGAATGGTGAATTTTCATAGATAAGGTTGGTGCTTATTTGTTGTTGTTGTTCAGTAGCTCGGTTGTGACGGACTCTTTGCAACCCCATGGATTGCAGCACTCCAGGTTTCCCTGTCCCTCACCATCTCCTGGAGCTTGCTCAAACTCATGCCCATTGAGTTGGTGTTGCCATCCTACTATCTCATCCTCTGTCATCCCCTTCTTCTCCTGCCTTCTATCTTTCCCAGAATCAGGGTATTTTCTAATGAATTGGCTCTTCATATCAATCAGGTGGCAAAAGTATTGGAGCTTCAGCTTCAGCATCAGTCCTTCCAATGAATATTCAAGATTGATTTCTTTTAGGATTGATTTGATCTCCTTGTAGTACAAGGGATTCTGAAAAGTCTTCACAACACCACAGTTCAAAGGCATCAGCTATTCAGTGCCCAGCTTCTTTATAGTCCAACTCTCACATCCTTACATGACTACTGGAAACACCATAGCTTTGACTATACATACCTTTGTCAGCAAAGTGATGTCTCTGCTTTTTAATATGCTGTCTAGGTTCTTCATAGCTTTTCTTCCAAGGAGCAAGCATATTTTAATTTCATGGCTGCAGTCTCTATCTGCAGTGATATTGGAGCCCCACAAAATAAAGTCTGTCACTGTTTCCATTATTTAGTTTTATATAATTTGTTTTTGCTTTATGTGGGTTTAGAGAAAGGCACCAATGAAGGAGAGAGGGAAATAGGGAAAGCTTAGGCTTGTAGAAGATGTACGGTCAGGGAGATCTTCTGTACAGCCGATTTGGTGATTTTAAAACAACAACAAGCCAATACCCTCATATTTTAATTTTACTGTGTTGGCTGCTAAATGGATGCAGCAACTTAGCAGGAGATATTGTGTTGCTTCAGATGCAGATTTAGAATCAAGGTAGTGAAAGTAAGGATAGAGAGGAATGCAAAGATACGGAGTCACTGTTCAACTGAGAAAATAAAAAGTGATAGATTTGATATGGAAAGTGAAGAAGGAGAAGTTGAGAGGTCCAAATAACTCCCAGGTTTCTGATTTTGGAATTAAAATGATTGGTGACCTTTATTTTACTGAGCATCTGCTGTGTACCAAAACTATTCTAGATATTGGTGATAGTTTGGTGAAGTAGATAAGCCAAGTCTCTATCTTCACAGAAATTTTATTCTAGTGATAGAGACCAATTATAATCAAATAAACAAAAAAAAGGCTCTTTTAATAAAAAAATTAAGTTTGACAATGAGACAGAAATAAAAGAAAAGGATATAAGGAAGAGCTATTTTTATAAGAGAAGTAGGATGGCTCACTGAAAACATGACATCTGAGCCAATACTTGAGAGAAGTGAGAATATCAATGAATGGTATTTCTATTACCTCTGGCCTAATTATATCCCTATCTGGACTTTGGGGCAGATTCCAATTCCAATTTCCAATATATTCTTTTTCTTTTTTTTTCTATTTTTTCACAAGGCAACTGGGGAGCTGCTTTTCATCACTTGCTAAGCCAAGTTTTGAAGCCAGTGCAGCTGGCGGGCTGTCTTACTGCTTTCTGTTACAGTATTGCTGGTAACTTCCTTTTCCAAACTTTCCATGCTGTTCTACACACATTTTGTTTAAATCATGGTCCCCAGAGATGGATAATCGTTTCTTGAATTCCAAGAGTTTGAATCTCTAAGACAAGGAATCAGGGTATTAATCATTTCTCATCTCTCCCAATCACCACCATACAGGTGCGAGCTTAACTTAGTCTTACGTTAAGATCACAAGCACACTGCTAGTTTCTTCCTCTAGAGGTTTGTTCAGACTTTTTAAAACATCTTGTCAAAGCTCTGAAATTTTCAGATGGTTCTGGCTGTGAATGAAAAAAAAAACAACAACAAACCTTTGTTGTAATATGTTTGTCTCTGCTACCCATTCAGTGATTTAAAGAGAATAAAGAACAGTTACAGCTAAATTTGTTTGTGTTCATATTGTTATTGATGGGGTTAGAAGATATGTATAGTATGTATATATGTGTTTTATTAATATATGCATATGTATATACACTATATTATCTAGATATGTATATAAATTATAGATGGAATCACATGGAAAGACGAATTCCAATCTTTCATATTCACCAAGTAGCTTGGGCTTTCCAGGTGGTGCTAATGGTAAAAAAGCCACCTGCCAATGCAGGAGACAGACATAAGAGACGTGGGTTTGATCCCTATGTTGGGAAGATCCCCTGGAGGAGGGCATGACAACCCGTTCCACTATTCTCGCCTGGAGAATCCAATGGATAGAGGAGCCTGGCAGGCTGCAGTCCATGGTGTCACAAAGAGTTGGATTCAGCTGAAGCTGCTTAGCACTGCAGAGCACAGCGTAAGTAAGTAACTTTCGTGAAAATTCCTGTATTTCAGCTTAGTTGCCGTTTATCAGTGAATTACTTCAACTGTTACAAGTTGTGCTTCTTTGAACCCGAATTCCTCCTAAAACTAAAGACATAAAATTATCTAATATGATTGGACTCTGATAATGACAAAGCAAAATTAGAAATCATATTGATACTACATGAATAATATTACTTCTCCTCCATTACTCTGCTATTTCTTCTGCCTCTCTCTCTTTTTTATGATCTAATGCTCATCAGGTCTGAGGATAATAATATTCTCAACACAAGGATTTAGTACATATTAGAAACATCTATGTTCCAGGGATGAAAGCCGCTTTACAAATAATTTAATTAATATGATGCACTGCTGTGCAAGGAATACATCTATTGCTGAGCTCTATATAGCTCATTTATCTACACTTTATGAATAAAAAAAATGCTTAACATTCTAAACAGCTTTATTTCAATTAGTGTACAAACCAGAATAAAAGAGCATTTACCAAGTAACCACTTTTTTCTATTATTACACACCATGAAAAATTCATCTTATAGTGGTTCAGACTTAGTACTTATTTACATACACATTTGTTTCATGCACATATACTTCTGCATGTTTATAAAAACTCACACACCTTCATTGACATATTTTAAAAATATTTAAATGGAAATAAAAGTTTGATAAAATGAAACAGCCTTACTACAATTTGTTATTGATTGAATTGATTTTACAAATTGCTAATGGGTTGTAACTCACAATTAGTAAAATATTAGTGTACATTATATAATTTATATGAAAATAATAAATAATGGAAGAAAGAGAAAGAAAAGGAGGGAGAGAAGGAAAGAAGAAAGGAAGAAAACAGCTCTGAATACAAATACATGCTCTATAGGCTTATGAACATAAAAAAAATATGGAAGAGTATAAACCAAATTATTAATCTTGATTGCTTTGGAGAGGTAAGGATAGGAATTGAAAGTGGAAAATATTTGCGGTCTCAGTATAAGTGTTTTATTTATACATCTCTCTTCACTGGATTTATCTTACATTTATAGTTTAAAAGATTCAATAATTATATGTATATGTATATATTTGTGTGAGTGTGTGCTGTTTTTGTGTTGTTTTAGTTGATAAGTCATGTCCAACTCTTTTGCAACTCCATGGACTGTAGCCCCCTGGAATGCAGCCTGAAATCCTCGGTCCGTGGTATTTCCCAGGCAAGAGTACTAGAGTTGGTTGCCATTTCCCTCTCCAGGGGATCTTCCTGACCCAGGAATCAGACTTGTGTCTCCTGCACTGGCAAGCAGATTCTTTACCACTAAGTTACCAGAGAAGCCCCGTGTGTGTGTGTGTGTGTGTGTGTGTGTGTGTGTGTGTATAGAGAGAGAGAGAGAGAGAATTTTATATATACAGGGCATATGTATATACATTTATAAAAATATGCAAAAGTGCAATATTTATGTGTATGAGAAAGAAAGATTTTGAGGTAGAGATAAATACAGACAAATTTTCAGTGTTGAATTTAATATACTGTCATAGATTTAACATTGTCACTTATTTTGCAAAAAAAAAAAAAAATCGTGATGAATGCCTTGACTTTTGCAAAGTTTAAAATACATCTCATGAAGCCACATAAGAGCAACCAACTCCCTGACAAAAATTTACTTGGCACCCCTGTACAAAGAATCCAAGCCTGACCAAGGTGATCATAGGCTGTTTTGGTTAACGTGCACATGTCACTTACGAAAATATATGCAAAGAGTGTTTTCATGATTTGCCCAAGAAAGGGCCCTAGAAACAGATTTACTAGTCTCTTTGTAAGATTTTATTTTTTATTGCATGAGTGGAGAATTGACTAATTAAGATTTAATTTGAGTCATTTAATAGGTTTCACTCTAATTCATGCTTTTACCTCTGAAGGCTTTTTTGTTTGTTTCCTTATAGAATTACAACTCTCCATTACTTGTAAGGTTTTGCCAAAATACACAGAATGATAAGAATTGAAAACATCAAAGATACTTTAAAATTGTCTTGCACACCAAGGTGATGACCATATTCATACTGAGAATTTCCAAATTCACAGAAATACTTTTACATTAAATTAGTAAATTTATCAACTTCTTTCTATCTCCTCTGTGGAATCATTTATGTCAGTGAAAAAATGCTTTTGATTCTTGATTTGGATGCTTACTTTAATGGATGGTAAATTAGCCAAGAAAGATAGTTAAAGGCATTGTTTAAATTATTTATGTGTAGTTAAAAATATATTTTGAAATATATTCTTTAGTTCCTTAATGATATGCTGCTATTTTCAAAGGCACCTCTTTCAGATAAGCACCGAGTGAGACAGAAGCTGAATTGTGAATTAACTTGACAACACTCATTTTATTCTTTTTCTTTCTAGAAATAAGTCATGAAAGCACAGAAGTAGAGACAGATTTTGATCAATCTAGACAGCTTCTTATTTTACAGATTTCTAATTACTTTAACCTAATTTGCCTTTTATTCTTAGTAAAGTCAGTGTTCAAAGTGAACATTCCTACCCTTTGTGACAATATTTCAAGTGAAAAGTTTAATCATACTACCTTAGTGTCAGAAAACAAACATAATTTTATGTCGCATTTAAATTGGGTCATATTCTTTAATAGTGTACACTTTAGTACACTTAAATGTTTAATAGTATATTCTTTTTAATATCATGTGTAATATCTGTCAAATATAGATGCCTCATAAATATTTGTTGTGTTAATGATTAATACTTGAATTCTTAAACTGATTTCAGCTAGGTAGACATTTACTAGTCCTTAGTTGGATATATTTCCAGAGCAATTTTTAGAAATTACCTTGGTACAAAAGTTGTTTTCTGAGTAGAAAACTTTCAGTTCAGTTCAGTCGCTCAGTCGTGTCCGACTCTTTGTGACCCCATGGATCGCAGCGCACCAGGCCTCCCTGTCCATCACCAACTCCCAGAGTTTACTCAAACTCCTGCCCATCGAGTCGGTGATGCCATCCAGCCATCTCATCCTCTCGTCCCCTTCTCCTCCTGCCCCCAGTCCCTCCCAGCATCAGTGTCTTTTCCAATGAGTCAACTCTTCGCATGAGGTGGTCACAGTATTGGAGTTTCAGCTTCAGCATCAGTCCTTCCAATGAACACCCAGAACTGATCTCCTTTAGGGTGGACTGGTTGGATCTCCTTGCAGTCCAAGGGGACTCTCAAGAGTCTTCTCCAACACCACAGTTCAAAAGCATCAATTTTTCGGTGCTCAGCTTTCTTCACAGTCCAACTCTCACATCCATACATGACCACTGGAAAAACCATAGCCTTGACCAGACAGACCTTCGTTGGCAAAATAATGTCTCTGCTTTTTAATATGCTATCTAGGTTGGTAATAACTTTCCTTCCAAGGAATAAGCGTCTTTTAATTTCATGGCTGCAGTCACCATCTGCAGTAATTTTGGAGCCCAAAAAAATAAAGTCTGACATTGTTTCCACTGTTTCCCCATTCTATTTGCCATGAAGTGATGGGACCAGATGCCGTGATCTTAGTTTTCCGAATGTTGAGCTTTAAGCCAACTTTTTCACTCTCCTCCTTCACTTTCACCAAGAGGCTTTTTAGTTCCTCTTTACTTTCTGCCATAAGGGTGTTGTCATCTGCATATCTGAGGCTATTGATATTTCTCCCAGCAATCTTGATTCCAGCTTGTGCTTCTTCCAGTAGAAAACTTTAGAGATCCCTTAATTGTGCAATTTAAGCTGCAAGGAGATGCAACTAGTCCATCCTAAAGGAGATCAGTCCTGGGTGTTCATTGGAAGGACTGATGCTGAAGCTGAAACTCCAATACTTTGGCCACCTCATGCGAAGTGTTGATTCATTGGAAAAAACCCTGATGCTGGGAGGGATTGGGGGCAGGAGGAGAAGGGGATGACAGAGAATGAGATGGCTGGATGGCATCACCAACTCTATGGGCATGAGTTTGAGTAAACTCCTGGAGTTGGTGATGGACATGGAGGTCTGGCGTGCTGCGATTCATGGGGTCACAAAGAGCTGGACACGACTGAGTGACTGAACTGAACTGAACTGAAGCTTGAAAACTGGTCTACTATCCTTCATGATGCAACTTACAAGACGCCTGGTATTATTGCTTTATTTTGTTTTGGTGATGATAACAATCAGATCTCAAGCTAGATAGAAAATTGTCTTGGTACCAATTTCTCACATATACTAGTTTAGGAAATTTTTAAGAATTCTGGAAAAATAATGAGAAATGTTATATAGAGGCCAAGAGGACCTCAGTAAAAAGGGGCTGCTGCTGCTGCTGCTAAGTCACTTCAGTCGTGTCTGACTCTGTGTGGCCCCATAGACAGCAGCCCACCAGGCTCCCCAGTCCCTGAAATTCTCCAGGCAAGAATACTAGAGTGGGATGTCATTTCCAATGCATGAAAGTGAAAAGTGAAAGTCAAGTCACTCAATCGTGTCCAACTCATAGCAACCCCATGGACTGCAGCCTACCAGGCTTCTCCGTCCGTGGGATTTCCCAGGCAAGAGTACTGGAGTGGGGTGCCATTACCTTCTCCAAAAAAGGGGCTATGCATAGTCAAAGCTATGGTTTTTCCAGTAGTCATGTATGGATATGAGAGTTGAACCATCAAGAAGGCTGAGGACAAAAGAATTGATGCTTTCAAATTGTGGTGTTGAAGAAGACTCTTGAGAATCTCTTGGATTGCAAGGAGATAAAACCAGTAGATCCTAAATGAAATTGACCTTGAATATTCACTGGGAGGACTGATGCTGAAGCTCCAATGCTTTGGCATCTAATGTGAAGAGCCAACTCATTGGAAAGGACCCTGATGCTGGGAAATATTGAGGGCAGGAGAAGGGGGTGACAGAGCTTGAGATGTTTGGATGGCATCACTGTCTCAATGGACATGAGTTTGAACAAACTCCAGGAGATAATTAAGGACAGGAAAGCTTGGCAAGCTGCAGTCCATGGGGCTGCAAATACTCAGACATGACTGAGCGACTGAAAAATAACAGCAAGGATCTCTACCTTTTCCCTTTGAGTTTCTACTTCATTAGGCTATTTCTGTCTTAATTATCCTGGCTAATCACACAGGAGGGAAAGTAAGACCCCAAGGAGATTTTTACTTTCTTAGAAGATTTCTGAACCAATTGTCATGGCTGTTAAGATCAGAGCCTAGGTGGACGTAAGGGAGACGTAGGTCTGATGACTCAAAGGAGCTAATACTGGAATATCTTTTAATCATGCTACAGGGCCCTGATCACATAACTATGCTGTGAAGAAAAAGCTGTTTGTATAATCAGAAAGAGTGAGGACGTTAGAAGCCCAAGTGCGCTTGGGTCTGAGAACACCATAGCTGATAGTTCAGTCACTCAGTCATGTCCGACTCTTTGAGACCCCATGGACTGCAGTACGCCAGGCTTCCCTGTCCATCACCATCCCCAGAGCTTATTCAAACTCAAGTCCATTGAGTCGGTGATGCCATCCAACCACCTCATCCTCTATCATCCCCTTCTTCCTCCTGCCTTCAATCATTCCCAGCATTAGAGTCTTTTCCAATGAGTCGGTTCTTCACATCAGGTGGCCAAAGTATTGGAGTTTCAGCTTCAGCATCCTTCCTTCCAATGACTATTCAGGACTGATTTCCTTTAGGATTGACTGGTTGGATCTCCTTGCAGTCCAAGGGACTCTCAAGAGCCTTCTCCAACACCACAGTTCAAAAGCATCAATTCTTTGGCGCTCAGCTTTCTTTATAGTCCAACCCTCACATCCATACATGACTACTGGAAAAACCAAAGTTTTGACTAGATGGACCATTGTTGGCAAAATAATGTCTCTGGTTTTTAATATGTTGTCTAATTTGGTCATAGGTATTTTTCCAAGGAGCCAGTGTCTTTTAATTTCATGGCTACAGTCACCATCTGCAGTGATTTTGGAGCCCAGAAAAATAAAGTCTGTCACTTTTCATTGTTTCCCCATCTATTTGCCATGAACTGATGCGACCAGATGCCATGATCTTAGTTTTCTGAATGTTGAGTTTTAAGTCAACTTTTTTTTTCTTTTTTTTTTTCCATTTATTTTTATTAGTTGGAGGCTAATTACTTTACAATATTGTAGTGGTTTTTGTCATACATTGACATGAATCAGCCATGGATTTACATGTATTCCCCATCCCGATCCCCCATCCCATCTCCCTCTCTACCTGATCCCTCTGGGTCTTCCCAGTGCACCAGGCCCGAGCACTTGTCTCATGCATCCAACCTGGGCTGGTGATCTGTTTCACCCTAGGTAATATATATGTTTCGATGCTATTCTCTCAAAACATCCCACCCTCGCCTTCTCCCACAGAGTCCAACTTTTTCACTCTCTTCTTTCACTTTCATCAAGAGGCTCTTTCGTTTTTCTTCACTTTCTGTCATAAGAGTGGTGTCATCTGGATATCGGAGGTTATTGGTATGTTTGCTGGCAATCTTGATTCCAGCTTGTGCTTCTTCCAGCCCAGAGTTTCTCATGATGTACTCTGCATATAAGTTAAATAAGCAGGGTGACAATATACAGCCTTGATGTACTCCTTTCCCAATTTGGAACCAGTCTGTTGTTCCATGTCCAGTTCTAACTGTTGCTTCTTGACCTGCACACAGATTTCTTAGGAAGCAGGTCAAGTGGTCTGGTTTCCCATCTCTTGAAGAATTTTCCACAGTTTGTTGTGATCCACACAGTCAAAGGCTTTGGCATAGTCAATAAAGCAGAAGTAGATGTTTTTCCGGAGCTCTCTGGCTTTATTAATGATTGTAACATTGGTTAAAAACTTTTATCTGTCCCTCTTCTGCCCAAACTATTGAACCTCCTGTTTTGCTGGTCTTAGTGTACCCCATTGCTTCCTTCACAGAAAAAATCAGGCACTAGACTCCAGAGTTTTGTATTCAAAACTGATGAATTAAGAAACACAAGTTATAAATGTAGTTATTCAGATTTAGAATTTGAATGCAATAAGTTAATGAGGAAAGCAGTGTCAAGTTTCTTAAACTGAGGAAAGTTGAATAGACTTTTTCAGTTCTAGGCATGTCTTAAAGGGAATGCTATGTCTAAGAATTTTAGTGGTAAAGTTTGATCCAATTAATAGTAGAGGAGAGGCACTATTTGGGGTAACAGTTTCTTTTGTTTTGTTCTTGTACTCTTACATTCAAGCCCTCACAGATACTGATCTCATTTCAAGGACTTTGTCTTTTCTTCTATGCATGTCTGGAGGTTTTCTTATTTAGAGTATTTGATGATCCCTCTCTCTATAGTCATCTATTGCTGCATAACAAATTACCCTAAAATACGACTGAAGCGACTCAGCAGCAGCAGCAGCAGCATAATGTCTTTAAACAAGAATCAACAACCTGGCCTTTTGTATAACTTGTGAGCCAGTAGTGGTACTTACATTTGTATGTGGTTGACAAAATAAAAACAAAAATAAGTGTAATATGTTCTGATATGTAAAATTTATATAAAGTTCACACTTCAATGTCCATAAATACATTTTTGGTGTAATATGCCCATGCTTACTTGTTAATTATTGTCTTATTAAGTCTCCTTTTATGCTAAAAGAACAGAATTGAATATTTTAAAAGACACAATATGTTCTGCAAAGGCTAAAGTTTATTCTATCTGGCCATTTACAGAAAAGTTTTGCTGACCCCATCTTAAAATGATGATGACCATTTAATTTTATAGTGATGACCATTTATAAACTCTCATGACTTCTGTTCATAAAGATTCAAAGCAGCCAATTCAATAGTTCTGCTTTAAGGTTTCTTATGAGGTTTATAGTCAGATGTTGGCTGAGGCTTGTCAAAAGGCTTGACTGGAGTTAAACAACATCCCCAGCCGACCTCTGACCATGAGGCTGACTTCCACAGTCCACCCTCTTTCCTTCAAATATTCATGTGACTTTCTTAGAAAAAATAGACTCAACTCCATCCAAAGGCCCCAAAGTTTCCACCCTACAAATCATGAACTCAAGTGCAAGGATATTTTCTTCTATAATAGTTCCAGCTATTCCTTTGCTTCCTTGGGACCGTTTCCTACTGATCTGAAGGTCTGTGAGCAAAAAGGGCCTAGTTATGGTTCCCATATACTCAGCATAGTATAGTGGTACAGGCAGAGTGAAACTATACAGAACAGTCCTGATCTAAAGGTAGGAAGGAGGCACATAAGGAATCAGTCAGTCAGTAGCACTTCTGAAGTCCAGCTGGCACAGTTGCTACAACCACATAGGTCTCATTAAAGCCAACTAGGACCTGGGCAGCCGGCTCTTATAGTAAGGGACTTATAGTCTCCAAGAGCATCAAGTGTGCAAGCTTGTTTGAGAAATTTCAGGAAACTGAACTTCTTCAGAAGCCTAGACGAATTTGAGAAGAAATTTTTAAACCATTTTAATTATGCTTTAAAATTTTAAAATATTTATGGTTTAAATAGTTTAAACCATTTGAAATATTTATTAAAAAATGAACAATATAGATGTATAATATAAAAAGAGAAGCTCTTCCCTCATGCTTCTCCATACAGAAGTAACCACTTCTAGCCCCCTTGTACAATTCAGTCTGACTGGCTTTTGTGCCACACAATATTTCTTCTTTAATAGCTGGTATTACTAAATATATTGTTGTACAACTTACATTTCTCAGTTTGAAAGCCCAGAGATCCTATTTTTTAATGTGCGTGCATGCATATACTTTCACTCTTTCCTTAATGACTCAAATCATTAAAAGTTCAATCCACTTTATCCAGACCACATCTCCTATACCAAACAGTGTGAAATGACCTTAATGTTTCTTTGATCTCCTATACATTATGGTCTAGATAACAATCACTTTAGAATTATTTTCTTATTTATTCCCCTCGTAACTTTCTTTATGACTCTTCGTAATTTGTTGGACATATGGAAAGTGCTCTGTAAATATTTATTGTTTTATGCTGCATGCCATTTAAACTGAGCTAGAGTCAGTTCACTATAAAATTAAGAGTATTGGCTTTGGCCAGAAGCATTTGGGTTCAGGCCCTGGACTTGCCATTTTCTAGCTAATATATCATCTTGGGCAAGTTACTTAACTTATGGGTACTGCTGTGTCCTCATGCTCATAAAATGGTGCCAATCATTAGTTTTTCCCTTCTCTATTTTTATTTTTCCCTTATTGTCTTAGAAATACTTCATCTCTCTCAACACTTCTGGCTATCTCTTCTTCCCCTGGGTAACCAAAGTAATTACAGAACCAGCCCCCCGCTTATTCCAGTTGCATTTGAATAGCTTCCCCAGCAGAGTCCTCCATGACAGAGCAGTGGAAAACATTTGGGATTCTCCTACCACTTTCAGACCCAGGTGAAGAGCTGCCTTGTGATATGAGCTTCATCTTAAAGAGCTGGGGATTTAATAACCTATGGAAAGAAATTTGACCAGTGAGAGATGAGACACAGGAGGTGTCCACAGATCAATTTGTTTCTATTACTCGAAGTTAATGTGAGAACTAGTACTAGAAAAATACCTGTTCTTAAAAAAATCATTGCCTTATAAAACAATGCAAACTATATTTTAATGGCAAATATAAATAAGTGGTTTGTGTGTGTGCTTAGTTGCTCAGTCACGTCCAACTCTCTACCATCCTGTGGAATGTAGCCCTCCAGGCTGCTCTGTCCATGGGGATTCTCCAGGCGAGAATACTGGAGTGGGTTGCTATGCCTTCCTCCAGGGGATCTTCCCAAACTAGGGATCAAACCCAGGTCCCCCACATTGCAGGCAGATTCTTTACCATCTGAGCCACCAGAGAAGCCCAAGGAAACTGGAGTGGGCAGCCCAACCCTTCTCCAGGGATCCTCCCAGCCCAGAAATTGAACTGGGGTCTCCTATACTGCAGGCGGATTCTTTATCAGCTGAGCTATCAGAGAAGCCCAAACATATGGTATGGGGTAGAAAATACACTTTATTTAGGCATAAGATTTCATTGGGAATCCATATGTAATAATTTACAAATTATTCTTAGTCTATTCATAAATCAAATATATTCATATTCAGTGTCTTCACTTTTAGGCCCAATAGTTCAACCATCTTTTAACTTCTGTCATAATTGAATTCTTGCTATCTTAATGAATCTTTACTTTTATCTATAAGTATTTTATCCCCCCTCAAAGTTCTATTATAACATATCCAGATGTACACATAATATGAAAAGTATTCCCTAATACTTGCTGTTATAACCCCCAAGGAAGCATCATTGTCTAGTTGAAAAAAATAACTAAACCAAAAGAGAATTCTGAACTCAACTCGCCATCCCAATGTACATTACTTGTTACAGGTGTAAGTACAGCCAGGAATGTTCCTCTTTGAGTGTTAGATCCATGACATGAGCTACATTAGATGTCTTCAAAAGGGCCTTCCAGCCCCATTATGAGTTTTTTTGCAAAGTGAGTGTATACATACCTACACCCACACATGACTCCTACACATAGCCCAGTGTATTTATCTTGACCCCCAAATAGCTCAATCAACTTGATATTTATTCTGTCATAGTTTTAAATTTCTGTTTCACTTGGAATTTCATTTTTTCTACTATTCATCAAATACATGTCAAGTAGCTACAATTGTATCTTTCATTGAAAAGTGTCGGGGATATGATTCTAAGTAAAACACGGTCCCTACCTTCCCAACTAAGACTTCTTACATGGTTCTTTGGGGCAGTAAATTCAGTTTGCTTATGACTTCTTGCTGGTGATACTCAGATGTGTCCCCCACAGCAAACCTCTGGAACTGCTGACCTCTGAGCAACCCTTCTTTTAAGACTGTGATGCATCTAGTCTCTCCTTGTTACAGGTGCTAACCTAGAGACTTGATGTCCTTGGCTGGGCTCCAGATAGTTGAGGCAGCTCAGAGAAATATGGTTTGTAACCACTGTGGCTGCTCTTTGCTGTCTACAGCGTCATCACCCCCAAGTAGCGCTTATTTTCCAAGTCTTGGTGGCTTGACTGTGGGGATTTTTTAAATGTAACTTTCATTAAGGTTTATAATACAGTAAAAAAACCTCCCTTTGTCCCCAAAATTTTAGTTTTAGTAGTCCACCTTTCAATGTTCATATGCAAAGGCATATTCCCAAAGTGTGTCAGGGACAGACAGATGGCTGTATCAGGAGAATTTTCGCTAATTAGCACATGCTGACTCTTGACACAGCCTGTTCTTCTGGGAAGTAAAGTGTGATAATCTCTATAATCAGAGGTGGCCAGAGAATTGGTATCTAAATCAGACAGAAGGGAAGGAAAAAGTTTATCACTTCAAGAATCCTGAAAATAATTCAATAGAGCTGAACATCTGGAATCAACTTGAACTGAACATTACTATTCTAAACTTGTAGGGCATTGTTCATCAAATTCCTAAATAAAATATTACTTTTTTTTATGGGAGTCCATTGTTTAAATTTCCAATGTCAATTATTTTACAATACAGAAGCAGTGATATACTAAGATGATAGTAATAATAATATATTATTTTTCAAGCTTCAGCATATATTTATGTGTATATATGTACACAAAAGCACACTGTAGTATTTAGCACTCTGTTGTGAACCTCTATTACTGTGTTTATCAACATACTTTTAATTCATTGTTTACTTTTCTGTTTCCTCTGTGGATTCTAGACAAGGATATGTAGGGACTGTATTTATTGTTCAGTGTTTCATTTTGGTAAAAATGTTTGACAGAATCTGCTAAAGCTAAATATACATGTTCTCCGACTCAGAACTTTTATTCCTTGGTATATATTCAACACAACTGCGTACAGGTATGTATCAATAGATTTGCACATGAATATTCTCAACTAGATGGTGTACATTAAATACTTATTGTGTGACCTAATGCACTGATCTGTTTTACTTATGACAATGTACTAACAAAAATGTTAAAGTATAGAATTTGAGTACTATTTCAAAATCTTATGATATCTCACCAAAATAGTTTTGCCTGTTTCTAAAGATAAATCATACCCAAGGTTTTGTTAGTTTGTTTGTTTAATGTAAAGAATAGATTAATTGGAAATATATTAATATTCATTTCAAATACTAAGTTTTAATCTGACAATTTTGTGTATGATTGACTATTTCAGAGAACAGATCCAGTCTGAATTCACTTTTCAAAACAAAAATATGGAAATTAGTTGTCATTTATCCTTTACTTATTGAAAATATGTTTGTTGGATTTTTAAAAGAATATTAGAAAAGTAGAGAGAATGCTTATTAAAGTGATCTTTGTGCCTTGGATATCAATGTAATATAAAATTTCTGACAATGTTCAAAGAAAAATATGAGACCAAAAATAATAAATAAACCAAAAACTCTTACCTTCAGTAACAGCCAACTAATTTCTTTTTTATATAATTTTTATTGGAGTATAGTTCAGTCAAAATGGTGTGTTAGTTTCTGCTGTACAGTAAAGGGAATCAGTTATACCCACTCTTTTTCAGATTTGTTTCCCATACAGGTCATTAGAGAGTATTGGGCAGAGTTTCCTGTGCTATACAGTGGTTCCCATTAGTTTATCTATGTTGTATATAGTAGCATGTATGTCGGAGAAGGCAATGGCACCCCGCTCCAGTACTCTTGCCTGGAGAATCCCATGGACAGAGGGGCCTGGTGGGCTGCAGTCCATGGGGTCACTAAGAGTCGGACACGACTGAGCGACTTCACTTTCACCCACTCCAGTGTTCTTGCCTGGAGAATCCCAGGGATGGGGGAGCCTGGTGGGCTGCAGTCTATGGGGTTGCACAGAGTCGGACATGACTGAAGCAACTTATCAGCAGCAGCATGTATGTAAATCCCAATCTCCTAATTCATCCTTCTCCCTCATAACCATATGTATGTTTCTTACATCTGTGACTCTATTTCTGTTTTGTAAATAGATTCATCTTACCATTATTTTGTAAGATTCCACATATAGGCAATTTCTTATGATGTCTGTCTCTCTCTGTGGACTTCATTCAGCATGATAATCTCTAGATCCATTCGTGTTGCTGCAAATGGCAGTATTTAGTTCTTTTTTGGCTGAAAAATATCCCACTGTATATATGTACCATGAGTTTTTTTATCCATTTTCATTGATGAACATTTAAGTTGTTTCCATGTCCTGGCTATTGTAAATAGTGCTGCAATGAACAGTGGGGTTCATACACCTTTTCAAATTGTAGTTTTCTATAGACGGATGCCCAAGAGTGGGATTGGTGCATCGTGTGGTAGCTCTATTTTTAGTTTTTTTAAGGCACCTTCATACTGTTCTCCATATTGACTGTATCAATTTACATTTCCACCAACAGTGTAAGAGCATTCCCTTTTCTCCACATCTTCTCCAGCATTTATCATATGTTATTTTTTTGGTGATAGCCATTCTGACTGGTGTGACATGACCTCATTGTAGTTTTGATTTGCATTTTGCTAATAATTAGTCATGCTGAGCACCTTTACATGTGTGTCTTTGCCATTATATGTCTTTTTTGGATAATCTATTTAGATCTTCTACCCATTTTTTGATTTTTTTTATATTGACCTGCATGAGCAGGTTTATATTTGGCAGATTAATCTCTTGTAGGTCAATTCATTTGCAAATATTTTCTTTCATTTTGTGGATTGTTGTTTTGTTTTGTTTATGGTTTCCTTTGCCGTGCAAAAGGTTTTAAGTTTAATTATGTCTCATTTGTTTATTTTTCTTTTTGTTTTCATTACTCTAAGAAACGGATCAAAAAAGACCTTGCTGTGATTTATGCCACAGAGTGTTCTGCCTATGTTTTCTTCTAAGAGTTTTATAGTTTCTGATCTAACTTAGGTCTCTAATCCATTTTAACTTTATTTTTATGTATGGTGTTGAAGAATGCCCTAATTCCACTCTTTTACATGGAACTGTCTAGTTTTCCTAGCACCACTTATTGAAAAGACTGTCTTTTTTTCCCATTTTATATTCTTGGCCCCTTTGTCATATATTAGGTGATCATAAGTGCATGCACTCATTGGTAAACTGTCTATCCTGATCTGCTGATCTATATTTCTGTTTTTGTGCAAGAACCATACTATTTTTATTACTGTAGCTTTGTAGTATAGTCTGAAGGCAGTAAGCCTGATTCTTCCAGCTGTTTTCTTTCTCAAGATTGCTTTGGCTATTTGGGGTCTTTTGTGTTTCCATACAAGTTGTATTTTTGTTGTTTTGTTGTTCTAAGTCTGAAAAATGCTGTTGGTAATTTGATAGGGATTACATTGAATGTGTAGATTACTTTGGATAGTTTAGTCATTTTAACAATATTGATTCTTCCAGTCCAAGAACATTGTATATCTTTCCATCTGTTTGTGTCATCTTTGATTTCTAAGACCAACTAATTTCTTTTTTTTTTTTCATTTATTTTTATTAGTTGGAGGCTAATTACTTTACAATATTGTAGTGGGTTTTGTCATACATTGACATGAGTCAGCCATGGATTTACATGTATTCCCCATCCCTAAGACCAACTAATTTCTTAAAAACAAATGTCTTGATATTTCGAGTTTATTTTCCTAACTTTGTATTCCTACTTGCACACCATTATAGAGTTAATTATCACGTTTCTTGGATCACATTGCATAGTGGGTTTCAAATTAATATTTTTAATGAAGATATCTTGTGAGAGCAAATACTAAGTAAAGTATTTTTCTGAGTTATGAACACTAGATCTAAACACTTTTTTTGTATGTAGGATATTATTGACTACTGTTTCTTACCCTTCCAAATTTTTCTAAGCTTTTGATTAGTATAGAGTCTCAGTTCAGTTCAGTTCAGTCACTCAGTCATATCAGACTCTTTGAGACCTCATGAACCATATCACACCAGACCTCCCTGTCCATCACCAACTCCCAGAGTTTATCCAAACTCATGTCCATTGAGTCAGTGATGCCATCTGACCCTCTCATCCTCTGTTGTCCCCTTCTCCTCCTGCCCTCAATCTTTCCCAGCATCAGGATCTTTTCAAATGAGTCAGTTCTTCACAAAGTGTACAAAGTATTGGAATTTCAGCTTCAAATCAGTCCTTTCCAGTGAACACCCAGGACTGATCTCCTTTACTGTTTTATTTCATTTTTGTTTCTGTTTGAAAAATGCAAAGTATTGCACTGTGAGAGAGTGTAAAGCAGTGGTTGTCCGGGAAAGTGTGAACAAATAGTTAAAGGAGAGAGGGATTGCATAAAGACTTGAGAAAACTTGAGGGTGATGGATTCATTTGATATCTTGATGTAGTTATATTTTCTGCAGATGCATGATGTGTCAAAGCTTATCAAATGAGTATTCTGATTGCATGCAATTTGTTGTATACCAATTATACTTCAATAATGTGTTAAAATATTTTCCTTAAAATTTTAAAAAGTAATTTGCTTCCCATTAGTAATTATAATCATTGAAAGAGTAAATGAACTGAAACATTCATCTCTCATGTTCTAAAATTTTGGTTAGCTTCCTATCTACTTGGAAATAAATGATGCATCTCATTAGCATTGAATAAGGAATTTGTATGGATCTGAGAAGTCCATTTATACAGTTCATGAGGTTCTCACAGCAGGTATACTGGGGTGGTTTGCCATTCCCTCCTCCAGTGGATCACATTTTGTCAAGACCCTCCACTATGACCCAACCATCTTGGCTAGCTGTACGTGGCATGGCTGATAGCCTCATTGAGTTGCACAAGCCCCCTCACCACAACAAGGCAGTGATCCCTGAAGGGGATCTTCTGATGAAACATCTACCTCTGGTTCATAAACTGTGCTAAAGCCTTTGAATGTGTGGATCATAACAAACTGTAGAAAGCTCTTAAAGTGATGGGAATACCAGACCATCTTACCTGTCTCTTGAGAAACCTGTATGTGAGTCAAGAAACAACAGTTGGAACCCTGTATGGAACAACTGATAGGTTCAAGATCGAAAAAGGAGTACGACAAGGCTGTCTGCTGTCACCCTGTTTTTTTAAATTATATGCTGAACACATCATGAAAAATGCCGGGTTGGATGAGTTTCAAGCTGGAATCAAGAAGGAAACAACAACCTCAGATATGCAGGTGATACCATTCTAATGGCAGAAAGCAAAGAGAAACTAAAGAAGTTCTTGATGAGGGTGAAGGAGGAGAGTTAAAGACTAAATAAAATATAGTTAAAAACTAAATATTAAAAAAAACTTAGATCACGGCATCCAGCCCCATTACTTCAAGGCAAATAGAGGGGGGAAAGGTAGAAGTAATAGATTTCTTCTTCTTGGGCTCTAAGATCACTGTGGATGGTGATTGCAGCCATAAAATCAGAAGACTATTGCTTCTTGTCAGGAAAATAATGACAAACCTAGATAGTGTGTTGAAAAGCAGAGACATTACTCTGCGGACAGAGGTCTGTATAGTCAGTGCTATGATCTTCCCAGTGGTCATGTGTGATTGTGAGAGCTGGACCATAAAGGAGGCAGAATGCCAAAGAATTGGTACCTCCAAACTGAGGTGCTGGACAAGACTCCTGAAATTGCCTTGGACAGCAAGGAGATCAAACCAGTCAATCATAAGGGAAATCAACCCTGAATACTCATTGGAAGCACTGATGCTGAAGCTCTTGTGTTTTGGTCACCTGATGTAAACAGATGACTCATTGGAAAAGTCTGTGATGCTGGGAAAAATTGACTGCAGAAGGAGAAGGGAACATCAGAGGATGAGATGGCTGGATCTCATCACCAATGCAATGGACATGAACCTGGGCAAACTTTGGGAGATGGTGAGGGACAGGGAGGCCTGGCATGCTGCAGTCCATGGGGTTGCAAAGAGTCAGACCTGACTGGGTGACTGAACAGCAACTGAGAAGTCCAAAGGATGATAAGTAGACATACTTTTATCTGCTTGTTGCACAGATACTAATTTTTACCTGATATGTGCTACAAGTTAGGAGTTTCAAATGCAGAAAGGAACAGATAAAATGCTTCTCCTCAAGTTGAATTCTATTGAGAAACAAGTAAGTCTGAATTTCTGCTCTGGTTTGTGTAAAGTTATGATGTGAATATTTTGTTACAAGTGTGCTTTTTGGTGGAGAGGTCCTGCCCTGTGATGAACAAGTGCTTGTTAATTTTTTTAGATAATCCAGAGAAGGAGAGAAAGTTTTCTGAACCAACCAGAAGTAGTGAGAGAAATAAATTTGAGGAAGAACTCCAGTTAGAAATTATTATGGTGCTTAATGTAGTACCATATAATATGAGCCTGTGGTGTCTCTGGTTTATGCTGGAAGTTGGGATCATGGATTTTCTCTTTTTTCCTTTATTTTTAATTAATTAATTTATTTTAATAGGAAGATAACTACTTTACAATATTGTGATGGTTTTTGCCATACATCAACATGAATCAGCCATGGGTGTATATGTGTCCCCACATCCTGAATCCCCCCACAACTCTCTCTCCACTCCATCCCTTTGGGTTGTCCCAGAGCACCAACTGTGAGTGCCCTGCTTCATGCATCCATCAAACTTGCACTGGTCATCTATTTTACATATAGTAATATTCATGTTTCAATGCTATAGGATATCGAGGGAACCAAGTGTGTGGACTATGTAGTTTAGGAAAACTGCATAGAGGGGAAAAAACAGGCTAAGAAAGGTTAAGGTCAACATTCATTATAGCCCTGAGAAAGACAGGAAGCAAAGGATCTAAGTAAGGTCCATCAAAGGATTGAGTAGTAAATAGAAATAAAATGGAGAGAAGAAATATACATCACAATAAGGACATATTTGAAGTTTGGCTATGGAAAGCATATTCAAATGATTCTGCTAAAGGGAAAATGGCATGCAAAGACCTTTTTGTGTTGGAAACCAGGCCAATCTATATATTCCAATGTTTAAAAAAAAGTTAATTCCATGGAGGTCAAAAATTAACACTTAAATATAAGTTGAATAGAAGTGCAGTACAAAAACTTGATGTTTCTATGCATTTATCAGATTTTCTTTCTCATTATTAGACTCAAATATTAGCAACTATTTGTTTTTGATCAGATGTTTAAAATCTGTAACATTAGAGACATTTTTGTACTAATTTTATTTTTATGCTTAAACATTTCCAAGTACTAATGAATGACTGAGATGAATGTGGCTTTAAAATATTCCAGGATTTTACTGGTTCTTTTCCAGGTGGAAAATCCAGCTGACACTTATAAAGTAAAAGAATTAGAGGAGAATGAAAAAGTCAAATGCCAAAAATGTTTGAGTGCGTCACAAAAGCATTTTCTAAGAAAGTGGCAGAAAGGAAAGTGATAGTATTAAAATAAGAACTAATAATTTTAGTAGCTTCAAAATCTTGAGCTGAAAAAAGAATAGCTATCTTAGAGTTTAAATCAAAATAATTAAAGTTAAGATAATTTGTGCCTTTATTTTTTTTTCTTGTTAGTCTTGTTTATCTCACAAGACCTACAAAAATTATGGAAGAAGTGCCCTATAGCCCTCCGCAGGGGCGGGGGGCAGGGGAGAATGACCCTAACTCTATGTGCCTTTATTTTTAAAGTACAGGATAATTATGATCCCTGTTTCCCCCCAAATAAAGAAATAATACACTATAGGAAAGTAAAGTGTCAAATTCATTTATATCTGCTGAATGGGATTTCTGAACTTTTTTTCTTCCCAAAATAGTCATTTCAGTTCAGTTCAGGTGCTCAGTCGTGTCCAACTCTTTTCAACCCCATGAATCGCAGCATGCCAGGCCTCCCTGTCCATCACCAACTCCTGGGGTTTACTCAAACTCATGCCCATCGAGTCGGTGATGCCATCCAGCCATCTCATCCTCTGTTGTCCCCTTCTCCTCGTACCCCCAATCCCTCCCAGCACCAGGGTCTGTTCAAATGAGTCAACTCTTCGTATGAGGTGGTCAAAGTATTGGAGTTTCAGCTTCAGCATCAGTCCTTCCAATGAACACCCAGAACTGATCTCCTTTAGGATGGACTGGTTGGATCTCCTTGCAGTCCAAGGGGCTCTCAAGAGTCTTCTCCAACACCACAGTTCAAAAGCATCAATTTTTCGGTGCTCAGTTTTCTTCACAGTCCAACTCTCACATCCATACATGACCACTGGAAAAACCATAGCCTTGACTAGACGGACCTTTGTTGGCAAAGTGATGTCTCTGCTTTTTAATATGCTGTCTAGGTTGGTCATAACTTTCCTTCCAAGGAGTAAGCGTCTTTTAATTTCATGGCTGCAGTCACCATCTGCAGTGATTTTGGAGCCCCCAAAAAGAAAGTCTGACACTGCTTCCACTGTTTCCCCATCTATTTCCCATGAAGTGATGGGACCAGAATCCATGATCTTAGTTTTCCGAAGTTGAGCTTTAAGCCAATTTTTTCACTCTCCTCTTTCATTTTCATCAAGAGGCTTTTTAGTTCCTCTTCACTTTCTGCCATAAGGGTGGTGTCATCTGCATATCTGAGGTTATTGATATTTCTCCCGGCAATCTTGATTCCAGCTTGTCCTTCTTCCAGCCCAGCGTTTCTCATGATGTACTCTGCATATAAGTTAAATAAACAGGGTGACAATATACAGCTTTGATGTACTCCTTTTCCTATTTGGAACCAGTCTGTTGGTCCATATCCAGTTTAATTGTTGCTTCCTGACCTGCATACAGGTTTCTCAAGAGGCAGGTCAGGTGGTCTGATATTCCCATCTCTTTCAGAATTTTCCACAGTTTATTGTGATCTACACAGTCAAAGGCTTAGGCATAGTCAATAAAGCAAAAATAGATGTTTTTCGGAATTCTCTTGCTTTTTCAATGATACAGCAGAGGTTGGCAATTTGATCTCTGGTTCCTTTGCCTTTTCTAAAACCAGTGTGAACATCTGGAAGTTCACAGTTCATGTATTGCTGAAGCCTGGCTTGGAGAATTTTGAGCATTACTTTACTAGAGTGTGAAATGAGTGCAACTGTGCAGTTGTTTAAGCATTCTTTGGCATTGCCTTTCTTAGGGATTGGAATGAAAACTGACCTTTTCCAGTGCCATGGCCACTGCTGAGTTTTCCAAATTTGCTGGCATATTGAGTGCAGCACTTTCACAGCATTATCTTTCAGGTTTTGAAATAGCTCAACCAGAATTCCATTACCTCCACTAGCTTTGTTCGTAGTGATGCTTTCTAAGGCCCACCTGACTTCACATTCCAGGATGTCTGACTGTACGTGAGTGATCACATCATCGTGGTTATCTGGGTCGTGAAGATCTTTTTTGTACAGTTCTTCTGTGTATTCTTGCCACCTCTTCTTAACATCTTCTGCTTCTGTTAGGTCCATAGCATTTCTATCCTTTATCGAACCCATTTTTGCATGAAATGTTCCCTTGGTTTCTCTAATTTTCTTGAAGAGATCTCTAGTCTTTCCCATTCTGTTCTTTTCCTCTATTTCTTTGCATTGATCTCTGAGGATGGCTTTCTTATCTCTCCTTGCTATTCTTTGGAACTCTGCATTCAAATGGGAATATCTTTCCTTTTCTCCTTTGCTTTTTGCTTCTCTTCTTTTCACAGCTATTTGTAAGGCCTCCTCAGACAACTATTCTTTTCCATAGGGATGGTCTTGATCCCTGTCTCCTGTACAATGTCACAAACCTCCGTCTATAGTTCATCAGGCACTCTGTCTATCATACCTAGTCCCTTAAATCTATTTCTCACTTCCACTGTGTAGTCATAAAGGATTAGATTTAGGTCATCCCTGAATGGTCTAGTGGTTTTCCCTACTTTCTTCAATTTAAGTCTGAATTTGGCAATAAGATTTCATGATCTTGACCACAGTCAGCTCCTGGTCTTGTTTTTGCTGACTCTATAGAGCTTCTTCATCTTTGGCTGCAAAGAATATAATCAATCTTATTTTGGTGTTGACCATCTGGTGATGTCCATGTGTAGAGTCTTCTCTTCTGTTGTTGGAAGAGGGTGTTTGCAATGACCAGTGCGTTCTCTTGGCAAAACTCTATTAGCCTTTGCCCTGCTTCATTCTGTACTCCAAGGCCAAATTTGCCTGTTACTCCAGGTGTTTCTTGACTTCCTACTTTTGCATTCCAGTTCCCTATAATGAAAAGGACATCTTTTTTGGGTGTTAGTTCTAAAAGGTCTTGTAGGTCTTCATGGAACCGTTCAACTTCAGCTTCTTCATCATTACTGGTTGGGGCATAGGCTTGGATTACTGTGGTATTGAATGGTTTGCCTTGGAAACAAACAGAAATCATTGTGTCATTTTTGAGATTGCATCTAAGTACTGCATTTCGGGCTCTTTAGTTGACTATGATGGCTACTCCATTTCTTCTAAGGGATTCCTGCCTACAGTAGTAGGTATAATGGTTATCTGAGTTAAATCCACACATTGCAGTCCATTTTAGTTCGCTGATTCCTAGAATGTCAACATTCACTTTTGCCATCTCCTGTTTCACCACTTCCAATTTGCCTTGATTCATGGACCTAATGTTACAGGTTCCTATGCAATATTGCTCTTTAGAGCACTGGACCTTGCTTCTATCACCAGTCACATCCACAACTGGGTATTGTTTTTGCTTTGGCTCCATCCCTTCATTCTTTTTGGAGTTATTTCTCCACTATTCTCCAGGAGCATATTGGGCACCTGCCGACCTGGGGCTTTCCTCTTTCAGTGTCCTATCATTTTGCCTTTTCATACTGTTCATGGGGTTCTCAAGGCAAGAATACTGAAATGGTTTGCCATTCCCTTCTCCAGTGGACCACATTCTGTCAGACCTCTCCACCAGGACCCATCTGTCTTAGGTGGCCCCACGTGGCATGACTTAGTTTCACTGAGTTAGACAAGGCTGTGGTCCTGTGATCAGATTGGCTAGTTGTCTGTCACTGTGGTTTCAGTCTGTCCTCTGATACCCTCTTGCAACACCTACCGTCTTACTTGGGTTTCTCTTACCTTGGACGTGGGGCATCTCGTCACGCTGCTCCAGCAAAGCGTGTGTTTTAATTTTATGAACATAGGGGAAAATGGGAGAAAATTACAGTTTGTTTTTTTTTTCCTGCAAAGAAAGAAGTAACTTGGGTATGTTTGCCATTGCTGAAAATCACACACACACACATGCACACACACACACACACACATTTACTACATTAATAGTTACTATGTGATATTTATATGCTGTTGTTTACATATGCCATGCCTTTCACAAGATGTGTTAAATACAATGTCTAGGATAAGCATTTTAAACTATACATTTCAGAAATATAGGCTTGTTTTCAGAAGACCAAATGTCAGGACTTTTTGCAAAAATGTTTCTAAAGAAATCATTTTGCCATTCACAAAATCACATAACTATTATGAAAATGAAATATTTTTCATTTTAGACATAAAAATTTTACTATGAAATGATATTTGGATTAGATTAGAATAAACAATTCTGTATGGTATGGATTAAACTCTCTTTACCACAAATATGGCTTTAAAATGAAGGTTCAGTTATTCAAAGAGCAATAAAAAGAGAATTTGAGGTTCTGCCAAGCAGATTTGCTGCTCGCTTTTCCAGATTTCAGAGCCTTATGAATA
This sequence comes from Odocoileus virginianus, assembly GCF_023699985.2. Classification (NCBI taxonomy): domain Eukaryota; kingdom Metazoa; phylum Chordata; class Mammalia; order Artiodactyla; family Cervidae; genus Odocoileus; species Odocoileus virginianus. Next base: position 75,582,886 of record NC_069674.1, read on the forward strand.
CCTGTCTGTGTCTCCAAATGGCAACAAGCCAGTCAAGAGGTGAAACACTGTTTATGACTGCGGTTCCAATTGTTTCAGGAAACACAAAACACTGGTCTGCTGATGAGGGAGTTTCACGTTACTTGCAATAATTTGAAAACATTTGTATATGAAGATAACCATTCAAACTATTGTCCTTATGGAATCCATCTCCTTCTCTCTTTCTCATGTCTTCTGAAACTGAGAATGATGCTCCCTTTTTCATTTACTTCAAACATTTCAGTATTATATTTGATATTCAATGTGTTTGAGTTCTGGGGCATGTAAATTCTATCTGTCCATTCAACATCCAGTGAAGCCCCAAATTTAAACCTACTTTTACCTGATTATTCATATTGTACTTTTTAATATAAAGGGAGCAAAATGAAAAGCAGCGAAAGATCTGTATCTACTTCCAAGAAATAACACATACGTAAATATTTCAGAATGAACATTGGAAAGGATTACTTAATATACCATGACACTCACAATATGGATTTATAGACCCCTGGAAATATTGCCTATTGTAATCTTTCAGTACCCCTTGAAATAAATTATTTCATGGCAATTTCAGTGCAACACCAAGAAGGATGGGACATTATTTTAAACACAATCCTAACATCACATTTTTCAGTTATTTTTTTGCCCCCATAGCAAATATGGAAGGGTAATACAAGGCAAAGTGGGGCATTAGTATAGTATAGGAGCAAGAGTTTCTCTAAAGGGAATCATCTGTTTTCTTAGATAGTTTGAAAGGTCTCAATGTGTTGGTCTAAACAGTTGTTTATGTTTTCAGGACATTTTGGATCAATGTGTGTTTGTATTACATTGTTTACATATGTGTGTGTGTATATATATGTATATACATAAGTTATGTATATGTGTATGTACTACATATATTTCCTCATATATATAATGTACAAAGGAAAAGCTCTATACTACATCTCTTGGGGGACATATAAATGTCGACTTTATGTTTGCTTCATTTGGTCAAGTTTAAACCAGCTTTTACCCTACTTTATGTTGTTCTTCACAATGATACTTGCAATTACCCTCAAATCTGTGTTCCTATAATGTTTGTCTATCTTCTCCATAAAGTTTGCTATGTTTCTAGAAAATACAGATATCTCTTTCACTGAACCCTGTTGTCCCATGAAATCAAATCAACAAAATTTGATAGTAGTTGTTTTGTTGTTGTTGTTTTTTATTTTTATTAGTTTCTATTTCTCTTAACCACAGTTCATGGGACCAATAGCGTAATGAGGATGTGGTGGGTATATACTAAGCATATGTTTATTAACCAAATGAGCCCTTTTAATGAAAATAAATGGTTGAACGGCATCACCAACTCAATGGACATGAGTCTGAGTAACCTCTAGGAGTTGGTGATGGACAGGGAAGCTTGGCATGCTGCTGTCATTGGGATCACAAAGAGTGACACGACTGAGCAACTGAACTGAACTGAACTGAATGACAATAAAAGATGTAAAGACAGGAACAAAGTAACTTCATGGTTATTATTTTTTAGATTAAAAACTACAAGCAAAGGAAGACTGGTTCTCTAAAGGCACAGAATTATCACAATCTCAGCACTGAAATGTAAAAAACTAGAACTTTGATGTCAAAATATAAAACATATAATGGAGCTTATATTGAGTAAGAAGATTTTGCCCTTTACAAATACTATATTTTATATAACATCATCTGAGAAAAATAAGATATGTTGCCCTTAGACAAAATTTTATAACTTACTGTAATCATTATATTGCTCCTTTTGTTCAATTATTAACTTCCAATAATGTGGTTATTTTCATACTGTTTGGGGGGGTTTTCAATGCAAGAATCATTGTTCATGGGGTTCTCAAGGCAAGAACCACTTTATGGCAAATAGGTGCGGAAAAGGTGGAAATAGTGACAAATTTTATTATGAGGGGCCCCAAAATAACTGTGGACAGTGACTGCAGCTACAAAATTAGATGACATTTGCTACTTGAAAGTAAAGCTATGACAAACCTAGACAGCATATTAAAAAGCAGAGCCAGCAGTTTGCTGACAAAGGTCTGTATATTCAAAGCTTTGGTCCTTCCAGTAGTCATGTATGATGTGAGAGCTGGACTGTAAAGAAGGTATTCTTTACATACACTTTAGATACACTTTAGGGACCAAAGAAAGCTGGGGGCCTTTCAAATTGTGGTGCTGTAGAAGACTGTTAAGAGTCCCTAGGACAGCAAAGAGATCAAACCAGTCAGTCCTTAAAGAAATCAACCCTAATATTAATTGGAAGGATGGATGATGAAGCTGAAACTCCAGTACTTTGGCCACCTCATGGGAAGAGCTGACTCAATGGAAAAGGCCCTGATGCTGGGGAAGTTTGAGGGCAAGAGGAGAAGGGGAAAGCAGAGGATCACATGGTTAGATAGTATCACTGACTCAATGGATATGAGTTTGAGAAAACTCTGGGAGATAGTTAAGCGCTTACAGAGAAGCCTGGGATGCTGCAGTTCATGGAGTAACAGAGTTGGACATGACTTGGCAGCTGAACAATATGGTTATTCCATATCTTGTCATATGCTGCTTAGGATCCACTCCCTTTCTCTGCTTTCTTTGATCATATGTTGACCTGTTGTGTGCTTCATGCATCCCATATCAGGAGCATGTTTGGGCAACGTTTGACTCTTACTATGATCCTTCAGTTCATACAGTGTCCAGATTCTCTTCCTGAGTCTATGGAACATGTCAGAACTTAGTCATTTTAGGTTAATTGGAAAGGACATAAGAAGTCACACTTTATGCTTCTATGTTATGTCATGTTTAGGTTAATTTCTTTTAACTCTTGTGACATGGCCAGTTATTAGAAAACTGGCATATATTAATATTATATCTCATCTAATTTCTCCTTCAGTAGAAACCAGGAGAAAAGAAAAAGTTAAAGTGAGAATTTCCATAATTCCATTCACTTCACTTAAAAATATTAATATGTACAAAATTACTTTCATTTCCATGATCGTTCTGCACTTTCTCAGTATGGGTCTAGGTTTTTATTCAAATCACTATTTCTTCTTACACTTTAAATATCACAGAGTCCAGGTCCCAACTTAGTCAGCCTAAAAATTTTTTTTCTAATTTCTTATACTTTAGCCTAAAATGCATAATTCTAAAGTTAGCTAACTTCAAATAATAAACTCCCAATTATTTATAAATATTTTCCATTGTTAACCAAAATACAAAGGACAAAAAAGTGTAAATTGATTCATTGCCAAGTTATATATGTTTTCAGGTTGCATAGCTTATTCATGGTGTGTTAAGAAGATAACCATCAATGTAATGTTAGTATGTAACTTTCAATATTTAAGAGGTATTTTTTATTTCATTAGAGAGATATATTATCACTGCCTGCATGGTAAATCGCTTCAGCCATGTCCAACTCTTTGCAACCCTATGGGCTGTAGGCTGCCAGGCTCCTCTGTCCATGGGATTTTCCAGGCAAGAATACTGGAGGGGGTTGCCATTTCCTTTTCTAGGGGATCTTCCTGACCCAGGGATTGAACGTGCATCTCTTATGTCTCCTGAGTTGGCAGGAAGGTTCTCTACCATTAGCACCACCTAGGAAACCCTATGTTATCATTCAGTTAATACAAAGAAGGTGAAAATCCTACAAATTTCTTTTTTTAAATAAATTTGATTAGAGGTATTATTTCTGATGATAAAATAATGTAAACCTTCATACAGTAGACACTTTAAATTTTACAATTCCTTTACATTTTCTTTTGGTAATGTAATAGTTTCACCTCTTATGTTTAAGTCTTTAATTCATCTTGAGTTTATTTTTGTATATAGTATTAGTTAGGGAATGATTTCCATCAAAAATTAACACTGATTACTTCTAGGGCTTCATATTTTATTCTTTTAATTTTTTTCATAGCATTCTCTATTGAATTTTCTGCACAGTTATTTCCTACCATAATCATAAAAATTAATAAAGGTATTCTAAAGTCAAAGAAAAGATATTCAGATTGCAGATATTAGTAACCTGTAATATCAGCAAGAATTTTCTAAGTACACTGGTGGTATCGTAATCTTTTTCCATAGAAGAAACTCAAAAGGTTTTTGGCTTTCTCTCTCTCTCTCTTTTTTTTTAAATAGTTGCAACTCATTTAACTATTAAAGGATACATATCCAAAATGTTGTAAGATATTTCGTGAAAAAATTTCTAAGAATAAGGCAAACAATCCAACAGAAAAATAGGCAAAAACATGGATGACTACTTCACACAAAAGGCCAATAAACATTTTTAAAATGTTCAAACTCAGTGAAAGAAAGCAAATTAAAATCAAAATGAAATTATATAGCCTCTAGGTTTTTTAAAAAAGGTTAATCAACACCAAGTCTTGGCAAAGACCAATAGCAATTTTCACACATGGCTAGTGGGCATAGAAATTGGTAAAATCATTGAGATAAACAATGTAGCATTGCTTAGGAAAGTATTTGTACACACTATGATCAGATTTCTACTCTTACTTAGAAACTCTAGAGAAATTATATCATACATATTCATGAGACATTAAAATTATACTAATAGAAGTATTGTTCATCATTACAAATTAAAACAATAGATATGTTACATTCATATAGTGGAATTAGAGTCATCCCTTGCTCAGCTCTTAGGCAGCATTTAAAATTGTCAACATATTTATATAGAAAATTCTTCACTTTTGAGATCATGGTTAGTACATGTAATAGTTTGCAAGTAAAATTATATGCAGGTTATAATACTGCTCATTCTTAAATATAAGAAAAATATTATTCTCCGTAATTTATAGGGTTAAAGACTCTCAGATAGTGTGTATGTGCCTGCGTGCGTGCATGTGTATATAAAATCTCTGTAAAAATTTTATAGATGAAATCCTGTCCAACAGATAGCATTGTTCCTTTCAAATATGAAAGACTGGAAGGGGACAATAAAGAATATGATAAAATTTCCTATTAAGCAACGACATGATCATTACTTGCCTGAATATACTCTCAAAAGACAGTTATAAAAAATTTCAACAGTGAAAACTGACTGTCTCCTAAATTTTAGATATTTGTCTCCCAAATCCTATTCTTAGAAAAGAATTTTACTTTTCTAAACTTATCTATGAAAAGTCTACTTCCAATGACCAAAATTTCAAAAAGAAAATCAAAGACCTTCCATAAAATTAAGAAGAAAATATTATGTTAAAAATTGTTTATTTTGTCCAATATTTTAAGTTGAATTAGTAATTCAAACAGGATACGATAGTGGTAGACATATATATATATATATGTAAACCTTTATACAGGAGACACTTTAAATTTTACAATTTCCTTACATTTTCTTTTGGTAATGTGTATATATATATATATATATATATATATATGTATATATATATATGTATGTATACACACACACACACTTAAATTAAGACATTATAATCTCAGAAGTTTGACTTTCTGGTAGAAAGCTTTCAGTTCAATTCAGTCACTCAGTTATGTCTGATTCTTTGCAACCCATGGACTTTAGCACCCCAGGCTTCCCTGTCCACCAGCAACTCCCAGAGCTTGCTCTAACTCATGTCCATTGACTTGGTGATGCATTCCAGCTGTCTCATCCTCTGTCATCCCCTTCTCCTTCTCCCTTCAATCTTTCCCAGCATCAGGGTCTTTCCCAATGAGTTAGTTCTTCACATCAGGTGGCCAAAGTACTGGAGTTCCAGCTTCAGCATCAGTCCTTCCAATGAATATTCAGGACAGATTGATTTCCTTTAGGATGGACTGTCTGGATCTCCTTGCTGTCCAAAGGACTGTCAAGAGTCTTCTCCAACACCACAGTTCAAAAAGCATCGATTCTGTAGCATTCAGCTTTCTTTATGGTCCAACTCTCACATCCATACATGACTACTAGAAAAACCATAGTTTTGACTATACAGACCTTTGTTGGCAAAGTAATGTCTCTACTTTTTAATATGCTGTCTGAGTCAATCATAGCTTTTCTTCCAAGGAGCAAACGTCTTTTTGTTTCATGGCTACAGTCACCATCTGCAGTGTTTTTGGAGCCCAAGAAAATGAAGTCTCTCTTTAACGCTATTTATTATTGTCACTGGAGAAGGAAATGGCAACCCACTCCAGTTTTCTTGCCTGCAGAATCCCATGGACAGAGGAGCCTGGCAGGCTACCATCTATGTGGTCGCAAGAGTTGGACACGACTAAGAGACTAGCACACATTTTTGTACTTTCTAGCAAACAAATTAATTGCTGATATTTTACAGTAACTTTTATGTTTGGACAGCTCTCTAAACATAGAATGAAAAGATAATGCAATTCCCAAACTAGCCTTCAGGCAGACTGATAAATCCCTGTTTACCAACCTCATCTGGGTCCTTAACATATCCAAGAATCCTGTAATGTGTATGTAAGCTCTCTTGCTCCCATTCTCCTCAGTTAAATACTATTTAAGAAGTTCTCCATTCTCAAGTCTAACAAGTTTCCAATAATTTCATCTTTCTTAGCTATAGATATCACGTCTTCCCTTACAGAGAAACTGGTGTTCATTGCTTTCCTTTACAAAATCTAAAAATCTGCTAGTATTACTAGTGTTATAGTGATAAACTGTTATAATAAGATTTCTCCTAACAAAGGTCCCTATCTTCCTTTCTTTTCAGAAACATTTTTCTACAAAGATAAGCTTTGTCTCCTAGATCTTTTCTCTTTCCTCATACTGTCTTATAAATATCATTTAATTTTGTTTCTTTTTCATACTAAAATTTGCTGGGCTACTCCCTTCACCTCATGTCTTCTAGCTACCATCCTGTAGCTCCTATCCATAATTAGTCAAACACATTTTTTGACAGACAACTGTATTCAATTTCTCCATGTTCTCACCTCTTTCTTTTTCAACCTAAGACTAACTACCTGCCATGTCCGTCATTCCACTGAGAACTATACCTGCCAAAATAACCTGTGACTTCTTTGTACTTAAGTGCCGAGTTTCCTTTCAGTATTTATGTAACCTGGCCACTCAGCAGCTTGGAGACTGGTTATCCCCTGATTTTCTCTTGATATTCTTTTCCCTTGGCTTCTCTACCACCATGGTTCTTTGCTTTTCTTTCTCTCTAGTGGGATGCTCTTTCATAACCGCCTTTGCACACTGTTTCCTGCATGTGCTATTTAATATTGAATTTTCTCAGTCTTCTGTTTTAGGTCCTCTTCTTTCCTCACTTTAAATATTATTTTATTCTTTAAAATTTCATTTATAGACCCAACTGTTTATAAATTTCCCCTGGACAATTTCTTATACAATCCTTTTGATCTCTAGATAGGAATACAGGTTGTTTACAATATTCTTAGAAGGCAGTCTGTCCAACACTGAACTCATCTTTCCAACAACAAATTATGTGCCAGCTGAATAAACAGAACCCACATATAAATAGTTGCTCAGGTTGAATGTCTTGGCATAAACTTTCTTCCCTTCTTCACCATCAAATCAATTCAAAAGTTTATTGGTTTTATGGCAACAGTAAAACTCTAAAAATTTTCTCAGATTCACCAATTTCTCTATATTAGCAATATATTATTATATTTTCCCTATTACCTCTTAAACTCTTTCATAAGCCTTCTAAGTAACCTCTTTTCTTCCATTCTTTTTCATTATTGTTGCTTGATGTTTAAACACTTTCTAATTTTGTTTTCCTCCATTACATTTCCAAAAATGCAAGCAGGCTTGCTTTATGACATACAAATCTGACAGGCATGTGTAAAACACTTCAAGGATTCTCATTAGCCTTAAGGTGAGCCTGTGTAAAGCACTTCAAGGATTCTCATTAGCCTTAAGATGAAGAACAAAATTCCTATTAGGGTTTTTAAATTAATAAACTTCTTAAATCGTATTGTAACTCTCTAAGTTAGTTCTCAATGCTTCTACCATACTTTATTTCTTAATTGCTCCAATCTCTTTTTTTACTCCAGGTTATCTCATGTTCCCAGTAATTCCTTCTGCCTAGAGTTAATCTCATCCATCCCCAAGTTGCTCTTCATTTAGTTAATCCTCACTTATTATTTAAGTTTTATCTTTAAAACCATTTCCTCTAGGAAAACTACCCTAATTCTCCACAAAAATATCATTCATCAGCTTCATGCTGTTTTTTCATACTGCAGTTGGGCTTCAGGACAGTCCTCTGACCTCCAGTGTCCTGTTTAATTCATCCTCTTGGGTAATCTTATAATTAACAACTCCAAAACTCAACTTTTCTCAGAACACACTTCTCACAGTTGTCCCCACAAAGTAATTGATAAGTCTATGTGTTAAATGTTTTCCAGTAGTTTTTCGTGTAGTCATGTACAGATGTGAGAGTTAGACCATAAAGAAGGCTGTAAAGCTGACTCATTGGAAAAGATCTTCATGCTGGGAGAGACTGAGGGGAGGAGAAGAAGGAGGAGACAGAGAATGAGATGGTCAGATGCATCTCTGACTCAGTGAGTTTGAGCGGATTCTGGGAGATGGTGAAGAACAGGGAAACATGGCATGCTGCAGTCCATGAGATTGCAAAGAGTCAGACATGACTTAGCAACTGAACAACAACAACAAATGTGATAAATATCTTAGGAACATTCTTGAATCCTCTTTCCCTTCTATTGCACATCAGTGATGGTTGTATCTTTATATTTCTAGATCTCAGCAGTGTCTTACTGCTTCCACCATGCTCTCCTAGTCCAAGCCATTATTCATCTTACATGGATGACCCTAGCTGCTAGACCTATTCCCCTGCTTCTGCCCTTGCTTCTTTCAGTCTTTTTTCACCACAAGGAGAAGACATAGGTAAGGTTTGACTTTAGAGGCAGAAAATTGTAGAATTTTGTCTCTGAGGTAAGAGGAGAGACCAAATGATTGGTTGGTATAAGATTTAAAGAAAATAGGCAATAGTTCCAACAGTAATCGTGATAAGTGTATGATTGGTATTGAAGACCTAGTTGTGAATAATATTTGGGAAATAGTAGCAAAAACACTAGTAGCAAGCCTCCAAACAGGGTAGGAAGAATTGTAAAAACAGGAAGAGTTATATTTGAAATAATGAGTGTGAAAAAAATAAGTAAATAATAAGTTTAAGGGTTAATAGGAGTCCTGGTAAAGTCAGATAACAGGAATTTAGTAATGGGACCGATAGAACAAGAATAAGAAGTGAAGTCTAAGAGGTGTTTGGATTTGTGATTTCACATGTGGAGCAGTAGCTGTTGCTGCATGGCCATTAGAGAAGTCTATGAAAGGAAAAGAATGGTCTTTAATCCCTACTAGGAACTGGGAAACAAATTTGAAAAAAAAAAGATATGGTCTTCCCTATGAAATAATTTTGCATTTAATAAGTGGTGGGATAAATATACAGATAATAAAAATGCAATAAACCACAACCTGTAAAAGAAGTAAAGAAGACATTGTTCAGGACATTACCAGTTCATTAAACTGGTAAAAGGAAGCACAGTCTCAAGAAAAGGAAAACTTCTGTTATAGTAAGTCTCTTCAAAGCAGATTAATCAAGGGCAAAGAATTTTAATAGAATTAATATGAAATTAACTTAAAATTTTAAAAACTTAGAGATTATTCAGTGCTTGATAAAGTTAATTATAAAGAGTATGAACTATTTTATTTCTTTGCTTTTCACAATGCAACATACAGATTCTGTGAAATAAATAGGAAGATCATTTTGGTAATAGTTAAAATCCTCCTTTGATAGCAAGCATTATTCCAAGTTACCTGAATTTTCAACTCAACAAATAAATTTTTGCATATAACTCTGAGTAACTAAAACCAACTAAGTTAAATTTAAATATGAATTTATTTGAAAATTAATCTGTCAGCATTAAATTGTATGTTGGTGGCTGAAAGTATTTTTCTTAATTGATTTATTATTTCCAAATGTTACAACACCATGCCTAAAATGGTTTGGTAGCGCTTCCTATAAAAGTATATATGGTTAGATGGCAGTTCAGTTCAGTTCAGTCACTCAGTTGTGTCCGACTCTTTGCAACCCCATTGACTGCAACATACCAGGCCTCCATGTCCATCACCAACTCCCGGTGTTGACTCAAACTCATGTCCATTGAGTCAGTGATGCCATCCAACCATCTCATCCTCTGTCGTCCCCTTCTTGTCTCAACTTCAATCTTTCCCAGCATCAGGATCTTTTGCAAATGAGTCAGCTCTTCGCATCAGGTAGCCAAAGTATTGGAGTTTCAGCTTCAACATCAGTCCTTCCAATGAACATTCAAGACTGATTTCCTTTAGGAAGGGCTGGTTGGATCTCCTTACAGTCCAAAAGACTCTCAAGAGTCTTTTGAACAACACTGAAGTTCAAAACCATATATTTTTTGGTGCTCAGCTTACTTGACTACTGGAAAAAAACATAGGCTTGACTAAACAGATCTTTGTTGACAAAGTAATGTCTCCACTTTTTAATATGCTGTCTAGGTTGGTCATAACTTTCCTTCCAAGGCGTGAGCATCTTTCTATTTCATGGCTGCAGTCACCATCTACAGTGATTTTGGAGCCCAAAAAAATAAAGTCTGCCACTCTTTCCACTGTTTCTAAATCTATTTGTCATGAAGTGATGGGACCGGATGCCATGATCTTAGTTTCCTGGATGTTGAGCTTTAAGCCAACTTTTTCACTCCCCTCTTTCACTTTCATCAAGAGGCTCTTTAGTTCTTCTTCACTCTGCCATAAGGGTGGTATCATCTGCATATCTGAGATTATTGATATTTATCCCAGCAATCTTGATTCCAGCTTGTGCTTCTTCCAGCTCAGCGTTTCTCATGATGTACTCTGCATATAAATTAAGTGAACAGGGTGACAGTATACAGCCTTGATGTACTCCTTTTCCTATTTTCCTCTTGCTTTTTCGATGATTCAGTGGATGTTGGCAATTTGATCTCTGGTTCCTCTGCCTTTTCTAAAACCACCTTGAACATCTGGAAGTTCACAGTTCACATATTGCTGAAGCCTGGCTTGGAGAATTTTGAGCATTACTTTGCTAGTGTGTGAGATAAGTGCAATTGTGCAGTAGTTTGAGCATTCTTTGGCATTGCATTTCTTTGGGATGGGAATGAAAACTCACCTTTTCCAGTCCTGTGGCCACTGCTGAGTTTTCTAAGTTTGCTGGCATATTGAGTGCAGCAGTTTCACAGCATCATCTTTCAGGATTTGAAATAGCTCACCTGAAATTCCATCACCTCTACTAGCTTTGCTCATAGTGATGCTTCCTAGACCCACTTGACTTCACCTTCCTGGATGTCTGACTCTAGGTGAGTGATCACACCATCATGATTATCTGGGTCGTGAAGATCTTTTTTGTATAGTTCTTCTGTGTATTCTTGCCACCTCTTCTTAATATCTTGTGCTTCTGTTAGGTCTGTACTGTTTCTGTCCTTTATTGAGTCCATCTTTGAGTGAAATGTTCCCTTGATATCTCTAATTTTCTTGAATCGATCTCTAGTCTTTCCCATTCTATTGTTTTCCCCTATTCCTTTGCACTGATCACTGAGGAAGACTCTTATCTCTCTTGCTATTCTTTGGAACTCTGAATTCAAAGGGGGTATATCTTTCCTTTCTCCGTAGATTGGGTCAAAAAGAAGGACCATTTATTCAAATGAGGATATTTGCCAACAAAGGTCTATCTAGTTAAAGTTATGTTTATTTTAGTAGTCGTGTATGGATATGAGAGTTAGACTGTAAAGAAAGCTGATCACTGAAGAATTGATGCTTTTGAACTGTGTTATTGGAGAAGACTCTTGAGAGTCCCTTGGACTTCAAGGAGATCCATCCAGTCCATCCTAAAGGAAATCAGTCCTGAATATTCATTGGAAGGTCTGATTCTGAAGCTGAAGCTCCAATACTTTGGGGCCTAGATTCATAAAAGTCAAATATTCCACATATGTGAAGCTTAGTCCTTTTAGAGTTGGTTTTCTTTAATAGCATTATTAAAAAACATATATGATATTGAACTAACTAACTTATCTTAGGCTACCTGATGCAAAGAACTGACTCATTGTAAAAGACCCTAATCTTGGGAAGGTTTGAAGGCAGGAGGAGAAGGGGATGACAGAGGATGAGATGATTGGATGGCATCAGTGACTCACTGAGCAATCTCATCACTCATGAGTTTGAGCAAGCTCTGGGAGTTGGTGATGGACAGGGAAGACTCGAGTGCTGCACTCCATGGAATTGCAAAGAGTCAGAGTGCCTGAACTGAACTGATAGAAACTTTACTTTTTTATTTAAAAAGTATAGACATTCAAAATACTATAATAAAGACAGTTGCTAACAAGACCACTCTAGTAACAATTTATATTCGAGACAAAAAAGCAAAACTTACCAATGGCCACTAGCAAAGTCTTATTTTATTCTCTTCCATTTATTCTGCCAGCTTTCTTCTGTACAAGCTGCTTTACAACATTGTCAAACACATGCTCCTAGAGTAGCAATATGTCTTTAACCCACAGAGTAGTAGAACTGATAAGATATCTGCAAAACTTTAAGTTTAGTAAATATATCTAATTTCTGGGCCTGACAGGAAAAAAATAAAATAAAAAAACATACACACACAACTTTAAACTCACCAGCGAAAATGAAATTACTGATCACATATTTTTGATTGTATAATGAGTTTTAAATTACTTAAGTTATTTTTGGAATCTTCCTGGAGTTAAAAGTAAATAATGTCTTATTGCTGTAAGACATTAAAAGAGAGGCATGAGGTGAATCTTTTTTCATCATTTGTTTTGTCATCAGTTGTTACACGTGCGAAAATAGTGTACATTCAATCTCTCATCCATGGTGGTGGTAAGGGTAATACAGATACTGCTCAGATAAGTTAGTTGCTTTAATATCATATACAGTTTTTAAAAATGCTATTAAAGAAAAGCAAGACTAAAAGGATTAAGCTTCACATATGTGGAATATTTGACTTTTATGAATCTAAACCTTTTAAAAAATATATTTTACCAGCATTTTAAATTTTCCATCCTATGTGGTCAAGTGGTTATGAGAATAATCTGTACGATGATATAAATTTTAAAGAGATTTAGAAAGTAAAAAATGTGGAATTAGATTCAAGTTAAATTTTTAAAGAAATCAGTATCTGATGTTTCTATTGTTTGGTTTCAACGGATATTTAAATACAAAACCTAACGTGGATCTGAGTTTCCTTTGACACTAAATTCTCCAAGCCAGGCTTCAGCAATACGTGAACCGTGAACTTCCAGATGTTCCAGCAGGTTTTAGAAAAGGCAGAGGAACCAGAGGTCAAATTGCCAACATCTGCTGGATCATTGAAAAAGCAAGAGAGTTCCAGAAAAACATCTATTTCTACTTTATTGACTGTGCCACAGCCTTTGACTGTGTGGCTCACAATAAACTGTGGAACATTCTGAAAGAGATGGGAATATCAGACCACCTGACCTGCCTCTTGAGAAATCTGTACGCAGGTCAGGAAGCAACAGTTAGAACTGGACATGGAACAACAGACTGGTTCCAAATAGGAACAACAGACAGGTTCCAAATAGGAAAAGGAGTGAAAGGTTGTTGCTGAACGATAAGACGCGGGATTCTTGGCCTCCGGAGGAGACGAATTCAATCCGGGGCCAGAGACAAGGCTGGATCGCTCAGAGCTTTTGTGTAAGACAGTTTTATTAAAGTATAAAGGAGATAGAGAAAGCTTCTGACACAGGCATCAGAAGGGGGCAAAAGAGTACCCCCCCTCCTAGTCTTTAGCTGTATGTTATATAGTCACTCACAGTCTGTTAATGAAAAGAAAGGAATGTCATAAAATTTAGAATGGCACCAGATAATTCATCCCAGGCCATAAAACGATTGACTTCAATCTTGTAGAAGGGCAGAATACCAACAAATAGTTTCATTTACATAGATTAGGGGAACAATACCTGAGTAAGTAAGTTAGGCCGTTTGGCGGAACCAACTTGAAGATAGAATCTGGGGTTCAGTAACATAGCTTAAAACAACATTTCCATAAGAAAAAGAAATGTATTGGTTAACTCAAGGTTTGAGAGCAGTTAGCTTTAGGTGAGACCAGGTGTCATGGCAACACAGCATTTTAAGAGAAACCTCCTTTTAAAATTGTATAGAGAAGGAAAAACATATCGCTGGTTTGTTTCTTCCTGTCGCTTAAGAGAGATGAAAATATCTGGCACTTGCAGCCTCTTTCCTCCACTTGGAGACCCCTGGCCTTCCTGCCTGTTACCCTCTCAGGAGTACTTCAAGGCTGTATACTGTCACCCTGTTTACTTAACTTATATGCAGAGTACATCATGAGAAACGCTAGGCTGGAAGAAGGCCAAGCTGGGATCAAGATTGCGGGGAGAAATATCAATAAGCTTGGATATGGAGATGACACCACCCTTATAGAAGAAAGCAAAGAACTAAAGAGCCTCTTGATGAAAGTGAAAGAGGAGAGTGAAAAGTTGGCTTAAAGCTTAACATTCAGAAAACTAAGATCATGGCATCCAGTCCTATCACTTCATGGCAAATCGATGGGGAAACAGTGGAAACAGTGGCAGACTTTATTTATTTGGGCTCCAAAATCACTGCAGATGGTGATTGCAGCCATGAAATTAAAAGACGCTTACTCCTTGGAAGGAAAGTTATGACCAACCTAAACAGCAAATTAGAAAGCAGAGACATTATTTGTCAACAAAGGTCTGCCTAGTCAAGGCTATGGTTTTTCCAGTAGTCATGTATGGATGTGAGAGATGGACTATAAAGAAAGCTGAGCACCAAAGAATTGATGCTTTTGAACTGTGGTGTTGGAGAAGACTCTTGAGAGTCCCTTGGACTGCAAGGAGATCCAACCAGTCCATCCTAAAGGAAATCAGTCCTGGGTGTTCATTGGAAGGACTGATGTTGAACCTGAAACTCCATTACTTTTGCCACCTGATACGAAGAGCTGACTCATTGGAAAAGACTCTGATTCTGGGAAAGATTGAGGGCAGGAGGAGAAGGGGACAGGACAACAGAGGATGAGATGGTTGGATGGCATCACCGACTCAATGAGCATGGGTTTGGATGAAC
The DNA here is from genome assembly GCF_023699985.2 of Odocoileus virginianus. NCBI lineage: Eukaryota > Metazoa > Chordata > Mammalia > Artiodactyla > Cervidae > Odocoileus > Odocoileus virginianus. The sequence continues at coordinate 75,597,995 of NC_069674.1, forward strand.
TGCAGGAGTTGGTGATGGACAGGGAGGCCTGGAGTGCTGTGGTTCATGGAGTAGCAAAGAGTCAGACACGACTGAGAGACTGAACTGAACTGATAAACTAAGAAACTAATGGAGAATCCAAATCACATTTATGGCTGTTATTTTGATGTAAATAATGATAATCTTGGGCTGAATTTTGACCCCAGAAAGGTATGTATACTTTTATTACAAGTAAATTGTCAGGGAGGAGAAGGAAAGAAAAATAATAGCAGTCAGGCTGTTTTTCAAATTAAATTTCTATGCTTTTAACCTCTTTTCCTATACAAGGGGAAGAAATATTTTGTTTACATGCCATATCAACAAGGCTTAAACCAACCCAATGAGACAACAAAGTAAAATCATTCAGATTTGATCCAGTAAAAATAAGACTGAATAAAGTATTTCATGTTAATTTTGGAAAATATTACCACCAAACTGGATAGGTTCCTGAAATCCTGGGTCATTTTTCTCGTCTGGCACTGTGGTCAGAAATCTGTTCCAAGTGTAGCACTCAGTCCCACTGGCCCACCAACTTTTTGGAAACCACACTCTCTAAATGGTTCTCATGAATGAGAGAAGAACCAGACATTCTATCAACATGTTGAACATCAGGAGGTCTTCATGTTCTTATTTGTATCTACTTACAATCTTCAGTGTTGTTTAAACTTATTTCTGTCTGCTTGCATCCTCTTTCTCTTTTTTCTCTGCAAAATTACTTAAATACTTTATACACAGGAAGTTAAATTCTAATCTGAATACATTTTAACAATGCCTTTTTAAAAATGTGGCCATACATTTCGATTTCACTGACTTAGTGTATATAGACACTCTTGGCTATTGTACTGACATTTATTTATAACTATAGTGTTGCCCTATATCCAACTATCCCACTATCCCTTTTATTTATCCTGTCAATAAAATAGTACTTAGAATGGATTAATTGAATAAAATGTTTTAAAAACACGTCAGCAGCTAAATTTTCACTGGTAGTTCAAAGTCCGTTAGCTATGGAATGGACCTTTATAGTGAAATGTATTAGCTTTGATTTATGCAATGTTTGAAATCAGAAATTTGTTAACTAAGCCACTGAACTCCATTTTCCTTTGTTCTAAACAGTTAAATAGTCCAACATTTGGAAAAGAGATGAGGGACAAATGTAAAAACATTTTAGAGCTGACAGTTGTATGCCATATGCCAGGATCCTTTTACAAATGGAATACTATTTAAATTCAAAATCAGTTTGAAAACAATGTTGTTTTTTAAACATATCCATTTAAATATTAACCTGTGATTATTGGGAGAAAAAGAAACTAACAGAATATTTTTGTCTTCTGCAGACTCCAATCAAAACTGCATTTGTTTTTTATTACCACATTTGCTGTCTTATTGGAGTACTGTTAGCAATTAGAGACAAAATATGAAAAATCACTTAGACTCCTTCTTCTACCTTTACTCCAGTATCCAATAGTTCTCTGTTTTATTTCAATTTTATTTCTTAACATTTCACCGTGCATCCTTACTATATCAGTTTAGGGCCTCAGTGTCCCTCCTCATAAATATTGCCTCTAGGATGCAGCAGTACCAGTGGAGTTTAAGGAATGCTGTCCCTAGAGCTGTATAGGGCACAACCTAGTGGGCATATGAGATGATCATAATTGCAAAAATAATTACTGGTACCTCCATTCTATGCATGGAGAAGAGAATGGCAACCAACTCCAGCATTCTTGCCTGGAGAATCCCCTGGACAGAGGAGCCTGGCAGGCTCCCCACCCTGGGGTGGGGTCGCACAGAGTCTGACAAAACTCACATGACCAAGCAGCAGCAGCAGCCACTCTTTGCAACTGTCCTTTGACCCTCCATTAGAGGTGTTTTTTATTTGGTTTTTTTTTTTAAGTGAAAATTGTATTGATAACATCCCTAGTATCTTTCTTTTAGTGACTTCTTGTGTGCTCAGTCACTCAGCTGTGTCCCACTGTTTGTGATCCCATGGCCTTACCAAACTACTTTGAGTTCTCTAAATATATTTATTGCCTTTATTAGGCCATGTTACCTTTTCTGAAATGTCAGTTGCACACTGTCCAAGCAAAAAGTACAATTCACCCTTCAAACTTTATTCAGTCTCTGTCCTCATACGACTTTGCTTTCCTGATTCCATACTAAATATAATCATCATTCTTTCCGCTATGCTTAATCTGGGGGCTTCCTAGGTGGCATTAGTGATTAAAAAAAAAAATTCACCTGCCAATGCAGGAGGTACCTGAGATACAGTTTCAATCCCTGGGTTGGGAAGATCCCCTGGAGGAGGAGATGGCAACCCACTCCAGTATTCTTTCCTGGAAAATTCCATGGAGAGAAGAACCTGGCAGCTACAGTCCATAGGGTTACAAAGAGTCAGACCCAACTGAAGCAACTTAGCACTCATGCACCTTCCTATTAAATCAATGACATATAGATATCTATCTGTTGTATGAAAGGGTAAGAGATAAAGCCAACATACAAAATAATCTTTTTTAAAAATTATAAATTTTTTCAAGCCAATTGATTATGCATTTCTTAAAATTTCAGTTGTTTGAAATCTAAATTAAATGTTGATTTTGTCACTATATTAGTTTGCTATGGTGTTGTAGTTAAGCAACACAAACTGGGTGGCTTAAACAACAATTATGTATTGCCTCACAGTTCTGGAGGCTAGAAGTCTAAGGATCAAAATGTCAGCAAATTTGACTCCTTATGAGGACTGTGAGGAAATAACCTACTCCCCTGCCTCTCTGGTTCCTGCTGATTTGCTGACTATCTTTGGCATTCCTTGGCTTGTAGAAGGGCTTGTAGAAGCATTAATGTTATCTCTGGCTTCATCTCCACATGACATTCTCCCTGTGTGAATCTGTCTCCAAATTTCCCGTTTTTTTATGAGGACATGTTATACTGAATTAGAGTCCATCCCAATGACCTAGACAGCATATTAAAAAGCAGAGACGTTACCTTGCCAACAAAGGTCTGTCTAGTCAAAGCTATGGTTTTTCCAGTAGTCATATATGGGTGTGAGAATTGGACCATAAAGAAAGCTGAGCACTGAAGAATTGATACTTTGAACTGTGGTGTTGGAGAAGACTCTTGAGAGTCACTTGGATTGCAGGGAGATCCAACCAGTCAATCCTAAAGGAAATCAGTCCTGAATATTCATTGGAAGGACGGATGCTGAAGCTGAAGCTCCAATACTTTGGCCACCTGATGAGAAGAGCCGACCCATTGGAAAAGACCCTGATACTGGCAAAGATTGAAGGTAGGAAGGAAAGGAGACAACAGAGGGTGAAACAGGTGGATGGCATCACCAACTCAATGGACATGAGTTTGAGCAAGCTCTGGGAGTTGGTAATGGAAAGAGGAACTTGGTGTCCTGCAGTCCGTGGGGTTTCAAAAAGTCGAACATGACTGAGCGACTGAACTGAACTGAACAATGACCTCATTTTAGCTGAATCCCCTCTGGCAAATACTGTTGCCAACTAAGACCACATTCTGAGATACTGGGGATTAGCTCTTCAACATACAAATTTTGGGGACACAGTTCAACTCAGAATTAAGTCATCATATGGATAAACTAGAATATGTGCTATGGAAAGCTATATACCACAAAAAATAAAAGGACTTAAAGCAATATATGAACATCAGGGAAAAGTCAGGGTACCTATTTGACAGAGGCTAGGTATATAAGGTATCTCCACTGATAGAAAACTGCAAGCAGGAAATGTCTCCTGCATGTTGCAAAAACAATAGATGGTTTTTTGTAAACAAAGTCTTACTGATTCTGTAATAGTTACAATTACATATAAGTAAAACATGAGAAAAAGTAATGGGCAAAAGAAAATGAAAGGATTGTCAAACTGGCTGACTGACACGGTCCATATCTGGTTTTTAGAAGTTTCATTTTTCTCTTACATTAATTTGCATTTGATAAAAATTAAAACATATTTAACCTATATTTTTAGGCTAACCATATTCTTATTTTCTATGAAAAAGAAATTACTGTTAGAAGTTTGTAAGTTAAATACTTCATAGCTTATTTCTCTGTTATCTCACTATCCCCTTATCTTATACTTCCCAGTAAACTACTTTTTCAAAAAATAATCTATCTTGGTTACATTGATAAATTGGAAATAGAATCTTTTTCTTGTTATTTCCACAAAAGTACAGTCAGTAAGTTCAGTCGCTCAGTCCTGTCTGACTCTTTGGACCCCATGGACTGCAGCATGCCAGGCTTCCCTGCTCATCACTAACTCCCAGAGCTTCCTCAAACCCATGTCCATCGAGTCAGTGATGCCATCCAACCATCTCATCCTCTGTTATCCCCTTCTCTTCCTGCCTTCAATCTTTCCCAGCATCAGGGTCTTTTCCAATGAGTCAGTTCTTCGAATCAGGTAGCCATAGTATTGGAGTTTCAGCTTCAACATCAGTCCTTCCAATGAATATTCAGGACTGATTTCCTTTAGGATGGACTGGTTGGATCTTCTTGCAGTCCAAGGGACTCCCAAGAGTTTTCTGCAACACCACAGTTCAAAAGCATCAATTCTTCTGCACTCCGCTTTCTTTATAGTCCATCTCTCACATCCATACATGACTACTGGAAAAGTCATAGCTTTGACTAGATAGGCCTTTGTTGGTAAAGTAATGTCTCTGCTTTTTAATATGCTAAGATGGTCATAGCTTTTCTTCCAAGGAGCAAGTGTCTCTTAATTTCATGCTGCAGTCACCATCTGCAGTGATTTTGGAGCCCCCAAAAATAAAGCCTCTCAGTTTCCATTGTTTCCCCATCTATTTGCTATGAAGTGATGGGGCTGGATGCCATAATCTTAGTTTTCTGAATGTTGAGCTTTAAGCCAACTTTTTCACTCTCCTCTTTCACTTTCATCAAGAGGCTCTTTAGTTCTTCACTTTCTGCCATAAGGGTGGTGTCATCTGCATATCTGAGGTTATTGATATTTCTCCTGGCAATCTTGATTCCAGCTTATGCTTCTTCTAGCCCAGCATTTCACATGATGTACTCTGCCTATAAGTTAAATAAGCAAGGGTGACAATATACAACTTTGATGTAGTTTTATATAATTTGACAGCCAACTCATATTCTTTTGAAAGAAAGATGAAACATAATACATTTCAAAACATTCAAAACACATATCAAAATATAAATTCTTATCCCTCAAAGTACATCTATTTTGTTCTGCATTTTTTTGGTATATTGAAAAGAGAGCTTAAGAATTAATGGGGAAAGCTATATTATCAGCAAACATTTAATCCAACCAGTTTATTAATAAGGATTAATCAAGCAATCATTGCATGTATAACACAACATATGAAATAGAAGACATGATTCTTGCCTTGAAGATCTTAGCATACACTTGGAGAGACATAAGGAATATGTTTAGAATGTAAGTGAGGCAGACTCTAATCTACATCTGCAAAATGTGTTTAGTGCCAAAATAGAGCAATACTAGAATGTTACACTGAAGCTTTTATCTTAAATTCAGATTTTTTTCTAAGCTTCAAAGTCTAACAAGATAAAAAGCCAAGCCATGCTAGAGACTGAACTGAAAGGGAAACAATCTGTAATACATTGTTTTTATTTAATTTTTTAGATTATATCATGGAATTTTGGCATTGTTTTTTTAAAAATATCACATTAGATATACCTTGATTATTGAAGATTTTAGCATTCTCTTAAATTTTGCACCCAAGTTGAATACTTTACTATACTTATCTTACTCCCAGCCCTGCATACTTATGCTAAATACTCCTTTGTCTTGTATCCCTTGTATATCATCAGAGATTTCCTAGTTTTTTTTTTTTAAGAAATGCATATGTAAACATGGAGTTTGAATTTTTTTTAAATGTTCCTTGTCTTTTATGAACTACTATACCCCACCAACCTAGAGCAAAGAAGACTTTTACTAACAAAGTGGACAGTTTAGATTAATGCTAACATCTCAGCTTTCACTTGATTTTTGTGTAGTCTACTTATTTATGTGAAAGTCTTGAGCATAGCCACTAAGGCATGTTAATATCTTTGTCAGTTTTGATTGTGAAATGTTTGTAAAGTATGTTTTGGAAAACATGACTGGGGTATTTTAGGGGGAGAAAGGTGGCTTATGAGCAGAAAGTGTATGGATTTGCTTATTGTTCAGTTTATAGTCTATAAGCCTACAACATATAGCCTTTCAGTCAGGAAACTGTCTTTGATGCATAGTAGGAGAATACATGAAGTAGAAAAATATATTATTAATTTAGATCTCATATGTTTCTGGTATGAGTCTGAATTGTTGACTTACTCTCATTCAGTAATATTTAGAGGGAACTTTATGCTTTGGCTGGAAGTCATCTTGGTGGAAGAAAAGCTCAAGTGATCATACGCCCCAGTCTGAGAGTATATTCATCCTTACCAAATTGCTGTGTGCTGTTTTCTCTCCTTGGCATTCCTGCTAAAGACTGCACTAGCATTAAAAGGCAATTATTTCTCATTCTTAGAATCCTATAAGATTTCCAGCGCCACATCACAAAGAGGCATACAGGCCCCCTTCCAGGACTGTGCTTATGGGATTATTTAACAGCACAGATTGGACTAATAGTATAGCCTGCAGGACTCCTGACTTTTTTGGTGTAAGGAGAGTTTCCAGCAATTAGTATAAGTTTAAAAAAAAGAAAAACAGCTTTCTCTTTACTCTTTAAGATCCTTTTTAAAAATATTCTAAAAATATTGTTGTCTTAAAAATGATTTTTGATATACTTATTGCTAAAAGTTTCTATTTTGGGGAGCTTTAAAATGAAGTAACTGCACTGATAAAATATTTTATCAACCATTGCATGGTACATGCTACATTTTTCAATAATATAATCAAGACTTTATAAAGAATTTTTTAGAAATCATCCAGCTAAATATCCTTATTTTTAAAAGAGGAAACTAAACATCAAAAAACCAAATGACTTAATGCAGTGGCTCTGTCTGCTTAGTAATAGAGCCTGTGTTGGAACTGAGCTCTCCTGTCCATAACTGCATTGATTGCATTTCCAGGACAATTGAGTGAAAATCTCAATAAAACTTCATCATTGATTAAAATGTTTAAGGGATAGATGTCCTAATCAACAAAAGTTTTTTTGTTTTGCTTTTTTTGTGACTGTAGTGTAGCCATTAAAAATAGTAGTTGCTATAGACTGAATGTTTGTATCTTCCCCAAATTTATGTGCTAAAACCTTAATCCCCAATGTGTTATTATTCGGAGGTAGGGCCTTTGAGAAATAATTAGGATTAGTTTAGGTCGTAAGGGTAGAGACCCCATGATGGGATTAGTGCCCTTACAAAGAAATGAATAAACCAGAACTTTTTTCTCTGTCACCTGAGGATACAGGGAGAAGGTAGTTGCCTGTGAATCAGAAGGTGGGCCCTCACCAAGAACAGGTCCATGTTGACACCCTGATCTCAATCTTCCAGGCTTTGAAACTGTAAAAAATAAATTTTTCTTATCTAAGCCACTCAGTCTATATTATTCTGTTAAAACACTTTAAACTGACTAAGATAGGAAGAGAAAATATTTATTGGTAAACTCACAAGGATGTGAGACCTCTTAAGCAAAGAACTTTAGCTCTGTGTAGAATAAAGGGACATGAGGTGTTTCAGTCTAGAAAGGGAATATGGCTCTTTTGTTTAGGATCATGTCAACTACATGGGGTGAAGATATTTCTCTACCTTTTTCCTGCTGTCTTTCATCTCTGCTTCCTGTCTCCTCTTGGTAACTGTTTACTGTGATATATGCACTTATAGGCACTTACATGTGCATTTATCCCAACTACGCAGGCAAACAAACACACATACACTCACCCCTCACTTCTTCCATGAATAATACTCTTCAGAGATAGTACTGTCAACATATATATATAGAACAAAAGTGAAAAAATCCCATAAACCCAAAATAATAAATATTTCTCTCATTCTTCAAGGAAGCAGTTCTGCTAAATAAGCACTCCAGTGTTTTAAGTCATAATCACTACTTAAGTATGAGATCAGTAGAAAATTCACAGTTTTTTCCCAAGAACAATGGGTGAGAAATCACTTTGTATTTATATAATAAAAGAATAATTCTAGGGATTTTTCCAAAACAAATTGAAACTCTTCTTCCCAACGTTTAATTGCTGTGTCCAAAAAATTGCTAGCAGTTTTAAAATTACACTTTGAAGCTTCATAGAAATAATTTACATTCCAAATTACATGGATATATAATATTCTTAAAGCAAGACTTGATGCTTAATTGATATAGTGTGAAGTGAAGTGAAAGTCACTCAGTTGTGTCTGATCCCATGGACAGTCCGTGGAATTCTCCAAGCCAGAATACTGGAGTGGGTAGACTTTCCCTTCTCCAGGGGATCTTCCCAAACCAGGGATCGAACCCAAGTCTCCCAGGTTGCAGGCAGATTCTTTACCAGCTGAGCCACAGGGATTAAACATTTTTGGCTTGGACAAAAGTGATACCTATAAGAAAATCCAGAACTTATTTCTATGAAATAAGTTGGAATGTGATGCCTATTAGAAAACCCAGAACTTGTTTTCATGAAATTAGTGAGTATATGTGATTCTGGAATTTAGGTGAAGGAAAGGGGATAGAAAAAATACTATTGGATTCCTCAACATACAGATGGTAAGCAAAGCCAAAGGAGTTGACAAGATAATAAAGGGGAGAGTAGGCAGATTTAGAAAAGATGGGTGCAAGGACTATGCCCTCAACATCACAAACTTTTAAGACACAGATTTAAAAAGAGACCAAGGGGTAAACAGCATAGGATAGGATTCAGGCACTTGTGTTTTTACAAGATTAAAAAGAAACCCCTTCACAAAAGAAAAGCAGGTCAATAGTATCAAATCTTACTAAGATAGTAAATGAAATATGGTCTAAAAGTCTTCTACACTTTTAGGACAAAAGCTATGACAAACCTAGACAGCATATTAAAAAGCAGAGACATTACTTTACCAACAAAGGCCCATCTAGTCAGAGCTATGATTTTTCCAGTAGTCATGTATGGATGTGAGAGTTGGACCATAAAGAAAGCTGAGCACTGAAGAATTGATGCTTTTGAACTGTGGTGTTGGAGAAGACTCTTGAGAGTCCCTTGGACTGCAAGAAGATCTAACCTGTCAATCCTAAAGGAAATCAGTCCTGAATATGCATTAGAAGGACTGATGCTGAATCTGAAGCTCTGATGCTTTGGCCACATGATTTGAAGAACTGACTCATTCGAAAAGACCCAGATGCTGGGAAAGACTGAAGGCAGAAGGAGAAGGGGATGACAGAGGATGAGATGGTTAGATGGCATCACTGATTTGATGGACATGAGTTTGATCAAACTCAGGGAGTGGTGTTGGATTGGGAAGCCTGGCATGCTGCAATCCATGGGATCTCAAAGAGTCCGACATGACTGAGCAATTGAATGGAAATGAACACATTTAGGAATAAAGCAGTAATGTGATACTTTGTGGAGGGCAGTTTCAGTGGTATTATGACAGGGCAATATAAATGGTAATATAAACATAAGTAAACTGAAGGTAGGTGAAATGTGTTCACCTTGAACAGTGTTTAGACTTTTTTTTGGTCATTTTAAATTTAGATTTGTTTTATTTAAGTTTAATGTTAATACATGCTGTGTTTCAGTAAGAACAATGCAGATTCTGTATCTGTGGCTCCAGTCAGATATCCAGTAGAACAAATTAGCTTCAAGTTACACATACTGAATAAAAGAGGTTGAGCCAGTGAAGGAGGGGAGGGGTGGGACCCAGAGGGAGAGGGAAGGAGAAGAAACAAGGAATTGAACACGCATGCAGGCTTTTCCATTCCACCGTCAATGCTAACCTGTTTCAGAGGGAGAGGAAAAGAGGGCAAGAATGAACAACCACGGATTTTTGAACTGTTACCAGCACCATGCTTTTCAGCAACATTTCAGCAGAGTTTGAAACACTTTTTTTTTTTTTTTTTTTACAGCAAAGCCATTACAACAAACTCCCCAGACAACCTTTTACCACCTCAAGGTAACATCCAATTAATTTTAAACATTGGTATAAAATTCAATTTAAACAATTAGAAAAAAGGAAAATAATACCACATACACCTCTATAGTGTGATTAACCTCTCTCTTAGATGCTTGCATCATGTAAAATTCTAATGACTTTCAAATGTAATTTCCACCTCTAATGGTGATTTGCCACATCTGGAAGGAGACTGTACAGTAATGCTGAAGAAACCTCTATGCAGTCCTGTTAGTGTTCTTAAAGAACCTAAAAGCTGGGATCAGTAAAATCCACAGAAATTCACTCTTGCCTCTAAGAACTTTTGAAAACTGTTTTAAAAAAGAAAGAAAGAAAGAAAGAAACAGGGCAGAACTTAAATTCTGAGACTGAATGTAAAAGTCAGATCTGGTGGTTCTCAGTGACAATGGGGGAATTTCCAAGAGGGGTGGGATGGGAAGGTCTAGGGTGGTCAGAGATGGTTTCTCTTGTTGGCCTTTGTATCTCTTCACCATCACCCTGCGTGTCTGAAGTCCTTAGTGTCAGATTATCACATAACAACTGCATGGTAAGTGTAGAGTCCTCATAGCTTTCTTCTCTCCATGTGTCCAGTTCTGCAGTTGCATCATCAAACCCGCTTTAAATAAAAGAACCCAACAGACTTGTAGCTGAATAGGGGAGCGGTTTCATGAGGGAGTGGCAGGTCAAGGTTAGGTGTTTGGATTTATTTCATGCTGTTTATCCTAATATGGAAATAGTTTGTGTCTGTTAAAATATGAACAAGAGGTAGAAAAAGGAAAGGGAGAGATTGAAAATTCCAGAAAGAAAAGAAAATCAATGGAATGAAGTCTCTGGAAAATAGAACCCAGAACACAGGCCATAGATAAGGTAGGAAAGTGTTTTCAGACAAGGAGAAAAGGAGAGTTATACTTGCATATCAGTTTGTGAGATAAAAATAGGTTCCAAGCAATTAGGAGGCTTCCTTTTAACGATTAGGGCTGCAAATAAAGAGGCATGGCCATTTTCTCAGAATGGGGTGACGGATTATTGAGATGAGAAGTTTAAGCTATATGTGTGTGTGTGTGTGTGTGTGTGTGTGTGTGTGTATAAATGTAAATATAAATGTAATATATATATATGTATATATATATATATATCTCCTCAGATGTCTTTCCATCATGTAAAAATGTAAAAATAATTCTTTCAAAATTATCCTTTATTTCAACAGTCTCAATAGTCTTTTTTTTTTTTTACTCTTTCTGTAATATTCAATTCTACAGAATTTCTAGCATTTTCCGACTCCTTTCTCCTGCTTTGTTTCCATTTCCTGTATACTTTTAACACCTCCAGGAAGCCACCAGTCCCATTGTTTCTTTTTCCTAGCCTTGCATGTCGTTGTCCGTTTCTCTTTAACCACGGTGGTATTATGTCTGTAAGCCGCAAATTCCTGTGTCGTTGATGTAGCTCTCCTGGCCTTGGTGGCTCTTATATTCCCATCATTTCCTGCATTGCTGGCAGAGTACTAAAACACTGCATCCATTTGTCATTTGCTAGCTAAAACTTTCATTATTTCCACTGTGCTGACAGGATAAAATTCAGTCTCTTATCATGAAATACAAAGCTCTTTATTATGGGCCTCAAACTACTTGTAACAATTTATGTTCAAGTAATGCCAACCAAATTGGCAACTTGGACAATGACAAAAGCTCTATTCTTTTTTATCCATATCTAACTTGAGAATTCATAGCACTGTTTTTGTCATATTCCTTAGTTTGGAATGCAGCCTCAATACAACCAGGTCTATAAAAAACTGACCTTTCATGTACCTTGTATCCTAAGAAATCTATTTAGACTATCTCCCTTTCATCTCCTTCCTCTAACTTAAATAACACTTATATTGAATATGTACAGATGACCAAGAAGCATGTGAAAAGATGCTCAATATCACTAATTATTAGAGAAATGCAAATCAAAACTGCAATGTGATGTCATCTCACACCAGTCAGAATGGCTGTCATCAAAACTTCTACAAACAATAGATGCTGAAGAGGGTTTGGAGAAAAGGGAACCCTCCTACACTATTAATGGGAGTGTGCATTAGTCCAGTCACTATGAAGAACAATATGGGGATTACTTAAAAAACTAAAAGATTCCCTATGATCCAGCAATCCTACTCCTGGGTATATATTTGGAGAAAAACATGGTTTGAAAGGATACATGTGCTCCAGTGTAGCACTGTTTACAATAGCCAAGACATGGAAGTAACCTAAATATCCATCAACAGACGAATAAAGATGTGGTACATATATACAATGGAATATTATCCAGCCATTAAAAGTAATGAAATAATTCCTTTTGCAGTAACATTGATGGACCTGGAGATGATCATACTAAGTGAAATCAGTCAGAGAAAGACAAATATCATCTGATATTGCTTATATGAGAAATTTAGGGAAAAAATGATACAAATGAACTTATTTACAAAATAGAAATAGACTCACAGAATTGTAGAATGAATTGATGGTTACCAGGAGAGAAAGGTGAGGGGGAGGGATAAATTATAAGTTTGGGATTGACATGTACACACTGCTATACTTAAAATAGATAACCAACAAGCACCTACTATTTAGCACAGGAAACTCTGCTCAATAGTTTGAAATAATATAAATGGGAAAATAATTTGAAAAAGAATAGATACATGTGTATGTATAACTGAATCACTTTGTATACCTGAAACTAATAGAACATTTTTAATCAACTATTTCAATATAAAATACAGCTTTTTTTTTAGAAAAGATTAGAAACATTAAAAAGTTAAAAGTAAAAAATAACATTTATGCTATTTATCATTGATTTGGCAAACATTCCAATGTTTCTTTTTATGATATGTACAGTGATATATGTTAAAGTTTAAGAGCCAGGGTTCAGAGGTTAATTTCCATTTAAAACTCAGTTCTATTTAAAATTAGTGACTTTGGTAAGTTTTTCAAACTTCTTTGTACCTTAATGTCTTCATCTGTAAGATGATTTGTGAAAATCAAAGAAAATTTATATAACTTTATTGCTTGCCAAGTATCTTGAACATGACAAATGCTCAGTATGTCTTAGAAGTATTTCTTGTTGCTGTTACTACCACTATTTTGTGGTTTTTAACTTTTCACTTTCTTCTCAAATGAAATTTGATGATTTTTTGTAGCCCCTAGAGTAAAATATAGTCCCTTGCTTAAACAGGTGTTCAGAAAATACTCATAACATATAATATAAAACATCATGATACTTCATTAATTTGGCAGTATTTAGTAGTTTTTATATACAAAATATAATGGTTAATTCAGACAGAGCTCTCTCTTTGTACACAGAAACACACATATTCTCCTGTACATACATAATCCATACTTATAAGTGCAGTATGTCTGAAAGTGAATCATGGTATCTATTTGCCCATCAAACATACTTTTTTAAATTTTGCTGTCATCTCCCCAAAGACTGCAGGCAGGAAATTAGAATTTTAGAGATCCTTAACTTCTCGCTTTTTCATCCCTTCTTTCTCTGTACCCCTTCCTAACCACATGTTCATTCAATATAACCATCAGTCTGTCAAATTTAGCTTTGAGATATCTAGGGAATCTGACCCTCTTCTTTATTCCCATGTTTTGTCACCTATACTCTGTGATATCCTTTTAACTTCTCTTTCTGCATGTTGTAAACTCCACATACTCCATCTTTCACACCATCTCTAAGTTTATTGTTTGAACTCAAAGCAGGCACTTAACACATATTTGTGGAAGTTGTTAAAGACCTAAATAAAGTTAACCTCTGATTATGTTACCTGAAAGAACTTCTAGTCCATTTGGTGCCTTTGTGAGAATTAAAGAAAGCTCTCCTTTCTGAAGTATAGGCAAATAAATGCAAATATATATATATATATATACATACACATACATATATATGTATATATATACACACACACATATATATATATATATACACACACACATATATTAATTAAACTTAGAATATTATTGCACAATGTAATATCCTGCTGCTGGGGAGTTTTTCAGAGCCCATATTTCCATGTGTGCCCAGACTTGCCTACTCACAATGCCTCTCACTTGAAGGATCACACATACTATCAGCAGCAAGCACACTCCACATCCTACTTCCATCCCACATAACATCATATTTACAGCAGGGAGAAATAAAAGTAACTGTGGGGATATTCAAAGTATGGCCCAGACAGGGAATATCTGATATCACTGATTGTGCCAATGAGTCTATGTGTCCGTGCTTTTCTGAGTGTGTGCCTGACAACATGTACAGCATAGGGTTATAGAGTATAGGGTTATCTCTCATTGTGAGGGTAGCACTATCCCTGCTTACTCCTAAGCTCTCACATAGGTAGGACATGTGTAGGGTGTGAACATGCGTAACAAAATGACATCCATGGAGTCATGAGGCCCTTGTGCAGGGCACAACCCAAACAGACACAGGAGGAGCTTTTATGTTACCCTTCCATTTCTACCCGTCTTACTTCAGGATAAAATCTAAATAGTCTGTGGCATTTAGGTTACTTGTCTGGGCTTCCCTGGTGTCTCAGATGGTAAAGCGTCCATCTGTCTGCAATGCGGGAGACCCGGGTTCAATCCCTGGGTTGAGAAGATCCCCTGGAGAAGGAAATGGCAGCCCACTCCAGTACTCTTGCCTGGAAAATCCCATGGGCAGAGGAGACTGGTAGGCTACAGTCCATGGGATCACAAAGAGTCGGACACGATTGAGTAACTTCGCTAAGTTACTTGTTGGTTTGGTTCCTATATCCCCAGCCTTATCCCCTTCTACTCCTAGATACAAAGAAAATTTCAGTCTTGAGAAACTTTTTTCAGATCACCAAGTAATGTTATAATATAGTATAGTGATATGGTAATATAATAATTAAATCCCCACTTCAATCATCTACTAGCTGTGTGATCTTAAACATGTAACATATTTCATCTTAGTTTAATTTCATAGAATTTCATTTTTATCATATGTTCAAATTTATAAGATTTCTTCTGGGTAGAATAAAATTGCATCCTTTTGCTTGTTTAAAATTCCTACATATAGTTAAAGTAAGCACACTGAGTGAATATTGATAATACAATCTGAAAAATAATAAGGAGCCATTAAACAATTATACTTAAAATAGGGTGGTAGGTAAAAAACATGAAGTTAATCATAGAGGGCTTCAAGAAGGAGGTGCCACTTAAGATGGGCCTGAAATAGGATAAACAATAAGGAAAAAGGCCACAAGAAAGGAGATTTCTATTTAGACAAAAATATATTGAAATAGAAAGTCTTGGGATTTTAAAAGGAAAGATATTATTGCTTTTCACAGAATCATGAGATATGAGAAAAAAAAGTAGAAGAAATAATATAGAAAGGTTGTTTAACCCAAAGCTGTGGGTTGTAGTTTAACAAGGTTGACCTTTGTTTTATGGATCATAAAAGGTCCTACATATTTCTTGAGGAGAAAGTAGTCATAACCAGAATTGTACTTGAGGAAAATTTATCTGATAGTGGCAAGTGAGATGAGTAGAATCATGTGGAAGGGGGTTATATAACTTTCTGTCCTGCTTGCACTTACTTTCGCTCTCTTTTATTTCCAACATATTGGTACTCCAAAATTTTCTTCATAGGAATGAATGCTGTTCATCAGTCAATACACCACCTCCATCTCCTACTACATAAACCCACACACACCCACCAAATTAGTTACCAATTCTTGGCACTTCTTATGAACAAAGTGTCTCAAATAGTACCTTGCTTATGTTAAGTGTGTTAGAATTGATCAAAACACTGTGATCTGAGTGAGCCATAGCCACCTTTCTCCAGAATTACTGTAAACATGCTCCTAATTGGTCTCCCTGTTTCCATTAGTAACCCTCCTGAGTCATTCCTCAGTAAGGGACCTTCAGCCCTGTGTCTTTCAAGCCAATAGATCATGACCCAGATTGGCTCAGAAACAAAGGGGAGCTGTTTACTTTGAGAGATGTAAGATCTAGAGAACATGCTATCCAGAGAGACTGCGAGCAAAGCTGCTTTTATTTTATTTTTAATTTTTAATTGGAGAGTAATTGCTTTACAATGTGTTGATTTCTGCCATACAACAATGTGAATCATTGATAAGTATGCATATGTCCCCTCCCTCTTGAATCTCCTTCCCACCCCCAACCCCACTCCACTTCTCTGGGAGGGAGGTTACAGAGCGCCAGGTTGAGCTCCATGTGTTATACAGGCGACTTCCCACTGGCTGTTTTACATATGGTAATATATACGTTTCGATGCTACGCTCTCAGTTTGTCCACCTTCTCCTTCCCCACCGTGCCCACAAGTCTGTTCTCTACATCTGCATCTCTAGTCCTGGGCAGGGGCTTCCCTGGCGGCTCAGATGGTGAAGAATCTGCCTGCAATGTGGGAGAGACAGGTTTGATCCCTGGGTCAGGAAGATCTCCTGGAGAAGGGAATGGCAACCTATTCCAGTATTCCTGCCTGGAGAATCCCATGGACAGAGGAGACTATGGGGTTCAGTCCATGACCTGGCAAAGAATCAGACACGACTGAGCAGCCACCACTAGTCCTGGGCAGGGCTGCTTTAAAGGGATCGGGTCAGCAGGAGGGACCAGAGTCCCATGGGGGCGGGCAGGCGCATCTCTGCCATAGGCTGAGGCTCTAGATCGCAGGGCCCAGCTCAGCGTCTCTGCACGTGACCTGTCCACACATCTTGAATAGAGGGTCTTTCACGAAGCTTATTCATACAGCTGGAAGAGCTGAGGTGTAGATACCACAGCCGTTCCTCTCCCGGAACTCGGGTTTGAAGTGCCAGATTAACGTTCTCTATGTGGGGCACTCTGTGAGCAAGTCAAACTAGACTAAGTGCAAAGGAAAAAAGGTTAGACTTTATTCTATTACCTAGATTCTAGTTTTGTTCCCCTGGAATTTTTTTTTTTTTAATATTTATTTTTTTTTTTGGCTGCCCTGGGTCTTCGCTGCTGTGCAAACTTTTCTCTAGTTGTGGTGAGCAGGGACTACTCTTTAGTTCTGGTGCACGGGCTGCTTATTGCAGTGGCTTCTCTTGTTGCAGAGCTCGGGCTTCAGTAGTTTCAGCTCTAGGGCTCTAGAGTGTCATATTTCTTTCTTTCTTTTTTTTTTTTTTCAAACTGGAGTGTAATTGCTTTACAACCTTGGGTTTGTTTGTGCTGTACAGCAATGTGAATCAGCTGTAGGTATGCATCTACCCCTTCCTCTGAAGCCTCCCTCCCGATGAACCTATTTGCAGGGCTGGAATAGAGATGCAGACACAGAGAATGGACTTGCACTCTTCATTCTTGAGGGGCCGAGGGGCACAGTTTTGATGTCTGTAACCTCTTCTGGCTAAGCATGGGCATTGTCATAACCCAAGTAGAGGAGAACTTTTCCCAACTCTTCTTAGATGGGTTTGATGGTCACCAGGACTCACCGCTAACTGTACCCCTCAGCAACCGCAGTTTGTCTAACTTTTTTGAGACAAAGGACAGCAGCAATTTAAGATGCATGCCCAAATATTAGCAAGGCAATAATGGTCACATGTCAACTTTCTGAAAATGAAGGTATCTAGGTTTGTTGTCTGTAGGCAAGTGTGCCCTGAGGTTGAGGTCACTACTGTGGCTTGAATATCCCTGGTTACACTTTGGTTGCTTTTCAGAAGAGAAGCTTGAAGAAGGGAGAGAGTCACATGAGTAGTTAAGGAAATCCTAAGGTTGTCTCTTGGGAGGTTGGGGATTGGGGGCCCTCTTAAATCCAGTGTGAACTCCCCTGCAACTTCGGAGAAGAACTGATGATCAGGATCACTAAATGGGATCTGTTCCACTCAGGGATGAGCTGACTTTGTGGGTTGCTTGTTATTTTAAGTACAGCCCATCTCCTGTCTGGAAGGGGTGGAGGGCCAGGTTGATGGGCATGGGCAGTATCTGGTCATCATATTCCTTGAGGCCTTTCCTCGCTTATTGGGCCTCCGTGATGGCTTGACAAGCTGCAGTTTAGGGGAAGAAGTATGGCCCATGTTCATTAACTAGACACCCATGGCTTCCTAGATTGAAGCCCAATTTGGTGGTTTTATCTAATTATCCCTTTGTGCAGATTGGAGAGTAATTGGATGGATCTTGCCTTTGAGGGATGAGGAGGACTAGTTGCCAGGTCACTGGCTCAAGGTCACCCTTTTAGCAGTTGCATCTGTCTGTTGTTTTCTTTTGTTATCTCTGCACCCCCACTTTTTGGTGAATCCTACAAGGAATCACTGCCACCTTTTTTGGAAGCTGAACTGCTTCTAAGAGCTTCAATATGCTTTAAGCCATGTTTCATCTGTTAATTCTCCACAGTAACTATGGACTTCCCCAGTGGCTCAGCAGGTAAGAATTCACCTGCAATGCAGGAGATGCGTCCATGGGTCGGGAATATCCCCTGGAAGAGAGCGTGGCAACCCATTCTACTATTCTTGTTTGGAGAATCCCATGGACAGAGGAGCCTGGTGGGCTATATAGTACATGGGGTCACACAGAATCAGACACGACTGAAGTGACTTAGCATGCACTTACACACGTGTATGATGTCATACACATTTGGGGAATCGGTATAAACATTTAAGATCCTCTCTATCGCAAGCACTAAGGCTCAGGTGATGGCTATCAGCTCCACTTTCTATGCAGAAGTCCCTGAGAATAGGGTTCTTGCTTTTATGACTTATATATGGGAGGTTACTGTGTATTGCCCCAGGCTTTCTCCCCCCTCTTGTAAAACTTCTCCCTTCTGTGAACCATTCCTCTTTAGCGTTTAGGAAAGACTCACTTTCTCGGTCAAGTCAGGACATCTGTAACAGATGTGCCTATGGTTCCTAGAAAGTCATACTTTAGGGTCCCTGTTTCTCTGGGTAGTAGGGTGGCCTGATTTAGTGTGTGACAGGTTTTTATGGTAGCCACTGGGTTGTCTAAAAGCATAACCTGACCTTGAATGGACCTTCTGGGGGATAGCCATTCATTTAGAACTTTTTACACCTGAACCTATTGTGGAGTGCGTATAGTAATTGACTAACTGATCATTGACTTTTCAGCTTCCTTCAGCAGGTTTGTAATAGCTGCTACTGCCTTATAGGCAAGGAAGCCAACCCTTAGCAGTTTTGATCTAATTGTTTATAGAGAAAGAAGCAACTACCAAAAAAAGTGGTCCCAGTTTTTGAGGCTGATTTCCCTTCTCTCATGAATGTAAAGGTCAAAGGATTTAGCTAAATCTGGGAGGACCAGGGTAGGAGCCTGAAGACATTGCTTTTTCAATGTTTTATTTTTTTTTCATTTATTTTTATTAGTTGGAGGCTAATTATTTTATAATATTGTAGTGGTTTTTGCCATACATTGACATGAATCAGCCATAGATTTACATGTGTTCCCCATCCTGATCCCCCCTCCCACCTCCCTCCCCACCTCATCCCTCTGGGTCTTTTAAAAGCTGCTTGATATATAAATTTCATTCACAAGGATCATCATTCTTTCCTTTCAACTTTTCATGTAGAGATCTAGCTGTTAGGTGTCAGGAATTAAGATGCAGCAAAACTCAACCAGTCCTAGGAATCCCCTAAGCTTCTTCTAGTTTTAGAAAGGCAAGGCTGCAAGTGGCTTCTTTCCTGGTGTAAGCTTCTCTGGCTTTATGTGAGAATGAAGCCTAGATAGGTCTCCCTAGTTTATGATATTTGGGCCTTTTTCTTGGACACCTTATATCCTTTATTAGTTAGGTGATTAAAGGTGGTTACATTATTTTTGTCAGAGCCTCCTTAGTAGGTCTGATTATCAGAATGTTGTCTACATACTGGAGAAGGATTAGGTCTTTAGCTAAAGTTTCTTAGAATGTGGTGGGAGAATTTTTAAATCCTTAGAGCAGAACTGTCTAGAAATGTTGTTTTTGTTGTGTGTTTGGGTACTCCCCAGTGGGTTTCTTTACTGAAAAGTGAGGTTATAGGCTGATTGACATAGTCTGAAAAGGCCCTGGTCAGTTAGGCCTAGTGGACCTATGAATGCCCATTCTTGGCCTTTCCCTGATACACCCATAGCTTCACAACTCTTGTGATCAAGTTTGCCTGAACTGGTGTTCAGTACTGAGTAAATGGTATCAGTATTGACTAGGAATTCTATAGGCTTCCCCCCAGCTCCACCCCATCCAGTGTCAGCTGGGGATTCTCGAGGGTCAGTTGGAGTGCCAACTAAGAGTTAAATGGAGCTGACGAGACCCATTGTTTTTTTTTTATCTGTTTGGACCATCTGCCTTTGAGGGCAGTGTCCAGGATCTGCCATTCCATCCCCCTTCAGGTGTGGCTAGGTCACTTTTTCTTCCAGTGTTCCTCTTGTTTATGTATGGTCCACTGATTGCCTTCTTTCCTGGGCTTGTTATCCCATGGTGGTGACTGGACCATCCCATTTTACTCTCAATAAGATCTGGTAGAGTTCTTACAGTAGCTAACAGCGTCCTATATCATCTAGTCACACACAAACACACACACACACTCACACACACCTTGCCTCCTACTCATCTCTTCACCTCACTGATGCAACTGTAGTCAAACTAACCTTCTTTGCTGTTTCTCCACACGTCCAGGCATCTTTCCCTACTTTAAGACCTATATATTGGTAATTATTTCTGTCTGGAATCACTCCGGTATTTCTCTGCATATGTCTCTCACCTTTATAAGGCCTGGTTTGAACATTGTCTTTAAAATTTCAACCTGTCCTGACCCTGAAACTATTTATCACACTCATCTGCTTCTACATGTCACCTTTCTATATACTCTTAACATTTATAAATGTATTATTTTTAATTTAATTATCTCTTCCTTCTAAACTAGTAGGTCCATGAGAACAAGAATATTGTACTGTTGTTATTATGTCCAATGATATATCCC
Organism: Odocoileus virginianus; assembly: GCF_023699985.2. Taxonomy (NCBI): domain Eukaryota; kingdom Metazoa; phylum Chordata; class Mammalia; order Artiodactyla; family Cervidae; genus Odocoileus; species Odocoileus virginianus. The sequence continues at coordinate 75,619,003 of NC_069674.1, forward strand.
AGTCCCTAGAGCTTTGTAGGCATATAATAGGTATGAGATAAATATCTATTTATTGAATTAATGAATTAATTTAGGTTTACTTTGTGAAATGGCTTTGCAATAATATTGAAAAGACAATCAGTAGAGGGCATTGATTTCCCATAATAGGAAATTCAGCCTAGGCACTTTATTCAAATTAAATACTTAACTTACTGGGTATGCTAACACTGAAAAGATAATTACGCTCCAAGAAAATAAAGTCCTTCTATTTGTAAAATGCTCAATCATCCATGCCTAGTCACAGGGAGTTGATAGAACCATTAGTGAAATTAAATAATTTTAAAATATTTATTCAATATCTATTATGTGACATGTGGTTTTCTGGAATTGGCTTATAGAAAGGGAACACGATTAAAAGATCCCACTAACATAAAGGTTAACTCTAGGGAGAATACAGGCAAAAGACAATCAAATGATCATGAAAATCTTAGAAAATTTAGATTGCTATTAAGAAAGTAGCAGTTGCTATTAAAACAGTAAAACACAGAGTAAAATTACAGAAAGCAAATCAGTGTTGATGAAGCTGATTGGAGAATGTAGTCAGGAAGTGAAATTTGAGCTAAATCCTGAATAGTGAGATGTCACCAGTGCAGATATTCAGATACCTGGGGAAGGACAGTCACAGGAGAAGGATACAGCAGTGCCTAGAGCTCCTGAGAGTAGCTGGCATATTTGAGGTACAAAGAGAATGCCTGTGGATGAGAGTGAAGCATGTTGTGAGGTCAAGAGGTAAAACAGCTGGGGTTATGAAGATCACCATAGATATCTCCTTACTTTTGGAAAATCATTTTTTCCCTGCATTTATGAAAAATAATAGCTTGAAACACATTATTTAGACAACTATATATGTTCAATAATATACTTGGAGTCATTATGAAACAGATATAATTAATGTTTTCTTGTTAGACTTTTATTTTTGACATGTTTTTCTTAACTTCTGAAATTAAACAGACTCTCCACCTTAAATATTTTTTCTTAAGCTAAATTTAATTTTCTGTGGCTAAAATGTTCTCCTTTATTTGATATTTTCTTCCCAAATGTAGTAAGAAAGTCAATCCTTTACTGTATATAACTATTTTTCTGAGGTTTCAAAAGAAGACATTATGCTTTAATACCCAGAAGATTTATTTGTAAAACTTCTACAAGGAAAGAGGGGAAACCACAGAAAATTTTGAAGCAGGAGATGAAAAGTCATACAGTAGCTTGTTGAAATATGGTTGGCAAATGATGAGGTGAACTGTAGAATAAGAACTAAGATTCTCTTCAGGTCTGGAAGGTTGTTGGAGTTAAGAACCCATGAACTGATAAGTCAGGGAGGGAATGTTTCAGTTAAAGCAAAATAAATAGATTCCAAGAGAAAAGGAAACTTGTGAATCTATTCCATCATTAACTATCAAAAACATATAGTTATTTTCACCTCAATGTTTAATACTTAACTTTAAAAATGAGTTTTAATCCTCAATATTACCAAATTATAGAAAGTGATTTAAAAATATATATATTTTGTCGATGACCCTTGGTTTCCTAAAAACATTATCTTGAGTTATAACCCTAGTTTTATTTTTTAAAAAGGTAGGAAGAATGAGAATCTTTTTTTTTAATATGTTAGTGTCTAGCTATTTTAAACTTGTAAGTTATTTATTTAAAAAATGAAGCTGACCACAGTTAGGTTTTGCTAAGAAAAGTCTATGATCCTATTTTCTCATTAAGTACTCTTTTAGAACATATCTAGAAAAACTACATTAGGGAAACTACATATGTCCAGACAATAAATCTTTAAAACTCACATATTTTCTAGGCCATACCTGTGTAAACTGGAGTACTAATAGAGTAGATCTAGCTCTACAATATACCTGGACATTTTATGTATTGTTCTTTAATTCAGACTGTTTAAATATATTTTTTTTTACACATTGAAAACAGTTCTTAAGATCTCAGTATTTTTTTCTCAATTGTTCTTGAACTGCCCAGCTACTCTAAAAATATCTTTCCTCATGCTTGGCTCATATATAATGCAAATGTTAAGAGCAGTTAACTTTAGTGCTATGAAACTAAGGATAGGAGACAGTTGGCGGGTGGAAAGATTCTCATATTTGGCCCTTTATACTTAAAGATTGGTTGAATCTATTGTTAATATATATTAATTTGTTTTATTCTTAAGGATGAGTACAAATATTTCTGTTTAAAACAAAACAAAACCCAGATTCTGTACACACATGTTTATAGTAACTTTATTCACTCATTGCCAAAACTTGTAAGCAACAAACATGTTGTACAGTAGGTGAATGGATAATAAACTGAATGGAATATTATTCATTGCTAAATATAGATGAGCTATCAAACCATGGAAAGACATGGAGGAAATTTAAATGCATATTAATAAGTGAAAGAAGTCAATCTGGAAGGATACATGTTGTATGATTCCAACTATATGACATTCTGTAAAAAGCAAAACCATGGAGACAGTAAAAAATTTAGTAGTTGCCACACATAGGAATTGGTAGAGGAAAGGGATGAATAAGCAGAGAGGATTTTTAGTTCAGTGAAAGTATTCTGTCTGATGCTACAATGGTGGGTACATGTCACTATACATTTGATCAAACCCATAGAATGTTCATCATCAAAAGTTAACCCTAAAGTAAAGTATGGACTTTGGATGATTATGATGTATTCATGTAGGTTCATCAGTTGTAACAAGTATACTAGTTTTGTGAGGAATATTGATAATGGGGGAATTATGTGTGCATGGGGGAAGGGAGTATTTGGAAAATCACTATACTTTTAAAATTTTGTTGTGAATATAAAATGACTCTTAAAAAATAAGCAAAAATAATCTTTAAAAAAGATTTATGAGATATAAAAACATATTTAATCTTTTTCTGAATATTGAATAACTTTTTAAAGATGTTAATTTAAAGACTGAGAAAAGCAGTCTAACTTGGGGGGTGAGGGGAAATCATAATTTGGAGACTCTTAGAATGACTTGTATAAGAACATGCACTTTTCTCAGCTATACAATGATTAAATCCCCAAAGAAAAGAAACCTCTTTACTGGGGCTAATTCTCATTGGAATGTGTAGAAGTACATTATGAGGACTTCATGGTGATTTTGGTTAATAATGATGGTAGAATAAAATGAAACTCAAGATATTCCAATAAAACAGTAGGTCTGGCCTCTCTACAGAAAATAAAATGTCTCTGACATCTATAACTAGAAAACATTTTGTTTTAAATCATAGAATTGGACCCTGACATACAACCATGATTGATAAACTGTATACACAGTTTTTTCAAATATGGAAAATAATTTTGCATCTCTGAAATCAATATCTGAATCGGAATGCTTCATATATGATTACATGTTGAATTAAAGGAAGTTTTACATTTTTAAATATTCTGCTATAATTCTAAGCCTGAAAGACCTTGCAAATCACTTAGCAATTGAAAATTTCCCACATATGCAATGTTTTTTTCAAATATGGAAAATAATTTTGCATATCTGAAAATAGTATCTGAATTGGAATGCTTCATATATGTTTACATTTATAATTAAAGGAGGTTTTATAGTTTTAAATATTCTATTGTATTTCTGTGAAAAACCATACAAATCTCTTAGCAATTGAAAACTTTCCGTTTTATATTTAATTTTTTCTACAACAGAATGAAAGACTGATAATTATTTAAATTGTAAATAGTGTTACGGATGCATGTAATAATTTACATTCTTTAAATAAATGTGGCTTAGTACTTATGTTCCAAGCCTTGCCCAATTCCATCCCGGTAATCATGAGTTTTACTTTGTGAAGATAATGTACCCTAATCCTATTTACTTATGCTTCACCATGCAATAAAATCTGAAGGCAAGAGCTGTCTGAGTATGAATATTGGCCCTTCCTTCAGTTCAATTCAGTCGATCAGTTGTGTCCAATTCTTTCAGCCCCATGAAATGCAGCATGCCAGGCTTCCCTGTCCATCACCAACTCCAGGAGCTTGCTCAAACTCATGTCCATCGAGTCAGTGATGCCCTCCAGCCATCTCATCCTCTGTGCTCCTGTTCTCCTTCTCCATTCAATCTTTCCCAGTATCGGAGTCTTTTCCGACACGTCAGCTCTTGACATTAGGTGGTCAGAATATTGGAGTTTCAGCATCAGCACCAGTCCTTCAAATGAAAATTTAGGATTGATTTCCTTTAGTATTGATGAGTTTGATCTCCTTGCAGTCCAAAGGACTCTCAAGAGTCTTCTTCAACACCACAGTTCAAGAGCATCAGTTCTTTGACACTCAGCTTTCTTTATAGTCCAACTCTCACATCCATACATGACTACTGGAAAAACCATAGCTTTGAGTAGATGGACCTTTGTCAGCAAGTAATGTCTCTGCTTTTTAATAAGCTGTCTAGGTTTCTCAGAGCTTTTCTTCCAAGAAGAAAGAGTCTTTTAATTTCATGGCTGAAGTCACCATCTGCAGTGGTTTTGGAGCCCAAGAAAATAAACTCTGTCACTGTTTCCATTGTTTATCCATCTATTTGCCATGAAGTGATGGGACCAGATGTCATGATCTTAGTTTTCCGAATGTTGAGTTTTAAGCCGGCTTTTTCACTCTCCTCTTTCACTTTGATCAAGAGGCTTTTTAGTTCCTTTTTGCTTTCTGCCATAAGGGTGGTGTCATCTGCATATCTGAGTTGATTGATATTTCTCCCAGCAATCTTGATTCCAACTTGTGCTTTATCTAGCCCAGCATTTTGCATGTTTTACTCTACATTCAAGTTAAGTTAGCAGGGTGACAATATACAGCCTTGACGTACTCCATTCCAATTTGGAACCAGTCCATTGTTCCATGTTTGGTTCTACTGTTGCTTCTTGAGCTTCAAACAGATTTCTCTGGATGCAGGTAAGGTGGTCTGGTATTCCCATCTCTAAGAATTATCCATAGTTTGTTGTGATTCACAAAATTAAAGGCTTTAGCATAATCAATGAAGCAGAAGTAAATGTTTTTCTGGAATTCTCTTGCTTTTTCTATGATCCAATAGATGTTGGCAATTTGATCTCTGTTTCCTGTGCATTTTCTAAATTCAGCTTGAACAGCTGGAAGTTCTCGGTTCACATATCATCGAAGCCTAGCTTCAAAAATTTTAAACATTACTTCTCTAGTGTGTGAGATGAGTGCAATTGTGAGGTAGTTTGAACATTCTTTGGCATTGTGTTTTCTTGGGATTGGGGCTTCCCTGCTGCCTCAGCTGGTAAAGAATATGCCTGCAATATAGGAGGCCTGGGTTCAATCCTGGGTTGGGAAGATCCTCTGGAGTAGGGAATGGCTACCCACTCCAGGTTTCTGGCCTGTAGTCCATGTATAGTCCATGCAGTTACAAAGAATTAGACACAACTGAGTGACTTTCACTTCACTTCACTTCTTTGGGATTGGAATGAAAACTGACCTTTTCCAGTCCTGGGGCCACTGCTGAGTTTTCCAAATTTGTTGGCATATTGAGTGCAGCACTTTCACAGCATCATCTTTTATGATTTGAAATAGCTCAACTGGAATTTCATCACCTCTACTAGCATTGTTCATAGTGATGCTTCCTAAGAGCCACTTGACTTCATACTCCATGATGTCTGGTTCTAGGTAAGTGATCACATCATGTTTATCTGATTCATTAAGATCTTTTTTTGTGTGTAGTTCTGTGTATTCTTGCCACCTCTTCTTAATATCTTCTGCTTCAGTTAGGTCCATACCATTTCTGTCCTTTATTGTGCCCATCTTTGCATAAAATGTACTCTTGGTATTTCTAACTGTTTTGACGAGATCTCTAGTCTTTCCCATTCTATTGTTTTCCTGTATTTCTTGCATTGATCACTGAGGAAGGCTTTCTTATCTTTCCTTGCTATTCTTTGGAAACTTGCATTCAAATGGACATATCTTTCCTTTTCTCCTTTGCCTTTAGTTTCTCTTCTTTTCTCAGCTATATGTAAGACCTGCTCAGACAACCATGTTGCCTTTTTGCATTTCTTTTCTAGGGGTTGGTTTTGATCACTGCCTCCTGGACAGTGTCATGAACCTCCGTCCATAGTTCTTCAGGCACTCTGTCTGTCAGATCTAATCCCTTGAATCTATTTCTCACTTCCACTGTATAATCATAAGGGATTTGATTTAGGTCATACTTGAATGGTCTAGTGGTTTGCCCTACTTTCTTCAGTTTAAGTCTGAATTTGGCAATAAGGAGTTCATGATCTGAGCCAGAGTCAGCTCCCTATCTTGTTTTCGCTGACTATATAAGCCCTTCTTTAAAGACCCCCAAAGTGAAATTTACAATGCTGCTTTCTACTTCCTCTTTAGAGAACAGTTTGAGCTCTTTTCATTTCTCTCTTTAGCCAGTGGTAGATCTCCTCAATCTTCTCTGGGTTGCTGAAATTATTGTAAGAGACTTCATGTTTATTAGAAAACCTCAAATCAACGTGTATGCAAATATTCACACTCATTGTTTCTGTTTCCCTGAATGCAGGGTAGAATTAATCTTAACTATTTCCCAGATAAGTGACATATTTCTTCTAAATGTGTGTCTCTTTGTATGTGTGTGTTTGTGTGCATGGGGGCACACGTGTGTGTTGACATTGTTCTAATGAAGAGAATAAGGGAAAAATAAAATAGTTGAATTATGTTGAAAAATCCTATTATCTATAATCGTTACCTAGAACATGAACAATTAAATGTTCTAGGTAACATTTAATTTAAGAATTAAATTAAAAGAGTATTTTTATTGGATCTTAAAAGAGTATTTTTATTGGATCAAGTTAGATGGGGAAAATTTACCAAGCTATTATGATGATATAAATATATGAAACTATGGAAGCATGTAAACATAATAGGACTAATTTAATAGGAGCACATGGTCACTAGTTTTTAACCAATTAAAATTAAGAGACAAATATGATTAGTCACCTTGGACAGGATCTATGTATTTTATATCTGTGAAGATTTAGTCATTCATTTAGCAAATATTTGTTGAATATCCCTAGCACTGAGAATAAATAAACAAAACAGTAGTGGTCTTTATGCATAAAAAAGCTCAGAGTTTAGGAGGACCTTAAACCTACTGTAGGGCTAGTTTAATAATATCATTTTGAGCAAGTAACTGCTTACATTTAGGTGATTCATTTCCAAGGCCCTGTGGTAACCTCTGCTCTTTAGTAAAGGAACATCTCTTAGGGGGAAAAAAAAATCTTACTTTTAAAATAGGAGAAGCTGTGGTAAAATCCTGAGTGGAAGTCTTGTTTCACCTTCCCTTGGGTTCACATACAAGGCAGTACTCTGATATTGTCAAAAAGGCAGGAAACCTGACTTACTGAGCACCTTTCATAAGACACTTTCTTCAGTTATAAATGTAAAGAAGTAGAAGGAATCTGAGACACTGGAGAGTCTCTTACTCTATAATTCACTAGTAATATGGTGGCCCATTTTTATTTAAATTAATTTAAATTATCTCATCAAATAAGTTAGGGTGGAACTTTTTTTTGTTCCAAATTATATTAAATTTCTATTCAAAAGTTCACTCCCAAGTCACTATCTGATGAGTCAGTGTCTGCCCCAAATTCTTGGCTTGGTGGAGGTGATTCTAGAAATGAGCAGCTGATTTCCTGGAAATGTCTTTCATTCTATTATTTCATGATTTTCTTTTCAAATTGCTAGTGAACTGAAATTCGGGACCAATGAATGGTCTACCATCTAGCTTTCCATAAGTCTCTCCCAATTTGCGTGTTTTACTTTTCACTCACAATCTTTTCCTTGGACTGTATCTTTATAATATCAACTAAATAAGATTTGAAACAAGTACTAAAATTCAACAAGAACTCTAAATTGAATAGATAAGAGTCTACTTTCTCTTACCAATGATGTTTGCCCAAGTCTTAGTTGAAACAGATAAGCAGAGTAAATGTCCAGCAGCTTACTTTTCAACAGCTATTTGCATTTTAGACCTTTAATCTGATCCTTTTATAAGAAGCTTTCACATTAACATAGCTGACATTCTTATCTAAAATCCAGAAAGCCCCTGGGAGAGTGAAGGGTAAGGAAAGTCATTTTGAGGAGACCACATCTTTCTCTTGAGTAATCAAACCTCTGAAAGATTTTATGCAAGTAACTTAGTGAAAAGCTCACCTATTTGAGGATTGTGTTTGTTTGTTTGTTTTAATCCAAAACCCAAAGGTAAGAGTAACTTATTTCCCTTTATTTGTTTTTATTTACTAGTTGATCTTTAGTATCCTAAGTGACCCCAGGACATTCAGCTTTCAAGGCTTTCTAACCATATGGATGTACAGAAAAATAGAATATTAAATATATTTGTACCTAAAATTAATTGGTTCTTGATTAGAACTTTCCAGATATATAGTTGGCAGCCCCCTTAAAGGGCTTCCCATATGGCACTAGTGATAAAGAACCCGCCTGCCAATGCAGAAGGTGCTGGAGATGTGGGTTCAGTTCCTGGGTTGGGAAGATCCTCTGGAGGAGGGCATGGCAATCCACTCCAGTATTCTTGCCTGGAGAGTCCCATGGACAGAGCAGTCTTGTGGGCTATATCCATAGGGTCACAGAGTCAGGCTTGAGTGAAGCGACTTAGCACACACACATGTACATAGCCCGCTCAAAAGGGCAAGATACATGTAAACTGTGTTATTCTCTGTATTTCAGTGTCTTCTAACTATATGTAATTAGTCAAAAGGCAAAAAAAAAAAAAAAAATTCAGACATTTGTCTTAACTGAATGAGTTTTTATTACATTTATTAATGAATGTGTCAGGAGAGTGTATGCTCCTCAGTTCTTGTCTCGTCACAACAATGATTTGGAGCGACAGACATTAAAGCCCTTGGTGCGTCACAGCTCTCAGGCCTTGGACAAACCATGTCACAGCTCTTAGACAAATCAGTGTTACAGCTCTATTTTATTCAGAATATAGCAGCAGAATCCATCCTTGAAAAGAGAAGAGTGTGGAGGAGCGTGCCAGAGTTAGGGGGATGTTGGGGGTAGAGAGAGAGCGTGTGCGCTTGGCTCCTCCTTTTATGTGTTTTCTTCCCCCGAACCTGCCCTATGCAAATTGGGCTCAGCCAAGAGTGCTATTCTACCTGAAGTCCTCACTCCGGTCCTCGGACCTTTCTTTGACCTTCCTTTGTTCTATTTTTGTGGGCTTTTCCCTTCCTTGTCTTTTGCCACCACCATTTTGGACTCCTTTTCCCTATTCTAACTACCTAACAAATGCATTGCAGCAAAAGTGAATAGCTGGAACTTATTTTAAAGTTTCCAATTTGTCATATTTAAAGTGAGCTTCCAAATGATAATATAGTCATTATCCTAATATTACTGAGTAGATTCTTTGACTGTTTACTTTGAGTTTTTAACAAAGATTATAGACAATATAAGCCAAAGGAAATAGGATGAAAGATTCTAAGTATTTACACTAAATAACATACCTGGCCCAGAGAAAGAAGACGAGATCTAAGCTCTTAAAGTAGATGAGCAGGTCCCATATTTGAGGAAGCTGTGTTTAGAGATCAAAGGAGATCTAACCAATCAATCTTAAGGGAAATCAACCCTGAATACTCATTGGAAGGACTGATGTTGAAACTGAAGCTCCAGTATTTTTTTTCACCTGACACAAACAACCGACACATTGGAAAAGACCCTGATGATGGCAAAGGTTAAGGACAGAATGAAAAGGGTGTCAGAGGAGGAGAAGGCTGGATGGCATCATCGATGCAATGGACATGAACCTGGGAAAACTTCGGGAGATGGTGGGGGAAAGGGAGGCCTGTCATACTGCAGTCTGTGGGGTCAGAAAGAGTCGGACATGACTGGGTGACTGAACAGCAACAGCAATGTTTATACTTGTGGTTCTTTACCTTTGTTGAGATACAGAGCTTCCTGTGATTTACAAGTACTTCTGTTTCTCTTTCTTAAGAAAATAGGACATAGATATACACACATAAAATGCTCACCGATCTCATGAATCTCAGATTATCTCATTTTGGGGGGAAAAAAATGAAATCAAAATCAGATTTGCATAATGCTTTCTGATGCATGTGCATAGTTTTTGCATCTAAAGAGAATGTGAATTCCAATGGCCCTCAAAACCATGTTATTTTCTCAATGGGTTATTTACAGTTTTAGTATTGATAAAGATTAAAAGTAACTTTAAAGATTATAAATTGGACTATTTTGGAAAGCAATTTAGAAGTAAGGGTCACTGACTTTTGAATGAGAAAATGAAATGAATATGCGTGTACAAAAATTATAGCAGTGCACACGTGCTAAGTCGCTTCAGTCGTGTCTGACCCTGCGACTCTCTGGACCACAGTCTGCCAGACTCCTCTGTCCATGGGATTCTCCAGGAAGGAATACTAGAATGGGTTGCCATGCTCTCCTCCAGGGTATCTTCCTGACCCAGGGATCGAACCCAGGTCTCTTATGTCTCCTGCATTGACAGGAAGTTCTTTACTTCTCATGCTACCTGGGATTAAATTCTAATATAAGCTAGCATGTTTTTAATACTTTCTATATACTGAGCTCATGCTTTTCTTTGGGTTTTAAGTCACTTAGTCCTAAAAGCAATTGCTATTAGATACTATTTATTATCCATCATTTCAAGAATGAAAAAGAAAAAAAGAAAACCCTAATGGTTAAAAGTGTTAATGACTAACCCCACAGTCCAAGTAATAAATGGCATAGTTGAGACATGATCCAGGTCTGCCTACACTTATGCTTTTACTAGTGCACTTTTCAGGGTATAGATTATCTTAATGGAAAATCTGAGATGGCCTAAATATTCAATAATAAAGGAAAGTTTAAAAACTGCATAATTATAAATATAAGATAGAATACAAGAAAGACAAAAATTGAATTTAACCAAATATAGTAATGTGGTGGAAATGCTTATAATAGGAGATTAAGTATATGAAAGTAGTGAAAAAAAAATACGTTGGAAATATATATGTACAATATGAAAATAATTGTGTATGCCACTTGACAGAATTTGCCAAGTATTAACAGGAATTCCTTATGAATTTTGTCTCTGTAATTTATACTACTAAACAATTTATAGTTGTTTATAGAAAGCATGCATTCCTCTTATAATGATAAAAATAAATTTTGAGCTATTTTTGTAACTGTTACTAATTTCCAAGTTCATCACCTGTTGCTGCTGCTGCTGCTAAGTCACTTCAGTCGTGTCTGACTCTGTGCGACCCCAGACGGCAGCCCACCAGGCTCCCCCGTCCTTGGGATTCTCCAGGCAAGAACACTTGGAGTGGGTTGCTAGGACTGCTTAAAGTTATAAAAACAGAATTTAGTGCCATCTCTCTGATAAGAAAATAAAACATGCCCCCTAGTGGGCACCATGTTATATAACTTCTTTGTTGCCTTTTTCCTGTGAGGAATTCTGGTTTGCCTTTATCTGCTATTTAATGATGGTGGGAAGGGAGTGGGCATCAAAATACCAGGAGGAATGTCAGTGGTTTCTAATTAGGATCTGAGTTGTTTGGAACATGTTTACGTGTACCCTACTTTGGAGAAATATTTAAATTAAATCAATCAGCTTGAATATTTAGCAATATAAAAAATGTACTTATTATTCTGTTTATTTTGCCTGCTCACATTTTGAACCCATATTTATTTTTTAGGACTTTCTAGAAAGAAACATAGCTTTACTTTTGCACAGGCTAACTTCCCTGCCATTTAATAAAGTACTTTATTTCTGAAACCAATTTATTCACTGTTTTAGGTATGTTTTTACCTGTCAGTACACACACACACACACAATGGAGTATTATTCAGAAAAAGAATGAAATCTTGCCATTTGCAACAACATGGAGAGACCTAGCTGGTATATGCTAAATGAAGTAAACCAGACAGAGAAAAGCAAATATTGTATGATTTCATTTGTATGTGAAATCCAAAAAAACAAAACAAATGAACAAGCATAAAAAAACAGAAACAGAGTCATAGATAAAGAGGGTTAACAGGTAGTTGCCAGAGAGAGGAAGGGATCAGGAAGAGAAAAGAAATAGGTGAGGTAGATTAAAAGCTATAAACTCCCAGTTTCAGCATAAATGAGTCTGGGATATGAAATGTACAGCATGGGCAATACAGTCAGTAACTATGTAGTATCTTTGTATGGGTTACTGTATCATAACTAGACTTAATCTGAAATGTTTAGAAATATTGAATCACTGTTGTTATATAATAGGAGCTAGCATAGTATTGTGTATCAGTTATATCTCAAAACTAGAAGAAAAATATATTAAATGAAGAAAAAGATTAAATGATCCATAAAACAGTGTAATATATAGTTATATGTTTAGGGAGTTACACATTTACAGAAGAGAATTTGAACGAATATAAATCAAGTTGTTAATTGTGTTTGTTTCTGTGGAATATAATCAGGTAGGAAAAGGGATTTTCTTATATATCTTTGGATCGTCAAGGAATGTGTTAATTTTATAATGAAACTAGCATATGTATGGGAAATAAATGGAATGAAGAGAGGAACTGACAATTTCAAAAAGAAAACTTTGCATTCTTTTTTGACATATGACTTCAAACAGATTAGGGACTAGGTAAAGATGGAATAAGAAGATAGGAAAAATTGCCATGACTCAGGCAAACAATTGCATGGTTTTTATACTTGTATAAACTATTTTACTATTTTTTGTTTTATTTTATTTTATTGTTGTTTTTATATTTTATTGTTTATTTTTGTTTCTATAAATATATATTTCTGTGTATGTGTATTATAGTTACTAATCCCTATCCAATCTGCTTCTCTGTTGTTCCTGGAATCCACCGCTACCTTTCGATCATCACTACTTGCCCTAGCCAAGTCAAGGAAAGACAAAATAATTGTCTTTGGGACAGATCATGTGCACAGGCAAAATCTGTTCAAACCAGATACTGTAGTTAAAATTATAAATTAGTTAACAAATAATAAAATTACAGGATTTTTTTTTTTTTTTGCCTTTCTCTATAAGACTAAAAATATCTCAAATGTTTAGTCCACATTTGCACATAGCAGTTAGTTACTGGAACTGAGTAGATGATATCTTCCTTAGATATAGTGTGTGCTCTCAGTTTTCCATAGTTCCAACCAGACCTGTTTCACTCATTTAAGTTAGCTGCTTGAACTTTGATACTGACTATCATTCATGGGTCTCTTCAAAGTATTAATACAGCCTCAAAATCTGGTCTAGTGTTACTCCAAGATGCCAATCCTGTTCTGTTTGTCAAAGATAATCATGTCACTCTTGACTTTAGATGAGACACTTACAAATCTGCCACCGTTTCTTCTCCATCACTAATTTTCCTTGTATGTCCCTTGCTTTGTCTAGAGTTCCTGTTTTTGTTGTTTTTTTAATCCCATTTCCTCTGTGCTCCAAATGCACACCTCCTATCCTAGACTTCCACCTGCTGCTTCATCTTATTATTGCATATCACTTTTTATAAATCATATAAATTTATTAAGATTTCTGTCTTTGAAGGATAAAAGTAGGAATCTTACTAAATGCACCATTGTAAGTTTAATTCATTGTAGTATGTGATTAAATTAATATTCTCAATAATATATGTAATCTTAATCTAAATATTTTTTTAAAGATTTTCTAATCTGAAAAATTAAGGGTAAATCAAGAAATTTAGCGCTCTATTTATCAGAGCATCCTCAAGTATAAAATGTAGTTTTAAAAAGATATCACAATTATACATTTATTACATAATTTTATACAGATACATGCACAGTTTTCTTTCCTAAGTCAATATTTGTGTGTGTACTCAGTCATGTCTGACTCTCTGTGACCCTTTGGAGTATAGCCCGCCAGGATCCTCTGTCCGTGGGCTTTTTTTGGCAAGAATACTGGAGTGGGTTGCCACTGCCTCCTCCAGGATGGCTTCCTGACCCAGGGATTGAAACTACATCTCCTACATTACAGGTAGATTCTTTACTGCTGAGTCATCAGGGAAACCCAAGTCAATGTACATTTTGCTTGTTTTTCATTGCATTTTAAGTCATGCTTTCCAAGTAAGAGAACAACTCAAAGATAGAATGGAGAAGGATTCTAGCATTAAATGATCTAAACATTTTTAGAGGACCGATAATAGCTTCAGAGGCAAAAATAGAAGAAAATATGCCATGGGGGGAGAAAAGGATTGTTTAAGCAAGATATGGACAGGCGTTTATATGTAATATGATTTCTGTAAGAAAATCAGAGAAGCTGAAGCATGGTGTTGGTGTCAGAAAGTAGGGAGAAAAAAAGTGACAGTGTATATCTGAAGAATCTTAAGTATCTAACCAAGGAGTTAGTTTACTTTTATATGAAAAAAGTACTCATTTTCAAGTGTAAAAGTGGATTATGTGTATTTGTAATATTATTGGTAGTATTTCTGGAGGCAGAAGGCTTAATAGACTTTGACTCTCAGTATGCTTATGGAGAAAATGAAATAATGCACCTTATATACAGTTTATTACACATATATGAAGTATTGCATTATCCATGATGGCAGGTTGACATGCTGTGGCTAAAAGAACAAGTTTATTGTAGCTAAGCAGACCTGAATATGAATCCTAGATATAAGTTGAGTATGTTCTCTGACTTTTCCAACTCTATATTTTTCCCTTGTTCATGAGTAGTTGTTTTACAAATTTCATCACATGCCTAAATTCCCCATGGATCTTGTCCACAGAAGATGTAATTTTCCACCATCTCCCTATGTCTCCTCTTCTAGTTTAGGGTTTCTAGACTTCCTTGTCACCAACTCCCATGTCAGGATGGGCTCTGTATAACCAGTTGAAGGTTACTTATTCCTCAGAAATGCACTGCTATACATTCTCTACCTTCACATGTGCCAGTCATTCCTTCTCTCTTCTGTACTCCCCTTTCTTATACTCATATGTATTTTGTTGTTACCTAAATATTCCTAAGCACACCATGTTTCCAAAAACATGAATATCTTACTTTTATCTTAGCTGACCCAATCATTTTCTTATAAGAGTTTCAACTGCCACATAAACATTTGCATGATCAATATTTATTTTTCTCTTTACCAGTAAGCCTGTTGACCTGAAAGCTGAACTCCCTGAAAACACTTTATACTTAGAAAACAAATGTTTCTTTTAGTACAACTTTGATCCAGAGCTTTCTTTTAAATTCTGCATATTGATTAGTCTTTTCCAAAGTTTTACATAGACATGTTTAAGTCCCTCCTACCTTAGTTTTAGAAATAAATAATCCACAGCCAAACCTAGAACAACTTTTCTTTGAACCTACTCATGATTTGAATGCCAATCATATATTTATTCTCCCATTTTGAACCCAGCTTTTAAAGGCAGCTATCTAGTCTCGGGTTTGTTTGTTGTTGTTTTTTCACTTCTTTTCTTTTTACTTACACTCCTGCTTCTGTCCTCAGACTCTACATGAACTTCTTTGGCATATTTCCGACAGCTTTTGTATCCTAATCTAGTCAGTGTTCAGTCTGGATGCACTCTGGATTTCCGCTTCTTTTGGAGTGGTCACTCCTTCACTCCTTCAAACTCTCAGATTTTTTGGTTAGCCTTTCTCATTTATGTTAACCATCCTACATTTCAAATCTAGATTTATATTTTGTTTCTAATCTTGACTCACTTTGTAGTTTTAGGCAAGAAAGCTACTTGATCTTTTCTAAAATTTAGAGGGTTTTTTTTTTCATTTTTAATCTGAGAAATGAAGATAATGCTACCTATTTCTCATAGCTATTGAAAAAATTAAGTGGCAAAGTACATGAAATATCTAGTGGCATTTAAAAGAAACTCTTTTCATTATTTGTTTTTCTTCTGCTCACATCTGATTTATAGAATAATTAAGTAAAGTATTCCAAATGAAATGTGAATTAGAAAAGCAAACTGAACATAATTTGAATTTCTTCCAAATTTCAACCCAGGATAAGAAATGCAAATGTTTTTTTAAATTTGATTATAATAACCTGAATAGCTTTTAACTGTGTTGAGAATATCTTTATTTAATTAATTATTGGAATCATATACAAAAGATGCTAAATATGATTAAGTTCTCAAGCATTCATTTTTTTAAAAAATGATCTCGTTACTAATGCTTTGTAAGAGAAATCTACGTAGCTCACTTCTATCAGAATCTTTCCATTGGAACCCTTTCTTGTTTCAAAATGAGTATGTCAAAGTGTGTACTCTAGTGAATGTGTAGCCATTTTTTGTTAGCTTCATAGGTTTGAACAAACTTCCTTACATGATCTAACCTTAAACTGTCATCTGTTCTAAAACAGTAGGCTGTTAACACAGATGCTATGACTTTTGGACACATTGGGCCACATCTGGCTATCATGTGCTCTTTCTTCTTTCTACCCTTACCTGTCAGGACCACATGGTTGTCTTGTTTCTATCTTTTATTCTCCTGGAAGAGATAATCTCTTTCTATGACTGCAGCTGTCCTATTAGAGCTGTTCAATAAAACATTACATAAAGAAAAGGAAGAGAATTAAAATTTAAATCTGATAAAAATGCTCTGGCATTTTCAAACTATCATTATATTACATTCTAATAAAATTGTGCAGTAGTTTAATGAGCTTGAAGGCCTCTTTGACTGAATATATTATTCTGTATTGAATTAATCTCAGGAAGGGGTGTTCAGGTAGGCGTTTTCCTTGTTGTCCTCTCCTTTCTGATTCTCTTTCCTGTGAATTCTAACCAAGTTGAGCTTCCTGAATTTCAACTCTGTCTCACCCTTTTAACTCCAATCACCAGGCTTTGTTTCAGTTCTACCTCTTAGTGCCTGAACTGAAATTGCAGACAATGAGCTGACAGTCTGTCAAAGGGCTGATTTCCTGTTTCCCTTCCCTCAGGCATCACTGTTCTGAGCTGCCTGTTGTCCAATGTGTCAGACTACAATTGCATCATATATTTTGTCTTGTTTCTTTTAGTTTTTTTTTTTTTAATGCAAATGTGTAAAACCAGTCCTGGCTACTACATTTTGAACAGAAGTGAGTTGAGAATTTATGTATTTTAACTATAGTAATTAGCCTAACATAACTGAGGGTTCCAACAGAACAAACTGAAAATATTATAACCCCTGATTATGTAGAAATGACATAAATAAGAAAAGAAGGAAGGGAAAGTAAAAGTATTATGTAAGTTGTTTCCCTTATGTTTTATTGTAGGGAGTAAATACCAATTATATATACATATATATATGTATACATATTTTTATCATATAATATAGATTATGTAGATAACCAAAAAAAAGTCAACACAATTAACTAAAATGAGAAGATACAGATGAGGAAAAAGAGAGGGGAAAATAGAATGTATTAGTTTCATAATTGCTAATAGTACAGAGTCAACTGTTAATGTATAAATAAATAGAAATTTAAGTACATCATACCTTATAGTTGTAATATAACTACTAAAATGAACATACAAACCATTCATTTATCAAAATATACACACAAGGATGATGCAAAAAAGGGGGCAAAAGGAGGGCTACAGTTGCAAAAATTCAGACACAACTGAGTGACTGAGCATGCACACAAATATTGATTGGCTAAAATTATAAATTGAAAGAAAAAACAGTCTCTCACTGTTATAAATTATAAAGTAACATGCTATGCAGTTGAAGGAAAGTTCAACAAAGTCTTGGGGTAGCCATGAGCCAAGTTTCTGGTCCAGTTCCGTTCAGTTCAGTTGCTCAGTCATGTCTGAATCTTTGAGACTCCATGGACTGCAACACGCCAGGCTTCCCTGTCCATCAGCAACTCCCAGAGTTTGCTGAAATTCATGTCTATTGAGTTCGTGATGCCATCTAACCATCTCATCTTCTGTTGTCCCCTTCTCCTGCCCTCAATCTTTCCCAGCACCAGGGTATTTTCCAATGAGTCAGTTCTTTTTTTTTTTTTCCCAATGAGTCAGTTCTTGGCTGGTCCAGAGAGTCCCTTTTCTACCAGGAGTGAGGAGGGGTCCCTGGTCTCTCAGGGTCCCTGCTGCCTTCAGTCTTGGCTGGAAGCAGTTCCGGGGAAGTGTGCCCTGAACACACACATACTCACTGACAGATTCCAAAGTACAGATACTAATCCCTAGGTCAATTAGCTCCCACAGTTGGAGGTTTGTGAGGCCCGTTCTCATGTATAGATGGCTGTAAAGAAGCATTGTTTTAGAGACTGAAATACAAACAAAATACCAAAATACTGTTTAACCTCCTGAAACCATAGATCATTTCGTGTGATGGCTCCTCCTCAAAAACTCCTAATGCTTTGTTATTCCCTTGTGGCATGTTTCACACTTAATGTTTATAATGTATGTAAATTAATAGACTTGATATTTGTCTTTGGCTTATTAAATTATCACAGATAAATAGCCAGAGCAGTTGACATACAAACACAGGCTTTGATTTTATTGGGGGACAGCAGGAGGGATCAAAATTAATATTGATTACAGCTTTTTTGATTTAGGTTATACCTGAATTGTCTAGTGGTTTTCCCTACTTTCGTCAATTTAAGTCTGAATTTGGCAATAAGGAGTTCATGATCTGAGCCACAGTCAGCTCCTGGTCTTGTTTTTGCTGACTGTATAGAGAGCTTCTCCATCTTTGGCTGCAAAGAATATAATCAATCTGATTTCAGTGTTGACTATCTGGTGATGTCCATGTGTACAGTCTTCTCTCGTGTTGTTGGAAGAGGGTGTTTGCTACGACCAGTGCATTCTCTTGGCAAAATTGTTAGCCTTTGCCCTGCTTCATTCTGTACTCCAAGGCCATACGTGAACCATGAACTTCCAAATGTTCAAGCTGGTTTTAGAAAAGGCAGAGGAACCAGAGATCAAATTGCCAACATCCGCCGGATCATCGAAAAAGCAAGAGAGTTCCAGAAAAACATCTATTTCTGCTTTATTGACTATGCCAAAGCCTTTGACTATGTGGATGACAATAAACTGTGGAAGATTCTTAAAGAGATGGGAATACAAGACCATCTGACCTGTCTCTTGAGAAACCTGTATGCAGGTCAGGAAGCAACAGTTAGAACTGGACATGGAACAACTGACTGGTTCCAAATAGAAAAAGGAATACGTTAAGGCTGTATATTGTCACCCTCCTTATTTAACTTATATGCAGAGTACATCATGAGAAACGCTGGGCTGGAAGAAGCACAAGCTGGAATCAAGATTGCCAGAAGAAATATCAATAACCTCAGATATGCAGATGACACCACCATTATGGTAGAAAGTGAAGAAGAACTAAAGAGCCTCTTGATGAAAGTGAAAGAGGAGAGTGAAAATGTTGGCTTAAAGCTCAACATTCAGAAAACTAAGATCATGGCATCTGGTCCCATCACTTCATGGGAAATAGATGGGGAACTGGTGGAAGCAGTGTCAGTCTTCATTTTGGGGGGCTCCAAAATCACTGCAGATGGTGATTGCAGCCATGAAATTAAAAGACACTTACTCCTTGGAAGGAAAGTTGTGACCAACCTAGATAGCATATTAGAAAGCAGAGATATTACTTTGCCAACAAAGGTCCGTCTAGTCAAGGCTATAGTTTTTCCAGTGGTCATGTATGGATGTGAGAGTTGGACTCTGAAGAAAGCTGAGTGCCAAAGAATTGATGCTTTTCAACTGTGGTGTTGAAGAAGACTCTTGAGAGTCCCTTGGACTGCAAGGAGATCCAACCAGTCTATCCTAAAAGAGATCAGTCCTGGGTGTTCATTGGAAGGACTGATGCTGAAACTGAAGCTCCAATACTTTGGCCACCTCACGCGAGGGGTTTACTCATTGGAAAAGACCCTGATGCTGGGAGGGATTGGGGGCAGGAGGAGAAGGCGACAACAGAGGATGAGATGGCTGGATGGCATCACCTACTCGATGGACATGGGTTTGGGTGGACCCCGGGAGTTGGTGATGAATAGGGAGGTCTGGTGTGCTGCAGTCCATGGGATCGCAAAGAGTCGGACACAACTGAGCGACTGAACTGAACTGAACTGACAGCTTTTTTACTATATTCCTTGATTCTTCACCAATGTTACATGAAAAGAAATGAAAGTTTAAAAAATTGGAAAAGATAATTAGAAACTATTAGAAATTAAATTCAGCAAAAATACTGCTATAAATTTTTAGAAATCATATGCATTGTCTTTCTAACCAGCAAAATGTACTACCTCATACAATGGAAAACTCAGCCATTCTTTTTTCTTTAAGTGAGAGAAATGCAAATTTATATTCCAAATATTGTGGGTATTGATGCTTTTGAACTGTGGTGTTGGAGAAGACTCTTGAGAGTCCCTTGGACTGCAAGGAGATCCAACCAGTCCATCCTAAAGGAAATCAGTCCTGGGTGTTCATTGGAAGGACTGACGCTAAAGCTGAAACTCCAATACTTTGGCCACCTCGAGTTGACTCGTTGGAAAAGACCCTGATGCTGGGAGGGGTTGGGAGCAGGAGGAGAAGGGGACGACACAGGATGAGATGGTTGGATGGCATCACCGACTAGATGGGCATGAATTTGAGTAAACTCCGGGAGTTGGTGATGGACAGGGAGGCCTGGCATGCTGCGATTCATGGGGTCTCAAAGAGTTGGACATGACTGAGCAACTGAACTGAATTGAACTGAAATGTTTCTGTAAAAATAATTCTTCTAAGATATTACAGAATGTGCTACCAATACACTTAAGATTCTGAGTATGAAATGCATTATAATGTTTTTAGTTTCTATAAAAAGTGCCACAGCCACAATTACTTTTTAAAAATTCACAGAAATTCAAAACAAAGAACAAAGTTAAACGAGACTTTCATATATCATAGCAATGTTTGATATAAATCAGATTTCAATACCATCCACTTGGCTTCTTAAAAAGCTAAGCTTAACTTCCAAACGTCGTTGTTTGACATGAATGAATAGAGTTCTTCATGGGGATGATAAATCATCATTGTCTTTGAAAAATGTAAATCTAAAAAAAAAAAAGAAAAATGTAAATCTTTTGTTATAAATGCTCCCTGTATGTGTAATGGCATTTCTGGCTTCACATTCAGTATTTCATAGCGTTTGCTACTTTATCCCCTGTAGTACTAACATTACCAGTTTCCATATACTTGAAATCTGTAGTCACCAAATGATGCTTCAAAGGATGGTTAGAGTATTTAGTCTAAGAAGATCAGATCACTTCTGTCTCTGCTATGAATTAAATGTTAATTATCCTTTTCATTTTTTTTCCTCCTTTTCACGGTAGCCAGTATAATCCTTAAATAATTAATGTTTATTAATTAATTCATATTAAGTCATCCATAAATAAATGGATATGTTTGTTCAAAGCCTTAATTCTTCTGCATTACCAAACTTAGAGATCAGTTGAAGGATTGCTTGTCAAGTTTTGCTTTTAGCGTTTTTAAAACATCACTGTTGCAACTGGATTTGCAATCTCCTGATTAATTTCTATTTCCTTACCGTTTAGTAGTAGGAGTGGTTTATGGTACCATATCTGCAACTTAGATGAACTTGATCACACTTTTAGGCTTTGATTTTTAATCAAACTGCTTGTCACTCTTCTGAATGCTCTTGGGTCTCTTGGGTGGGTACTAGTTTGTGCAAAAGTAATCGTGGTTTTTGTCTTGTTGAACTTTGCCATTTGATATTGGAATACATTCTTAAATAAATGCATGTTTCTTGCTTTTTTTTTTTGCTAATGAATTATCACTTGCGGTTTATTTTATATGTATTTTAGACCATGGAAATGATGTTAGACAAAAAGCTACATTTAACAGTTTTCTTGTTGGAGTTCAAAATGGGTTTTCAATAAAGCGGCAGAGACAACTTGCAACATCGACAACACATTTGGTGCAGGAACTGCTAATGAACATACAGTGCAGTGTTGGTTCAGGACGTTTTGCAAAGGAGATGGAAGCTTGAAGATGAGGAGCACAGTTGTGGCCATCAGAAGTGACAGCGGTCAGCTGAGAGCATCATCGGTGCTGGTGCTGTTACAGCTACAACTGAGAGCGTCATCAGGCTGGTGCTCTTACAGCCACTTGAGAAGTTGCCCCAGAACTCAACATCTACCCTTCCACAGTTGTTTGGTATTTGAAGCAAATTGGAAAGTGACAAAGCTCAATAAGTGGATGCTTCATGAGCTGAATTAAAAAAAAAAAAAAAATCATTGTTTTGAAGTGTTATCTTCTCTTAATCTATGTGGCAACAATGTAACTTTCTCAATTGAATTGTGGTGTACAACAAAAAGGGGAATTTATAAGACAAAGAGCAGTGACCAGCTCTGTCACTGGACTGAGAAGAAACTCCAGAGCACTTCCCAGAACCAAATGTGCAACAAAGAATAGGTCATGGTCACTGTTTGCTGTTTGCTGGTCTGATCCACGACAGCTTTCTGAATCCTGGCAAAACCATTACATCTGAGATGTATTCTCAACAAATTGATGAGATGCACCAAAAACTGCATTTCCGTGCAGCCAGCATTGGCCAACAGAATGGGCCTGATTCTTCTCTGCAGTAACACACAACTACATGCCGCACAGCCAACGCTTCAAAAGTTGAATGAATTGGGCTATGAAGTTTTTCCTCATCTGCCATGTTCATGGCAGTTGACCTCTTGCCAACTGAATACCACTTCTTCAAGCATCCTGACTTTTTTGGCAGGGAAAATTCTTCCACAAACAGCAGGATGGAGAAAATGCTTTTTAAGTTCATTGAATCCCGAAGCACAGAATTATTTTGCTACAGGAATAAAACCTTCCAATTGTCAAATATGTGTTGATTATAATGGTTCCTATCTTGTTTAATAAAGATGTGTTTGAGTCTAGTTATAATTATTTAAAATTCAGGGTCCACATGGCTGATTCATGTTGATGTTTGACAGAAAACAACAAAATTCTATAAAATGATTATCCTTTAATTAAAAAATAAATTAATTTTAAAAAAAGGACTTCCAGTAAAAAAATAAAATTCAGGATCCAAAATCGCTATTACTTTTGCAACAACCTATACAGACAATGATTTATGTATAGCTTTTTGGAAATGGTTAATGATTCTCCAGAAGCTTTTTGTAAGTCAGTGAAGTATACATAAATCATTAGAAAACTGGTCTTGCATTTACATAGATGATAGAGTAATTTGTAAATAATATCTCATTTATAATATTGTAATTATATACCACATGCATAGATCATTTTTTACAAAATTAATTAATCCATTTCAAAATTTTATAAATGCAGAAACATACCTCAGAAACATTTTTTTTAAACAACTTTTATTTTATATGGTTTTATATTTACAAAGTTATAAAAATAGATCAGGAGTTTTAGATACCCTCAACTCAAGTTTTCCCTGTTTTTGACATCTTATATTGTATATTTGTCATAACTAAAAAGCTGATTTTGATATATTATTATTAATTAAAGGCCATATTTCATTCAAATTCTCTTTGTTTCTACCTAATGCTCCCAAAGACTAGAGTGATTCTTCCTTTCAGCCACTGACTGATATGGAGAAGCAATCCCTATCTCCTCTTGTGTATGATCTAGCAAAACAATATAGAATCAGGAGGAAATGGGAAATCATAGCTTTAATGATGACTCAGAGGGCACTGATTGTACCAGAAGAAGTAAATTTCTAGCACAAGGGTACCACCTGCCTGCAGCAAATAAATTCCTTCTCAAAGGGATTGGAGGACATGGGGTAGGGAGTTTTCTCCAGATCAAGCTGAGCACCTGAAACGTGGCAGTTTTTAGTCTCCCAGACTAACTGGCATCCCCCATTTTAGGGTATTTAATATCAAACTCCATGACTAATAAAGAAAGGTCCTAGCAAGCCTTGCTTATCAAATGGAAGTGGGATAACCAGCCTGACCCCAGTGGCATCTTGGTTTTGTAAGAGAGGGTAGCTACTCTTTTAGATTGAGATGGTCTTGGATAAATCATATATGGCAATTAACACTGGTACTCAGTGATTCTTCCCGTGACTTAATTAAATGAATTTAATATGGTCCAAGTTAAGTTTAACAACAAATCCTGAACTTCTGCAGATAGAATTTGTATGTAGGGAAGATTAGCAATGGAATGTTAGTTCCTTTTTGGCCCATGTATTACTTGCTGTGATCATTGGCAGTAATAGTAAACAATAATAAAAACCCCTATGGTGAGTCTTTATATGGTGAGACTTCCCTTATACTATATTCTGAATCTCTTTTAAGACTTTACAGTATGAACTTAATTGTTTCTAGGCTTAACTCTTGACATATAAACCCACAGGTAAAACACTTTTATCTTAAAAAAAAATCATTTTAACTTATGTTTTCAGAAATCAGATTAAAAAATCATAGTTGAATAAGTACTTCTTTGTTCTATCATGGTATTCATTCACCCTTCTGGGAAATTAAGTATACCTTTTGGGTAGTAAACTAAATCACACTGATGGAAAACTACAGAGTAATATGATTCATGGGGATTTTTTTTTTTTTAAGTCATTGGTTTCCTCTCTTGAGGTATTATGGTTGACTAGGAACAGTGGCTCAAAGAGCATGTCCTGTGAAGAATATATTTTCTGTGAAAGAGAAGTTTCCCTCAGAGTTTTTTAATCAACCATATGTTGATAAAGGGAGAAAAGAGTAGGGAGCTGGGGCCAACAGGAACACCATGACGCTAAAAGCTGAAGTCCCCAGAACTCTTAGGGTACTGGACTTTGAGCCAGGAGTGGAAATGTGAATTTAGTTTACAGTCTGTGCAATATCAGCATGAAACAGTTAAATTCAGTACAAAAAGTGACTTTGAGAACACTAGTTTGCAATATGGTGAGAAATAAAATTATTTCCTCTTACTTTTGAAAAGTAATTCCTAGATTGTTTAAAAACTAAGAAAATTACATATAAGGTAAAATGAATAACAAAGAAGTATTTCTTAGACATATCAGAAACTACAAAACATAAAATGAAAAAATTTACATTAAAAAAAAAACCCACTTTCTTTTAAAGATATATTTTACAAATGTTCAAAGGACTGTCAAAAGATGTATATACCTCACTGAAGAAGAAATAAGACTTGCCAATAGGTATGGTCATCTTTAGAGATGTCCAACTTCTTTAGTAATAAGAGAAAAACAAATTTAAAAATGAGGCATTACTTAATATCCATTTTAGAGGCGATGGATACAGTTCTGGATAAGCCAATAATTATGATGGTGTGAAATGGAAGCAAAAACTTGGAAAGCTATTCTAGAGTGCAATCTTAAACTATGAAGTGAAATTAAAGTTGTCTATACCTCAAGCTCCTTTATTTCTCTCCTGACATACATCTTACCTAGACACACTCTTGCACAGATGCATTAAGGGATATATATAAAGACATATTTTTTCCACAGTTTATGTGGTAATTCTAGGCAACATAGCTATCTATCACTAAACAAATATGTAATTGCATTTGCTGACTGCATGAGAAAGAATATTATTTAGATTAAATATTAAAAGCATCAATGTGGAGATATATATATATATATATATATATGAAGTAGTATTCATGGTTCTTAAGAAACCAGATCTGAAAGAGACACGTGCACCCCAATGTTCATCGCAGCACTGTTTATAATAGCCAGGACATGGAAGCAACCCAGATGCCCATCAGCAGATGAATGGATGAGGAAGCTGTGGTACATATACACCATGGAATATTACTCAGCCATTAAAAAGAATTCATTTGAATCAGTTCTAATGAGATGGATGAAACTGAAGCCCATTATACAGAGCGAAGTAAGCCAGAAAGATAAAGACCATTACAGCATACTAACACATATTAAGAAAATATTTGTAAATTTAAAATAGCAACAGAATGAGATTCATAGTATAAAATATCATTGTGTATTTTTCAATTTGAATACTTACATTAAACACATTACAGTTGGCCACTATTTTAGGAAGAATGAGAGAAGGCATAGGTAATATGGAGAAATTAAATGATATAAAGTAAGGGAAAAGCCTAATGCAGACCTTTAAATTATATGACTATAATTTTCATGAAGCAAAATGTATGGTAAACTCAGTCCTTCACTCTGCTGCTGCTGCTGAGTCGCTTCAGCCGTGTCCGACTCTGTGCGACCCCACAGACGGCAGCCCACCAGGCTCCTCTGTCCGGGGTTCTCCAGGCAAGAACACTGGAGTGGGCTGCCATTCCTAGTGAGAGTGAAATATGGATGGGAGTAGTGCCAACTACAAACTCCCTCCAAACCCCTAAATTTCCAAGGAGCAAGATAATAGAGGCTTTCAATGTTTTAAATCAAATGACTGATTAATTTGTAGACTTCAAAATAAGAAAATATTTTTATTATCTTGAAGAGGGAAGTTTTAAATGTTTCCAAGTATATACCGCTCTTAAAGTTGACAAAGCAGTAACCATGAAGTTTTATTTACACTGAGCTCTGAGGTTTTATGAAGATGCCTTAGAGGCTAAGTAGGTGAAACATTGATATCCTCTTTTAAAAAGACAATTTCTAATATATTTACCTTAATATTTATTCTGACACAAGAACTCATCATAAAAAAATACCAATTTTATATTATTTCATTTAAAACAACCTCAAAACAATTCAGTATAGCATTTCTCCTTTGAATTATTTGGAAGTATTTTTGTATATAAAAGCTGTCTTTATTAAACCTTCATAATTTATTTTGTAAGAAAAAAATAGTATATATAAGCAGTTATTTTTTGTTGTGGTGAAATTGGAGTACAATTTAGTTTATTCACACAAAAGCCTGCACACATATATTTTCAGTATCTTCATTCATGATTGCCAAAACCTGGAAGCAACCCATATGTCAATTTTTAATAAAGATAAACTTAAAAAAAAATAATCTTGCACTTACTGAAATGTTATGTTTTTAGCTATGATTTTTTAAATATCCAAATGATAAAATAAAGTATTCTCTTTCATTCTTATGTTCTATATTTTCAAATTAATATAATAATAATTCATATTCAAATCTAGATGTGTTTCTTTTGTTGTTGTTTTGTTTTTGTTCTTGTTAACTCTCTTTGTACAAGCTCATTTGAGTTTAGGGTGAAAGTCTGTTCTAGTTTTCTCAAAATGCTGTGCTGATACTCTCATTTACATATGATCATAGCAATCACTGAAAGTCTGTTACTTCCTAATCACTTCTGATTGTATAGTTATACGTGACATATGCAGAATAGGAAGAACAACAGAATTCCAGGTCCAATTCCAATGTAAAGAAACTGTTACCAAATAGGCATACCTCCCTTTACCCATTAAAATGTAATTCAGTTTCTTCAGTACCAGTCTATAGAAATGTCTGTGGGGTTCTTAAAATTTGTTTAGAAATAACTTTCCCTCCAGCTTTATTTTGGAGGTGTAACATCATCTTTGACCTTTATTATTTCTCTGCAGAGATGATTTTCTTCTTATAGAGCTAGTCATTTTCTTAGTTCACCTGGCCACAAGGCAGAAAGTAGAATCATCATGTATTAGGTCCTTGTTTCAGAGCACAGGTCCAAGTTTGTGAAGGCTTCTATTCTGTCACAAAATTTTTCCACTCAAATATGAGGCATGAGGAGTGGGAATGATCAATGCTTTAATTCAAAGATGTGATATATGTTAGACAAGACAGCTATACAGATTGTAAAGAAAGATATGGTGAGAAATTCCATGAAGATGAAACTCGAAAGCTTTTTAATTTTGTATTTTTTAAGAAAAACTGTAGTGTGAAAATTGAACTAGTTTCTAGATGTTTTTCTAAAATTTTCACAAGTTATTTACTATATCACCTTAAAAACACATTTGTATTAGTATGTCATAGCAGAAAAAGTTTTCTGGTTTGATAATCATGAAGTTGTGTTTCTTAGGTGAGAATACAGGCTTGAATAATTTACATTATGATTTCATGACATGATAATCGCAACTTTCTTATAACATTTTACCCCTAGGACAGTGCTTTTTAAGAGCTTTAGGATAAATTTTTTGTTTTGCTTTCCCCACAGAATGACATATAAACAAAAACAACTGAATCCTGTTGAATGAAGACTATAATCAAGAATTTATGTGCAATTAATTTTATTGCCACTAGATGGCGGATGTTAGCTGTGGATCTCACCAAATACACGAAGTTTAGATTTGTCATGACTTGTTTCCCCGGAGTATCTACTACACTTTCCCAACTATCTTCTCTTTCATCCTTAATCAGTTTGAGATGTTTTAGAGTAACAAACTTACATAGTTTTAAAAATACTAGAATCTGGTGCAATTACTTAATAATTAATATCACATGATTATTTCTATATCAAGTTAAAATAAGGAGAGGTTTTTATATAGATATTGTTTAATGTATGAATTATATAGGGAAAAAACAGTGTTCCCTCTTGATACTTCCTTGGAGGGAAACCCTCAAGCATTTTCAATATGAAGAGACTAATTTGGATGAAGTCTTGAAAAGTAAATTGCATGTCTGATCAGATACTACAAGAGATAAAGGGAAGCTTTACTTTTTTTGAAATAATCATATTAAAAGATTATCATTTGGGTAATAATTACTAGGAAATCTTTTGATGATTATTTACTTTGAATAAAGTGATTGTCTCTATTTAGGAAATAGCCATGTGTGTGCCTGCGTGCTAAGTCACTTCAGTCATGTCTGACTCTTTGGGGCCCTGTGGACTGTAGCCCACCAGGCTCCTTTGTCCATGGAATTCTCCAGGCAAGAATACTTAAGTGGGTTGCCATGCCCATCCCTTAATAATAAAGTGAAGTGAAAGTGAAGTCGCTCAGTCGTGTCCGACTCTTTGTGACCCCATGGACTGTAGCCTACCAGGATCCTCAGTCCATGGGATTTTCCTGGCAAGAGTACTGGAGTGGGTTGCCATTTCCTTCTCCAGGGGATCTTCCCGACCAGAGATCAAACCTAGGTCTCCAGCATTGTAGGCAGATGCTTTACCATCTGAGCTACCAGGGAAGCCCTTCCTTTAATAATAAGCATTAGCATATACAGGAATCAACTAAGATAATTCTCACCCATCTTGAGAGAAGAAAAAAGAAATATTGTACCCAGAGCTTGATACTTTGTTGAAGTATAGATGGGACACCATTTGAAACTTCCCACCTGTCATCTTTAGCAACCAGAAGTCGATAAAACCAGGCTCAGGCCCAAAGTATATTTATCAAGGAGATGGAGCTCCAGTGAAATTTTAATTCTCAATCCATGCAGGTCTGATCCACCAAGGTCAGGACCTTGACTGGGAAAAAAAGTAAAACTTGAAATCAAGACATCTGGGGTGATAACCTTGATGAACTTGAAACAAGGGCTCCTCCAGGCCTATAGAAGTGGCCCATTCCTCCCTGTAAAAAATGAGCATTCAACATTGGCTTGAAGACAAAGTAAAATCGCTCAGTCGTGTCCGACTCTTTGCAACCCCATGGACAGTAGCCTGCACCAGGCTCCTCCGTCCATGGGATTTTCTAGGCAAGAGTACTGGAGTGGGTTGCCATTTCCTTCTCCAGGGAATCTTCCCAACCCAGGGATCAAACCCAGGTCTCCTGCATCAATAGACAGACGCTTTACTGTCTGATCCACCAGGGAAGTCCAACATCTTACAATTTAACTTGCAGATCATTTAGCCCCACTGCCTCAACTAACTACCAGACCAAGAAATACTGTCAAATCAAAACATAACTCAACTGAGCGAGTGCTAAATCTGCCGGGGAAGGAAAATGATTGTGTCCCAGAGAAGCTGCAGAACTTAGTATCTTAGTCTACTCCTAACGGGATAACAAAATACTATGTTAATTTTGAGAAGACACAAACATTCAGACTGTAGCACCGAGCTAGTATGTGCCATCAGAAGCTGCAAAGTGTATATGACACTCCATCCTGAGGGTGCTGATGTTGATAAATCTAGAGCCCTGGAATATAAAATTATTAAGGGATAATTCACCGATATGACAGTGGTGATTAATAGCCTGGCAAGGACCACAGGAAACAGTGTTAGTATGCTCTTGGAAGCTTAGAAAAATAAAGAGCCATACTAAATGAAGTAAAAATTGTATAACTTTCTTGATTCAGGAAGGGACCAAGTGGCATTCTAGAGGAGATATATTATACAAGGGCAGAACACTCCCAGCTTTTATCCACAGGAGACCCCAGAGAGCACTGCATTTATCAATTGATAATGTATCTGTTGGTGAGATGACATCCCTTTGAGAACCTCATTGGTGCCTGTTTTTGATAGGCTGATCTGACAGTAGGAGTTTCCTTACAGAATTAAGCACTTTTATTGTAATGCGGGGGTTTCCCAGGTAGCACTAGTGGTAAAGATGCCGACTGCTAATGCAGGAGACAGAGCGAATTCGATCCCTGGTCCATGAAGATCCGCTGGAGAAGGAAATGGCAACCCACTCCAGTAGTCTTGCCTGGGGAATCCCATGGACAGAGGAGCTTGGTAGGCTACAGTCCATGGGGTCTCAAAGAGTCAGACGTGACTTCGCACACACACATTATAATGGAGGTAATAGGATATCAATATGAGGACACTTGTGCACTTTAGAGCCAGAAAGAAGAAACACTGTAATGAGCAACATGGTCGGAGTAGCAGCTGCTAATGCCTGGTTTACAGAGGTGGTTATTAGGACACATTATTCCATATATAAGATATATGGACAGCTAATTTGGGTGTTTCACAATTTGTACAATTGGAAGAATTAAAACATTCATGATCTGGAAATTTAGGGCCACCATTTCAATAAGAAGTTATGAGCCCATGCCCAGAGCTCAGAGCTGAGGTATTCTGAAAGATACAGAGCCCATTATCTGAAGAAGTTGCTGCATCCTCATGGGGAAGCAGAAAAAAATAATACTACAGAATGTGTACATGGCAGTAATTCCCCAATAGGTCTTTTTCCAAAGAAAACTTAGATCATTTTCTTTCGCAGGTTATCAGTGTAAGAAAGGGAAATTGGGTATTTTGATAACAGCCAAATACAGACTTCAAGTTAAAATTAATTACTAGAGTCTGAAACATCACCACGTCTCAGCTTTAGGGCTTACAGAGGCCAGGTGAAATAAATGAAGTCCTAGCTCAGGTCTCCCTCACTTTTGGTCTAGTCATCTCAATCCCACTTTATAAGAATTTCCATGATGATCTATTTCCACACCGGATATATTTGGTTGTTGGAAAAACTACATTAGTTCCTTGGCCTATTGTAAAGGCCAAGTGTTAGTCTCTGAAACTGCCCTTTCCCTGGCAAAGATGGTAACTAAAAAACAATATCATAATCTGGGAGTAGGTAGAACATAACAGGGATTAGTGCTACCCTTAAATATATGAATGATGGTGGTGGTTCCCATACAAGCCTCATGTAGCTCATAAGTCCTTCCTTGGTAAAAATTATATGGCTTCTTGTCAATTAGAGGATGCTCTCAAACTCAACCAAGAAGTACCTTCAGTTTTAGCTGTTGATTTGAATGTAGTAAGTACTACAGCACATCAGCATAGTCTCAGTTAAATTATGAAAGGAAATTTATTTAGTGAATAAATTTTTATCCATATAAGAAATAAGTTTACCTATAAAACACTGATGAAAGAAATCAAAGAGGACACAAACAGATGGAGAAATATACCGTGTTCATGGATTGGAAGAATCAATATTGTCAAAATGGCTATACTACCCAAAGTAATCTATAGATTCAATGCAATCCCTATCAAACTACCAACAGTATTTTTCACAGAACTAGAACAAATAATTTCACAATTTGTATGGAAATACAAAAAACCTCGAATAGCCAAAGTAATCCTGAGAAAGAAAAATGGAACTGGAGTTATCAATCTGCCTGACTTCAGACTCGACTACAAAGCCACAGTCATCAAGACAGTATGGTACTGGCACAAAGACAGAAATATAGATCAATGGAACAGAATAGAAAGCCCAGAGATAAATCCACGAACCTATGGTCACCTTATCTTCGACAAAGGAGGCAAGGATATACAATGGAAAAAAGACAACCTCTTTAACAAGTGGTGCTGGGAAAACTGGTCAACCACCTGTAAAAGAATGAAACTAGAACACTTTCTAACACCATACACAAAAATAAACTCAAAATGGATTAAACTCTAAATGTAAGACCAGAAACTATCAAACTCCTAGAGGAGAACATAGGCAAAACACTCTCTGACATAAATCACAGCAGGATCCTCTATGACCCACATCCCAGAATTTCAGAAATAAAAGCAAAAATAAACAAATGGGACCTAATGAAACTTAAAAGCTTTTGCACAACAAAGGAAACTATAAGCAAGGTGAAAAGACAGCCCTCAGATTGGGAGAAAATAATAGCAAACGAAGCAACAGACAAAGGATTAATCTCAAAAATATACAAGCAACTCCTCCAGCTCAACTCCAGAAAAATAAATGACCCAATCAAAAAATGGGCCAAAGAACTCAACAGACATTTCTCCAAGGAAGACATACAGATGGCTAACAAACACATGAAAAGATGCTCAACATCACTCATTATCAGAGAAATGCAAATCAAAACCACAATGAGGTACCATTATACGCCAGTCAGGATGGCTGCTATCCAAAAGTCTACAAGCAATAAATGCTGGAGAGGGTGTGGAGAAAAGGGAACCCTCTTACATTGTTGGTGGGAATGCAAACTAGTACAGCCACTATGGAAAACAGTGTGGAGATTTCTTAAAAAGCTGGAAATAGAACTGCCATATGACCCAGCAATCCCACTTCTGGGAATACACACCAAGGAAACCAGATCTGAAAGAGACACGTGCACCCCAATGTTCATCGCAGCACTGTTTATAATAGCCAGGACATGGAAGCAACCCAGATGCCCATCAGCAGATGAATGGATGAGGAAGCTGTGATACATATACACCATGGAATATTACTCAGCCATTAAAAAGAACTCATTTGAATCAGTTCTAATGAGATGGATGAAACTGGAGCCCATTATACAGAGCGAAGTAAGCCAGAAAGATAAAGACCATTACAGTATACTAACACATATATATGGACTTTAGAAAGATGGTAACGATAACCCTATATGCAAAACAGAAAAAGGGACTCAGATGTATAGAATAAGAAATAAGTTTACCTTCATGGAATAGTCAATAATACACATTAATTTTTATTGTATTGTTCGGGCTTCCTTGATGGTTCAATGGGAAAGAATCCACTTGCAAAACAGGAGATCCCTGGGTTGGGAAGACCCCCTGGAGGAAGAGAATGGCAACCCACTCAGTATTCTTGCCTGAAAAATCTCATGGACAGAGAAGCCTGGCAGGCTGCACGGGGTGGCAAAGGCCTGGACAAGACTGAAGTGACTGAGCATACATTGTCTTGTTCAGGGTGAATGTCATAATCTCCAAAGGGTCCAAGATTGTCTGGACATAAGATCTCAGTGTTCTATTATGTATATGCCATCATATTAATTACATAGATGAGCAAAAAATGTAAGAAAGTTGGAGGCCTTGGTAAGACATGTGAACATCAGAGGATGGGGAATAAATCTTACAAAGACTCAGGGGCAGGCTACCTTAGTAATTTTTGGTTTTAGACTTCTCATGTTTTGGTGTAACTGAGACATTCCCCTGAAAGTAGAGGAAAATCGTTTCACTTTGTGCTTCTCACACTGATCTATTTGCTATGTAACAGTAAAAGCTAACAAATGTGACTGGGACTAAGAGTGAGAAAGGACTCTTCAGCAGGTATTGGCTGTAGGGCAAGCAGCCCTGCCTCTGTGCTAGGTGACCTAGCTTGAATCTGTAATACCAAAGGAATCGGTGGTGAGAAAAGCATCATATAGAATCTGTGCAAAACCTCAATAAAAGAATGAGAATGTAAACCCATAGTGTTTAATGCCAAAGCCATTTTGTCTGTGGGAGAAAGCCACCCCCCCCCCCCACCCCATTCAGAAAAACAGCTCTTGGTGAACTAGAGATAATTTCAACTGTCTGATCATGGAATACTAAGTGACTATGGGGCTACAGCTGGCCATCATGAGCTAAGTTCTGTCAGACCAATCAAGTCAAAAGTTGAGTGGAACCAACAACAATTCAGGGTAAAACTTAAGAACATCTATGATCAGGTATGCACAGAGTCAGAGGACAAAAGTTAGCTGCTTGATCTGGTGGCCCAGACCTTCTTATCTTTCACTATTGTTGCACTGACACTGCTCCCTCAGCTTGCATCTAAGGCAGGATGGCTTGGAGGAGCAGAAAGACTGAGTTTATTTCACTGATGAGCTAGATGAGTATGTGGATGCAAACAGGAAAGGGATTTCTGTTGCAGTAGTTGGTCTGAAAGTCACAACTGTTATTTCATCACTCCCTTCCGTACTACCTATTTTAGATTCCTCTCACTCTAGGCTGGAACCTATGAGGAGTCCTCTGTTGAAGCGTATCACAATTCTACTTCTTTCCTCATTGCTTTAGGTGTTGTTCCCCAAAGCACTCCTGCAGTGAACCTCTTGCAAACAAATTTCTACTTGAGAATTGTTTTTCAGGGAATCTGACCTAAGAACTCTCTGACTTAGGAAAAACCTATGCAAGTGCAAACTTGCTTTTTTTTTTCTTTCAGTGTTGCTACTCTCATAAAATACCATTAATTTTGTGGTAGAGCTCTAAAGCTTTTGAAATATATTAGGATACTTAGCATATGTTTTGTCTCAAAATTTATCAGACAAGTTCATCATCAAAAAGGAATGAAATTGTTTACCACTTAGATTTTTGATCTTGTCCTTTGAAAAAGAAAATCAAATCTAGTTTCTGAGTAGTCTAATAATGAGTTCAGTCTGATTTCATGATATATTATTTAATTAATAAATAATTTCATGTGAATGCATTCTATTTTGAAATGTCTTCATTCACTGTTCATTTTTGAAATGCAATCACAATCTGAGTACAATTGGAATTCTCAATTTATTTTCTTTTCGTGATTAGTCTATTATAAAATTTTTAACTAAAAAACTAGCATATCTATAGCACATAAACTTTAGCATAATTGCAACGTTAAAAATCAGATTTATAAAAATATGACATTTATGTTGATAAAAATAGACATTGTTTTACTGTTAAAGCTGCATTTTTAGAAGACCTTTTCAAATATAGCAAATGACATAATGATATGATGACCTTTATGTTGGTGAAAGTCAAATGTTTTCCACTGGAATCACTTTCTTTTTTTAATTGATCAGCATCTTGACATCTTCTGTCTGACTGCTGAATAGATACTACATTTCTGTCACTGAAAAGAAGCGAAAAATACCTTGTTAAATATTTATAAAAGCTTTAGTGACTGTTAAAAGATAGAAAGGTAGATTTGACCAATAAAAGTAATAGATATGTAAATCTATTTTATAAAGCTAATATTTTGGAGGAGATAACTTCTGTAATTAACCATTGATCCAGGATCTGTGTATGCATGAAGCCTGGTACATCAATAATTAACAAGGTCTCAGGTTCTTTACAACCTGTGAACAAAGAGAGGAGGTAGGGGTTTGGATTAGTGTGTATATATATATATATATATATATATATATATTGAAAACTGCTTATCTCTCCACTCCACTAATGAATTTCCCTGACTCTCTTCTAATAAACCTGACATAGCCATTCCATATTCTTGAATGCTTTCTTATCTTTTTGAGAAATTATGTTTTCAACTACCACTAATATCCATTGACTCCATCTCCCAAGACTCTAAAGAAATTTCTCATTGAAAGAAGGGAAATCTTTAAAGTCATGCAAAGTA
This sequence comes from Odocoileus virginianus, assembly GCF_023699985.2. Lineage (NCBI taxonomy): Eukaryota > Metazoa > Chordata > Mammalia > Artiodactyla > Cervidae > Odocoileus > Odocoileus virginianus. The sequence continues at coordinate 75,654,825 of NC_069674.1, forward strand.
AACACATAGTCCAGCTGTCCGTGGTTGTGCTCGGTCATGTCCAACTCTTTGCAACCCTGTGGATAGAAGCCCGCCAGGCTCCTCTCTTCATGGGATTTTTAAAGGCAAGAATACTGAAGTGGGTTGCCATTTCCTCCTCCAGGGGATCTTCCCAACCCAGGGATCAAACCCACATCTCCTGTGTCTCCTGAATTGCTGGCAGATTTCCTACTTGTTGAGCCATCTGAAAAGACCTGACCAATAGTAGGTGTACTCATATGCACACCCAAACACTACCATGAATCATTTAAAGTAGTCTAATTCCCATTCACTAATTCATTGAATATCATCTTGGAGAGACTGGAATTGACTGGGATTGTAGGCTCTGGAACTGATCACTGGGATTTTAATCCTGTCTCCATCATTTACCATGCATATAACATTATGCAAGTTATTTGACTTTTACTGCTTTATTTCTTTATATGCAGAATGGGACTAGAAAATAAAACAGCTATCTCCCTGGTAAGAAGTGAACATTAAATGAGTTTAGGCATATTCTGGTACATAAAGAGTAATCAATAATCTAGATTTTTTTTTCCAATTGCTAGAAGAAAGGAAGTTTTCTCATCTTGTGTACATATTGTCCTATGCACTACTTACCTTCAAGATTTGAAAGGTTTAACTCATATATACCTTTAATGAAGAAATTAATTAAGCAACAGAATGGCAGGGGGTGGAATCGAGAAATAATGACTAAGATTGAGAAAACAGTAAATTTAACACTTAATGTGGGAGATGCTGTCCTAGAATCAGTAGCATTCACTGAGTGATCACTTTATGGAGTTGGGGTAGCTCAATTTCTTTGTAGAATGTACCCTGGCATTTAGTATTGGGAATCATTCTCTTTCCTTCCTCTTGAAATGGTCACAAAATGATACATTTTAATAGCAAATATGGTATACTTAACACACCCCTTCACTTTCATTTATTTTTTCCCACATAAAGATCACAGCTGTTCACAAAGGCATGGAATTATGTAAGAGAGGCCATGGTGAACAAATTCAAAGATGAATGACTTGTTGTCTAACTAAAGTAAGGATTGCATGGGTGAGTTGGCCCCCACTGGGTGAGGGCAATCACTTTACCAGTTATGAAAAATCGATTCAGAAGCTGCTTTGTTCAATACAAAAATGTGCACACACATACACACTTACAAGTGAATAACCATTGGCCTTTAATAAGGCAGCATAATTCCAGTTCTAATTACAGTGAAGGAAAGTATCACGATGGAAACAAGATTATTGTAATGATTGTTCCAGTTTACACAGGGAGATAGATGGATAATTCTGGAAAGGAAATCTTTTGGGGAAAACAGTTGTGTTGGGATTGGATTCTATATAACAGGCACAACTAGAAATAAAATTAATGTGAGAAATTAAAACATGTTATTTTTTGGTCAGTAAGGAAATAAAAGTTAATTAGAATCCCTGGCAAAAGCAAAAGCTTTTTCATTAAGTCATAGTTCAAATATGAAGCACACTGAAACATGCCTTTATTATAGAAATGGATAGAAAGTAGGAAAAAATAGTGATTTGACTTTGATGATAATAATGGCCTCCTTCATGCAGCACACGGTCTGTAGAGTAATGGCTCCAAGGCTGGGGAAACACATGACCAGGGGTACGCAAGACAATCCAGTGACTGCAGAAAGTTTGTTAGAAGATTTTTCTTCTTATTTTAAAATATACTTTTCTATATTTTTGATACACATATAGTACAGTACTTCACACAGAAATCCATATGAAATATGTAAAAAAATATTTATTGGAGTTGTTGCTCTACAGTTATTTCCTTATAGAATCATATAATGAAAAAGGTTTGGGGAATAATAATGTAACAAAATGACATCATTGTTTATTATTTGGCTTTTCAGTAAAGGGTATTGATACAATCACAATATAGCATGGCTTATAGTTTATTAAGTTTTGTAATTGAGTTATTAGAATGAAATTATGGTCACCACTAGAGATTGAGGCTGAGATGAGTGGTGGGTACCTTGGGACCAGGTAAAAGACTGCTGTTTTTCATTATAAGCTCTTATGCACTATATTAGTCCCATCGTGTTTGTGCATCACTTAGGTATTTCAAGGAAAACTGTTGTTTACTTTTCCTTGAGTTGAGTTTAAAGCTGGCTTCTGTGCTGTGATGGTGACACGTGCGGCATATATAATTAATGTGGTGTCTGCATCACGGAGTTAGGCAATTACTCTGACTTAGTGCCTGAACAACACATTTCCCAGCTAGTCCGTTCACTGCAATAATTCAAAATATTTGTTAGAAATATACATTTCCAATCCCCTCTTGTGAAGATATTCCAATCCCCCCTCTTGTGGGGCCTAAATAAGTTTGGTAGGTAATCTTCTGATGGGAAAAACTGGGAAAACATTTCTTCTGAATGCACTTAATGAATTTTTAATGGAAGCCTGAAATTGTTATTTTGACAAATTTTCTGTGGCACGCATGATGCCTATCTAGATTTTTTTGACAGTTAAAATTAACATGATACTTTTAATTATACATGTCATATTCAAAGTATGTAATGAATAATAGATAAGTAGTAGATATGCTTTATTGTTTCATTTTTTTGTTTTATTTACATCTTATTCCAAACTCAGCCAATGTAATGCTTCTCTCCACCTACACACCAATTTTTTGATGCTTCTCTTCAAATATAGTTAGCATCCAAGGAACAAACAACTTATTCTTACTGTTGCTTCTCTCATCCTTATTATTAGATCCTGTTTCCCGTCTTTCATCTTCACCCTTCAGAGTTCTGCTCACTTGTACCTTCTGATGGGATACACTGACTCTCTTCATAAGCCAGTAATCGGCACTTGAACAGGAAATATATTGTGTCAATCCCTCTTCATAGAGCAGTGCTTCTTAATCCTGGTTGCACATTATAATCATATAAGGGACGTATAGGGTTTTAACACACTTCAGTCCTGGTGAAGAAGAGCTTCTTTGAGTAGGATATGGACATCAGCATGTTTAACATAAGACTGATAACTCTTATTTACAGATGAGAAAACTCAGGATCAGATAGACCAAGTGGTTTCCTCAAGATTATATTGAAACTAAATGATGCTATGACTCTAATTTACCTCTTTTACCCTAACCTATATTCTCCCTTCTGTGTCTTTAAAACCTGAACAAAATATCATCTATTATTTATTCCATCAATGATTCTAGTAAGATTTTCCTTTTTTGTCATTACACACACACACACACACACACACACACACACACCCCACATGTGAAAGAGATACCAACATGCACAAGTCTTCTCTATTCTAGAATAAAAATATTTTGTAACTGTCACTTGAATTTATTTATGTTGCTCTGCTATCCCATCTCTTTTTTTCACATCTGTTAGAAAATCTCTGGAAGGAACATTTTATGCCTGATTATGCATTTCCATTGTCATTGCATGGTATTTACCTTCTGAAAGGTTACCAGCACTAAACCTTCTGTTAAGCAAAGATAATTTGAGTGCCTGATATTTTATTGGCACTGGAGATAAACACTGAATTAATATTTCTAGCTCCTCCAAGAAGTTTATGGTAAGAAAAAGAGAGAGATCGATAATATTATATATGATAATAGATGTTTTAGGAGTAAATGAAGGAGTAAATGAAGGCATGCCCATTCAAGGAAGTTTATCCAAGGAATGTGATGCCTGAGTTATCTTGCTTTGCAACTAGGAGTTGTTGAAGAAGGGTGAAGAGGGTCAGAAAGGGCATAAAGCAGAGAGGTTGTATAAACTGAATATATTTGGTCAAGTCCCATGCAAAAGAATAAGGGCATAACAGACTTAGTGAGCTACAAGTGTTGCTATAATCCCAGAAATAGTGATATATAGCTGAGATTCTACATCTTTATGGATAGTGAAGGTCGTGATCACTTTTATTAGCTAAGAATTTGGAATTTTGGCAATGTGAAATTAGCCTTAGGTCTTTATTTCTTTATAGATTAAATTTACAGGTTTCCTTATAGGTTAATATTATGTACCAGGCCTGGCACTTAGTACATGCATGCACAGTATTGTTTATAAATAGTTTATGCCATTATATAGTAGCAAGGGAAGCAGTGTGTGAAGATTTGAAAGAAATGTAGGAAAGAAACATTGAGGCCAATTAGTAATTTACTGCCTTGGTAAACAAAAAGTGGTTAAAAATTTTCAAGTAATAATGGAGAGTAATGGGGGTTAAAAGAAGGCACTTGAACCTACTTTGGATGGGGTTATATATATTTAAGAAAAATTAAATAATTTTAATCAATTCTTTATTATAATTAAGAAAAATTAAATTAATGAATATTTGAATAGTAGACCCGTTTTTATAATGTACTTGGATCTTTAAACAAAAATAAGCACTTATAATTCCCTTAATTTAATCATAGTTTGCATAGTTAAAGCTTGACAGTGTAATAGTTAATCATTCCATAATGCTTCTCCTCAGTATTGTGAAACCTTTTATGCTTTTAGAACTCTTTTGTGCTTTTAGAATATAGGAACATTGATATTGCATTCTGCTTCTTACCTGGATCAATTGCATGTCCATCATAAATTACTGATGCATGGAATAAAGTAATTTACAATTATCATTCAGTGCTAAATTTATATTCATATAAATAAATATATAGATAGATGTTGACATTACCAGTGATCATTATAATTCCTTATAGGATTACTACTTTGTCATTAACAAACTCACTATACTAGGGTCATTTATTCAACAAGAAACCTGACAACTGATTAAAATGATTGTCTTATTTACCCTATTATCATGTATTAAGCAAATATTTATGCTGAACATTTCCTCATAGTGTCATAGAATTTTGCTTATCAATATTAAAGCTTTACTCAGGCATATCCAAGGCACTGGTCACTATTACACTGTCTCCAGGACAGCTAGAAAGAGTGAGTACTGTTGCCTTTCTACTGACTCCTTAACAAAAGCAATAGACTTAGAAAAATCACAATTAGGCAACATCTCCTCTAAACTGTAGGTCATTGTAGACATTGATAGGTGCTGTTTCAATGGAATGTTAGAGAACAAACCTTTAGGATGAAGGAGTAGATATTTGGCATCAGGAAATTGTACATAGCTAAAATAAATAAATCTTTCAATGGTCTTATTATTAATAACAGATATGGAGTGGTTACTCAAGGGAAAATGGAGTCAAGGGAAGCATTTTGAAAGTAGAGTATTATAAGTCATGTCAGGCAATGTGAATGATCTAAGAGGAAGAGATGGAGGGAGGTATAAAGTAAGAAAGTAAAAGAGAGAGAATTTTTTCTTGTGAGAATATTGGAGTCATAGGTACTGAAAACATAAGTGGAAGGATTGGCCTTAGAGAAGAGCGGGGAGATTTGTGGAGTTGAAAGAAGTCAGGCCGTGTAGTACTGATGCAGGCAGTTTTGTGGAGTTGTTTCTGGAAGTCTGAGAGAGTTTGAAAATATAATAGTGTCTTTTTTGTTTATGAAATGTGATGAGATTTCACAGTTCATTGTGAAAAGAGATGCGAGTATTGGAGATTTGAGAAAGCAGGAAAGCTCTGAAACTGTCATCACTGAAAATGGTAAAGTGAATTTATTAGAGATACATAGACAGTTATGACTGTATTGAGCTACCATTTGAAATCATGATCATAAATCTGAATTGAGTCCAGAATGCATAGTTTTACTTTTTTCAATAGGAACATAGTGCTGTTTAGGTGGTTATAGAGCAGACAATAATTGGATTTAATCAGAAGTGAAGTTTGTTTTTTTTTCCCCCTTAAGTGAGTTTGAAGGAGGCCAGCAAATGTTAAGTGTTTACAAAAAGAGCAATAATTCTGGACAATGGGTCCAAGTCACATATGAAGAAAAATAATGTTTGAGAGTAGTAATAAATAAAGAAAAAGTAGTAGGGCCATCAGCATGGAGGATTTTAGATAAATAGGGAAATGCCTAAATATTTTTGATTAAGTTATGTAAATACCAGAGTGGGATAGTTGTCATCTAGATTTCCTAATTTGTTACAATTGTTAATGATGACAAAGTCCTGAAGGTAACCATGAGAGTGGTTACCTGGAATAAGGACAAAGAATAGGGGTAGAGGAGTTAAAAGAATTGATCAGGCATGACATTGGTGGGTCATTTTTGTGGAAGTCAGTATGCCATGAAATATACCTTGAGCAGTGCTGGAAATAAACCCAATAAAGTCATTGATGAATTTGAGGATAACAGTAACAATAATTAATTCCTGTTAAAATATGGTGAAAGTGAAGCTGCTCAGTTGTGTCTGACTCTTTGCAACCCCATGGACTGTAGCCTACCAGGCTCCTCTATCCATGGTATTTTCCAGGCAAGAGTACTGGAGTGGGTTGCCATTTCCTTCTCCAGGAGATCTTCCCAACCCAGGGATCAAACCCAGGTCTCCTACAAGCATTGCAGGTAGATGCTTTACTGCCTGAGTCATCAGGGAAGCCCTTAAAACATGGTGATATACACCTAAAGGGGCAGTGATTTGTGAGAGAAAAGAGACATACGCCAAAAATGAAAGAAATGGGGTAAGCCACTTCATTTCTAGGCTCTGAAATATTATTACAATGTGTTTGCCAAAAGAACATCCACAATAGATTTCTTAAAGGTAAAATATATATATATATATATATATATATATATATATATTATATTATATATTCAATTCATTCAAGAAGGTGAAAGGAATACCATAGTGAGAGACTGACACATATTTTAATACAGTGTCAAAAATGCTATGATGATGTATGTATACATAGGTTTCTATGTAGCTGTTCAGTTGCTGTCATGTCTGATTCTGAAGTTTCTATAGATGCATCTAACTTTTGCTACATAATGTGATGAAGAGGGTGGCAGTGAGGGTATCTGAGTCTAATTCCAAAGTATCAGAAAGGCAAAAAAAAAAAAAAAAAAAAAAGGGGAAAGCTGGTTCAGTTGGAGAGAAAGCTTGTGAAAAGACTTTTAGTTTGTAACATCATACTTAATGTCAAGTGCAACCTCCTCTCCACTGTTCTTCAGGAATAAAATGATGCATATTCTTCATGTGAATCCCAGTGGTAATTCTTCCAAAGCTTTTCCTCTGACTGGTCTAGCTCACAAAGACCTCACTATTCTCTGAATACCTATGAAGCTTATTATATGCATGTTGTACATGTGCTCAGTAGCTCAGTCATATCTGACTCTTTGCAAACCCATGGACTCTAACCCACCAGGGTTCTCTGTCCATGAAATTTTCCAGATGAGGACACTGGATTGGTTGCCATTTCCTACTCTAGAGGACCTTCCTAACCCAGTGACTGAACCTGAGTCTCTTGTTTCTCCTGCACTGGCAGGCTGATTCTTTACCACTGCATCAATTGTATGTATGTTGGCAGAAATTAATAAACTGCCATACATTATCCCCTAAAATATTTTACTCATATTTTTTTTCCCATATGGAACAGGTTCTTGGTGAATGAAGACCATGTTTTATACTTCTGTAAATTCTTCCAAGTAATCTGCAGTTAAGGTTTCCATAAATGACCATTGAATAAATCTCATTTATTACACTAATTTAAGTGGAAATCGCTTTGGTATTAACTGGAAAGTATCTTAATTTATCCAAGTCATTGAGCCAAATATAATTTTACATAAAAATTAGTTCTGTAATTCACTAAAACCTTATTCTTTAGTTTTAATGTTTTACCTCTAATTTGAAGTAAATATATGCTAAATGAATATTTCAGTGGAAGAACCACTATAAAACAGTTTGTCCTGTGGCACATATTTGTTTGAATATCTGAGTTGTATAAGATATCCTTAGCTATACTGAAGTCACTCTGTCGTGTCCGACTCTTTGCGACCCCATAGACTGTAGCCCACCAGGCTCCTCCATCCATGAAATTTTCTAGGCAAGAGTACTATCAGTTGCCATTTCCTTCTCCAGGGGATCTTCCTGACCTGGGGATCGAACCCGGGTCTCCCGCATTGTGGGCAGACGCTTTACTGTCTGAGCCACCAAGGAATCCCATCCTTAGTAATAACTCCCCAAATTATCTGTGTAACCTAATTTAACTTTTTCTGAAGGGAAGACTTTAGAAAAGAAGCAAAGAGTGATAGAAATTTGAAAGCCACCTCACCAACGTACACAGTCAATTTATTCTTCCATAGATATATCAGCATTAGAATATTATTATCCTTATCACTATATCAAGAAGTCACTAACTTGAGTATTAGCTTGTTTTTCCTTCAATTTCTGTTTCCATAAACTCTTTCATTACTTTTTATGAGTTACCATTCACTGTAATTTATTTATTTTGAAGTACTTTTTATTGTCTGGATGCTATTAAAAAATGAAAATGTAGCTATTATAATATCTATGACATGGTGTTTCTCTTTGCCCTTACCTGATGATTTCCAGGCAGCAAATCTGCCTTTGTGTTTGGTTTGGGATCGTTATTCAATAACTTTCCATGCCTATAAAAGACATTAAAGAAATAATGGGAATATTTGTTTTCATCTTTATTACAAATATATATCTTTATTTTTAGTGCTTATATGCATAAGTAATAAATAATTCATCAGTTCAGTCTCTCAGTCATGTCTGGTTTTTTTTTTAGTGTTTTTTTTTTTTTTTCATTTATTTTTATTAGTTGGAGGCTAATTACTTTACAATATTGTAGTGGTTTTTGTCATACATTGACATGAATTAGCCATGGATTTACATGTATTCCCCATCCCGATCCCCGCTCCCACCTCCCTCTCGACCCAATCCCTTTGGCTCTTCCCAGTGCACCAGGTCCGAGCACTTGTCTCATGCATCCAACCTGGGCTGGTGATCTGTTTCACCCTAGATAATATACATGTTTCGATGCTGTTCTCTTGAAACATCCCACCCTTGCCTTCTCCTACAGAGTCCAAAAGTCTGTTCTATACATCTGTGTCTCTTTTTCTGTTTTGCATATAAGGTTATCGTTACCATCTTTCTAAATTCCATATATATGTGTTAGTATACTGTAATGGTCTTTATCTTTCTGGCTTACTTCACTCTGTATAGTGGGCTCCAGTTTCATCCATCTCATTAGAACTGATTCAAATGAATTCTTTTTAATGGCTGAGTAATATTCCATGGTGTATATGTACCACAGCTTCCTCATCCATTCGTCTGCTGATGGGCATCTGGGTTGCTTCCATGTCCTGGCTATTATAAACAGTGCTGCGATGAACATTGGGGTGCACGTGTCTCTTTCAGATCTGGTTTCCTCTGTGTGTATGCCCAGAAGTGGGATTGCTGGGTCATATGGCAGTTCTATTTCCAGTTTTTTTTTTAAAAATCTCCACACTTGTTTTCCATAGCGGCTGTACTACTTTGCATTCCCACCAACAGTGTAAGAGAGTTCCCTTTTCTCCACACCCTCTCCAGCATTTATTGCTTGTAGACTTTTGGATAGCAGCTATCCTGACTGGCGTGTAATGGTACCTCATTGTGGTTTTGATTTGCATTTCTCTGATAATGAGTGATGTTGAGCATCTTTTCATGTGTTTGTTAGCCATCTGTATGTCTTCCTTGGAGAAATGTCTGTTTAGTTCTTTGGCCCATTTTTTGATTGGGTCATTTATTTTTCTGGAGTTGAGCTGGAGGAGTTGCTTGTATATTTTTGAGATTAATCCTTTGTCTGTTGCTCATTTGCTATTATTTTCTCCCAATCTGAGGGCTGTCTTTTCACCTTGCTTATAGTTTCCTTTGTTGTGCAAAAGCTTTTAAGTTTCATTAGGACCCATTTGTTTATTTTTGCTTTTGTTTCTAATATTCTGAGATGTGGGTCATAGAGGATCCTGCTGTGATTTATGTCGGAGAGTGTTTTGCCTATGTTCTCCTCTAGGAGTTTTATAGTTTCTGTTCTTACGTTTAGATCTTTAATCCATTTTGAGTTTATTTTTGTATATGGTGTTAGAAAGTGTTCTAGTTTCATTCTTTTACAGGTGGTTGACCAGTTTTCCCAGTACCACTTGTTAAAGAGGTTGTCCTTTTTCCATTGTATATCCTTGCCTCCTTTGTCGAAGATAAGGTGACCATAGGTTCGTGGATTTATCTCTGGGCTTTCTATTCTGTTCCATTGATCTATATTTATGTCTTTGTGCCAGTACCATACTGTCTTAATGACTGTGGCTTTGTAGTATAGTCTGATGTCAGGCAGGTTGATTCCTCCAGTTCCATTCTTCTTTCTCAAGATTACTTTGGCTATTCGAGGTTTTTTGTATTTCCATACAAATTGTGAAATTATTTGTTCTAGTTCTGTGAAAAATACCGTTGGTAGCTTGATAGGGATTGCATTGAATCTATAGATTGCTTTGGGTAATATAACCATTTTGACAATATTGATTCTTCCAATCCATGAACACGGTATATTTCTTCATCTGTTTCTGTCCTCTTTGATTTCTTTCATCAGTGATTTATAGTTTTCTATGTATAAGTCTTTTGTTTCTTTAGGTAGATATACTCCTAAGTATTTTATTCTTTTTGTTGCAATGGTGAATGGTATTGTTTCCTTAATTTCTCTTTCTGTTTTCTCATTGTTAGTATATAGGAATGCAAGAGATTTCTGTGTGTTAATTTTATATCCTGCAACTTTGCTATATTCGTTGATTAGCTCTAGTAATTTTCTGGTAGAGTCTTTAGGGTTTTCTATGTAGAGGATCATGTCATCTGCAAACAGAGAGAGTTTCACTTTTTCTTTTCCTGTCTGGATTCCTTTTACTTCTTTTTCTGCCCTGATTGCTGTGGCCAACACTTCCAAAACTATGTTGAATAGTAGTGGTGAGAGTGGGCACCCTTGTCTTGTTCCTGATTTTAGGGGAAATGCTTTCAATTTTTCACCATTGAGGGTAATGCTTGCTGTGGGTTTGTCATATATAGCTTTTATTATGTTGAGGTATGTTCCTTCTATTCCTGCTTTCTGGAGAGTTTTAATCATAAATGGATGTTGAATTTTGTCAAAGGCTTTTTCTGCATCTATTGAGATAATCATATGGTTTTTATCTTTCAATTTGTTAATGTGGTGTATTACATTGATTGATTTGTGGATATTAAAGAATCCTTGCATTCCTGGGATAAAGCCCAGTTGGTCATGGTGTATGATTTTTTTTAATATGCTGTTGGATTCTGTTTGCTAGAATTTTGTTAAGGATTTTTGCATTTATGTTCATCAGTGATATTGGCCTGTAGTTTTCTTTTTTTGTGGCATCTTTGTCTGGTTTTGGAATTAGGGTGATGGTGGCCTCATAGAATGAGTTTGGAAGTTGACCTTCTTCTCCAATTTTCTGGAAGAGTTTTGAGTAAGATAGGTGTTAGCTCTTCTCTAAATTTTTGGTAGAATTCAGCTGTGAAGCCATCTGGTACTGGGCTTTTGTTTGCTGGAAGATTTCTGATTACAGTTTCGATTTCCTTGCTTGTGATGGGTCTGTTAAGATCTTCTATTTCTTCCTGGTTCAGTTTTGGAAAGTTATACGTTTCTAAGAATTTGTCCATTTCTTCCAAGTTGTCCATTTTATTGGCATAGAGCTGCTGATAGTAGTCTCTTATGATCCTTTGTATTTCAGTGTTGTCTGTTGTGATCTCTCCATTTTCATTTCTAATTTTGTTAATTTGGTTCTTCTCCCTTTCTTTCTTAATGAGTCTTGCTAATGGTTTGTCAATTTTGTTTATTTTTTCAAAAAACCAGCTTTTAGCTTTGTTGATTTTTGCTATGGTCTCTTTAGTTTCTTTTGCATTTATTTCTGCCCTAATTTTTAAGATTTCTTTCCTTCTACTAATCCTGGGGTTCTTCATTTCTTCCTTCTCTAGTTACTTTAGGTGTAGGGTTAGGTTATTTATTTGACTTTTTTCTTGTTTCTTGAGGTAGGCCTGTAGTGCTATGAATCTTCCCCTTAGCACTGCTTTTACAGTGTCTCATAGGTTTTGGGTTGTTGTGTTTTCATTTTCATTCATTTCGATGCATATTTTGATTTCTTTTTTGATTTCTTCTATGATTTGTTGGTTATTCAGAAGCGTGTTGTTTAGCCTCCATATGTTTGAATTTTTAATAATTTTTTTCCTGTAATTGAGATCTAATCTTACTGCACTATGGTCAGAAAGGATGACTGGAATGATTTCAATTTTTTTGAATTTACCAAGACTATATTTATGGCCCAGGATGTGATCTATTCTGGAGAAGGTTCCGTGTGCACTTGAGAAAAAGGTGAAGTTGATTGTTTTAGGGTGAAACGTTCTATAGATGTCAATAAGTTCTAGCTGGTCCATTGTGTCCTTTAAAGTTTGTGTTTCCTTGTTAATTTTCTGTCTAGTTGATCTATCCATAGTTGTGAGTAGGGTATTAAAGTCTCCCACTATTATTGTGTTACTATTAATTTCCTCTTTCATACTCGTTAGCGTTTGCCTTACATATTGCGGTGCTCCTATGTTGGGTGCATATATATTTATAATTGTTATATCTTCTTCTTGGATTGATCCTTTGATCATTATGTAGTGTCCTTCTTTGTCTCTTTTCACAGCCTTTATTTGAAAGTCTATTTTATCTGATATGAGTATTGCAACTCCTGCTTTCTTTTGGTCTCCGTTTGCGTGGAATATTCTTTTCCAGCCCTTCACTTTTAGTCTGTATGTGTCTCTTGTTTTGAGGTGGGTCTCTCGTAGACAGCATATATAGGCGTCTTGTTTTTGTATCCATTCAGCCAGCCTTTGTCTTTTGGTTGGGGCATTCAACCCATTTACATTTAAGGTAATTATTGATAGGTATGGTCCCGTTGCCATTTACTTTGTTGTTTGGGGTTCACGTTTATACAACCTTTCTGTGTTTCCTGTCTAGAGAAGATCCTTTAGTATTTGTTAAAGAGCTGGTTTGGTGGTGCTGAATTCTCTCAGCTTTTGCTTGTCTGTAAAGCTTTTGAGTTCTCCTTCATATCTGAATGAGATCCTTGCTGGGTACAGTAATCTAGGTTGTAGGTTATTTTCTTTCATTACTCTAAGTATGTCCTGCCGTTCCCTTCTGGCCTGAAGGGTTTCTATTGATAGATCGGCTGTTATCCTTATGGGAATCCCTTTGTGTGTTATTTGTTGTTTCTCCCTTGCTGCTTTTAATATTTGTTCTTTGTGTTTGATCTTTGTTAATTTGATTAATATGTGTCTTGGGATGTTTCGCCTTGGGTTTATCCTGTTTGGGACTCTCTGGGTTTCTTGGACTTGGGTGGCTATTTCCTTCCCCATTTTAGGGAAGTTTTCAGCTATTATCTCCTTGAGTATTTTCTCATGGCGTTTCTTTTTGTCTTCTTCTTCTGGGACTCCTATGATTCGAGTGTTGGGGCGTTTCACATTGTCCCAGAGGTCCCTGAGGTTGTCCTCACTTCTTTTGATTCTTTTTTCTTTTTTCCTCTCTGCTTCATTTATTTCCATCATTTTATCTTCTACCTCACTTATCCTATCTTCTGTCTCTGTTATTCTACTATTGGTTCCCTCCAGAGTGTTTTTGATCTCATTTATTGCATTATTCATTTTTAATTGACTCTTTTTTATTTCTTCTAGGTCCTTGTTAAACATTTCTTGCATCTTCTCAATCTTTGTCTCCAGGCTATTTATCTGTAACTCCATTTTGTTTTCAAGATTTTGGATCATTTTTATTATCATTATTCTAAATTCTTTTTCAGGTAGATTCCCTATCTCCTCCTCTTTTGTTTGACTTGGTGGGCATTTTTCATGTTCCTTTATCTGTTGGGTATTTCTCTGCCTTTTTATCTTGTTTAGATTGCTGTGTCTGGAGTGGGCTTTCTGTAATCTGCTGGTCTGTGGTTCCTTTTTATTGTGGAGGTTTCACCCAGTGGGTGGGGTTGGACGACTGGTTTGTCAAGGTTTCCTGGTTAGGGAAGCTTGTGTCAGTGTTCTGGTGCGTGGAATTGGAGTTCTTCTCTCTGGAGTGCAATGGAGTGTCCAGTAATGAGTTTTGCAATGGGTCTATGTGTTAAATGTGACTTTGGGCAGCCTGTATGTTGACACTCAGGTCTATGTTCCTGCGTTGCTAAAGAATTTGCATGGTATGTCTTTTTCTGGAGCTTATTGGCTCTTGGGTGGTGGTTGGTTTTGGTGTAGGTATGGAGGCTTTTGGATGGTCTCTTATTCCTTAATGTTCCATGTAGTCAGGAGTTTTCTGGTTTTCTCAGGCTTTGGGCTTAAGTCTCCTGCCTCTGGATTTCAGTTTTATTCTTCCAATAGTCTCAAGACTTCTCCAACTATACAGCACTGATAATAAAACTTCTAGGTTAATGATGAAAAGATTCTCCACTGTGAGAGACAACCAGAGAGGTTCACAGAGTTACATGAAGAAAGAAGAGGGAGGAAGGAGATAGAGGTGAGCAGGAGGAGAAAAAGGGGGACTCAAGAAGAGAGAGACAGATCTACGCAGTTATCTGTTCCCAAAGTGTTCTCCGTAGCCCAGACACCCACAAACATTCCCAGAATTGGATTGGGAAGAGAAGGGGAAAGGAGGAAACAGAGGTGTTCTGAGGTAGAAAACAGAGAGTCAAAAGTGGGAGAGAGTAATCAACACACTCCTGAATAGAAATGAGAACTGAATATTGGATTCTTAAATGTCCAAAATTTATAGCACATACTGAAAAACAAAGATTAAAAATCTAGCATAGAGGTTAGACTCTTTGAAATACAATATTTAAAAACAAAAACAAAAACACACAAAAAAATATAGAAATATATATGAAGTTCGGTTTAAAACTAGGACTTCTCTCTCTCTTTTTTTTGCAAGGTTATAGTGAAATGAAAATGAAAATTAAGGAATAATAGAGGAGTATTATAGGACTTTAAAAGGAAATAGGAGAGAAAAACAAGAAAAAGAAAGAAAAAAATTTTTGTTTTTCCCTAATTAAAAAAATCGTAAAAATATATGAAAATGAAAGTTGAGGCATAATGGGGGAGTAATAGGGAATTTTAAAAGAAAATAAAAGAGAAAAAATAAAAAGGAAAGAAAAAAAAATTTTTTTTTAATTAAAAAAATATATACATATATATCTAGGAATTTCTCTGGAGCTGTTGTGGTCAGTGTAGGTTCAGTTCATTTTCAGATAGCTCCTCTTTCCAGCTTACACTTCTGGATATCTTCCGGTGTAGCCGGTGTTATCTTCAGGGATTTTAATCTGTTGCACCAGTCCTTTCTGAAGCGGTTCCCTTTGTTTATTTGGCTTCTGTTTGCTGTCTCTTCGGTGTCTAATTTCCGCCCTGACACAGGTGGGTGGAGGTGATCTCTTATTTAGGTTCGCTAGTTCAGTTCAGTCCTGCTACGGGGAGGGCGGGGCGCTGCAGACAGATACCGCTCTGTGTGGATAGCACTCACCGTGTTCCGGCCACACTGGCTTTGCCCCGCTCACAGGTGTCTGTGCTTTCCCCGTCTACACTGCTCAGGCTCCCGGCTGCTCTTTTTGGAGTGGGCCCTGCGTTGAGTGCGGTTCCAGTTTTAGGGTACTCCACAAAAGCGCAGATTCGGTTGTGCCTGCGTTTTGTGCCTTCCGCGGCCTGAGCGGCTCTGGCAGCCAGGGGCTTGGGCGCACTCTCCCCGGGTACAGCGCGCCTTTTCCCTCCACGGCCCCAGCGCGCAGGTCGGCTGCCTGCGGCTTGTGTTTGTTCTCAGAAGCTGGCCTCTAGCCGCGACCCTCCCAGCGGCGGATGTCGACCATCCAGAATCTCAGGAAGTCTTTAGATAGAAACCGGAGGCCTGTTTGCCGTGTGGGAGGGGTGGCTTCTCAGGGGTTGAGTTTGCCTTTTTCCCCTCCCCCCTGCCTCCAGCGGGGATGGGCCGGCTCTTCTCTGGAGTTCCTCAGTCCCTTTGTTTTGCGAACGGCCGGCAGTGTGTTCGGGCCGGTTAATTTTCTCCCTTGCTATCCCACAGTTTAAAAGAGCTCCCTCCGATTGCTCTCAGGGCCTTCAGGCCTGGTCCTTACCCTAAGCAATGCCGCCCGCTCCTCTCCGTTCCGTCCCCACTTGTTGGTGGCAGGTGCAGGCGTCTGGGGTACTTTTCTGCTGGGAGTTGCTTTTAGGCGCGTAATCTGTAGGCCTTATTTAATTTTTCCTCCCAGTTAGGTTGCCCTCCAAGATTCGAAAACTTCCCCCAGGCCCACAAGTGCGAGGGTTTCCTGGTGATTGGAAACTTCCTCTATTAAGACTCCCTTCCTGGGACGGGTCTCTGTCCCTAGCTCTTTTGTCTCCCTTTTTATCTTTTATATTTTGTCCTACCTCCCTTCGAAGACAATAGGTTGCTTTTCTGGGCGCCTGATGTCCTCTGCTAATGATCAGAAGTTGTTTTGTGAAGTTTGCTCTGCTTTGAAGTGTTCTTTCAATGAATTTGTAGGGGAGAAAGTGGTCTCCCCGTCCTACTCCTCCGCCATCTTGGCTCCTCCTCCTTTGTCCGATTCTTTCAACGACATGGAATGCAGCACACCAGGCCTCCCTGTCCATAACCAACTCCCGGAGCTTGCTCAAACTCATGTTCATTGAGTCGGTGATGCCATCCGACCATCTCATCCTCTGTTGTCCCCTTCTTGCACCTTCAAACTTTCCCAGCAACAGGGTCTTTTCCAACGAGTCAGTTCTTCGCATCAGGTGGCCAAGGTATTGAAGCTTCAGCTTCAGCATCAGTCCTTCCAATGAATGTTCAGGACTGATCTCCTTCAGGATGGACTGGTTGGACTTCCTTGCAGTCCAAGGGACTCTCAAGAGTCTTCTCCAACACCATAGTTCAAAAGCATCATTTTTTCAGCTCTCAGATTTCCTTATGGTCCAACTCTCACATCCATACATGACTACTGGAAAAACCATAGCTTTGATTACACAGACCTTTGTTGACAAAGTAATGTCTCTACTTTTTAATCTATTGTCTAGGTTTGTCACTGCTTTTCTTCCAAGAAGCAAGCATCTTTTAATTCCATAGCTGCAGTCACCATCTGCAGTGATTTTGGAGCCCAAGAAAATAGTCTTTCACTGTTTCCATTGTTTCCCCATTTGTTTGCCATGAAGTGATGGGACCAAATGCCATGATTGTAGTTGTTTTTTTTTTTTTTAAGTTGTGTTTTAAGCTGGCTTTTTGACGCTCCTCTTTCACTTTCATCAAGAGGCTCTTTAGTTCCTCTTCTCTTTCTGCCATAAGGGTGATGTCATCTGTGTATCTGAGGTTATTGATCTTTCTTGATTCCAGTTTGTACTTCATCCAGTCCAGCATTTTGCATTATTTACTCTGTATATTTAAGTTAAATAAGCAAGATAACAATATACAACCCTATACAACCAATATATTCCTTTCCCAATCTGGAACCAGTCCACTTTTCCATGTCCGGTTCTAACTGTTACTTCTTGATTGCATACAGGTTTCTCAGGAGGCAAGTAAGGTGGTCTGGTATTCCCATCTCTAAGAATTTTTCACAGTTTGTTGTGATACACACAGTCAGAGGCTATAGAGTAGGCAATGATGCCAAAGTAAATGTTTTTCTGGAATTCTCTGGTTTTTCTATGATCCAACAGATGTTGACAGTTTGATCTCTGGTTCCTCTGCCTTTTCTAAATCCAACTTGAACATCTGGAAGTTCTTGGTTCACATACTGTTGAAGCCTCACTTGGAGAATTTTGTATGTTACTTTGCTAGTGTGTGAGATGAGTGCAATTGTGTGGTAGTTTGAACATTCTCTGGCATCACCATTCTTTGGGATTGGAATGAAAACTGACCTTTTCTAGTCCTGTGGCCACTGCTGTTTTCCAAATTTGTTGGTATATTGAGTGCAGCACTTTAACAACATCATTAGTTTACATTTATAAATTAGTAATCAAGCACTATATAATGTTATATTTAAGTAAGACTTTAATTGGCCCTTGATAACCTCCCATGTGTAATAAATCATAATCATTTATGTTTTATAATGTTTACAATCATTTATAAATATTATAAAAACATTTATAATCATTTATGTAAAGATTAATGAAAGTTTAATTATTAATAAGTTTCAGATAGTATCTCTTATTCCAGAGAGAGATGGATGGATCTTGATACTTTCTAAGACCAAAATTTATATATAACATCTTACATTCTTGAAAAAAGTACATATTTTTTATTCCTGTGGCATTTATGGCTCCTCAGCATTAAACAAACAAGTTCAATTGAAAATAGTTATAATATTATGCAATTGGCAGTTTAGAATACCTGTAGTAGATCTTAGTGCTCATCTGTAAATCTGATTTTCCTTTCTGCTTGTCCTATGCCTGCAATATTATTAGATAGTCAGTAAATACTATTAAATGAATATACAGCTACTTTAAAATACTTTGATAAAATATTTATAGGTGAAATTAAATCATTAAAATGCAAATCACCATTTTATGCTCTAGACTGGAAATTTAATGACGCATAAAAAATGCAAATCTTAAAGCCTAAATTTTCTTTTTTAAGGCATCAAATTGACTTTTACCTTGGTACTTGCCCATATTCCTTAATAGTGAAATCTGGTTGGATCTGTTGATGTTTGTAACAGTGGGGAAAGAATTTTGAGCAGGCGGAAATACTATAGATAAAGGAACAAGAAAAAATAAAAATTAAAAAAAACGACCAAGTGCCTACTTTGTAATCAAAGTTGTCAGATTATCAAAATCAATTATCTGCTTTGATATTAATCAAACAGCATTGAGCTTCTCAATTAACACCGTGCATGCATGCATGCACATGCAGACACATACACACAGTGTAATGTAAACAAAATGCCAATAAGTATTCCTTTTGTATATGAAAGTGAAAATAATATCCTTAAACCATTCTGATAAAATTTCCATGAGAAAATATAAGCTCCTTAAATGATAAAGATATTTCAGATTGCTTTGCCATTTCTGCAGTGAGAGGGAGAAAAAACAACAACTGTGAATATGGTAGACGGCATTGTAATACTTGGAGAGATGTTTCTAGTTTAAAAGATGCTATGTTGTAGCAGTATAGTTGGCCATTCTCCTCTTGTTGATAGCACATCTTCACTTCTTTTTATATGATAGAGGATTTCAGATCAGAAATCTATTACATAAAGGGAAATGGATGAAGAACACTTTTAAACCCACTTATTACATTTCTTAGTTTACTGTTTTTTCAGACAAATGGCTTTTAGTTTGAATAGTTTGATTGATGTCTTAAGGAAAAGAGTATAATTTTTGGAACCAGAAGATCTTTGTTAGCATCTTATCAGTCCAGTTCAGTGACTCAGTTGTGTCTGACTCTTTGCGACCCCATGAACTGCAGCACGCCAAGCCTCCCTGTCCATCACCAACTCCCGGAGCTTACTCAAACACATGTCCATTGAGTCAGTGATGCCATCCAACCATCTCATCCTCTGTCGTCCCCTTCTCCTCTCACCTTCAATCTTTCCCAGCATCAGGGTCTTTTCAAATGAGTCAGTTCTTCACAGCAGGTGGCCAAAGTATTAGAGTTTCAGCTTCAACATCAGTCCTTCTGCGGGGAGCCAGCCTGACCGCTCAGGCTCCTTCTTGGCCCTGAGAGAGATCAAGAGGTCCCTCTCTGTCCCGCCACCCCTGATTTATTAAAGTACACGTTGACCTTTCTCACCTCCCTCAAGGAAATTGCTGTAGCGACCTTTTACCCATTTTCCTGACGAGATTGTCAGGCTCCTGTGTATGGTTTATGTCTAAGTAATCCTTAGATAATCTTTAATTGATTGTGATCATGATAATCTTTTAACTGATTGTAATCATACTAAGACGCCACTCCCTTGCTCATATATAAGCATGTCACTCCTCAATAAAGTCGGCGGTTGTCGGTTGTCGGTTGTCGGTTGTCGGTTGTCGGTTGTCGGTTTCAGTCGAGAGCTGACTCCGTCCCTCTCAACCCCATTCTTTCCTAGTCTTTCTTTCCTAGTCTTTTCTTTTATTTCTCAGGTATTTCGGCGATTGCGCCCGTGACCGGTTCGTTTGCCGGCAGGCTCCGGCATCCTTCCAATGAACACCCAGGACTAGTTGTTAGGATAGACTGATTGCATCTCCTTGCAGTCCAAGGGACTCTCAAGAGTCTTCTCCAACACCACAATTCAAAAGCATCAACTCTTTGGCACTCAGCTTTCTTCACAGTACAACTCTCTCACATTCATACATGACCACTGGAAAAACCATAGCTTTGACTAGATGGGCCTTTTTTGGCAAAGTAATGTCTCTGCTTTTTAATATGCTATCTAGGTTGATCATAACTTTCCTTCCAAGGAGTAAGCGTCTTTTAATTTCATGGCTGCAATCACCATCTGCAGTGATTTTGGAGCCCAGAAACATAAAGTCAGCCACTGTTTCCACTGTTTCCCCATCTATTTGCCATGAAGTGATGGGACCGGATGCCATGATCTTAGTTTTCTGAATGTTGAATTTTAAGCCAACTTTTTCACTCTCCTCTTTCACTTTCATCAAGAGGCTCTTTAGTTCTTCTTCACTTTCTGCCATAAGGGTGGTGTCATCTGCATATCTAAGGTTGTTGTTATTTCTCCCAGCAATCTTGATTTCAGCTTGTGCTTTAGCCACCCCAACGTTTCTCATGATGTACTCTGCATAGAAGTTCAATAAGCAGGGTGACAATATACAGCCTTGATGTACTCCTTTTCCTATTTGGAACCAGTCTGTTGTTGCATGTCCAGTTCTAAATGTTGTTTCCTGACCTGTTTCTCAAGAGACAGGTCAGGTGGTCTGGTATTCCCATCTTCTTCAGAATTTTCCACAGTTTATTGTGATCCACACAGTCAAAGACTTTGGCATAGTCAATAAAGCAGAAATAGATGTTTTTCTGGAACTCTTTTGCTTTTTCGATGATCCAGTGGATTTGACAATTTGATCTCTGGTTCCTCTGCCTTTTCTAAAACCAGCTTGAACATTTGGAAGTTCACAGTTCACATATTGCTGAAGTCTCGCTTGGAGAATTTTGAGCATTACTTTACTAGCATGTGAGATGAGTGCAATTGTGTGGTAGTTTGAGCATTCCTTGGCATTCCAAATCTGAAACAGTGATGCTGTTATATATCTCTCAGCTGTTTGTGTGACTATCAGCAAGGATAATGTATGAAATGCATAAAAGTAATAGGTACTCACTACATTTTCCCCATTTTCTTCCCTCCACTTCCACCGTGACCTTTAAGGCATTCTTGGTAGTCTTTTTGACCAATGAACAAATTTAAATAAAAGGAGCAATCCAGATGTTACTCTTTGATGAGGCACCATTCAATAGCATCAAGACACATCACAAAAAGAAATCCTGTTAGAGTTAACAGGGCAGATATGCAGTTATCTGGGCTCCAATAACATAAAACCTTTATTAAGACAGAAGTAGTAATCAGAGAAATATAATAAATATTAATAGCAGTGTCGTACATAAAAATGAAGAACAATATACACTGAGTTAAGTGCTTTGCACATTTCACTGTTTCTTTTTATAATAAAATAATCTGCTGACGTTTACTTGAAAATTAAAAACACAAACACAGCAAGGCATAGTAAACAAACACCCCTTTCCACCACCAACCAGTAAGCAAATATCTTCCTTTAAAACAGGCATCTTTGTTTGTAGTAGTGCCACTGACTGGAATCCTCTTCTTTGTCATGGTACACTCCTGGTGAATACCTGTTCACTTAATGGGATTATCCTCCATTACTACCTTTGAAGCCTGATTTCTGGGTAAACATATCCATGCCTCTTTGTTCGTATATCCACTGTAATAAATAGAATAAATTACTACATTTATTTCCTTTAATCATGACTCTTCTACTGGGAAATAAATTCCTGTTACATAAGGACTATTACTTGCTTATATACTATATACTTGTACAGAATTCCTGGCCCAGAAATGATATTAATTAATTTTGGCTAAATGACTGAGTGGATCAGCAAGTTATTTACAGAAAAAGTATTATATACCTAACAACCTTAAAAATATATGGTTGCCTTTTCTTGTTCCCTATCATAAAAGCACAGATTTTTTTCCTCAGATAAATTCTCATCAAAGGTTGCCATTAAAGAAGTGAGTAATATAAAGTTTGATGTCAAACAAAGCTCATAATTTTCCCAGCAGATGGCAGCATAGGACAGGATAAGTTTTGTGAGAATAGGCAGTGTGGCATTTCTTAGGCAACAGTCAGGGGACTGGTTTAAAGGAAATGAAAAACAAAGGAAACAGAACTTTGAAAACAGGTATCCATCAACAGAGATGGTAACAGAGATAGCACTACTTATGTAAGTCAGGAAGAGTAATCCTGTTTACTTTGTTGAATTTTGGTAGTTGTTGAGATTACGTATTACATGATTAAACCTTCTATTTTATACTACAACAATCTGGACATGTCTGGACAAAGAAAGATCAAGCAATCATTTGGCTTTAGTAGTGACCTAGTTTTCTTACACGACTGAAGTGACTTAACGTGCAGGTATGCATTGGAGAAGGACATGGCAACCCACTCCAGTGTTCTTGCCTGGAGAATCCCAGGGACGGGGGAGCCTGGTGGGCTGCCGTTTATGAGGTCGCACAGAGTCGGACACTACTGAAGCGACTCAGCAGCAGCAGCAGCAGCAGTTTTCTTAAATAAGTAATATACTGTATTTCCAGTAGTAAACAGATCAAAAAGATGCCAAGTTGGTTATGTTTTAATTATCTAGCTCTACTTTTAGCTCACTAAGATAATATATTCCTACCAACCACACTGAGTTTGAGCAAGCTCCAGGAGTTGGTGATGGACAGGGAAGCCTGGCATGCTGCAGTCCACAGGATCACAGCGACTGAACGGAGCTGAAAGAAACACATTTGGAAAGAATGTTCCAAGCCTAAACCTGTTAAGTTAGCTAGTTTGTTTTCTTTTTCTTTTTTCTTTCTTCATCCAACCCTCCCAGCCTCTCTCTCTCTCAAATATTTATTGACTGCTAATTATATTTCATGTGCCGTGCATCAGAACTGCCACACAAAGGAAACAGAAAACATTAAACCTGAAAAGGATGGAAATATCATTTATTTAGCAGCCAATCCTCTCTGTGCCATGGTTGATGGCATTTTAGGCACATTATTTTGGTTTCTTCTAAAGCTGGTACCAATAGAAAAGTGTCTGCTGCTTCCAGCTTACACAAAGAAAAATTGAGTTCCACATAACTAAGTGGCAGATACTTCAGTCACTCAGTTGTTTCTGACACTTTGCAACCCCATGGACTGCAGCACGCCCGGCTTCCTGGTCCATCACCAACTCCCAGGGCATATTCAAACTCATGTCCATTGAGTCCGTGATGCCATCCAGCCATCTCATCCTCTGTCGTCCCCTTCTCCTCTCGCCTTCAATCTTTCCCAGCATCAGTCTTTTCCAGTGAGTCAGCCCTTCACATCAGGTGGCCAAAGTATTGGTGTTTTAAATTCAGCATCAGTCCTTCCAGTGAATATTCAGGACTAATTTCCTTTAGGATGGACTGGTTGGATCTCCTTGCTGTCCAAGGTACTCTCAAGAGTTTTCTCCAACACCAGAGT
The DNA here is from genome assembly GCF_023699985.2 of Odocoileus virginianus. NCBI lineage: Eukaryota > Metazoa > Chordata > Mammalia > Artiodactyla > Cervidae > Odocoileus > Odocoileus virginianus. Next base: position 75,678,439 of record NC_069674.1, read on the forward strand.
TCAAAACCATCAATTCTTTGGTGCTCAGCTTTCTTAATAGTCCAACTCTCACATCAATACATGATTACTGGAAAAACTGTAGCCTTGACTAGATGAACCTTTGTTGGCAAAGGAATGCTTCTGCTTTTTAATGTGCTGTCTAGATTGGTCATAACTTTTCTTCCAAGGTTCAAGCGTCTTTATTTCAGGGCTGCAATCACCATCTGCAGTGATTTTGAAGCCCCACCTCCCACCCCACACAAAAAAAGTCTTTATCTGTTTCCATTGTTTCCCTGTCTATTAGCCATGAAGTGATGGGACCAGATGCCACAATCTTAGTTTTCTGAATGTTGAGTTTTAAGCCAACTTTTTCACTCTCGTCTTTCACTTACATCAAGAGGCTCTTTAGTTCTTCGCTTTCTGCCATAAGGGTGGTGTCATCTGGATATCTGAGGTTATTGATATTTCTCCCAGAAATCTTGATTCCAGCTTGTACTTCATCCAGGCCAGCATTTCTCATGTACTCTGCATATAAGTTCTTTGTACTTTGCATATAAATTAAGCAAGCAGTGTGACAGCATACAATCTTTATGTACTCCTTTCCCGATTTGGAACCAGTCTGTTGTACCATGTCCAGTTAAACTGTTGCTTCCTGACCTGCATACAAATTTCTCAGGGAACAGGTCAGGCGGTCTGGTATTCCCATCTCTTGAAGAATTTTCCAGTTCGTAGTGATCCACAGACTCAAAGGCTTTGTCATTGTCAACAAAGTAGAAGTAGATGTTTTTCTGGAACTTTTTCGCTTTTTTGATGATCCAACTGATGCTGGCAATTTGATCTCTGGTTCCTCTGCCTTTTCTAAATCCAGCTCAAACATCTGGAACTTCACAGTTCATGTACTGTTGAAACCTGGCTTGGAGAATTTTGAGCATTACTTTACTAGCGTGTGAGATGAGTGTAATTGTGCAGTAGTCTGAGTATTCTTTGGCATTGCCTTTCTTTGGGAGTGGAATGAAAACTGACCTTTTCTAGTCCTGTGGCCACTGCTAAGTTTTCCAAATTTGCTGGCATATTGAGTGCAGCACTTTCACAGCATCATCTTTTAGAACTTGAAATAGCTCAACTGGAATTCCATTACCTCCACTAGCTTTGTTCATATTGATGCTTCCTAAGGCGCACTTGACTTCATATTCCAGGATGTCTGGCTCTAGGTGAATGATCACACCATCATCACTATCTGGATCATGAAGATCTTTTTTGTATAGTTCTTCTGTGTATTCTTGACACTTCTTCATAATCTTCTGTTTCAGAAGGTCTGTACCATTTCTTTCCTTTATTGTGCCCATCTTTGCATGAATTGTTCCCTTGGTATCTCTAATTTTCTTGAAGAGATCTCTAGTCTTTCCCATTCTACTGTTTTCCTCTATTTCTTTGCATTGATCACTGCAGAAGGCTTTCTTATCTCTCCTTGCTATTCTTTGGAACTCTGCATTCAAAAGGGTATATCCTTCCTTTTCTCCTTTGCCTTTCACTTCTCTTTTCACAATTATTTGTAAAGCCTCCTCAGACAACCATTTGCCTTTTTGCATTTCTTTTTCTTGGGGGTGGTCTTGATCACTTTCCTCCTGTACAATGTCACAAACCTCCATCCATAGTTCTCCAAGCACTCTGTCTATCAGATCTAATCCCTTGAATCTATTTGTCATGTCCACTGTATAATGGTAAGGGATTTGATTTAGGTCATTCCTGAATGGTCTAATGGTTTTTCCTACTTTCTTCAATTTAAATCTGAATTTTGCAATAAAGACTTCATGATCTGAGCCACAGTCAGCTCCCAGTCTTGTTTTTTCTGACTGTCTAGAGCTTAACTGCAAAGAATATAATCAATCTGATTTCAGTGTTGACCATCTGGTGATGTCCGTGTGTAGAGTCTTCTCTTCTGTTGTTGGAAGAGGGTGTTTGCTATGACCAGTGCATTCTCTTGGCAAACTTCTGTTAACCTTTGCCCTGCTTCATTCTGTACTCCAAGGCCAAATTTACCTGTTATGCCAGGTATTTCTTGACTTCCTACTTTTGCATTCCAGTCCGCTGTAATGAAAAAGATATCTTTTTTGGGTGTTAGTTCTAGAAGATCTTTTAGGTCTTCATAGAACTATTCAACTTCAGCTTCTTCAGCATTATTGGTCAGGGCATAGACTTGAGTACTGTGATATTGAATGGCTTGCCTTGGAAATGAACAGAGATCATTCTGTTGTTTTTGAGATTGCATCCAAGTGCTGCATTTTGGACTCTTTTGTTGACTATGAGGGTTATTCCATTTCTTCTAAGAGATTCTTGTCCACGGTAGTAGATATAATGGTCATCTGAGTTAAATTCATCCATTCCAGTCCATTTTAGTTCACTGATTCCTAGAATGTCAATGTTTACTCTTGTCATCTCCTGTTTGACCACTTCCAATTTGTCTTGATTGATAGACCTAACATTCCAGGTTCCTATGCAATACTGCTCTTTATAACATCCGACTTTACTTCCATCACTAGTGATATCTGCAACTGGGCGTTGTTTTGCTTTGAGTCCATCTCTTCATTCTTTCTGAAGTTATTTCTCCACTGATCTGCAGTAGTATATTGGGCACCTACTGACCTGGGGAGGTCATCTTTCAGTGTCCTATCTTTTTGCCTTTTCATACTGTTCATGGGATCCTCAAGGCAAGAATACTGAAGTGTTTTGCCATTCCCTTCTCCAATGGACCACGTTTTGTTGGAATTCTCCACCATGAGCAGTGTGTCTTGGGTGGCCCTACATGGAATAGCTCATAGTTTCATTGAGTTAGACAAGGCTGTTGTCCATTTGATTAGATTGGTTAGTTTTCTGTGACTGTGGTTTTCATTCTATCTGCCCTCTGATGGAGAAGGATAAGAGGCTTATGGAAGCTTTCTGATGGAAGAGATTGACAGAGGGGAAAATTAGGTCTTGTTCTGATGGGCAGGGCCATGCTCAGTAAATCTATATTTAAGCTTCTAACCCCCCCCCCAAAAAAAAAATCAAGATCATGTACTTTTGTCCATAGTCTCTCAAGGTTCAAGAACTGCCTAAACCTGGTATGTAAGGCACCGAAATTAAAAGACGCTTACTCCTTGGAAGGAAAGTTATGACCAACCTAGATAGCATATTAAAAAACAGAGACATTACTTTGCCAGCAAAGGTCCGTCTGGTCAAGGCTATGGTTTTTCCAATGGTCATGTATGGATGTGAGATGGACTGTGAAGAAAGCTGAGCACCGAAAAATTGATGCTTTTGAACTATGGTGTTGGAGAAGACTCTTGAGAGTCCCTTGGACTGCAAGGAGATCGAACCAGTCCATCCTAAAGGAGATCAGTCCTGGGTGTTCATTGGAAGGACTGATGCTGAAGCTGAAACTCCAGTACTTTGGCCACCTTATGCGAAGAGTTGACTCACTGGAAAAGACCCTGATGCTGGGAGGGATTGGGAGCAGGAGGAGAAGGGGACGACAGAGGATAAGATGGCTGGATGGCATCACCGACTCAATGGACATGGGTTTGAGTAAACTCCAGGGGCTGGTGATGGACAGGGAGGCCTGGCATGCTGTGATTCATGGGGTCGCAAAGAGTTGGACACAACTGAGCGACTGAACTGAACTGAAGGCACCCTATTCCACTTTTTTCTTAAGAGAACTCTTTCCTTTGGTTTCTTGCAATTTTTCAGTGAGGCTGTCCTTTGTCTCTGCCATTGCTCTGGGAGGAGCTCCTTTGTCTCCTCCACCTTGAACAGCTGTTCTTATCTAGGTTTGTACATCTCTAAATACCATGTTCTTTCCAGTAGGCAATGCTACCTTCTAAGAAAATGAGAAAATTCTGGTAGATTTGAGAAAAAATTCAATTCCCTCATCACATAAAAGTAATTACAATTTTTTTTCCAGCAAAAGTCATTAGTATAAATCCAATTAAAGGTATTTGAAAATTGCTTAGAGGTTAGATGAAAGGATCATCTTTACTTTTTGTATTTGATTTGTCTAACAAGTGTAGATTTTCCAGTTTCTTTATCTTGTCTTTTTTTCTTCCTTCTCTCATGCATGCAGACCAAATATGTTTTTATTAAAAAATAAAGTAGCATTTAAAAAATATTTTGAAGTAAGATAGACTGCATTATTACTTTTCAAGGACTATGTAAAATGACAAAATCTTTCTATAGGGGTTGAATATAGTATCAATGGATTGTATTTATATAATATGTTTATTACAAGATGTCTCTTGTGTCTTTTGATCCTTTTCCTTTGTACAATACAAAAAGCTTTTCTAATTCCTTTAGTAATCTTTACACATAGTTAAACGCGTGTTATTTGAAGACTTGGCTCTTTCAATTATATAATGTTTTAGTTGGTGATTCAAAACAATAAATAAAAAGAAATAGTCTGCGGCTTAGAATTTGATGCTTCCAGGCTCCCATAGTTTGCTACATTATTGACTTCTGTTTTCTTTTTTCTTTTTTTTTTTTTTAACTTTTTGGAGTCCCCAGCACTAATAATCATGCAGACTAGGACATTCACTCTTCCTTTATTTCTTGAATTAGCAACTTAACTTGTGTTGCTGTCCCCATCTTTTCCTCTTCCCCATTCTGTCCTCCACTCTATTGTGGTATAGTTTTAATCCTGAAGTATTCATTTGCACTTCTAAGAAATCTGAATTGGCTTTGTGTTGTCTATAAAACAAAGCCCCAAATCCATAGCATTGACTCCAGATGTGTATCTGTCTACTTAATATCTACTTTCCTGGGCTTACCTCTGGCCAACCCTCCTCACATATTCCAGACACACTTTGCTTTTCTTCTTTTAGGAGAAGGCCATATACTCTCACAACCTATATTCCTCTATTTCTACCAATTCTAAATATCTTTGCTTTTCGGTCTGTCCATAAAGTCCCATATAAAATTCAGATATTTCTTCTTGGAACTTTGCATATTCTCCAAGTCAGAATCAATGGGATTGTCTGTACTACCATACATTTGTTTATGCTTCCTTTTCAACACTTGTCATAATGACATATCATTTGATTAATTGGAAATAAATCTAAATGTTTTTGTGGCTTGTAAGTTTTTACATGATATGACTCCTGTCAATCTCTTAATTTTGAGCTTTTCTCTGACTCATCATACTGGTCAGAAGATTGCTCAGTTCATAGCCATTTTTCTTTTTCCAGTTTTCTTGGTTCTGTCACTTACTAGATCTTGGATTTGGGGAAGTTATTTAAATACCTGGAATCTCAGTTTTCTCCCATATAATATGGATAAAGTAATTGAAACTTTGAATTTGATTAAATCATATGAATATTTTTTTAATGATGTGAAAATTTTACATCTAGATAGACATACATTTATATAAATTTATAAAAGTAAATTTAGAGTAGGTATGAAGTTTTCTTAATATATTAATGGTACTATTTTCTCATAAGAAAGGTTAAAATTTTATTATTCTGTGGTATCCTAAAATTTCTGGAAATCATTTTAGATCATATATATATTTTTTTTATTGTGTAAAGTATCCCCTTTTTATATTTACATTTTAAATATGGGTTGAAACTTCTTTATTCTTTATGGGATTCCTTAAGCAGAAACCATGAAAATAGTCTTATAGTTGGACAGTTGAGCCATTACCCTTCTCTGTCACACACATGAGGAGTGAGGAAAAACATGGTTAAGGGTTGACAAGATACTGGACTATGTATGTCATCAGACATTTATCTCACCATTAGGTAAATCACCAGTGAAAACAAAAGAATTCCCCATCTGTTATTTGGTCATGTACTAAGCTTCTTACAGCTGTGTGCAGTTAATTTGGTTTGATTCATAACCTTAATTACTTAATTTGTTATATATTACAGAAAAGACAATAATAATAATCTTCATCATGAAATCTTTTGTCAGTGGGTATTAGAGGCATAGCAGATGTGCAAGGCTATAACCTGTTAAAGTACAATTTGCATATTTCTGCTAACTTTAAAAGTATTAATATTTACTTTACTTTCATCAAGAAGAGGTTTTAAAATTGTGCCAATAAGAACTTCTGATTCACATTTGTATGATAGTTGCTTCTTATGATGTGCCTAAATACTTTAAGCTGCATATAGACCAGACTTTAAAAGAAAATAAGTAATTTTTAGTGGCAAGACATTGGTAATTTAAAGAGAAATGGTGTTTTTACTCATTTGCCAAAAAGTACTACAAAAGTTAGTAAATACTATTGTTTTTTTAAAAAATCAGTATTAAAAAGAAAACATGGACATGTTTCTATTTCCTTTGTGTGAATTGCAAGAAAACTAATTTTTCCTTTACCATTCTAGGTTTTTATCTGAGACACCCCTTTAATAATAAAAGACAAGTTAACAGAAAAACAAAGAGAAGTTTAATAACATGTATCCCTCCTGTATACATGGGAGATACCCAGGAAAACTGAATTACTCTCTGAAATGGGCCAAGCAACCACCTTAAGTACTGCTGCTGCTGCTGCTAAGTCGCTTCGGTCATGTCTGACTCTGTGCGACCCCAGAGACAGCAGTCCACCCGGCTCTTCTGTCTCTGGGATTCTCCAGGCAAGAATACTGGAGTGGGTTGCCATTTCCTTCTCCAATGCATGCATGCATGCTAAGTCGCTTCAGTTGTGTCCGACTCTGTACGACCCCATGAACAGCAGCCCACCAGACTCCTCTGTCCACAGGATTCTCCAGGCAAGAACACTGCAGTGGGTTGCCATTTTCTTCTCCAATCATAAGTACTATCTTCAGTAAAGACAAAAGAAGATGTTGGGGTGGGGAAGCCCCTTGCGGGAGGCTAACCAAAAAGGCACAGTAAACAAGGGTAAGGTTGCTATGCAGATTTAGGTCCTTGCCGTCTCCACTGAAAAGTTTCTGGATATTTGGTCATCCTCCTCTACTTGGTACAGAGAGGGAGACACCTTTACAGATGGAAATTTCTCTTACAAAGGAATGAATTTCTGTTTTCTGAGCGTTGCCTGTGTCTGCTCTTTCCTAAAAATAATCAGGCAAAAATGCTTCTTACGCTAAAGAAGCATATTTTGGAGTGACATATTCTAGTCCCCTTTAACAGTTTTGATAACCATATCTCCCATCACTTAAGACTTATGTTTCAAACAATTATTTTCTGTGTTTTCAGCCAATTAATAAATATTTATAAAATAATTAATGTAATCCTACTACTTATTTAACAATTAGTGACAATCATTAACCACTGCTACTGTGTCATTATTCCTTCATATTAGAAAGAGACAAAGAATAACAAGAGAGATTTAGTTCATTTAGTTTAGAGAGATGAGAGATGTTGAGTGATTATAAAAATACCACAATGAACCCCACTCCCTAGATATATAAGGCAGAATGGCTGTTAAAACATAGCTCACAACAAGTGATATATTTCCCTAATTTTTTCTGTAATTTTGATGGATGTAAAAAGTAAAGGCTAGACTCAAGTCAGCAGAAAGTACTAGTGGCTTTCATGGATAATCTGACCTAATAAAAAAAATATGGCTTTAATTCTATATTGTGCCTTGAAATGAGAAGTCAGAAAATAAAGCAAATTAGCTATTTGCTATTGTTAAAAAAGCAATTTTGCCATTTTTTGATGGCTAAATTTTTGCTTATCACACATATGTATTTGCTAATTCCTCTAAAATCTTCCTGCCTACCTTAAATTTCTTCTTCCTTCCTAAATCTGCTGAGGTATAAGATGAAGAGATCCAGTAGTATACTGGTCAACTAACACTTAAAAAATAAAATGTAAAGGCAGGAAGGAAGGAAGAAGAGGAAGAAACAAAAAAAAGCTAGATCCTACTATATCACATTTACCAATTTTGCAGTGTTAGTGTTCCCACTATGACTGGTTTCAAGCTGGCTTAACAACTGGCCTACAGAATTTATGAATATTTAATGAGAAACTGTCATTAACTTAAATAAGCCAACTCCAGCACACCACAGTTTCAAATTATTACTGAAAACAAAATTTCAGACGTATTTGGTTGTAAATTATTTTATGAGGTATGTGCTAGTAAAGGATTGGTCTTCGATAAGTCAAAATCAGCCTTGGGAAAGTAATATGCCTCTGTGGTAAGCACAATTATGTAGAAATTTGTGAGGTTATAAAGACATAACACCTCATCTCTAAGCATATGACTCTAAGCAGCCATAATATCCATAAGTTGAGTCTTTAAAGTTCAGATTAAGTGAAAGAAACTGAATAGTCCTAATTTTCTCACTCCATGTATCTAATGCATTTTTTTCAATTCCTCATTGATGGGTTAAACATCTTTTCATTATGCTGATGCACATCATGAAACATGGATGGGTTACTAGGATGAGTTGATTGATGGAAAGACTGGACAGTTACTTACAAAGACATCCCCCTTTCTGTTCTTTAACCATGTACTGTATGTAAATCAGAGTCTAAAAACATAGTTATAAATTAGTATGATTTAAAGTTTTTACTATCTTCTATGTTTTGAAAATTGATTCTGGGCTTTTTATTATGAACTCAGTTTGCTGCATGCAGATAGTTTCAGGAATTTTGATTCATAATTCTTTGGGGATTATATTTGCAGGAAATGGTGTCTAGCCAGTTACCTCATTGTCTCTTTAGCCAATCTAGACTTGAATTGGACAAGTTTAATTCAATGAAACGTGACTTAGTTTCTCTCTTCCTGCCCTGAGAGGGACCTCTGAACAAACAGGTATGGGTTCAAAGACAAAGGTTGATCAAGGGACAGTTTGCAACAGTTCTTTTTATTTTTCTTCATTTAAAGTTAAGCTTATTTATTATTAGCTTCTTTGATTACATTCTACATTAGAGATAAAAGGGTTTTTTATCTTTTTATAAGCTTTAAGATATTACTTTAGTTATTGTAATGTCTGAAGGAGTATGCCAAGAATTAACATATTTAAGGAATATTTTGTGTAAAATTTTCTCTATAGTTATTTTAGTGACTTACATTGCTTTGTTTATAACAATGGAAATATATTTTGCTCATGGAAACATTTTTCTCTTTTTACACAAATTGAGAAGAAGCAACAATCCCTTGTTTTCCATGCAAGTTTCTTAATCTGGATTATATGAATGAGTTTTATAAGCCTCTAAAATCAAATATAAAAGTGTATGTACATAAACATGTGTACATGTGTACATTTTTCTAGAGAGAGACCATAACTTTGATCAGAGTTGCAGCAGGTCATGAGTCCCCCTCTCTCAATTTAGAACTTTCACATACCTTTTGTATAACATATGTCCTTGTCACTTTACTTATCAAGTACCATACTTTGCATCATAAAAGATGCAAAGGTCTTATTGAATCCCTTAACTAGATTGCAATTTGTGAGATGCCCTATATATTTTTTTTTTCCAAGAGCATACAAGAGTTTTTGTTGCTATTGTTAAAAATAATCTGCATTTATAGGTTATTTCATGCTGAAGATATTTCCTATAGTGTTTATTATACGGTTGAATTAATTTTTAATTACTTTGAGATTTTTCATTTTAGGCCTTGTTTTTAACTCATACACACACATTGTTAACAATTTGGCTTTAAGAATGTTTTATTTTTGTAATGAGACTTTATAATTTTATCTTAGAAGCAGATAAAATTCTAGCAGTATATTCTAACCATTTAGAAATGTTTTTAGGTTTTCATCTCATTCAACATTCTAAATGGAAAGATCTCTCTTATTATTAAAAAAAAACTACAGTCTAGTAATAGTGGCTAAATCTTAAGAAAAATTCTATTTCCCATGACATATTGTTACACAAAAATTTCAAATACAATAAATGGTGAATTTTATTATTTGTGTGTATTTCAGATCAGCACTGTATCTCCACATATAGTAGCACTGCCTGATTTTAGGGTCTAACTCTCTTATCTAGAAGAAAGTAAAATTCAAAGATTTCACGGGCACTTCAATCACCAATCTTTGTGTTTTCACCAATACCTTTGTTTCTTAGAATAAAACACTTCTTATTTTAAAGTAGTTTACAGTAAAACACTTATTCTAAAATAACTCAAACTTATCAGATCCATCTGATCCTATCACCCTTCTCCTGCAATTTCTCTTTAGATCCTCCTTGACTGGAGGATAAAATTCTATTCCTTAGGTTGGTACACAGAGATGTTCACACTTTTGCCTTAATAGTCCACTGTTTTCCTGAACCTGAGTCTATCTTATTTAAGTCACTTCAAGTGGGATATTCTATTATTTATAACTAGAAAGTTTTTCTCTTACTTACTCAGCTTTGTACTGTAACAACTAACATGAGGCTTGGCCATGAAGTTGATAAATGTATATCTGGAGAGACACAGGTGATCTTTACAGGGTAATTTTATAACATCAGTTCAGTTCAGCCACTCAATCATGTCTGACTCTGCAGCCCCATGGACCGCAGCATGCCAGGCCTCTCTGTCCATCACCAACTCCCAGAGTTTACCCAAACTCATGTCCATTGGGTCGGTAATGCCATCCAACCATCTCATCTTCTGTTGCCCCCTTCTCCTCCTGCCTTCAATCTTTCCCAGCATCAGGGTATTTTCCAATGAGTCAGCTCTCCGCATCAATTGGCCAAAGTATTGGAGCATAATTAAATATAAATAACAGCTAGTCAGCAATGAATTAAACATTCAGAAATATATTTTAAGACCCACCTTAAAACAGGCAGGTGTTTTGTATGTCTGTTTGCTCACTCTCAAGAAAATGGATAAATGGATGTTACAACCTGTGTGGGTATCATTCCCGCACAATGAATGAATTAAACTATAGAATTTCTGAGGTTACTTCTGGTTTGCTAATACTTTTCGCAAAGAGAGGGACATATATCTCCCTGTAGAGATGTGTGTATTATATAAGTGCATGTGTAAACATAAAAGCTGATATGGCTTACGGATCATAGCAAAGACCATTTGCCACAGTCTTGGGGAGTAAATTCATATGTCACAGATTGTGAACCATTTCCAGGCAGAATTAATTGATTTGCTTCTTTTAGCAGCCCAATATAGTGTGCCAAAAGATTTATGAGGATTATGATACTACTCAACTACAAATCTAAAAAATCTTTTATATCTTGCCAGATAATTTGTTTATTTTGTCTATTATGTTTTGTTATAAGCCTTCTCCTTTGCTGGATTTTGCTTTTTTTTTCTTTCAGATTTATTGAGATGTAATTGATATCATAACATTGGATAAGTACACGACATAATGATTTGACTTATATACATCATAAGATGATTATTACAATAAATTCGGTGAATATCCATTATCTCACATAGATACAAAGTTAAATAAACAGAAAAGAATTTTCTTGTTAAAACTCAGGATTTTGTCTCTTAACTTTCATATATAACATACAGCAATGTTAACTGTATTTATCATATTGTACATTACATTCTTAGTACCTATTTTTGTTATGAATGAAAGTTTGTACCTTTTGACTACATTCATCCAACTACCTCTGGTAACCACAAAATCTGATCTTTTTCTGAGTCTGTTTCTTTGTTTTTAGGGTATAATTGACTTATAACACTGTGTTAGCTTGTTACTCAATGCAGTGATTCAATACTTCTGTACATTTCAAAATGATCACCATGATAAGTCTAGTTATGATCTGCCACTGTACAAAGATATTGCATAATTACTGACTATATTTCCCACACTGTACATTTCATACCTGTGACTTATTTATTTGCAACTGGAAATTTGTACCACTTAATCTACCTCATATATTTCTTTCTTTACCCCACCTCCTTCCCCTCTAGCTATGACTTGTTCTACATATCTAAAAGTCTGTTTCTGTTTTGTTCGTTCCTTTTGGTTTTTAGATTTCACATATAAGTGGATTTATCTTTCTCTGTCTGACTTATTTCACTTATTTACTCTCTATGTCCACCCATATTGTTGCAGATAGTAAGATTTCATCATTTTTTAAGTGACTAAATAATATTCTAGTATGTTGTTGCTGTTTAGTTGCTGTCATATCTGACTCTTTTTGCAACCCTATGGATTGTAACCCATAGGCTCCTCTGTTCATGGGATTTCCCAGGCAAGAATACCAGAACGCATTGCCATTTCCTTCTCTAGGGGATCTTCCTGACTCAAGGATCAAACCCGTCTTCTGAATTGCCGGCAGATTCTTTACCACTGAGTTACCTGGAAAGCCAGTATTACATTATATACCACATAGTCTTTATCCATTCATCTATTGATGGTCACTCAGGCTTGCTTTCATATCTCGGCCATTGTGAGTATGCTGCAGTGAACATAGGGTGCATATATCTTTTTCAATTAGTGTTTTTTCATTTTCTTTATATTAGTAATTTTATTTATTAATCATGAATTTGGATGGTAGAAGTCCATGTGTTAATGTAGGTTAGACTTTTTTTTTTCCACCATGGTACAAGCTAAGAATAATCTCTCACAAAGGAGCAAGATTTATCAAGAGACTGACTCAGAATAGGTAGGTGAGATTCATGCTGAGTCAAAAATGAAAAGCAATACACTTTACTTGTTTCAAATGTTGATATACTATCTTAAAATTACTGATGTTATAGCTTAGTCTTAGACAATATTTACCTGATTTATAAAATTATTTGAATATATATTTGTGGAATGTGAAAGAGAGTTCTATGGCCACGTAGCATAGGGTGGAACAGGGGCTAAGAGCTAGTTTACTGAGTTTACTAATTTACCAGGAACATATTCATGCCTGATACAATAAATTATAGCATTTGACTATAAAATACATGTTTAAAAGCTACAAAGTAGTTTTAATGAAGCTCCAGATTGAGGATATTTAATTTGTGAGGTTATTTGTGGAAAAATTTACACTATTAAATGCTTACCACTTGACAAAATAACATAGGCTTCTCGGATTATTTCCCTTTTTGTTATTTTACAACTAATTTTTGTGATATCTACATATATGCAAATGTATAAAATAGTAGTCCAATAACTCTGCAGATACCTGTTACACAATCTCAATAATTATCAATTTGTGCCCAGTTTTGTTTAAACTTACTTACATTCAGTCTTCTCCATTAAATTATTCTGAAGCAAAAAAACCACATAGTCAAATATCCTATCATTTCCTCCATAATACAAAGTTCTTAAGATTATATATTCAGTTTTCCAAAATTTTTCCTTATGGTTATTTTTTGTGTTTTTTGAGAAATATTTCCCTACCCCCAAATTATTAAGATCCTCTCATTTTTTCTAAAATTTACTTTATTTATTTTGATGTTTAATTGGCGTACCAGTTGCCCAATATTATTTGTTGAAACTGTCATCTTTTTACCATGGCGATATATTGCCACTTTTGACATAAGTCATAGATCCATATGTTGTGGATATTAGCTGGACTCTTTATTCTGTTCTCTTGTCTATCTGTCTTTCATGTACCCATGCTACACTGTTTTAATTATTGTATTTTATATTAAGTCTTTATTTGGGGCACAGAACATCCTCACACCTTGATTTTCCTACATTGAATATATTGACAAAGTTGTTCATAATACTCTCTTGAATCCATGCTAAGTCACTTCAGTTGTGTCCAGATTTTTGCAACACTATGGACTATAGCCCACTAGGCTCCTCTGTCCACGGGATGCTCCAGACAATAATACTGGAGTGGGCTGCCGTGTCCTTCTCCAGGGGATCTTCCTGACCAAGGGATGGAACCTACGTCTCTTTGTCTTCTGCATCAGTAGATGGGTTCTTTAATACTAGCAACCACCTGAGAAGCCCATAATATAATGCTCTCTTAGGATTCTCTGTTTTTTATTTTTTGAAGCATTGCAGGACCTAATGCATCCTTTTTCATTCCTCACAATGGTAAAATGTGCATTAACTCATCTTTATCAGCTTACTCAGTAATGTAGACTTTAGTATTATTTTCAAGTTACTGACTATGGGCTTTCCTTTTGTATGTTTACTTTCTATTTCTTTTTCTGACTTCAGATGAAATGCAGTTTTAAATAACATGCAGGGGAAAAGAAGAAATTTTGAGGAATTAGGTAATAATTTTAAATGAACAATGACAAAAATACTACATATTAAAATTTGTGAGATACTATTAAAGATGGTACTTAGGGGAGATTATATAGCCTTCCATTTCATTTTAATTGCATCTCATAGTTTCATTATTAAAAAATATTCTCTATTCCTTTAACTTCTAAAGATATAGGGAATATTCTAAATAATTATTTGTTTAGATCTCTAGCATGATTATTGATATATACAATTACAGATAATATTCAGCATGTTTTCATCAGCATGTTTTCAATCCACTGAAATCTGTTGAGACTTGTTTTATAGCCCCTAATATATGATCAAATTTTGTAAATGTTCACATAAGTTGTGAAAAAGGTATATTTTCATTAATCTTTGAGTGTAGTGTTTACATATTTTGTAAGTCAATATGGCCAAGTTTTAGTTTCAATTGTTGTGTTTTTAATTTCTAGATATATTTGATTTACTTTCGTATATTCTGTGTTACTTTTATAGTATTCACTGTGCATACTTGCTAAGTCACTTCAATCGTCTTGGACTCTTTGTGACCCTGTGGACTGTAGCCTGCTCCTCTGTCCATGGGATTCACCAGGCAAGAATACTGGAGTGGTTGCCATGCCCCTCTCCAGAGGATCTTCCTGACCCAGGGATCGAAGCTGCAACTCTTACATCTCCTGCATTGGCAGGCAGATTCTTTATCACTAGCAGCTCCTGGGAACCCATAGTATCCAGTACTCTAACCAGATTTCAAACTTGGTTTATATCTCATAATTATTTTACACTTTATACTTAAAAATTGCTATAGTTTCCGTGTTTCTGCTTTTTGTGGTTTTGCTGCTCCTTGGTTATGGCATCTTATTTTCTCACATTGTCGTTAATCATGTGGTGCTTACTGAATTGAAAAATTGTTAGAAATATTGGATGTCTAGGTTACTATGGGCTTCCCTGTGGCTCAGCTGGTAAAGAATCCACCTGCAATGTGGGAGATCTGGATTTGATCCCTGGGTTGGGAAAATCCCCTGAAGAAGGGAAAGGCTGCCCACTATAGTATTCTGGCCTAGAGAATTCCATGGACTGTATAGTCCATGGACCACAAAGAGTCGGACACTACTGAGCAACTTTCACCTAGGTTACTATTTCCATCCCACAGGGAGTCTTTTAATTTCTTTTTGCCGGGCACTTGGAAGGATTACCAGTCCACACTTTAATCCAATTTGATTTTTTTGAATTAGTAATATTCAGATTGTCTTATGATGATTTTATATAGCTAATGTAAAACTTCTTGACTGTGAAGGCAAACAATGGAAGCAACTTTATATAACATTTTCACAAATGGCTGTTTCAGTTCAAATAGCTTTCATAGTGTTAACTCAGTTATATGAAGAGCCATATAAAAAGCACCATAATAATGTTACTGAGGGCATGGATCTCAATAACTACTTGACTATTTAAACACCACTTGTTTGAAATCAAACAAATCCTTACAAGTCAATCCCGTCCCCTCATTGATATTTCTCTTTGTGTTTATATTAGCAAAGTTTATGAGGTATTGCAAGTCTCTCTTTGCTGCCTGGAAAATGTTACAACTTCCTGCCTTCAGTAATCATCCAAATTTTTTTTTTCACATATAAGATATGTCTATGCTCAAACATGTTACAAGTGTACCATGAACTTCATTTTTCCTGACATTAAAACTAGACTTCAGCTTCACTGCCTTCTCAATATTCCCTAGAATATATTCTATTCTTTCCAGTGTAATTCTACACCTTTTCTCTGAAAAGCATTTTTTTTTATATTTACTTGAAAAAAATCTGTTTTTAAAGAACTGCATTATTGTTTTCTTCCTCTCTTTATAGACAATTTACTGCCTAAGTCAGCCCAAATTAATTTACCTGCTTTTCAACCTCAAAGTTATAACAATTACACTATCATTTGACACTGACTAGTATTTATTTAAGTTGTTCTAAGTACTTATCTTCGTTTCCAGTGGGACTGTATACTTTTAAGGAAACAAGTTTGTCAAATATTTGTTTTTAAAACCTTATACGGTGCTTGCACATAAGAAAACCTTCAGGAATATTCAGCTAATTATAGAAAAGTGTACTATGATGGGAATCAACAGAATTACTAAGAATCAAAACTAAAAAATAGCAAAAGGGCCTAAAAAATTATCAACATTGATATATTTACCTTGATTCAAAAAGACTAACATCTATAATAATTTTTCCTTATTTTAATGATGGAAATTTTAATGTATTATAGTAACTGTTTTATTGATGCCTTTTATTGCCAAAATACAAAGATAACTCCTATGAGAGTTCCCAAATACTTCTATGCTTATGACTAATTCAACTACTTTAGAATTATATTCTGTTACTAAGTACTTACTGTACTTGTAGTTGTTTTTGTGGAAGAAGTTGGCTCTGTTGTGGTCCAAGGAAACGCATGAATTATGACTGCTCTAGTGGCTGACAGCTGACTAGTTTTATTCCCACCTAATTCATCAGTAATTTCAATAAGTAGCTGGAACGTCATAGGATCTTGAATCCCTTGAAATATATCATTCTGGAAATTCTGAGTGGTAGCCAGATAAGGAGGCTCAACGCCTAGTCTCCAAAGTGTGAACTGATTGTTTGTACTTCTTGAAAATGATTAGGTAATAAAACAGAAATAAGACTACATTGCATATTATTTTATTTCTATTGTCTTGTTGAAGTTCTTATTTAAAAATATCTTCCATGATAATATGTTTTCAACAGTTATAAAATATCTCATATGGGGTATCTTTTAAAAGGACATAAAAGTGAATTATTTCAAATTATGTCTTACCTCCTACAATTGAATACCTCAGCTGTCCCTGTGGAGAATCTTTGTCTAACAGTTGAGATGAGTAAAAGGAATATTAGTAGTGGAATAAATCAGAGTTTCTAAAAGAGGTTCATCATTCATGTTCTATAAAACAAGAATATTATCTGTTTTAGATTGTGTCTTAAAAATCTTGCCATATGTAATCAATTGCTTTTTCAATTTTTATTATTCATTATTTTCATCTTCACAATATTTCTCAGATATACTTTTACAATTTATCTTACTTATTTTACATGTGAAGACTATATTTAAGTGTTTCATCATGCAAAATTTGTTTTGATGTTACCCATCAATATAGTTTATTGCCTCTTCTTAATTTATGAGCAAGGAATCAATTCTGAATAAATGTCTATAAGCTACACAATATTGCTAGGACAAGAACTCATGACAGTCATGAGATTATTAAGTTTTACAGTCAAATTGAAATTTGTTATATACTTTAATTACTTCCCTTTAATCCAGATGCTATATGTCATCAGGTGGCACTAGTGATAAAGAATCTGCTTGCCAGAGCAGGATGCATAAGAGAAGCAGGTTTGATCTCTGGGTCAGGAAAATCTCCTGGAGGGGGACATGGCAACCCACTCCAGTATTCTTGCCTGGAGAATCCCATGGACAAAGGAGCCTGGTGGGCTACAGTCCATGGGGCCACAAAGAGTCAGACACTACTGAGCGGCTAACACTTTCACTTTCTTTCATATATCATCATCTTATATTCAACATCCCTCAAAAGGGATACTCACTGTATAAAAGGAAGCATATTTCACCATTGGGGAGTGTTATTTAATAGAAATATTCATTTTTATTGATCTCAAGGGGGTTTTTGTCTGCACATTCAACCTACTATTTCTAGTTTTTGTTAGGAAGAAACTCAAAATCTAGTAGAGCATGTGGCTTAAAGTTGAAACATGTGGCGATTCCAGCAATGAGATTGAAAAAAGAACTATATCACCTCTGGGAATGTCTAAATTCTAAAGTTCTTTGACTCAATAATCTAGGATAGAAAGTATCTGATAAACTACTTGCCATTATTACAGCCTCCTTCTTATAACAGATATTGTCATTCTGTCCACTCTCCCAAAGAATATAAACATGACTTCAGAGATATTATTAAAGTAGTCCTCACTGGAGACACTTATCGATTCATCAGAATAGAATGTGAAATGAAACCAATTTATGTCCTTGATTTAGGAAAATGAAGTGTCTAATTTTATCTAGGCTCTCCTTTCTGCCTTTAGTAATATTTCTTGGCTAGTCTTGGACTCCTTACCTTGAATAGTCAGTTCCTTAGAAGCCACCTGAGAGGACAGAGCAAATCCAGTCTTTTCTTTTTTTTCTCTCCAGTACAGTGCAGTTTGGTTTCTTGGGTTGCCCCCTGGGGGCCATAAAGGGACACTTGCTGATATTTAAATGTTGTCTCACTAATTAAATACTAATTTTTTTAAGATTAAAGCTGTTATAACCATATTTAACTGAAAATGAATCATTAGTCTCCTTCCAAACATAATTCAAAAACAGGAAAGATATTATTTATTCTTTCACAATTTCTCTATAAGTGCTTTTATAATAACTACAGCTAATATTTATTGAATGCATAATATGTGATAGACTCTAATTTACCTACATTAGTATATATTCAACAACCCAATGAAAGTGCAGTACTGTTATTCTAAAACAGAAGCTGAAAAAAGATGAAATAGCTCAGACAGCTGTCAAGTGTGCAAGTATCAGAATTCAAAAACAAGATTTCAACCTATGTGCTATACTGTCTATTTAAGACTGCTTTCTACTTAATCATATCAGTCCACACTACTCTGACACTAGCCTACTCTGTTTTGTGTTCTTTTCATTTTATTGAAGTATAATTGCTTTATAATGTTGTGTTAGTTTCTGTTGTATAGCAACGTGAATCAGCTGTATGCATATGTATATCCCATCCCTTGTACTCTTTAAAAGATATTCTGAGTGATTTTAATTCATTAAAGGGGGACATTCCTTTATTTTTTAAAAGCTGATTTGGTTTCAATGCACTCTTAAGGCATTTCTGGTTCTAAGACATTATGTATTTTATGCTTTATAACTTCTTCATATATGATCTGAAGTGAAGTGAAGTGAAAGTCGCTCAGTCATGTCCAACTCTTTGCGACCCTATTATAGAGTGCATGGAATTCTCCAGGCCATAAAACTGGAGTGGGTAGCTGTTCCCTTCTCCAGGGGATCTTCCCAACCCAGGGATCGAACCCAGGTCTCCCACATTGCAGGCAGATTTTTACCAGCTGAGCCACAAGGGAGCTGAAATTTTCATAAAATCCCAAATAGGTTTTATTGATTATTCAAATACTATCTTTCTTTAGACAAACACATTTTAAACAATTTAAACTGAAAATTACTTATAAAACACACTTTAAATACAAATATAGGTGTCTATGTAGATGGGGAAACAGTGGAAACAGTGACTGACTTTATTGTGTTGGGCTCCAAAATCACTGCAGATGGTGATTGCAGCCATGAAATTAAAAGATGCTTCCTTCTTGGAAGGAAAGTTATGACCAACCTAGACAGAATATTAAAAAGCAGAGACGTCACTTTGCCAACAAAGGTCCATCTAGTCAAGGCTATGGTTTTTCCAGTAGTCATGTGTGGCTGTGAGAGTTGGACCATAAAGAAAGCTGAGAGTCGAAGAATTGATGCTTTTGAACTGTGGTGTTGGAGAAGACTCTTGAGAGTCCCTTGGACTGCAAGGAGATCCAACCAGTCCATCCTAAAGGAGATCAGTCCTGGGTGTTCATTGGAAGGACTGATGTTGAAGCTGAAGCTCCAGTACTTTGGCCACCTGATGTGAAGAGCTGACTCATTGGAAAAGACGCTGATGCTGGGAAAGATTGAAGGCGGGAGGAGAAGGGGACGACAGAGGATGAGATGGTTGGATGGCATCACTGACTCAATGGACATGAGTTTGTGTAAAGTCCGGGAGTTGGTGATGCACAGGGAGGCCTGGCATGCTGCAGTTCATGGGGTCGCAAAGAGTCAAAATGACTGAGCGACTGGACTGAACTGAACTGATGAAAAGAAAAGTCATTGCCTAGTACTTGACGTATCTTTTCATTTTTATCTGTTAATTTTTTCCATTTTTGTGGGAGGAAAAATAATAGGTATACAGATATATTTGGAAAAAATGTCTTTAAAAGACTATATATAGAAAAGATATTGGAAGCACAAAAGAAAACATAGATATTAAATGCACATAGTAAGAAGTCAGTGGAAATTATGCCAAAATAAACTTTTTCCATACTATTTTCTGTTTTATTATATGTTCTTATAGTCTGATTTTCTCCTTGAGTATAATAAATGGTTCAGAAAAACTTGTTTCTTTTTGGCAACGGAAATATCATGTTAATACTCAGGTACACTGAACTGCACTCAGTCATTTCTAATACCATCATGTGTGCATTTTATTCCAATTTCATATTAGCTTTAAGATCCATACTAGGAAGATGATATTCCTTCCATGTAAAGGATGCTTACTAACCTAACTTTGGGTAAGTGAAGAGGGTCCTTCAGGGAACCATATTATCTGGACCGAGTGATCTGTGTAGCTTTTTTCATTTTGAGAGTGAGACTGCTCAATTATTCTATAGATAATTTGATGCAAATTACATAAATCAATATGTAGTATATTTATGTAGCAACATATAGCTAAACACATACCCACTTGTGCATATCTATATCTAGTGGCTTGGATTCTATGACTGATGAATAGTTAAGGTGATTTAAATGTTCACAACTGGAGTTCCTCACCTCGACAACTTTGCACAGTATGCTCTTTTCACAGAAAATTCCTGTTATCATTCCTATTGGACTCATTCATTCATTTACTTTTTCTTCTGTTTTCACATTACTCATTTGTGAAAATCCACTCCAGTACTCTTACCTGGAAAATCCAATGGATGGAGGAGCGTGGTAGGCTGCAGTCCATGGGGTCGCTAAGAGTCAGACACAACCGAGCAACTTCACTTTCACTTTTCACTTTCATGCATTGGATAAGGCAATGGCAACCCACTCCAGTGTTCTTGCCTGGAGAATCCCAGGGATGGGGGAGCCTGGTGGGCTGCCATCTATGGGGTCTCACAGAGGTGGACATGACTGAAGCGACTTAGAAGCAGCAGCATTTATGAAAATAGATATACTTGACTACTAATAATATTGATTTGAATATGCAGTAGCTCTTTCATAAAAATTATATAGAGAGGATTTAGGATCCACAGAATATATATATATATATATATATATATTTGTGTGTGTGTGTGTGTGTGTGTGTGTGTGTGTGTATGTATGTATGTCATTTGTGGCTTTTATTTATTGGTTGCTTCCAAATTCATCACTTGACCTTATTTTCTAGACCTGTAATTTTCAGCAGTCATTTTGATATCTCCATTGAGAAACATGTTGGAAGGAAGAATTCTTTTTTCTCCAACATTATTATGACAAGCCTTTTAGCTAGTTCTTAACATTGAGTACAGGAAACTCTGCCAAGCTTGAATCATCAGCTCCTATTTCTGGGGTGCTGTTTCTATGGCCTGACATTTAGTATATAATGCCAGTGTTGCTTGTCAGAATAATTTTGGCCAAAGACCATTATTATCCTGACTGAGTTTCCAATTATGGGATAATGTAACACATTTACTGCTCTAAATGTTTCTAATTAAAATATTAGAAATACAGTTATCAGATTATGGAAATCTTTTCAATACAAATTTTACAAGAGAGAGCAAAACTAAGTTTTAGCTGTTTGTACATTTCAAAGATTTAGAATTATTAAACGTGGAATGGCAATGGCTGAACAAGAAATTCTTTTCACTAAGAAAGAAGGATGGTAATGTTTGACTTTTCTTGTTACTTGAAATATAAAAATGTAAATAATAAGGCAAGCTAACATAATTTGTAACACTATTGTTCACACCATAGCATTTATATTATATAAATTTATTAACCAAATTTCAGTAATTAAAAACATAGTCAATTTATCTAGGCAGTTCCTTCAAACCTGTTCCCAATTAAAGCTAAATAAATTAAGATTATCATTAAGTAAAGGCCATTTTCAATTTCTTGATAGTGAAGAAAGCAAAGCTACCTATATTTTTATATTTGATAATTATGAAATTATTGTCAATGTAGAAATTACAATTCTTGAAATATTATTTTTTATTTTATCTTCTGGGCATGTAATATATTTTAAGTGTGTATAAAAGGTATTAATTGTTAAAATAAAAGTTAGCTAGTGGATCATTTATTCAGTTATGAACCATTTTCTTAATATAAATAAAAATTAATCAGAAAATGTCAAATGGAAATTTAAGTTAAGCAAATTTTCTGATAGTAAAATGCTATGCTAGCATGAGTACTATACACTGATTCTTATTGTACAGAACAGAGTACTACATATATAATAATGAAACTAATAATTCTGCAAGAGGAAATTGTAAGCTCCAGTGTCTTTTGACAGGACAGTCTCTCACAGAAATGTTTAGATCAGATATGAAATTTTAATATCTAAAAATAATAGCCAACTCTTTATATGAATGTTCATGAATTCATAAAGAGACAAATGAGGTTTTATATTATCCAGTGTTTTTAAAATCTTGCTTCTCACAGATGGATTAGATAAATTATGATAATAGGAAATAGCAAAGACTTTTTTATAATTCCACAAACTGTAATCCTACAATGAAAGTTTGTGACAAGGTCTTTAAGTTTTCGTGTTGGTGTTTAAACATTTATACCCTCCACCCCAGTTCCACCCCCCCAAAAAATAGAATTCTGGATTTATCAAGTGAGGCAAAGCTATTTGCAAATTTTCCAATTTACAAAATGATCAGTTCTAGTGATAAATCATGCTGTATTTCATTAATTATACTTTACATAATACCTGTCAAGAACAAATCCATCTTTAAAAGTGAAGGACAATTTTACCTTATAAATATTACAAATATGATGATTATTGCATTTATATATTTCTTATTTGAGTTTAATCATTCTTTAAATTTTTGGTTAACATAAACTAGTCTTTTTTCATTCTTGTTGAAATTATTCCTTAAACTAGTCAATTTCTGTTATTTAGTGATTTAATGTTTTAATTTTAAATATAACTTTAATAATTAAAATTAGTCTATGGCATAGTGCCTAAACTCAAGGAGCTTATTTCTATTCATTAGGTTAAAAGTGTGAAACATGAAGAGAAAAACTATGCTAAACCATGTGTTATTATTAAATTTTAGAAGACATAGTGGTAATAGTTGTAAACACTTTATAGACGAGATAAGAAGGCAATACAGTTCAGAAATTAAAGCCACAATCTCATAGAAATATTTGTGACTTGTTGGCATTTTGAATAATTAGGAAAGAAAACCTCTAGAAAATTAGGATTTAACTATGTAAGTTAGTGTTAGTCGCTCAGTCTTGTTGAGCTCTTTGCGATCCCGTGGACTGTAGCCTGTCATCTTCTCTGTCCATGGAATTCTTCAGGCAAGAATACTGGAGAGGGTTGCCATTCCCTTTTCCAGGGTATCTTCCCACACAGGGAGCAAACCTAGTTCTCCTGTATTGCAGGCAGATTTTTTTACCATCTAAGCCACCAGGGAAGCCCTAAAGATAAATATATGTGCAGTTATCAGTTAATGGAAACACAAAGTATTTCATTGATTTTGAAAGAAGAAATGCAGAGATGGTCTGTATTAGAAGTCATCAACTTGTTTATACAGGAATTTCTGAGTTGAACTTTTATATTCATTTTAGTTTTTTATTTTTAATTGTAAGGTTATTGCTTAACAATATCGTGTTCGTTTCTGCCATAAATCAACATGAATCAGCCATAGGTATACATGTATCCCCTCCCTCTCACTTCCCACTCCATCCCATCCCTCTAGTTGTCACCGGGCACTGGATCTGAGCTCCCTGTGCCATACGACACATTTCTGTTGACTGTCTGTCTTACATATGGTAATGCATATGTTTCAGTGCTGCTCTCTCGATCTGTCCCTCCCTCTCCTGCCCCATTATGTCTGCCCTCTACGTCTGTGTCTCCATTGCTGTCCTAGAGATAAGTTCATCATAAATGCCATCTTTCTAGATTCCATATATATGCATTAACATATGTTCTTTCTCTTTCTGACTTACTTCACTCTGTAAAATAGGCTGTAGGTTCATCCACCTTATTAAAATTGAGTCAAAATGCGTTCCTTTTTATAGCTGAGTCACATACCATTGTGTGTATGTACCACAATTCTTTATCCATTCATCTGTCGATGGACATATACATTGCTTCCATGTCCTAACTATTGTAAATAGTGCTGTGATGAACACTGGGGTGCATGTGTCTTTTTTTGATTATGGTTTCCCCAGGGTATGTGCCCAGTAGTGGGATTGGTGGATCATATGGCAATTTTATTCCTAGTTTTTAAAGGAATCTCCATACTATTCTCCACAGTCATGATATCAATTTGCATTCCCACCAACACTTGCAAGAGAGTTCCCTTTCTCCAAAGCCTTTCCAACATTTATTGCTTGTAGATTTTTTGACAATGGCCATTCTGACCAGTGTAAACTGATATTTCATTGTAGTTTTGATTTGCACTTCTCAAATAATGAGTGATATTGAGCATCTTTCATATGTTTATTAGCCATCTGTATGTCTTCTTTGGAGAAACATCTATTTAGGGCTTCTGACCACTTTTTGATTGGGTTGCTTGTTTTTCTGGTTTTGAGCTGTTTGAGCTGATTGTATATTTTGGTGATTAATCCTTTGTTACTTTCATGTGCTATTATTTTCTCCTATTCTGAGGGTTGTCTTTTCACTTTGTTTACAGTTTCCTTTGCAGTCAAAAAGCTTTTTAGCTTTCCCACTTATTTTGTTTTTATTTCCATTTTTCTAGGTTAGCTGAACTTTTAGAATGTAGCTACTCAAACCTTTTTCTAGCTACTCAGGTTGTCTCCCTGACTAAATTTGTACTTATGGTGCAAAAGCCTTATTATTAAAAATACTCAAACTAATGTGCTAAAAAACCCAAAGGAGAGATATATATACATATATACATAAAATATATGGAGAGCATGCTACAATAAACAAACAAAAAATCACATTGTTATTGTCCAGTTTAGAAGCTTGAGAATTAGGTTTTTTGATCTACTGCATACAAGTATACCTTATATATGTATAGCCGACATGTGTGTGTGTGTGTGTGTGTGTGTGTGTGGCTAATAAATTCTAATTTTAAAAAACCTCCAAAATGCTAATCTATATTTTAAAGGCATAAAGCTAAGTAGTGGAAATGTTTTTGTGAAAAGGCATAGACAAAGATCTTGTTTCTCAGAACAAAAGATAATATTACACTTACTATACCTATTGGGAGGAAGCTATAATCTCTGGAAAAGAACATAAACCAAGATGTGGAAAGGAAGGCGATTTCAGAAGCCATATGAGGTATAGTTGTATGCAGTAGATCAAATGACCCAACTCCCAAGCTCCTAAACTGAACAATAATGATGTGATTTTTTATGTTTATTGTAGTGCGTTCTCCATAGATTAAAAAAATAAATTGAAATATAATTGCTGCATTGCTTGTACATAATTATATATATGAAATAAATCATAAGATTATCCACTGAAACTCACATTTATATACTTTTAAATATTGTTCTACTAATTGTGTGAAAACATAATAATATATGACATTAGTCCCTAATCCCAAGAATCTAGCTATAAGATAAAATGATTTTATATGAAATACACAGGAAACAAGTATGCTAAATTATGAGGGACTGTTACAGACTTTTAAAAGACAGGGAGATAGTAGTTAGAAAAGAATTCTTTCATGAAGAAGGGGAAGAACATAGTTCAGAAATTTATAATAGGCCAGAAAAAAATACAGGCCTGCCTCTTGTTTTATTGTGCTTCATGTATACTATATTTCTTAAAAATTGAAGGTTTGTGGCACCATTTTTCTAACAACATCTGTTCAATTCTAGTCTCTATGTTATGTTTTGGTAATTTCCACAATATGTCCAACTTTTTTAATTACTATATTCATTACAGAGATTTGTGATCAGTGATTTTGATGTTACTACTGCAAAAAAAAAATATGACTTGCTGAAAGCTCAGTGGTAGGTTAGAATTTTTTAGCAATAAAGTATTTTTTAATTAAGGATGTACATCATTTTTTTAAACTGTGCTATTGCATGCTTAATAAACTACAATATAGTGTTAACATAATTTATATGTGTACTGAGAAACTCAACAACTTCATGCAATTCACTTTATTGCAATATGCCCTTTATTGCCAATATGTGGAACTAAACCCAAAATATCTCCAAGTCATGCCTATAGTTGCTTTGCTTTGTTTTGCCATTGTGAATGGTCTGAATAGTAATCCTCTCCATAATTGTGATTTGGAGACTTTATTGTTTATCATCTCTAAGAACCAGCTTAGTTTTATTGATCTTTGCTATTGTTTCCTTTATTTCTTTTTCATCTGTTTCTGCTCTGATCTTTATGAGTCCTTTCCTTGTACTATGACCCACCTCCTAGAGTAATGGAAATAAAGACAAAAATAAATAAATGGGGCATAATTAAACTTAAAAGCTTTGGCACACCAAAGGAAACTGTAAACAAGATGAAAAGACAACCCTCATAATGGGAGAAAATAATGCCCATGAAAAAACTGACGAATAATTAATCTCCAAAATATAGGAGCATCTCATTCAGCTAAATACCACAAAAACAACCCAATCAAAAAGTGGGCAAAAGACCTAAATAGACATTTCTTAGATGGCTAATAAAATACATGAAAACATGCTCAGCATCACTCATTATTTTAGAAATGCAAATCAAAACTACAATGAGATATTACTTCACACTAGTCAGAATGGCCATCATCAAAAAATCTACAAAAAATATTGAAGAGGCTTTGGAGAAAGTGAGCCCTCTTACACTATTGGTGGGAATGCAAATTGATACAGCCACTATGGAGAATAGTATGGGGAGTCCTTAACAAACTAGGAATAAAACTGCCATATGACCCACCAATCCCACTACTGGCCATATACCCTGAGGAACCCATAATTGAAAAAGACATATGCACCCCAGTGTTCATCACAGCACTATTTACAATAGCTAGGACATGGAAGCAAAGTATATGTCCATCAACAGATGAATGGATAAAGAATTTGTGATACATAAACACAATGGAATGTAACTCAGTCAGAAAAAGGAATGTATTTAACTCAGTTAAGGTGGATGAGGAGAAGGCAATGGCACCCCACTCCAGTACTCTTGCCTGGAAAATCCCATGGACGGAGGAGCCTGGTAGGCTGCAGTCCATGGTGTCGCTAGGAGTTGGACATGACTGAGCGACTTCACTTTCACTTTTCACTTTCATGCATTGGAGAAGGAAATGGCAACCCACTCCAGTGTTCTTGCCTGGAGAATCCCAGGGGCGGGGGAGCCTGGTGGGCTGCCATCTATGGGGTCGCACAGAGTCGGACACGACTGAAGCGACTTAGCAGCAGCAGCAGCAAGGTGGATGAACTTGCAGCCTATTATACAGAGTGAAGTAAGTCAGAAAGAGAAAGACAAAAATCATAGATTAATGCATGTATATGGAACCTAGAAAGATGGTATTTATTGACTAACCTCTCTCTAGAACAGCAGTGGAGACACAGACATAGAAAGCAGACACAGCGCAGCGGGGCAAGGAGAGGGAGGGGTGGACTGAGAGAGTAGCATTGAAACCTATACATTACTGTGGCAGCGGAAATTTACTGTATGATGCAGGGAGCTCAAATTCTAGGTTCTGTGATAACCTAGAGGGGTGGGGTGGGGTGAGAGGTGAGAGGGATTTTCAAGAGGGATTTTCAAGAGGGAGGGGCATACATATACCTATGGCTGATACATGTTGATATATGAAAGAAATACAATATTGTAAAACAATTATCCTCCAATTAAAAATAAATAAAAGAAAAAATAAATATTTTTTAGAATAATATTCTAATTATTGATTAACGCAGGTATTCAAGTTATATCATAGAATTTGAATACAAGAATTAAGTTAGAGATCATCTAGTTTAGAGTTCTCAAATTGCTTATTCTAGAATTACCTGAAACTTTTAAAAACTAACTTTATCAAGCTCCATGTTTAGCGATTCTACTTATGTGTCTTTTGTGAATTCCAAGAATCCCTATTTTAAACAAGCTGCTTGTGAGATTGTGGTGTACACTATGCATGAGACCACTGATGCAAGGAATTGTTAAATTCTAGAAAATATGGTTGAGAATTTGATGAAAAATTCTGAGTCAATAGGGTTCTAGATTCAAAACATAGTTACATATTACTAAGATTTTTCACTTTCTCAATTGAATTTTAGGATTAAGACTTTCTATTTATTGTTTATGTGCACATGTCTTTTGTGAAGTGACAAAAATTTCAGTAATAAGTGACATTTTGTGAATGCTATATGGGTTTATTTTTTCTAATGCTATTATAATGGTTGGCATTGTTGCATCCTGAGCTTCCCTGGTAACTCAGTGGTGAAGAATCTGCATACAATGCAGGAGACATGATCTCGATTCCTGAGTTGGGAACATTCCCTGGAGAAGGAAATGGCACCCCACTCCAGTATTCTTGCCTGGAAAATCCCGAGACCAGAGGAGCCTGGTGGACTACAGTCCATGGGATGGCAAAGAGTCAGATGCAACTTAGCAACTAAACAAGAACAATAATGTTAGATGAATACAAGTTAAGATTGAATATGGCATATTAAGCTAAATCAAGAAGAGCTATATTAGCAGTGAAGGCGAAAGTCACTCAATCGTGTCTGATTCTTTGACATTCCATACTATATAGTCCATGGAATTCTCCAGGCCAGAGTACTGGAGTGAGTAACCATTCCCTTCTCCAGGATAAACGAGTTGGTGTGTGTTAGTTGCTCAGTGGTGTCTGACTCTTTGCGACGCACCAAGCTCCTCTGTCCATGGAGTTCTCCAGGCAAGAATACTAGAGTGGGTTGCCATTCTCTTCTCCAGGGAATCTTCCCAACCCAGGGATTGAACCCAGGTCTCCTGCATTGCAGGCAGATTCTTTACCATCTGTGCCACCATTAAAGCCCATATTAGCAGTACTGTTGTTAATATGAAACCTTTCATTTAGGATAAATCAAGTTTCAGTAGAGTGAATTATTTGTTGTTCTAACAGATTTATGCACTTGAATTTAGCTTCTAATTTTTACTAAATTTAATTCAAAATGAAATAGTTCTTTTATCTATATGGCAAAATATTTAGGTAGCTATTTAAAAAATAATCATCTGCAACATACATCAAAATATCTCCTCAAGTTGAATATCATTATATTTTTAAATGATGTTTAAAAATCTCAAATGGAAACTCAGGAGAAAAATAAATGATGACCCTTATCCATTTAAAATTAATGACAGTGATGAGTAGCTCTTAAACATTTAAATAAAAATGCAAAAATTTTACCCTGAAATATGTTTCAGTGCCTTGACTGCACATACCAATAATTCTTAGCCTTCAAGTTTTTACAGAATCACCAGTATATATTAATTGAATTTAAGTAATCAAAAAGTCAACAGGCAACACTGGAGTGGATAGTCTTTCCGTTCTCTAGGGGATCTTCCCAACCCAGGAATCAAACTGGGGTCTCCTGCATTGCAGGTGGATTCTTTATCAACTGAGTTATCAGGAAACCCTGATAATGCTCAAAATTCTCCAAGCAGGCTTCAGCAATACATGAACTGTGAACTTCCAGATGTTCAAGCTGGTTTTAGAAAAGGTAGAGGAACCGGAGATAAAATTGCCAACATCCATTGGATCATCATCTACTTCTGCTTTATTGATTTCGCCAAAGCCTTTGACTGTGTGGATCACAACAAACTGTGGAAAATTCTGAAGGAGATGGGAATACCAGACCACCTGACCTGCCTCCTGAGAAATAAGTATGCAGGTCAAGAAGCAACAGTTAGAACTGGACATGGAACAACAGACTGGTTCCAAATTGGGAAAGGAGTGCTGAAGGCTGCATATTGTCACCCTAATTATTTAACTTATATGCCAAGTACATCATGAGAAATGCTGGATTGGATGAAGCATGAGCTGGAATCAAGATTACCAGGAGAAATAACGATAACCTCAGATATGCAGATGATATCACCCTTATGGCAGAAAGTGAAGAAGAACTAAAGAGCCTCTTGATTAAAGTGAAAGAGGAGAGTAAAAAAGCAGGCTTAAAACTCAACATTCAGAAAACTAAGATCATGGCAACCGGTCCCATCACTTCATAGCAAATAGATGGGGAAACAGTGGAAACAGTGACAGACTTTATTTTTCTGGGCTCCAAAATCACTGCAGATGGTGACTGCAGCCATGAAATTAAGACTCTTGCTCCTTGGAACTAAAGCTATGACAAACCTAGACAGAATATTAAAAAGCAGACACATTACTTTCCTGACAAAGGCCCATCTAGTCAATGCTGTGGTTTTTCCGGTAGTCACATAT
Organism: Odocoileus virginianus; assembly: GCF_023699985.2. Taxonomy (NCBI): domain Eukaryota; kingdom Metazoa; phylum Chordata; class Mammalia; order Artiodactyla; family Cervidae; genus Odocoileus; species Odocoileus virginianus. The sequence continues at coordinate 75,708,911 of NC_069674.1, forward strand.
GGATGTGAGAGTTGGACTATAAAGAAAGCAGAGCGTCGAAGAATTGATGCTTTTGAAATGTGGTGTTGGAGAAGACTCTTGAGAGTCCCTTGGACTGCAAGGAGATCAAACCAGTCGATCCTAAAAGAAATCAATCCTGAATATTTATTGAAAGGATTGATGCTGATGCTGAAACTCCAATACTTTGGCCATCTAATATGAAGAACTGACCTATTGGAAAAGACCCTGATGATGGGAAAGGTTGAAGGCAGAAGGAGAAGTGGATGACAGAGGATGAGATGGTTGTATGACATGGCCAACTTGATGGGCTTAAGTTTGAGTGAATCTGAGAGTTGATGATGGACAGGGAAGCTTGGCATGCTGCAGTCCATGGGGTAGCAAAGAGTCATACATGAATGAGTGAACAAAACTGAATCAAAAAGTCTATTTGAGCGTCTGCTTTGTATAGTGAACAGACAGTTTCTCTGAAGGTCTGTGCTTCTACAAATAAATAGATTCTATTAGTTTGGTGTAAAAATAATTGTGGCTTTGCATTGTTGAACTTTGCCATTGTATATTGGAATGCATTCTTAAATGTGGTTATGTTACACATCATTTTAATGTGTATTACTTCCTATGATTTTGCTAATGATTTATGACTTGCTGTTTATTTTATAGGTATTTTAGACTGAGGAAATGATGTTAGACAGAAAACAAATTCGAGAAATATTCTTATTCAAGTTCAAAATGGGTCATAAAGCAGCAGAGACAACTTGCAGCATCAACAAAATATTTGGCCCAGGAACTGCTAATGAATACAGTGCAGTGGTGGTTCAAGAAATTTTGCAAAGGAGACGACAGGCTTGCAAATTAGGAGTGTAGTGCCTGGTCATTGAAAGTTGACAACAACCAATAGAGAAAAATCATCAAAGCTGATCCTCTTATGACTATAGGAAAAGTTGCCTAAGCACTCAGTGTCAACCATTCTACAGTCATTTGACATTTGAATCAAATTGGAAATGTGTAAAAGTTTAAGTGGGTGCCTCAAGAGCTGACCAAAAATCAAACAAATCGTCATTTTAAAGTGTTGTCATCTCTTATTCTCTGTAACAATGAACCATTAGTTGGATTGTGATGTGCGATGAAAAGTGGATTTTATGCAACATCCAGTGAAGACCAGCTCAATATTTGGACTGAGAAGAAGCCCCAGAGCACTTTCTAAAGCCAAACTTGCACCGGAAAGCTTATTTCTGTTTGGTGGTCTGCTACCCTTCTGATCCACTACAGTTTTCTGAATCCCAGTGATACAATTATATATGAGATGTATGCTCAGCAGATCGATGAGATGCACCAAAAAATGCAAGGCCTGCAGTAGGCATTGGTCAACAAAAAGGGCCCAATTCTTCTCCCCAACAATGCTCAACCACATGTCGGACAATCAATGCTTCAAAAGTTGAACAATTGGGCTATGAAATTTTGCCTCATTTCTCATATTCACCTGGCCTCTCGCCAACTGACTACCACTTCTTCAAGTATCTCAACAACTTTTTTCAGGGAAAATGCTTCCACAACCAGCAGGACACAGAAAATGCTTTCTAAGAGTTTGTCAAATCCCAAAGCCTGTTTCTTTATGCTATAGGAATAAACAAACTTATCTCTTGTTGGCAAAAATATGTTGATTGTAATGATTTCCTATTTTGATTAATAAAGATGTGTTTGAGCCTAGTTATAATGATTTAAAATTCAGGGTCCAAAAGGTAATTACCTTTGTGCCAACTTAGATAAAATATGATGATTAATGCACTGATGGCCTTTAAAGAATTAATATTTTATGATAAAGAGGGATAAACTGGAATTCAGCTTTGTTAGTAAATGCTAAATCTGACAATGATCATTTTGGTATGTGATCCTGAGACTAGTATTTGAAACCTGGAAAGCTGACACTAAGATATTTATGTTAAGACAAGCTCCATGAAGGAGACTGTAGTAGTTTTTAGCAGGTAGTGAGTCTTTCTCAAAGCAGAGGTAAAAAAGTCAACTCTTTTTGGAAGAATGCATTCTCAGTTTCATTTCAGTGTTACTTTATGGGAAGATTATTCACATATGAGTCAAAACCAAGTATTCCATAGAGGAAAAACATCTAATGAGTGAGCATTTGCTGATACAACCAATAAGAGGGCATTTCCAGTAGTTGCTTATTGTTGGCAGAGATCCTGACCTATTCTCAGTGCTGTTAGGCTTCCCTGATATTGTCAGAGTCCTATTCCACCCTAGGGCAGAATAAGCCTACCTGACCTTCCTTCTGTTGTTAGGTTGAAGTTCAAGAAATGAGGGATCTGGGTCACTCTCCTCTGGGTGGCCGCTATATAGCTCCTCAAATCTTGGTGTTTTAAACAAGTTCATCTTCTTCTTAGAAACTTTGAGAACTCTTCTTTGATTGTGTCTCATGTTATTTTCAAGGTTTATAGTTGTACTTAGCAAGGAGTAGGAAGAAAGGGGACTACACCATCTTGAGTAGAAGTTAATCTACTAGAAGCTTCCCTGGTGGCTGAGTGGTAAAGAATCCACCTGCCATGGAGGTGGCATGGATTCGATCCCTGGTCTGGGAGGATCCCACATTCCATAGGGCAATTAAGCCCATGTGCCACAACTACTGAGCCTGTGATGTAGTGCCTGGGAGCTGCAACAACTGGGCCCATGTGCATACATGTTCAGCTGTGTCCGACTCTGCCACCCCATGGACTGAGGCCCGCCAGACTCCTCTGTCCATGGACAGGCAAGATATGGAATTGGTTGCCATTTCCTCTTCTAGGGTACCTTCCTGATCCAGGTATCAAACCTGGGTCTCTCCTGCATTGACAGGAAGATTCTTTACCACTGCACCACCTAGGAAACCCAACTGAGCCCATGAGCTGCAACTACCTAAACCTGCACACACTAAAGCCTGTGCTCCACAACAAGAGAAGCCACCACAATGAGAAGCTCACACTGCAATTAGAGAGTAACCCCTGATCCCTGCAACTTGAGAAAAGCCCACGTGGCCTTGAAGACCCAGCACAGCCTAAATAAATTAATAAAATTATTAAAAAAAGAAGAAGTTAACCTGCTACTTCTGAAAATAGTAGTCTATTCTTCAGAACTCCCAGGCTAGGGAGAAATCAGGGAGAATATTCTGAAAGTTAGAGAGAGATTAATTTACAATTAGTTCCAGGGCACTCTTTGTCCACTTAGCAATTGTAAATTTCCCAGATAGTCACCAAAGACTTGATTATTTTTTTTCCTCTCTGTGGAGAAAAAAAGGTGGGAATAACATTTTTTTTTTTCTGTTACAGTAAGTCCCCTACATATGAATAAGTTCCCCTCTGAAATCATTAAGTCCAACAAATTTAGCCTGCACAGCAGTACACTACAATAGCTGGCACCTCTTAATAGTACCAGCTACATCACTGCTGCTTTTGTGCTTGCTTCAGGACATCCTGGGCTTGAAATAAACACACTGTACATTAAAGTGCACAAAACATTTTGTAGAAGACCCATGTACTTGACAATATATGCCAGACACGTGAACTAATGTACATGATTACACATGCAAACTCACGTTTGCATCTTTGAAGGTTCCCAATGAAAGGTACATATATAGGGGACTTACTGTATTTATCTTTTCTCAATAAAATAATATTTTCTTCACCTTTCTCAAAAAGCTTGATTTCACATTATTGCCACAGATGCTGTTTATTTGCCGTGAAGTTATGGGACTGGATGCCATAATCTTAGTGTTTTTTGAATGTTGAGTTTTAAGCCAGCTATTCCATTCTCCTCCTTCACCTTCAACAAGAGGCACTTTAGTTCTTCTTTGCTTTCTGCCATAAGGGTGGTGTCATCTTCATGTCTGAGGTTATTGATATTTCTCCTGACAATGTTGATTCCAGCTTGTGATTCATCCAGTCCAGCATTTCACATGATGTACTCTGCATATAAGTTAAATAAGCAGGTTGACAATATACAGCCTTCAGTACACCTTTCCCAATATGGAACCAGTCCATTGTTCCATGTCTGGTTCTCTTTGTTGCTTCCTGACGTGCATACAGGTTTCTCAGGAGGCAGGTCAGGTGGTCTGGTATTCCCATCTCTTGAAGAATTTCCCACAGTTTGTTGTGATCCACACAGTCAAAGGCTTTATCATAGTCAATGAAGCAGAAGTAGATGTTTTTCTGAATTCCCCTTGCTTTTTCTGTGATCCAGCAGATGTTGGCAATTTGATCTCTGGTTCCTCTGCCTTTTCGAAATACAACTTGAACATCTGGAAGTCCTCGGTTCATGTACTGTTGAAGCCTAGCTTGGAGAATTTTGAGCGTGACTTTGCTTGCATATGATATGAGTGCAATTGTGTGGTAGTTTGAACAATCTTTGGAATTGCCCTCCTTTAGGATTAGAATGAAAACCTACCTTTTCCAGTCCTGTGGCCATTGCTGAGTTTTCCAAATTTGCTGGCATGTTGAGTGCAGCACGTTCACAGCATCAACTTTTAGGATTTGAAATAGCTCAGCTGGAATTCCATCACCTCTACTAGTTTCGTTCATAGTGATGCTTCCTAAGGCCCACTTGACTTCCCCCTCCATGATGTCTGACTCTAGGTGAGTGATCACACAGTCATGGTCATCTGGGTCATTAAGATCTTTTTTTGTATAGTTCTTCTGTGAATTCTTGCCACCTCTTCTTAATATCTTCTGCTTCTGTTAGATCCATACTGTTTCTTTTATTGTGCCCATCTTTGCATGAAATGTTCCCTTAGTATCTCTAATTTTCTTGAAGAGATCTCTAGTCTTTCCCATTCTATTGTTTTCCTCTACTTCTTTGCCTTGTTCACGTAGGAAGGCTTTCTTATCTCTCCTTGCTATTCTTTGAAACATCACATTACATGATGTTATTTTGAGTTGGAAAAAAAGAATCTGCATCTCACCGTGTAGTGTTTTCCACTCGTACCATCCTATTCTTACAAAAGTTTCCAGATATCACCAAAGGCAGAGTTCATCCTACAATTAGTAGTCAATAATATCTTGCTTTGTTTTGCTTTCATGACTTTTGAAAGTGAGCACGTGCTGTGCTCTGTGCTGTGTTTAGTTGCTCAGTTGTGTCCCACTCTGTGTGACCCCATGGACTATAGCCCGCCAAGCTCCTGTGTCCATAGGGATTCTCCAGGCAAGAATATTTGAGTGCTTTGTTATGCCCTCCTCCAAGGGATCTTCCCAACCCAGGGATCGAACCCAGGTCTCCCGCACTTCCGGCAGATTATTTTCTGTCTGTGCTACCAGGGAAGCCCAAAAGTGAGCATAATGGTGGTATACACTCACTTTCAGAGCATATTAACACTTAACAGCTTATTGTTAAGATTTGTATATATGACGGGGTCTTACTGTGAATTATTCATTTTTACTGCTCATTCAAAATCATTCATTTTGCCCACTGTTCTACCTTATCATCAAGATCTTGAGTATTATTTAGTGATAGTTTTGAACATACTAATTATTCAAAAAGACAAGTAAAAGCAGGCTGCAGAAGAACAATGGTAAGAGTTATGACCCGTGGATTACAAAAGTATCCAAGTCTGTGCACCTAATGTCTATTTTATAAAATAAATGCTAAGGTCCTTTCAGATTTCTAGGAAAATAAGAGGAATATCCTTTACTACAAACTGACTAAAATGCTGAATTTGAGCCTACTGAAATGAATTTAGAAATAGAGGGAAGTCCCTAAATGCTAGCCAATTGAAAGGAAACTAAAAGGCAAAGCAATAAGGATACAAACTCATTCTGCCCACATCCTGGAGGATCATCAGATTTGCACAAGATCTAAATAGTAAGAATCTTGAAGTTAATGTCTGCACAGTGAGGATGGAAGAATACATCCGAGACTATATGAGGCAAAGAGTTGAAAGTGAAAATTCTGTGCAAAGTCAGAACTCATGAGAGCTGGTAGTTTCATTTGGAATAGAATACATACATTCTATCCACAGCAAGAAAACTTTTTTCTCCCTAGGGATCTGAAAGGGAAAAATGAAAAGATTTTTGGAACAAATAAATACTACAGCACCATATTTGTTCTGGTATGGAGTTCAAATTTACCCTACTGTGGGAAATCCTGGTAAGATTAATATAAAATTGGATCCAGAACACAAGATATATAGAGAGTGCAGAGCAGAAATAAAGGCAAATCTGTTCTAGAGAGAGAGTTTTACAAGACAGTCAGTGGACTTTCTATCAAAAAACAAAATCCCTGCAAAAATATAAGTGCACAGTGCAAAATAATAAAACACAAATAGAAGTAATCCTCCAGCAAACGATAATTATCTAGAAGGAACAATTAAAGTAAGTATTCTTAAATTGACTGAAATAAATTTTAAATATTATAAACCACAAGGAAAGTATAAGGCCTTATGAAAAATATAAAATTTGATAAGGTACCATTATTTTTCATCATTTCCTGTTTCATTTGGAATTAATAGTAAAAATCATGTAAAATATTTTATATAAGCATGGAGTTTATGCTAATTGTAGTTTATACTCTCACCATTGAACACTACTCTGCTATTTACTATAATTAGTAAGTTATAAGCACATAAAATGAATAAATAAATACCCAAAATGCAGAGATGATTTATTTTCTCCCTATTTATTGAGAGACTCCTTACAGCTTAAACAAGATACACCTTTACTTGAAAGAAAACATAAACACTAACCCAAAACAACTTATAGTACAGGAAATCAATGAAACTAATCATATCTCTCCTTCAGAAAAACTGGTTTATTTTTACAAAATGTATCAGACTGTAGCAGCTTTGTTAAGATAAAAAGAAATGACACTTGAATTACTAATCAAATTTAACTAATCATATTTTTTAATTAGGATGAAAAGCAGTACTATATCACTTAACTAGCATAGTGGGATTCAAAAGATATTCCTTTATTGTTTTTCTTCTTAGTTTATGGGATCAATTTTCCATATGGTATTTGTAGTTCTTACAGGCAAGTTTGTATTTTGGCTTTCTTTCTTGTAAAACACATGTTCTTGAGTTCTTAGAATCTGATTGAACATCCTCTCTCTCAGAGGATGCCCATAAAGCCATTTTTATGTTATCTCTGGGGTTTATACACATACAGCCTCCAGCCAGAAACTGGACTTTATTTACTGTAAAAACTAGGGAGGGTTTTCCAATTGTGGGTGGGCATAGACATGATTTTCCCCTTGCCTTTTTTTTCCACACTGATTCTTTGAGCCAAAATAACAAAAAATGTGATAATAATGTTTCCCACCCATACTTTCATTATGCTGTTAAGATTTGCTGCATTGTAAAAAGGAAAGTGAAGTTGTTTGTACTAAACAACAATAGCACTGAAAATAGAAGCAAACTCATATTCTGGTTCAAACAAATAGCAAAAATAAACCTCCAAACCCTTCAGGCTTTATTTATGCATTTTCTTATTTCAGCCAGTGAAGCAAAAGCAAAAACTCAGAAAGGAAAACTCTGTGTGGGTATTTGTGTCCAAAGTTGTTGTCATCCTAATGTTCAAATTCTCATGAGGACTCTGTTTCCATAGTGAGTGGAATTGTATGTCTGACACACTAATAGAAGATGGTATGAATGCTGACAGACTAAATAGAAAGCAAAATGGCACTGAAGCCAACATAAGAGTATCTGCTAAATCATAATCTGGAATTTCCTTTGTTATGGTCTGGCAAATGTCCCATTATCAAACTAGGGTAAAAATAGTAGAACTACTGGGGATCATCCAGTATTAACTTGTCCAGATATCTTTTTTTCTGTCTCTTACGCTTCCAATGCTATAGTGAGTGAAGTCGCTCAGTCTTGTTGGACTCTTTGCGACCCCGTGGGCTGTAGCCTGCCAGGCTCCTCCATGCATGTGATTCTCCAGGCAAGAATACAGGAGTGGGTTGCCATTTCCTTCTCTAGGGGATCTTCCCAACCCAGGGATCGAACCCGGGTCTCCTGCATTGCAGGCAGACGCTTTAACCTCTGAGCCACCTGGGAAGCCCTTAGCTCTTCCTTTTTAGTATATGACCCCATCTACATTAATGAAGTAATCAAAGTCATTCAACATTAAGCCACTTAATTTTCATCTTGTAAACATTCTTATGTCCTTTTGTCTATTTTTTCATGAAAAATATTCTGCATATCTGTCATACTTTAACTTTCGTAAAGAACAATTTCAAAATAGCCCTAGAATTTAGAGGGGAAAGAAAACATTGTGCCTGTTTGTTGAAAAAGGAAATGGAGAGCAAAATAGTAAATGAGTTGGATAAGTTATCAAATAGGTCTCTAGTTATAGGCTTCTGTCTACCAGCCTACACAATCAGCAGTCAGAATTTTGGGTAAAATTCTGTATCGGTGGCAGATTCCGGCATAAGAAATCTCTCAGTTCCTTGTAAAAATAGGAATAAAAACTGCCTAACTTTTAGATTTTGTGAGAATTAAAATATATATTGCACATAAAACATTTAGAAAAACACCTATGTTATCCTTAGTAAAAGTTAACTATTATTATTTCCTGAAAGTAATGATTTTTTTAAAAAGTGCCATACTAATACTCCTGATTTTTTTCCTTTTCCCATTTCAGTCTATAATATCCTCATATCCTCCCCATTTGAATATCCTCCCCATTTAAATAATTTATCCACTGTACACCTTGGATCTTTTCCTTTCTTTCTGCCAACATAATCAGAGCTCTTCCTTACACTTAAGGAAACAATCATTATACTGTCTCTGGTATCATCTTTTTCTCTCTCCTTTACTTTAATTTTTTTCAAAGAGCCACAAATCATTTAATTTTCCAGTTGGAAATGACCTTCTAGTTCATCATGCTTGTTTCACAGATTAGGTACATATCGCTCAGAGAAGCTGGTGCTTTCTACAGGGAAACAAGGCATTTACCCTTAGGAGCAGATCAAAGTCTGAAGGGAACAGGTTCTCCAAAGGGAGCAGTGCTCTTTAATGCCTCCATTTCTACACCCCAATTTATTAATCTGTATCCTGCCTTTTGGATTTTTGCCCCAGAACTCTTCTAAAAATGAAGCCTTTGTCTCACTCTCTTCAACATGTAAAACTTTTTATTTCTTCTTATATCTCTGCCATCCACTATAATGAGCATATTGAGTTTCCTATTTTAATTCTCATTTTAAAATGAATTCTTTTTTTTTTCTTACTATCTGAGAGTTGCCTTACCAAATTCATTTTGACTTTATTTCTCACTATACTTCCATCTAAATTCTCTCAATTGCCTTCGATCATAACATCACTGCAAATCATTTTCAAATGTCTTCATCAGTTCAACCTATATTTTTCAAACTCTAATAATGAGTCCTGGCCTCTGCTACACACTGAAAATGGAATGAGAAAAAAGAAGGTCTGGTCAGTCTGAGGTTTCAGAGATCTTACTGGTGTCCTGCTCTTTAACAGTTGGCTCTACATTCCTCCCCAAAGGACTACAACTCTGATTCATAGAATTTCCCATATTCCATGGTGTGAATACTCCCACTATACCTGATGTTAGGTGACCTGCAAGACATTGCGGAAGGCAGAGCTGTGAAGAGACGCTAACAGTGCACTCGTGTGAACCAGTGTGTGCTGTCTCTAGCAACCATGAGCTTATTGACTTAAATATAAAAACCCAAATGAATAAATAAATACTTACAAACTACATAAATTCTGTGTCCAACTTTGATTTCTTACATAAGGATTTACAAAGCTTCTAGGTTAATTTTTCTGTTATAGACTACAAATCCTCACAGCAGTCATCATATATTTGTTTCTTCCTCTTATTTTAGAAAAAAGTACAACTGTTTCTACAGTTGTAGGTCTTTGGAAGAGACCTAAGTTGTATTCTTTGGAAGTAAGTCACACTTTCATCTGTGAACAATTTGTTTTAAATTGATAAACTTTAAGGTAAACCTTAAATGAGTTAGACTCATTTAAGTTAAGGTTTAGACTTATTTAAGTCTTAAGACTCAAAATACTTTGGCTACCCGATGTGAAGAACTGACTCATTTGAAAAGACCCTGATGCTGGGAAAGATTGAAGGCAGGAGGAAAAGGGGATGACAGAGGATGAGATGCTTGGAAGGCATCACCGACTCAATGGACATGAGTTTGAGTAAGCTCTGGTAGTTGGTGATGGACAGGGAGGCCTGGCGTGCTGCAGTCTATGGGGTGGCAAAGACTTGGACATGACTGTGAGACTGAACTGAACTGAACTGAAGGTTTAGAGAGGTGGCGCTGGTGGCAAAGAAACCACCTGGCCGTGTTGGAGACATAAGAGACATGGGTTCATCCCTTAGTCAGGAAGACCCCTCGAGAAGGAAATGGCAACCCATTTCACTATACTTGCCTGGGAAATCCCATGGAGAGAGGAGCCTGTTGGCTACAGTCCATAGGGTTGAAATAGTTGGATATGACTATAAAGTGACTGAAACCACAGTTTAGAGAAGTTTAGGTTTATGGCAAAATACAGAGCAAAGCATAAAGAATTCCCACATAATCCCTGTACCTGAACACACAAAACCCCTTCACTATTAACACCTTGCATCAGAGCTATACATCTGTCACAATCAAGTCACATATATAATGACGCAACATTATCACCCTAAGTTCATAATTTATATTAGTGTTTACTGTTAGTGTTGTACATTTTATGAATATGCAAAAAGTATAATGATAAATATTCCTTATGTATCATCATACAGAATAATTTTTCTGACCCCCCAAGTCCTCTATACTCTATTCATCTCCCCCAACTATAAACCTTGACAACCACAAATACTTTTCCTCTATCTGTATTTTGCCTTTCCCAGAATGTCAAGTAGTTGGGCTTGTATGGAATGTAGGCTTTTCATATTCGCTTCCCTCACTCAGTAATATGATTTAGTTTCCTCTCTGTCTTTTGGTCCAATAGCTCACTTCTTTGAGTGCTGAACTGTATTCCATCATCTGGATATTCCACAATTTATTTATATATTCACATATTGAGGCATGTCTTGGTTGCTTCAAGCTTTGACAATTATGAGTGAAGCTACTATATTCCAGTTGAATTATTTCAAATCCTAAAAGATGATGCTGTTAAAGTGCTGCACTCAATATGCCAGCACATTGGGAAAACTTAGCAGTGGCCACAGGACTAGAAAAGGTCAGTTTTCATTCCAATCCCTAAGAAAGGCAATCCCAAAGAATGTTCAAACTACCATACAATTGTGTTCATTTTACACACTGGCAAAATAATGCTCAAAATTCTCCAAGCCAGGCTTCAACAGTACACGAACCATGAACTTCCAGATGTTCAGGTTGGATTTAGAAAAGGTGGAGGAACCAGAGATCAAATTGCCAACATCTGTTGGGTCATTGAAAAAGCAAGAGAGTTCCAGAAAAACATCTACTTCTGCTTTGTTGACTATGACAAAGCCTTTGAGTGTGTGGATCACAACAGACGGTGGAAAATTCTGAAAGAGATGGGAATACCAGACCACCTGACCTGCCTCCTGAGAAATCTGTATACAGGTCAGGAAGCAACAGTTAGAACTGGACATGGAACAGCAAACTGGTTCCAATTTGGGAAAGGAGTACTGAAGGCTATATATTGTCATCCTGCTTATTTAAGTTATATGCAGAGTACATCATGAGAAACGCTGGCCTGGATGAAGCACAAGCTGGAATCAATATTGCCGGCAGATAAATCAGTAACCTCAGATATGCAGATGACACCACCCTTATGGCAGAAAGTGAAGAAAAACTAAAGAGCCTCTTGATTAAAGTGAAAGAAGAGAGTGAAAAAATAGGCTTAAAACTCAACATTCAGAAAACTAAGATCATGGCATCCAGTCTCATCACTTCATGGCAAATAGATGGAGAAACAATGGAAACAGTGACAGACTTTATTTTTCTGGGCTCCAAAATCACTGCAGATGGTGACTGCAGTCATGAAATTAAAAGACACTTGCTCCTTGGAAGTAAAGCTATGACAAACCTAGATCGCATTTTAAAAAGCAGAGACGTTACTTTGCCGACAAAGGTCCATCTAGTCAAAGCTATGGTTTTTCCAGTAGTCATGTGTGAATATGAGAGTTGGCCTCTAAAGAAAGCTGAGTGCCGAGGAATTGATTCTTTTGAAATGTGGTGTTGGAGAGGACTCTTGAGAGTCCCTTGGACTGCAAGGAGATCAAACCAGTCAATCCTAAAAGAAATTAGTCCTGAATATGCATGGAAGGACTGATTCTGATGCTGAAATTCAAATACTTTGGCTACCTGATGTGAAGAACTGACTTGTTGGAAGACCCTGATGCTGGGAAAGATTGAAGTCAGGAGGAGAAGGGGACCCACTCCAGTATTCTTGCTTGGAGAATCCCCATGGACAGACGAGCCTGCTGGGCTACAGTTCATGGGGTCACAAACAGTTGGACATGACTGAACGACTAAGCACAGCACAGGTAAGTACCAAGGAGAATGATTGTTCAACTGTATTATAAGAGTATATCTAAGTTTTGTGCTATATTTTGAATGTCAAACTGTGTTCCAAAGTGTTTGTACCGTTTGCTTCCCTGCCAGCAGTGAATGAGAGTTCCCATTGCTCCACATGCTTGCCAGTATTTGGCATTGTTAGAGTTTTGGATTTTGACCATTCTGTTTGGTGTGTAGTGGTATCTCAGTGTTATTTTAATTTAAAATTCCATAATGAAAAGTGATATTGTACATGATTTCATATGCTTACTTGCTATCTGTATATCTTCTTCAGTGAGGTGTTTGTTCAAGTCTTCTGACCATTTTAAAATTAGGCTGTTTGGTTTCTTATTGTTGAGTTTTAAGAGCTATTTAGACGTGTGATATAACAGTTCTGTATTGAATATATCCTTTTCAAAGAGACTCTTCTAGTCTGTAATTTGTATTTTTTTTTCTGTGACATTGTCTTTTGCAGAACAAATATTTCTAATTTTAACTAAGTACAGCTTTCTATATTTCTTCTGTGTATCATGTCTCTTGTGTTATATCTAAAAAGGCATCACCACACTCAAGGTCACTCAGCTTTTCTTCTTTGATATCTAATAGGAGTTTTATAGTTTAGGGTTTTATGTTTAGATTCATTTTAAGTTACTTTTAATTAAAAGTGTAAGGTCTGTGTCTAGATTCCTTGGCATGTAGATGTCCAGTTCAGTTCAGTTCATTTCAGTCACTCAATCATGTCCAACTCTTTGCGACCCCATGAACTGCAGCACACCAGGCCTCCCTGTCCAACACAAACTCCCAGAGTTTACTCAAACCCATGTCCATGGAGTCGGATGTGCCATTCAACCATCTCATTCTCTGTCATCCCCTTCTCCTCCTGCCCCCAATCCCTCCCAGCATCAGGGTCTTTTCCAATGAGTCAACTCTTCTCATGAGGTGGCATCAGTCCTTCCAATGAACACCCAGGACTGATCTCCTTTAGGATGGACTGCTTGGATCTCCTTGCAGTCCAAGGGACTCTCAAGAGTCTTCTCCAACACCACAGTTCAAAAGCATCAATTCTTCGGCGCTCAGCTTTCTTCACAGTCCAACTCTCACATCCATACATGACCATTGGAAAAACCATAGCCTTGACCAGACGGACGTTTGTTGGCAAAGTAATGTCTCTGCTTTTTAATATGCTGTCTAGGTTGGTCATAACTTTCCTTCCAAAGTGTAGGTGTCTTTTAATTTCATGGCTCCAATCACCATCTGCAGTGATTTTGGAGCCCCAAAAAATAAAGTCTGACACTGTTTCCACTGTCTCCCCATCTATTTGCCATGAAGTGATGGGACCAGAATCCATGATCTTGGTTTTCTGAATGTTAAGCTTTAAGCCAACTTTTTCACTCTCTTCTTTCACTTTAATCAAGAGGCTCTTTAGTTTTTCTTCACTTTCTGCCATAAGGGTAGTGTCATCTGCATATCTGAGGTTATTGATATTTCTCCCGGCAATCTTGATTCCAGCTTGTGCTTCTTCTAGCCCAGCATTTCTCATGATGTACTCTGCATATAAGTTAAATAAGCAAGGTGACAATATACAGCCTTGATGTACTCCTTTTCCTATTTGGAACCAGTCTGTTGTTCAATGTCCAGTTCTAACTGTTGCTTCCTGACCTGCATACTCGTTTCTCAAGAGGCAGATCAGTTGGTCTGGTATTCCCATCTCTTTCAGAATTTTCCAGAGTTTATTGATCCACCCAATCGAAGGCTTTGGCATAGTCAGTAAGGGAGAAATAGATGTTTTTCTGGAACTCTCTTGCTTTTTCGATGATCCAGCATATGTTGGCAATTTGATCTCTGGTTCCTCTGCATTTTCTAAAACCAGCTTGAACATCTGGAAGTTCACAGTTCACATATTGCTGAAGCCTGGCTTGGAGAATTTTGAGCATTACTTTACTAGCATGTGAGATGAGTGCAATTGTGCGGTAGTTTGAGTATTCTTTGGGATTGCCTTTCTTAGGGATTGGAATGAAAACTGACCTTTTCCAGTCCTGTGGCCACTGCTGAGTTTTCCAAATTTGCTGGCATATTGAGTGCAGCACTTTCACAGCATCATCTTTCAGGACTTGAAATAGCTCAACTGGTATTGCATCACCTCCATTAGCTTTGTTCGTAGTGATGCTTTCTAAGGTCCACTTGACTTCACATTCCAGGATGTCTGGCTCTAGGTGAGTGATCACACCATTGTGATTATCTGGGTCGTGAAGATCTTTTTTGTACAGTTTTTCTGTGTATTCTTGCCACCTCTTCTTAATATCTTCTGCTTCTCTTAGGTCCATACCATTTCTGTCCTTCATCAAACCCATCTTTGCATGAAATGTTCCCTTGGTATCTCTAATTTTCTTGAAGAGATCTCTAGTCTTTCCCATTCTGTTATTTTCCTCTATTTCTTTGCATTGATCGCTGAGGCAGGCTTTCTTATCTCTCCTTTCTATTCTTTGGTACTCTGCATTCAAATGGGAATATCTTCCCTTTTCTCCTTTGCTTTTTGCTTCTATTCTTTTCACAGCTATTTGTAAGTCCTCCTCAGACAACCATTTTGCCTTTTGCATTTCTTTTCCATGGGGATGGTCTTGATCCCTGTCTCCTGTACAATGTCATGAACCTCCATCCATAGTTCATCACTCTGTCTATCAGATCTAGCCCCTTAAATCTATTTCTCACTTCCACCATGTAGTCATAAGGGATTTGACTTAGGTCATACCTGAAAGGTCTAGTGATTTTTCCCTACTTTCTTCAATTTAAGTCTGAATTTGACAATAAGGTGTTCATGACCTGAGCCACAGTCAGCTCCTGGTCTTGTTTTTGCTGACTGTATAGAGCTTCTCCATCTTTGGCTGCAAAGAATATAATCAATCTGATTTCAGTATTGACCATCTGGTGATGTCCATGTGTAGAGTCTTCTCTTCTGTTGTTGGAAGAGGGTGTTTGCTATGACCAGTGCATTCTCTTGGCAAAGCTTGTTAGCCTTTGCCCTGCTTCATTCTGTACTCCAAGGCCAAATTTGCCTGTTACTCCAGGTGTTTCTTGACTTCCTACTTTTGCATTCCAGTCCCCTATAATGAAAAGGACATCTTTTTTGAGTGTTAGTTCTAGAAGGTCTTGTAGATCTTCATAGAACCATTCAACTTCAGCTTCTTCAGCATTACTGGTTGGGGCATAGGCTTGGATTACTGTGATATTGAATGGTTTGCCTTGGAAATGAACAGAGATCGTTCTCTCATTTTTGAGATTGCATCCAAGTACTGCATTTCTGACTCTTTTGTTGACTATGATGGCCAGTCCATTTCTTTTTTTTTTTTTTTTTCCATTTATTTTTATTAGTTGGAGGCTAATTACTTTACAACATTGCAGTGGTTTTTGTCATACATTGAAATGAATTAGCCACGGATTTACATGTATTCCCCATCCCGGTCCCCCCTCCCACCTCCCTCTGCACCCCATCCCTCTGGGTCTTCCCAGTGCACCAGGCCTGAGCACTTGTCTCATGCATCCAACCTGGGCTGGTGATCTGTTTCACCCTTGATATACATGTTTCAATGCTGTTCTCTTGAAACATCCCACCCTCGCCTTCTCCCACAGAGTCCACAAGTCTGTTCTATACATCTGAGTCTCTTTTTCTTTTTTTGCATATATGGTTATCGTTACCATCTTTCTAAATTCCATATATATGTGTTAGTATACTGTAATGGTCTTTATCTTTCTGGCTTACTTTGCTCTGTATAATGGGCTCCAGTTTCATCCATCTCATTAGAACTGATTCAAATGAATTATTTTTAGTGGCTGAGTAATATTCCATGGTGTATATGTACCACAGCTTCCTCATCCATTCGTCTGCTGATGGGCATCTGGGTTGCTTCCATGTCCTGGCTATTATAAACAGTGCTGCGATGAACATTGGGGTGCACGTGTCTCTTTCGGATCTGGTTTCCTCAGTGTGTATGCCTAGAAGTGGTATTGATGGGTCATATGGCAGATCTATTTCCAGCTTTTTAAGGAATCTCCACACTGTTTTCCATAGTGGCTGTACTAATTTGCATTCCCACCAACAGTGTAAGAGGGTTCCCTTTTCTCCACACCCTCTCCTAATGAAACTTAAAAGCTTTTGCACAACAAAGGAAACTATAAGCAAGGTGAAAAGTCCATTTCTTCTAAGGGATTCCTGCCCACAGCAGTAGATATAATGGTTATCTGAGTTAAGTTCACCTACTCCAGTCCATTTTAGTTCGCTGATTCCTAGAATGTTGATGTTCACTCTTGCCATCTCCTGTTTCACCTCTTGCAATTTGCCTTGATTCATGGACCTAACATTCCAGGTTCCTATGCAATATTGCTCTTTACAGCATCGAACCATGCTTTTATCACCAGTCACATCCACAACTGGGTATTCTGTTTGGCTTGGCTCCATCCCTTCATTCTTTCTGGAGTTATATCTCCACTTATCTCCAGTAGAATTTTGGGCACCTACCGACCTGGGGAGTTCCTCTTTCAGTATCCTATCATTTTGCCTTTTCATACTTTTCATGGGGTTCTCAAGGCAAGAATACTGAAGTGGTTTGCCATTCCCTTCTCCAGTGGACCACATTCTGTCAGACCTCTCCACCAGGACCCGTCTGTCTTGGGTGGCCCCACTCGGCGTGGCTTAGTTTTATTGAGTTAGACACGACTGTGGTCCTGTGATCAGACTGGCTAGTTTTTTGTGATTATGGTTTCAGTGTGTCTGCCCTCTGATGCCCTCTCGCAACATCTACCGTCTTACTTGGGTTTCTCTTACCTCGGACGTGGGGTATCTCTTTACGGCTGCTCCAGCAAAGCGCAGCCGCTGCTCCTTACCTTGGATGAGGGGTATCTCCTCATGGCTGCCCCTCCTGACCTTGAACATGGAGTAGCTCCTCTCGCCCTCCTGCGCCCACGCAGCTGCCGCTCCTTGGACGTGGGGTTGCTCCTCTCTGCCGCAGCTCCTGACCTGGTACGTGGGGTAGCTCGTCTAGGCCAGTCTTTATAAAAGATCAGTCCAAACGTTTATATTGGCCTATTCCTGACCTCTCTGTTTTGTTCTGTTGATCAATGGTCTCTTTTTTCACCACTATTACACTATCTCACTTAGTATAGCTTTATTAGAAGCCTTGAAGTCCAGTGGTAACAGTCCTCAAATGTTCTTATCCTCTAATATTGTGTTGGCTATTCTAAGTCTTTTAGCTCTCCATATAAACTTTAGGATTCATGTTGTTTATATTCATAAAACAACTTGCTGGGATTTTAGTTTGGATTGCACTGAATCTATAAATCAAGTTGGGAAGAGCTGATGAATTGACAATATTGAGTCTTCCAACCAAAATATTTTGTTTGTAAGTTTTATTGCTAATAATTTCAGCAGCAAAATCCATAAAAATAATCTCTAATGTCATTCTTAATACTGTAATAGATAAACTTTTTAGATGTATTGGTGTTAAAAGTGTTTTTTTAAGAGATTAAATTGTTCACTAATATCTGTATTATTTAAGCCACTTTATTGTACTTTATTTTTTGCTTTTATTATACTCTCAATTATCTATTACTTGTCTACATTATTTCTCAATGCATATTCTAAGGTATGTATCTTTCCCAAGATACACCATAAAAATTTGTTTCATGGAAGTGCTTCCCTGGTGATTTGGTGATTAAGACTCTGAGCTTCCAATGCAGGGGTTGTGGGTTTGATCCCTTGTCAGGGAACTAAAATGCAACTTGATGTGTGTAATATGGACAAAAAAAAAGATTCATGGAAAGTGAGTTTGGAAACTACTATATAATACTACTTTCAACCCCCTCACAGATTCAAACTGCATTTTAGCCTATTAATACCCCATTTGAGCAGATGATAAAAAATGTTTGCTGTTTCTGATTCTATATTTTTTATATGTACTATCTATCTATCCATTTATCTATCTATATCATATTTTCTTAAATTCTAAACTGACCATTGTTACTGAATTCTGGCCAAATTTTTCAAATAGCCTTTACCAAGATGTATGTTTATTATATTAACTGGTAAATGAACATGATATTGTAAAAGTTAGAGAGAACTTCAGTCCCTCTATGGAACCATTCCATGAACCTTGTTCAAACTCAAGTAGTTGTAGTAATAGGAAGAACAGACACTCAAATTTACTTTGCATTTACTATATCCCCAGCAGTCTTCTGGTTATAATCATTCCTAAAACCTTCTACGTGTGTACTATTGTTAGCACATGTTCCTTGTGAAGAAACTGAGGCCCACAGAGTTAAGTAAGTCTCTTAAGGTATATAGTCCATGAAGGCAAAATTGTGATTACTAACAAGTTTATCTAATACCAAGTTCCTATCTATGATTTTAAACTTCTTTCCCAAAATAGAATTGACTAAGATGATATATGTAACGGTTATGGGTTGAATTGTGCAGCCCCCCAAATATATGGTCAAACACTTTCCCCCAGATGTCTGTGAATCTGATGTATTTTTGGAAATAGAGTCTTTCAATTGTAATCAAGTAAAGATGAAGCCATATTGGAGTAGAGCAGGCACTTAATACAGTGTGATATTGTAGGAAGATGAGGAGAAGAAACACAGAAAAGAGACCCATAAGAAGAACCGTATATTAGGATGAAAGTATAGATTGTAGAAATGTAGTTACAGGGTAAGAAAGGACAGGGATTGCTATTCACAGCAGAAGTCAAAAGAAAGGCATGGAACAGACTATCCCCTGGGGCATTCAGAGAGAACATGGCTCCGGAGACACCTTGGTTTCAAACTTCTAGTCTCCGAGCTGTGAGAGAATATACTTCTGTTCCTTTAAGCCCCTTAGTCTGTGTACTTGGTTGTGACAGTCATAGAAAACTAATAGCAGTGAACATGTATATTCAGTATTTAAATCTAATGGGATACACACATTGCTTATATTTGCAGAAATATTTACAGTTATTAGGAAAGGTTAATATAGAGTATAAATCTCATCCCTAAGATCACAATATAATTTAGCATAATTGAAGCCATTTTCAAGTTAATGTATCTAAATTATTAATAACAAAAATTTTAATTAAGGAAATACATATATATGTTTTCATTTAAAAATGGTGATTCATGTCAATGTATGGCAAAAACCACTACAATATTATAAAGCAATTAGCCTCCAACTATTAAAAATAAATGGAAAAAAAAATAAAAATGGGTCATACATATGCTTGTGTGTATGCTCAGTCGTTTCAGTTGTGTTCGACTCTTTGAGACCCTTTAGACTGTAGCCTCCTCTGTCCATGGGATTCTCTAGGCAAGAATACTAGGGTGGGTTTCCATTTCGTCCTCCAGGGGATCTTTCTGACCCAGGGATCCAACTGAGTCTTATTTCTCCTGCATTGGCAGGCAGGATTCTTTACTACTAGTGCCCCCTAGGAAGCCTACTTGTTATCAGTTACTCTAAAATTTAAATTACATAAAAGATTTTTCATTTATCATAATAACATATTGTCAGAAATAAGTCAACCGATTTATTTCTCCTCTTCTTGACCATGTAATACTTAGAGAAGACTTTTAAATTGGCAAGACAGGAAATGTCATTTTATATTCTCTTTTATGTCTTTTATGGATTTTGTTTAAAGTAATTGTCAAATTCTATCAAAAAATTGTGTTTTCCCAGAAATATACTGGTTTCTTGTGTGTGTGTGTGTGTGTGTGTGTGTGTGTGTATGTATATATATATAAAATCTTACAAAACGTCAAGTCATTGCTCTCAGGACAGTTATATTCCAGTGAAAATAAAAGATGAGAGCAAATTAGAGACAATGTTCATGTCAAGAAGTTGATCCCATAAATCATATAATATTGGAATAAAAATCCCAATATAGGTAATACATATTAGAATTTCACAAATATTTATCTCTATCTTTGTGATTTTGAAAGATTTATTTATTATTTAATAATAATAATAATATTTATTATTATTTATTATTTATAAATAATAATAAATAAATAACCTATTATTTATTATATAAAATAAATTATTTTAAAAATAAAATAAAAACAAAAATGAAATAAAAAATAAAATATTATTTATTATATAAATAAGTAATAAATAAAGAAATAATTTTTATTATTTATTTTTTATAAACTTATTATTTATTTATTATTGTTGAAATGGAAATAATTATTGCTGAAGTAATTATTAAATTTTATCCAAAAACTTCTGAGTTTCTCTCTATCACTCAATAACACTGGAAAAATTATGGAGCAATTAGTTAAGCATGTACTTTTACATAAAATTAGCTGGTTAACATTTATATTGATGATTTTTCTGAGAAAAAGTTTCTTATGTAAATGTTTATGTACTCTTATAACCTAAAAAACCATGAAAGTATGTCTTGATGTTATTAAAAGCTTGTTGGTTACTCTCAAAGCCACAGGAACATAGAGATGGAAAGAATTTGTGAGAATTCCAACTATTTGGGAAAACCCAACTGTCATCCAGAAAAATTCCACATAAAGCACAGTAGGCTAGACTATGCTGCATAACAATTAAAGCATGAAATCTGATTGACTTAACATGAATAAGGTTAATTTTTGCCCATGTTGCAATCGAACATTTTCAGTGAGTCTTCTTGGAGGCTCTTTTTCAAGCAGTGACTTCCATCTTGTAATTTTTTTTTTCATATTTAAATGATGGGTTTTGAAAATCACCTTGCAAAGGGAAAGTGGTTAATCATATTGGAGTTTTCACAGCCAGGCTTGGGGAAGGTATTCAGCCTACATACAAATGACATGGCAGCAATCTCACTGAAAAGTAGCCAGAAAATGTAGTCTTCCTGTGTACTCAGAAAATCAAACAGTATCTGGTGAGCAAAAGCAATGTGTCTGCCATTACCTCAACTACAAACTACACATTTGGGGAATCTTTGATAATTACAATGCTTTTCAGCTTCAATAAAGTAAGTCTCTTTTGCATAAAATGAGAGAATAAAAAATACTAGATTTTTCTTAGGTTTTCTCCAGCCCTCAAATTCTCATACTCAATGAAAGTAAGTACTTAGGCTCTTTTTCCCCCTATTAAGAATTCCAATTGAATTTGTAGTCATATATATAAATAATTAATGAAACATTATGCTTCAGTTCAGTTGATCAGTCGTGTCTGACTCTTTGTGACCCCATGAACCACAGCACACCAGGCCTCCCTGTCCATCACCAACTCCCGGAGTCCACCCAAACCCATGTCTATTGAATTGATAATGCCATCCAACCATCTCATCTTCTGTCGTCCCTTTCTCCTCCTGCCCTCAATCTTTCCCAGCATCAGGGTCTTTTCAAATCTCTTTGCATTAGGTGGCCAAAATATTGGAGTTTCAGCTTCAACATCAGTCCTTCCAATGAACACCCAGGACTGATCACCTTTAGGATGGACTCGTTGGATCTCCTCGCAGTCCAAGGGACTCTCAAGAGTCTTCTCCAACACCACAATTCAAAAGCATCAATTCTTTGGTGCTCAGCTTTCTTTATAGTCCAACTATCACATCCATACATGACTACTGGAAAAACCATAGCCTTGACTAGACAGACTTTTGTTGACCTTATGCTTAAATGCATAGAAAACAAAAAAGAAGAAGAAGGGCTTTCCTGGTGGCTCAGATGGTAAAGAACCTGCCTTCCAATGCAGGAAACCCAGCTTTGATCCCTGGGTCAGGAAGATCCCCTAGAGAATGAAATGGCAACTCACGCTAGCATTGTTGCTTGGAGAATGTATGGACAGAGGAACCTGGAAGGCTACAGTCCACAGGGTCACAAAGAGTCAGATACAACTAAGTATCTAATACACACACAAGAAAGAATTCAGAATTCAAAAACTTCACAAGTTAATAGAATAAAAAATAAAGAACAGTTTTTACAATCTAAGTCAGAAAGACTTAAGTGACAAAATATAAAAACTTTGGAACACTAAGAAAGAAAAATTAATTTTTAGTTCAGAGATCTACTTAACTGTGTGGGTGAGATGGTTAATTTTAAGTGTCAATCTGACTAGGTCATGGGATGTCCAGATATTTGTGTGTGTTTCTGGATGAGATAGCATGTGAGTTGTGAGACCGAGTAAAGCCTCCCCCAGTGTGAGTGAGTGAGCCTCATGCAGTGCAGAGCTGAGTAGAGGAAAGAGAAATTGCTGTCTTTGCCCGACTGATAAGCTGGGACATGTATCTTCTCCTGCGCTCAGACTGGGACCTGTACTTTGGTGCTCTTGATTTTCAGACCTTCAGACTCAGACTGGAACTACCCCACTCAGACTGGAATTACACTCAGCTTTCCCGAGTCTCCAGCTTGCAGACAACAGAATATGGAACTCTACATTCTCCATAATCATGTGAGCCAATTCCTTATAGTAAATCTCTTTATATAGAAAATAGATGGATGAATAAATAAATGATAGATATAGAGATATATACTTCTCTAGAAAACTCTAACACCACTTTTTTTTTCTTTTGTTTCCTTCAGCTTGAATTGTTTAAAATTTTTCTCACAATGTGATCTCATACATGTTATAAATAAAATCTGTAGTAAGTTAGTTCTTTATGCTATATATTAAAGTTCTTTAAACCATGCCATATTTAGTACATGAAAGAAATTGATTTACAGTTTCAGTTTCATAATAATATAAACAATGCAAGAAGTATTATGCTTTTTAAAATATGCAAGCTTAGTGACTTTCATGCTGTCGCATTATTCTATAATCTATAAAAAATAACATTTTGAAGTGCTTTTCCATCATATTTAAATGGTTTCTGGCCTTTGTTTAATGGTTGAATGATAAAAATCCAAACTTAATCAAGTATATAGACTCAATAGAACAATAATCTCCATCCTTTTTTTTCCCCAGCTGTGAAAATGCTTCTAGTTTATTTGTTCACCAAACACTCATATGTTGCTTGCTATGAGACGGTCAGTGCATTACAAATACTTTCTAAAATCTCATCTCTGCCTTCTGGGATAGGCAATGTTATTTTCATATTTTAATGACTAAGCAAGTTTTCAGCAACCTGCCCAATAAATTCAATAACACGTCCAAGTTCACAAACACAGCTTAAACACCATGAAATGGCATAAATATATTTGGAAACACTGCCATCTCTAAATACATATGAATATAGTTTCTGGCTCCTGTGGTTAACAGACATTCAGTTTAAAGAAATATACAGGTCCAATATATTTCTTTGGGATCAAGAGCTCGCCAAGAGAAAAATAGCCATGGAGAAGCAATCAACTCTTGGTAATGCCTTGTCATCTCAAGTGATTATTTCTGTTTTTTCTAACACCTTTCTGTTAGAAAAGTTAGTAAAATTTGCCCAACCAATAGACAGTTTATTTATAAAACCATATAAATTAAGTGTGGCCATTTCCATGCTCTTTCATTCTAGTTCCTTTAGAACTGGAATAGGTTCTAAAAGTTTGAATAGTCTTATAATCATATTCAAGGAAGGACAAAGATTAATCTGTATGTATTCCACTATTACTATTTTAGCGGTAAAGAAAATAGCTTCTATATTTACATGTTCTAGAAATGAAGTAAGCATCTGGCCAGGGGAGAGCCACTGTACTCTGATTTGGAAAGAAAGGGAATGTGCTTGGTAATAGTTTCTTCAAAAGAATCATGAAGAAGAGACAGTGATGATTTAAAATCTATCCTCTGAGGAAATATATCATGCGCTTTGCAGGAGACAACACAGCCTTCAGTTCTGTATGCACATTCTTGTCAGCGAGTACACAATGGTACAATAGACAATGTATGATCATGCTATGAAATTGTTTTTACTACTCTCTTTTTTTAACATAAGTAAAAAAATTCCTGGTTTGTTTCACCTCAGATCCAAGCAGGAGTGTTATTTGTGAGTATTTATTTACTTACAGTAAATGTTATAGGTGCAAACATTTTGACTCTGCCTAGATAAAAGCACATTTCCTTTTGGCTATATTCTTTCTTCTGTGGTCACTTTCTAATTGATACAAAGCACAAACTAACAGTTGACTGAAGCTATCACTCAGGCAGGTCATATTTACCTCAAAGGATTAATTTTTCTATCTTCTCAAAAACTCGTTTCAGATATGATGTTCTAGCTCATAATTTACCATTTGATGAGAAAACTTGTTGAAACTTCTTTGGTACATCTAGTCTCAACACCATTCTTCAGTTTTCGAATCTTAGTTTGCCAGTATGGTTTCCTAGCTTTTTAGATACTACGTGAGACTCCTTGTCACATAAAACTGCAACTTGGTTAGAAGATTATAATAACTTCTCAATCAGGACATTACTAAATGACCTCCAGCTTCTATCATTGTAATAAAATAGTGACCTTCTAAATGTCAGGAGCATATCTAATTTTTTTACTACTGTCTACTTTGTTAAAATGTTCAGAATGCATTGGTGATTTGAGACCAGGTGCCACGTAAACATTATAGTCACCACATTCTGTTTTCATCATATAAGTGATCTAATAAGACTATAGTGAAAACAAAACAAAGAACCAATATGTTATTTTCCACTTTGGTTCCTTCCACAAAAGATGTCTTCAAAAATGCCAGTGTTACCTAGATATGGTATGCAGATTTAGTGTGAAGTAAACATTGTACAATATGTTAACAATTAGTAACCAAATGATGTAACAATTAGCTAACTAATATAAAGCAAAACATAGCATTGTCAGATCATCATCTGTACATAAGTCAGAAATAGACTCTATAACACAAGAAAGCAAACCATCCCTGGTCATTGAGTCACCTCATAGAGGCAAGCTGGCTGTGTAGGTCACCCAGGCTCCCATCATTCCAGCTTACATTCCAGCTAGTGAACTGGGCATGAAATACTGTGCATTGGTGAAATTAGTACTCTACATATTGTGATCTTTTTCTAAAGAGTTTTAGATTTTACATTCTAAGCTCATATTTAACCAAGTTTTATCTATAAGATTTTTTTACAGTTCAGGTGGAGGTTAGGCCTCTCCTGAGAAATTTTGATTGTTTTTGCCAGGAATTCCTCAAAACAAAACATTCAGGACCACTTTTTCTGCTAATGTCTAGTCTTGGGTTTTCTGATATCTAACAGTGTGCATAATTCAAACAGAATAAATTTGCTTTGAATTTCGGGAACATGTTTTTCCACTTAATTTAAGCCCAGGTCTAGATGGGCAAGCCTTGTTCCCTTCTGCAGGCCAGTATGTTAAAATGTTGTTTCATTTTTGACCGTTTTAAAGGCTCCATTGCTATAAGGGATTTCAAATCTCTGCCTTGTCCCCAAATTTTGTTTCCTGTCCAAGTAGCTGTAAAAATGCAAGGTTTTTCTTAATAGAGAATAAAATGGTTCCAGGACAACTGGCAGCTTTGAATAGCTTCTTCATTTTTTGCTTCCAAAAATTTCCCTTAATTCCTTTGGAGGTCAGTCTTCTAGCTTAAAGCATTATGTGTTAAATTTTATCACACGTGTCAAGTTGTTTTGTGCCAGGGAATTCTTTGTATTTCCTTTATCTTACAGGTGAAATAGAAATAAGTTGTAAACTGTATAGATTGGAATCCTGCTGATCAGGGAACCCCTATACTGAATAGCAGCAAGAAGCAGCATCAAATTTTTCCTTTATGGATTAATTTGTATTTTATATAATTTGCATTCTGAACAACTCTGTAGATGTCACTATCCTGGAAGGAACATCTTTCATGATGTTACCTTAGTGAGCTATGTGCACCCTAGCTAAGAATAACTGGTCCAGGCTACAAACTTTTAGAGAGCGGAGAAATGAGTTCAATACCAATTCACACAATACTCGCATTTCATTTAAAAAGTAAGCCTTCTAGAAGTAATATACTGAAATTTGAAGGACATGTAGAATAGTAATAGATACAGAAAAAGTATAGGACATTAAACTGAGAACAAAATTTAGAAGCCTGGAAGCATATGTTATAGTGCATTTGTTGTTCATTCGCTCAGTAGTGTCTGACTATTTGCAATCCCATGGACTGCAGCACGCCAGGCTTCCCTGTCCTTCACTATCTCACAGAGCTTATTCAAACTCATATCCATTGAGTCAGTGATACCATCCAACCATCTTGTCCTCTTTCGTCCCCTTCTCCTCCTACCTTCAATCTTCCCCAGCATCAGGGTTTTTTCAAATGAGTCAGTTCTTTGCATCAGGTGGCCAAAGTATTGAAGCTTCAGCTTCAGCATCAGTCCTACCAATGAATACTCAGGACTGATTTCATTTAGGATTGACTGGTTTGATCTTGCAGTCCAAGGGACTCTCAAGAGTTTTCTTCAACATCACAGTTTGAAATCATCAATTCTTTGGTGCTCAGCCTTCTTTACAGTCTAACTCTCACATCCATACATGACTACTGGAAAAACCATAGCTTTGACTATATGTAACTTTGTTGGCAAAGTAATCTCTCTGCTTTTAATGGACAGTAGTAGATATTCATCTGCTGGATAACAGTAGATGTCATTAGGTAATGACTGTAGCCTAGAGAGATTTTTCTAATTTCCTTGGGAGGCATGGTGCTTATGATTTATCTTTTTATAAAACAGATAATAATTCCCTATAGGATGAGAATGAGATGAGTTCTTCACTTCTTTCTAAAATGGTCCTAAAAATTTGGGGCTCAATTTTGTCAAAGTAAAAGCATGTGTCTACAACTTTTACCTCTATGGAACATATCCTTTTCCAGCAAGCCAGTTTATCCTCATGATGCTGTTTATTATCATAGTTTATGAGTTCTCTTAGAATCATATGACCCAAGGAGATAATTATTCCAGAAAAAAAGAAACTGCTGATGAACTAATCAATTGACAATAATAAATTTAAATCTGGCAACAGCTGATGACATCTATAAAATTCATCTTACTACAACAGTTTGGCATATATCTTGAAACTGGTTTATCTTGGAAGATATAGCAGGAGATTGTTTACAAGCTTTTAGAGCATTTCACTGGGGAGTGTTTTTGATTGTCCTTTTGTTACAATTTTAGAAACAAAGATAAATACTCTGTGCTATAATTATTTCTATTAAAATTTTAAAATGGCATAGATATGATGGCAAGAAGAATATTTAATGATATGGAAATATATCTATGGCATATTTTCAAATAAAAATACCATTAAAAATGACATATTTGTTATGATTTGAAATAGTTTCCCATTACAGCAATTGGAAATATGTATAGTCTTTGTATTGATGCTTTTGAAAAAATACTTGAAGAGGTCAGTGAATAAGGTTAAGGACTGACTCTTCTTTTGATAGCCATGCTAGTCTGAGGTTTATTAACTTCTGTGAATATCAGCCTCTTCACATTAGAAATGTGAATTTATATGCATTCCCAAAAAATGCTTCAGAAAAATTGTGCCAATTTAATTTAAATTCCCAGAAAAATGAGTTTTTTATTTCTATATTATTTCCAACACAAAATATCATCTACTTATTCTCTCTTTGCTAATTTAATATGCAGAAGTATATTAGTTTTTAAAATTTTTTCATTCTTTAGTTTACTTCATAAAGTTGCTTTTTCTTATGACTATAATAATCTTATTGACTAAAGATATAAATATTTGAAATTCTGTTATAAATGCTATGAATATATTTTTTCAGCTTGCTGTTTGCCTTTCACTTTGCTTTCTGCTGTTTTTGAAATGCAAGCAATTTTCATGTTTTGTAGTTAGATCTAGCCATCTTGTCCTATATGATGCCTCCTTGTTACAATACTTAGTAGAAGCCCTTCCTCAAGATCAAGATTTTGTAAATACTTACTTTCTTCATACATATATATATATATATATATATATATAGGTTATTATTTTTCATTTATTTCTTTAAGATTCCTATTTAAAATAAGAAATAGCCTTCATTTTTGCCAAGAAATTTTTATTAATTATTCTAACACAATTTATATAAGAATTTATCATTAACCTACTATCTTAAATCTTGGATCCCAGATTTCCCAGTATGTTATACTGATATGGCTATATATCTATTATTTACTAGGAATATATCTTTTAATATTATAGCTTATAACATCTTTATTTTTTTAAAACAAATTATATTTGCTTTAGTATGCTTGGGATATCATAACAAAATTCTATAGACTGAGTTGCTTAAATAGTAGAAGCTAGAAAGTCTAAGATCAAAGGCAAGCAGGTTTTAGTATCTGGTGAGAGCTCTTTCTGGCTTGCAGATAGTCACCTTGCCATATCCTTACATGGCAGGGAGAAAAAATAAGCTCTCTGATATCTCTTCTAATAAGAAAATAATGTCATCAGACCAGGGCCTCATCCTCATGACCTAATCTAATCTTAATTAGCTCCCAAAGGCCTCATTCTCAAATGCTGTTACAGAGGGGATTAGGGATATAACATATGAATTTTGGTGGGACACAAGCATTCAGTACATAATAATATTCATTCTTCATTTTATAAAAGATACAAATTTTTCTTGTTTGTTTTTACAAATGAAATTTAGATTTATTCATCTAATTTTAATTTAAGTAGTATTGTTATATGTGCTCATCTTTTGTATGAGCTTCAGTCTTTCTTGGGACAAACTGTAGTATAAAAATAATTACATTGTACAGAGAATTTTGGCCTCAGTTTATTTTTCTGAGTAAAACATTTTTATACCTTCCACTCAAAGTTTGGTTGGAAGTATCTTTAGAGGAAGGGTATTTGAATTCAGCGTCAACATCTTAGGCAGAAGTTTACCATACTGTCTGATAGTGGGAAATGTATAGCCTTTTTCCTAGTGTCAAGAAACCAGATATTCATTCCTAAGTGAATCTTTCTAGCTCCACAAGAAATGTGAATGCTTTTAAAGCTGAAGGACAAAGATTGTTCTATACCAACCAAATATAAGAATTAGCAAACAAAATGAAAGTGGAAACAGTCAGTTTTAGAAGCACAAATGCAAAAGACATCTATTGAAACTTGTAACTTAAAGTGCACTTGGAGTATATTTCTGAAAGATTACAGAAAGACAGCAGGTTCATTAGCTTATGACATCCTCTGAGTCATGGCTGAAACCACTCAGAGCACTTCATTAAATTTTTCTCCACAAAGATTTTTGGCCTGGTTTATTGTGCTTTCCAGACATAATGATCCTATAGTGGGGATTGTGACACTGAGTCATGGACTCCAGTAAGTACTTTAGCTCACCAAGAACACATGT
Organism: Odocoileus virginianus; assembly: GCF_023699985.2. NCBI lineage: Eukaryota > Metazoa > Chordata > Mammalia > Artiodactyla > Cervidae > Odocoileus > Odocoileus virginianus. Next base: position 75,738,617 of record NC_069674.1, read on the forward strand.
GAAAATGTCTGCTGTGTAGGGATATGCATAGACTCGAAACAGTGTTTGTGGTTTTAAATCATCTCATTAAAAGTCATTGCCTGCTTCATAGGCTCTCCTGTTAGAATTCTTACTGCTCTCAAGTAGCAAGAAAGGGCACAAATAAAGTCATAATATAAAGAAAATTTAACACTATCTATAAAAGAGAGTTTCTCCTTTTGTATAGTCCTACCAATATAAATAGTGTACAGTCCTACGAATATTAGTAGTGTACAGAATTGCATTTATATGTCTTAAACCAAGTCAAAATGTTTTTACTTTGAATATTTAAACAGTATTTATTTATAAGTTGGAAGTTCTTGCCTCTATGGTTCATGTTTGTGAATTTCTAATCTCTCAGATTCTTCGTTATGAAAAATATTAAAATATTTCTTAGGTGAGAACTAGAGAGAGATAGGGCAACCAAATGAGCATAGAAACAGTTCTTTTTTCTTTTTTAATATCAAACAGAGTGACCTCCTGAAACTAGAATATATGTGTGTTTGTTTATGAAACTATGTGTGACAAGGGGATGATTCTTCCAACAACTTCTTACGTAACACCTTTAGGTATCAGGCACTCTAAATAGAAGCTCAGGTTTGTGTGTGTGTTAGTCACTCAGTCGTGTCTGACTCTCTGTGACCCCGTGGACTGTAGCCCAGCAGGCTCCTGTGTCCACGGGATTGTGCAGGCAAGGATACTGGAGTGGACTGCCATTTCCTTCAGGGGAATCTCCCCAAGCCAGGGGTTGAACACAGATCTCCCTCATTGCAGGCAGACCCTTTACTGGCCGAGCCACCAGGGAAGACGTCTAATTGTCTCAGATTTGTGAGACCATCAAATTCAGAATTCCCACAAATTAGTCTGTATACAATGACAGTTTTCTCATTGTGTGCTACCGTTTTTGAACCCATGTATCACTCTCTGAATTGGGTACCTGCTGAGGGGACTGAATTTAATCATTCATAATTTTCCAATTTTTAGTTCCCAAGAATATGCCTCCTAAGGGATAACACTAGTACAAGTAATGATTCATTCTTACCAGAATATTGACAGTCACCTGCGCAGTACTGCTTCTCTGTCTGAGGGTGTCAGGAACAGCGTCATTATCCAAGTCTCTTATTCTCACATTTATCTTGTACTGTGTTTCAGATTCCCTGTCCAGTGCATCCAATAGCTTTATCATTCCTGACAGAAAAATGAAAGGAGAATGATTATCCAGGATCACTAAATGTCAATTTATGCAAAATTATAAACTATATGAACGAACTAATCATTATAATAACAAATGGGAATGAACTAATACAAATCAACTTTCATAGTCCCAGCATGTATATCCGACAGCAAAACTATTGTAGACATTAATCCACCATTTTAGTTACCCATTATGTATTCTTAGATACATGGAAGACATACATGGCATTGGATTTCTGAAGTTCTGTATACCAAAGATTAAAACTTCGGTGCTTTTCCTGAAGTAACTTAGAATTTATGGATACAGCTAACAAATCAAGGTGAACATTTATACTTAAAGAGAAAGCTGTTTTAAAAAAACACAAACAAACTTCCACTATCAACTGTTTCTCTACTGAGAGAATACGTTTTAAATGAGTGTATATGAGTTCTTTATTTTTGTTACTGATACCAGCATTTTTACAGTACCTGTGTCTGGTTCAATGTAAAATTTGGGAGGTGATCCTAAATTTCCTCCACCAGTTGTGCATTTTATATTATTAAACAGCCAGCCTCCATCTGTAAATATCAGTTTTCCAACTAGAGTATCAACTGGACTGTTTTAAAATACAGTGAAGATAAATGCCAATGTAGTTCCAATCGGACTTAATTCATTTACGCGACTCACCCTTATAATCACTGTAGTAGTTGCTATGAAGAAATAAGTACATAAAGATGATGTACTAAGGTGATCATGTGCCTTCCATAATTCTCATATTTTCTTTTTGTGTGTGTGTGTGTTAATTTTCTTTTTTTTTAATTTTTTTTTCATTGATTTTTATTAGTTGGAGGCTAATTACTTTACAATATTGTAGTGATTTTTGCCATACATTGACATGAATCAGCCATGGATTTACATGTGTTCCCCATCTTTTTTGTTAACATCTAATATTATATATGTATATAAATTATACACATATATCTATGTTATTAAATTTTAGTTATTAAATTATTACCTTTTAAATTATTAAACATTTAAAAATAAGTTTAGGATTAAAACACTCTATTAACTACTTTAAATACCTGTCAAACAATCACATTTTATAATATTATTTATGCATAATGGTACTATTATGAATTAAAAATTATAGTTTCCAAAAGCAATTCAATTTCAAATTGAAATATAATTATAATACTTCAGCAGGACAATATAATAATATGAAGAATATATAATTTCTATGACTGTGAATATTAATATTTCCTCTAAGGAAAATAAATTAATTCCCTGAGATAGCCTTTAAACAACAAATATTTCAGAAAAGTTCAACTTTGACATTGCCTTTAAATAACTGCAACATGCTATAATAGCATTTGAACATCATTCTCTCACTTATGTTCTGATTTTTGTTTGGACTTTCTTATATAAATAGCAGTGGATATGCACTAAATAAATTAATATAAATAATAATTTGTATACTTTATTATAACAGATCATCAGAATATTTAAAAGTATAATAAATGTCTAATTTCTTAAATTACTTGTTATAAAATTATATTTTATATAACTTAAAACATTTTAATATGTGAAACTAGTAACTTCTCACTTGAGAGTACAGGATTTCCTTCATCAGATGCTCCCACAAGTAATGTATATTTGAATTGCATTTCTGCAAAAATAACATTATTATAATCTAGATGTGTAGCTCCAATCTGCAGATAAAAAAGTCACATTGATAGTTACTTTTTAAAATTAAACACCATTTTTTCAGTTACATGCATCTGAAACTAAGACTTGTGAAACCTTAAAAAAATAACTGAAAATAACATTCTTTAGCAATGGTATTCAACGGGGATATATTTGAAAGTAAGTAAATCATTGGACCACAACAAACTGTGGAAAATTCTTAAAAAGATGGGAATACCAGACCACCTGACCTACCTCTTGAAAAATCTGTATGCAGGTCAGGAAGCAACAGTTAGAACTGGACATGGGACAACAGACTGGTTCCAAATAGGAAAAGGCATACGTCAAGCCTGTATATTGTCACCCTGCTTATTTAACTTCTATGCAGAGTACATCGCGAGAAGTGCTGGACTGGATGAAGCACAAGCTGGAATCAAGATTGCCAGGAGAAATATCAATAACCTCAGATATGCAGATGATACCACCCTTATGACAGAAAGTGAAGAAGAACTAAAGAGCCTCTTGATGAAAGAGGAGAGTGAAAAAGTTGGCTTAAAACTCAACATTCAGAAAACTAAGATCATGACATTCAGTCCCATCACTTCATGGGAAGTAGATGGGGAAACAGTGACAGACTTTATTTTTTGTGGCTCCAAAATCACTGCAGATGGTGACTGCAACCATGAAATTAAAAGACCCTTGCTCCTTGGAAGAAAAGTTATGACCAACCTAGACAACATATTAAAAAGCAGAGACATTACTTTGCCAACAAAGGTCTGTCTAGTCAAAGCTATGGTTTTTCCAGCAGTCATGTATGGGTGTGAGAGTTGAACTATAAAGAAAGCTGAGCGCCAAAGAATTGATGCTTTTGAACTGTGGTGTTGGAGAAGACTTTTGAGAGTCCCTTGGACTGCAAGGACATCCAACCAGTCAATCCTAAATGAAATCAGTCCTGAATATTCCTTGGAAGAACTGATGCTAAAGCTGAAACTCCAATACTTTAGCCACCTGATGCAAAGAACTGACTCTAAAGACCCTGATGCTGAGGAAGATTGAGGGTGGGAGGAGAAGCAGATGACAGAGGATGAGATGGTTGGATGGCTTCACCAACTCAACAAACATGAGTTTAAGTAAACTCTGGGAGTTGGTGATGGACAGGGATGCTGGCGTGCCTACAGTCCATGGGTTTGCAAAGAGTTGGACATGACTGAGCAACTGAACTGAACTGAATGTGAATCATATATGTAATTTTAAGTTTTCTAGAAGCCATGTTACCATCACATCAACAGGCTAAAAAGGAAAGATTAAAAAATCAGATTCATAATAAAAGCTTGCAATACCCCAGAATTAGAGGAAAACTTCCTCAATTTGATAAAGAATATATACAAAGAATTACACCTAACATCATATGTAGTAGTGAGAAACTCATAGCTTTCCCTTAGGCACAAGACAAGGATGTGCCATACCATCTTTCCTTTTTGACATTGCACTGAATATTCTAGTAGGCACATTTTGAAAAAATAAGAAGAAACAGGAAAAAATTGTGTTTAACAAAGTGTTTTATTTAATAAAAATGTCTAAAATACTATCATTTCAACTTGTATTCACAGCCAAAATTTATTAACAAGATGTTTAGCATAAATATGCATTTGTTTGTGCTAATTCTCTTAAATTCATTGTTTAATTCATAGTTGTATCATATCTCAGTTCAGACAAGCCAGTTTCTAGGTGGTCAAAAGCACAAGTAACTGATAGCTTCCATACTGGCAAGCAAAGCTTTATAATACAAAAACTATAAATTTATTGCAAAACCTAAGATTATATTGCTGTATATTCTCACAGTTTTTCATACTGCAAGTATGAAAAATTTCACAGTATTTCATACTGTGAAAGTATACTGATAGCAAAACTAGGCTTCTATATTTGATATGCATTTATTCACACTGATTCATTTGCCATATGTTTTATTCTTCCTATTTCATATATATTTCATATATTCTCTTCATATAGAATTAAGATTCATAAAATGTAGTTGTCATAAATTTATTTTCACTCTTAAAAAGTGAATTAGCAATGAGTTAGTATTAGCAAGAATAATCTCTCAGAAGCAAGCTTTAAATTGCAAGCTTTGAAATGCAAAAATAGAATTTGAGATCCACTCTGTGTGAGAGGTCAAACTTCTCACATATCTGTTTTTCACTTTACTCTCCTGAGAGGGATATACAGGGCATGCATGATGCATTAAGGATCTTTCCTCAACAAACAGCCAAAACTATTAGGGAGGAAAGTTATGTGTAGCAATGAGGTGATAAGTTGGTGCAGAAAAGCATATGTGAAAAACATTGTTTTCTTAGGATTCTAAGATGTTTTACAATGCTCTAAGTATTATAGAAACCAAGTACTGTAAATGAATTATCAAATTGGGAAAAAATGTCTCTGCATGAATAAAGTATAATATTTCATATTCTCTAAACTACTTTTCAATGATAAAATTCTGTAGTCTATATTCTGAGTAGGTAAAGAGAGGTGATGTGAAGAGCACTGAACCAGACTATTAGTTAAGAAGTTAATATTTCACAGAGGTAATGCTCCTATTAATTTGCTGTGTGCTTTTTTTCATCCTATTTACATTAAAATAATTATAAAAGTATTAACAGAGCACTGAAAAGAAATACAACAAAAAATAAGAAAATAACAGGTGCACAGAAATACACGAAAAGTCTATCTATGTCCAAGTTGGCAGTGCAGGTGACTGTAGAAATATCACTGCAAATTGGTATTACAAGTGATGAAAAAAATCAATGAAATACCTACTTCACTTCAAACCACAAAATTAGTTCTCTTGAATTTAGAAAATTTATATATGAAAGACCTCTTGTTAAAATATTTACAGAAAATGAGATATTTTCCAGAATGTATTGTTTGAATCAATAAGGAAAACAAAATAAGAATGGATAAATAAATACTTTGTGTATCACACAAGGGAAATACAAATATTTCAAGTTTTCTCACTCAATTGATTAATATATGAAGAGATGTTTAGCCTCATGGCTAATCAGGCAAAAACTGTTAAATTATGCAAGAGTACCTGTTATATGAGAAGGATATTGATCAAGAAAATCTTATACATTGCTGTGAGAATATAATGTGATACAACCAGTTTGGAAAATAATTTGGCAGTACATCATGTAATTGACCCTTTACATATAATATGGCAATATTAAATTCTGTCCTTAAGTAGATAGTCTTCCAAATGTGTTACATGTAGGCACCATGAAAAACACAAAAGAATATTCATTGCAATCTTAAGTGAAATGAAGGAAGAAATCCAAATTCCAATGGGAAAATGGTTATAGTCACACAATGGAATATTAAACTATGTAAGAGACCATTATAGCAACTAGGTAGGTAGGTAGGTAGAAGATAGATAGATAGATAGATAGATAGATAGATAGATACAATACATAGATGACTCTTCATTCTGGAAAATATATCATTTTCTGTAAATATTTTAACAGAGTTCATTTTAATGCTATGTGTCATAGCTTGAAGATATGTTGTCTTGTAAATACCAAATATTACATCATAAATAGTATTAATAATTAGAAATGAATTGACTAATAAAATATTTGGGGATGACTTTTTAGGAATACTCATTAAAGAGAAATAACCTAATAAAATATGTGATTAGCAATACTAATATAAATATTTATTTTTATTATTTTATTAATAATTTAAATATATTTAAATATAACAATATATTATTTTAAATACTATAATAATTTGTAATATTAATTATATAATTAATTAGTTATATAATTAATTATAATTATAATATTATATTATATGTATTGTGATATATTATTTAATATTATTATATATCATATTATAGATGTATTGTTATATTATTATATTTTATTATTATATTATGATGTATTATATAATTATATAATAAGTATATAATTTATAATAATATAATTTAAATATATTTAAATAATTTAAGTATATTACACATGAAGTAGTTTGAATTAATATATAACAATTCATTATTCAGCATTAAATTCACATAGCTATCACCAGTACCCTGGTGAACATCACTATTCAATGATTTAAGATAAATTTAGAGTTAATGGTATATACTAGTCTATGAGAGATTTATTCATTATTTTAACATAAACCTCAATGCATATTATAAATCTCAGTAAAAGTTAGAATCTTAATTATGTCCTTTTTTTGGGTTTAAAATTAAGACATTGTTGAAAAGCCAAATTTATGTTCTATGTTCTCTTAATAAAGATTTTACTCACTTAGGCATTATAATTATGTCAGTTTCTTTTCTTCTATCATCTGGCTTCTTTTGGCTTGTCTGCTGTAGCAAGATAAGAATGCTGCCATTTTAATAACCCTTTTTGAACTTAATAACCTTTTGAAAAAAAAGCCTCTTGTCCTCATTCGAATAATCTAATAATTTTTTAAAAAGAAAAGGGAAGTATAGTATATACCAGTGAGTTCAACATTCAGTAATTTACAGGAAAATGTAGAAAAGTCATCATGGGTACCCTGATCCAGTGATTTTGCTTCTAGGAAATTTATGTGTCAGGTTTTATGGGTTTTTGTCAAAATTAGAGCAAGTAGAGTGCAACAATCTGTTGTTGTTTGTTCATATATTTTGTGAGCTTATTTTATTCACTATTTTTTCAAGAAAATGTTATACAGTGCTATGATCTTAATACTCCTAATGAAGAATGTTTTAATATTGCATTATTTTTCATCATTATAAGGTACAAATTAGTATCTGTAGGTTATAAAATCTGTCTTCACATTCTAGTCATATTAACAATAACTTCTAGTTGCAAAGAATTGTGAAAATGTAGTATTGGTGCATTTGGGAGTAATTTGCTACTAAATCCTTTCAATACCTTATGAACTTTTTTCAGCTTAATTTTGTTCATTTATAACTCATTAATTCAGTCATTAATTAACACATATCAAAGAAGTAACTGAATATGTGCCAGGCACTCATTTAATAACAGATACTTTTTCTTTCCCTGTTTATTTGGGGATACAGAGATGTGATTAGGGCTTTCATTGGAGATATACAAAATGCTTTGAGAACGCAGAGAATCACCTGATATAATAGAGAGAATAAATACCAGGGAAGCCTTCTTAAAATAAATGTCTAATCAAAGTTATGAAGGCTGTGCAAAAGTTTGTGGTAGCAAAGTGCTGGGGAGCATTTTCTAATGGTACAGACTGTGTATAGCAGGACTAAAAGAGCTGACAGACAGTGTTTAATGTTGTGAGAGTGATTCTGTGTACCTCTATTACAGAGTGAGGCAGCAAATAAAAGGGTATTAGAGTTAGGATTAAGTGCAACTTGGGGCTTGGATAGAGTCCAACTGCAAGAGATTGTATCAAATCAAAGCCAAAGAACTGCTTATTACCTGTCTATGTCTTCCTTATTCAGACCATGTCCAATGTCTTAGCCAATTTTTCAGATGAGCAATTTTTTTATCATGATGATATCCACACATTACCCACAAATCCTGGATGAACACATTGCTTAACCAACCCTATCAATTAAAAATATATGAATATAGCAATTTATAGGCCTGACTTTTGTCTCAAAAATTGTTTAAAATAAAGTTTAGATTTACTGAATTGTTAAAATATTTAAGCTATTGTATTTCCAAGATGTAGTAATATGCATATTCTATTTTATATAATGCTCAATAGTTATTTAATATGTTTATTTATGGCAATTATGTTAACTTTAACACATTCCAAAAGAACAGCCAGTACTTTATCACAGAACCATTTGTTCTAGGAAATTTATAGTTCAGTTCTTAGTTCAGTTCTTAGTTCAGTTCCCAAGATCAAAATTGCATTCCAGCATTCATCTTAAACTAAATATTTTGTTGGCAATTTAAGGTTCAGTTGAAAATACAGGAACAAATTCTGCCATCAGCTATTTGAACTACTGTAGTTCATTAAGAATTTTACAATAATAAAAATAAAATGTTTTTCTTAGTTCAGTCACAGGGCCACAATCAGAGAGAATTTTTAGAATACCAACTTTCAGTTCATTGTTTGTGAGGATAAAGGTTTCATTTGAAAAAGTATCTGAAATTAAATGATAAGTTATTTTTGTTATCTGGGACAGTTTTGTCTTTATCTGTACAAGTTAAAGAGACTAAGAGTTTCAGCTGGAATATTTTCAGGAAGTTCAATTCTGTAATAAGTAAAATATGAGAAAAAATGTGACAAAGCATGTTAATTTAGATTTATGCAAATGATAATATTTAATTTCAAATATGTTTTAAAATATATTCATATTTTAGATAACTACCTTTGCCAATAATAAAATTATAATGTTGGGGAACAATTGTTAAAGATTAAAAAAAATTTGGCATTCTTGCTTTAAGGTCTAGGAAAAATGAACAGCTATTATGTTGGATTAATAAGCAGCAACTTTATTAACATGCATAAACATATTATCATTGAAGAAATGACAGTAGTACCCCAGCTTCATAAACTTTTTATTTATACATCCTAAAGCTAAAACTGATCTGAAATTACTTGCTCCAAGCCCTTGTCTTTAGGCACATAATTTATCATTTTCCCATTTTTAAAACTAGGACATTGAGAACTAGAGTAGTTAAATGACAATTAAAAAGACTGAAGGAAAGAATGAACCTTGACTTTCTGCCTTCCTTGCAGTATAATTTTCTTTGTATTCTTGGTATTTAAAACTTTTTAAAGAAACTTCCTAAAATTCATATTAGACTTGAAAATTAATATTGCTTTGATCTCTCTAGGCACAGTTCAAGCTATAGTAGTCCTGTTGCTGTCTATTAAATTTGCTTAACGGTTAGCAGGGACTGCTAATTTTTATCTATATTCTTATGTTGCTCGCTGTGTTCCAGTTTTCCAACAGCTTCTGCAGTTGGCAGTGGGGGTCAGGAGGAAGAGAGGGTGTGCTTAAAAATGAAATATTAAGTTGAAAAGCTATGTATCAGTCTAGGCAAGGTGATTAAATATGCTGGGTACATTTGACACGATCTCTCTGTCCAAGTGGTTGGAAGAAAAAGGCAACAATAGGACCAGGACAGACGTCCAGGACTCAGTAAGCCAGGATCCCTGAGCCCCAGAATAGAGAAAGCAGTGCAATGCCCTAGAGCCTATCCGCCTTTATCACTGTTTGCTTAAGGGGCAAAGAAATGCTTATTGAATTGGCCACTGATTTTTTTTTTTAAATTGTTATTGGTATTACAGAAACTAGTGTTAAATATTCTGACCAATAAAAACAGATTTATATTTTTAAGAGAATATTTCTCATTTTAATTACTTAATACTTTAAGTTTGAAAATTAGATGGAATAAAAAGTGAGTTGTCAAATTTTGTTGGCAGAATGTTTTAGAAACTAAAAATTCTAATATTTTTCCAGCAAGAATGAGTAAAATACTGGCTATAATGGGAAATGAAAGCAAACTACAGTTGGAGTGTCCACAGAATTATTGTTTATTCTTTTCATATTGTGGGTTTTTAATAAAATATATTTCTGGCAAAAAGTTTACAAACTAGAAATTGATTTTTGAAGTAACAGTAGTATAATGGCACTATTTCTATATGTAGATTTTGGACTATGTTTTATTTCTACAAAGTTATCAAATATATGTCAGCAGTAGTATTTCTAAAATATTGTTTAAATGGTTTAAGTAAGTTATTCAAGAGCAAACCACCAAACAGTTTTATAGGATTATATAAATATTGTTTCTGCTCTGTAAGTTAAAAGTCTGATTACCAGGGGCTTCTATTGCTCAGCTTGCAGGCAGGACTGTCAAAAGTTCTACTCCATGTAGTTGATTTTAATTCCATCTAGATTGTCTTGTTACTTGATGATATAAAGCACACATATCTATGGTTTTCCTCAAGGGTGGATCACTGAATACACTGGTGGAATGAGATTTTTGACAAGAATAGCAGAGGAGAGTATGTTACCAGAACTCTCCCAGAACAGGTTAAGAATTTTCCAAGCAATCAGGTATTCGATAGGGGAAGATGTAATAGGGATTGGGAAATCTGTGCTTCAGTGAATGAAATCTGACAAATTTGGTACACCTTTTATATAATGGAAATAATTTCTCATGCCTGCACCTTAAAATCTCTATGTAATCAAAAATTCATTTGTTTGTAGCTTTAGATCTATCTTTAAATTAATGCCAATAATATTTTTTAAAATGAATGGTGGCGCTAGTGGTAAAGAATTTGCCTGCCAACGCAGAAGAGGTTGGTTCCATCCCAGGGCCAGGAAGATCCCCCCTGGAGAGGGAAATGACATCCCACTCCAGTATTCTTGCCTGGGAAATCTCATGGACAGAGGAGCCTGGTGGGTTACAGGCCAAGCAGTCTCAAAGAGTCAGACACCACTGAGCATGTGTGGGCGCATGCACACGCCCACACACAGACACACAGACACGCACACACACGCACATCCATACACAAATATAATTTTTAATGTGACAGTTGTTTTACCTCCCTGGTATCAAGGGGTTAGCCAAACGTCACTTTTTGTGCTCCTTTCTAGCTTTATTTTTATAATAATCTGAGTCAAAATAAAGCAGGACTAACTGTACCAGAGATGCTAAAAATTACTTAATAATACAGCAAAGAGGGAAGGAAAGGCTTATTCTTGATTCCAGGAATGATATGTTGCTTATACATTTATTTTTCTTTCAATGCCAAAATATGAACAATTTTGCTCTAATAACTTACATGTAAATATCCTGAGTTGTATTGAGGGGGATTGTCATTAACATCTTGTAGAATCACTGTGAGTATTCCAGTTGTGGAATACACTCGTTCATTGTCAGAAAGTCTAAAATGTAATACCCAAGAATGTGGGATGGCTGCATCTTCTTAATCCAAAGGATAGACAGTTGTAACCTATCCTGAATCTAAAAGGCAGACGATTCATATTTGTTCAACATTCACAAGTTGAAAACATTATGAATTAAAATACTGATATGGAGAAAATAGTTCTGCAGATAAATTAAAGGACAAATCACAGTTGCTGATTTGATGAAGCTTATAAATCAGTCACCATTCAGTATCTATGGGGAATGGTTAGTGACATGCAAGGGAAAGCCTGCTGAACTGCTTAAGTCAGAATGTGTTTCATGAGAGGGTCATGTTGGGAGGGTGACGGGTGCACGGTGAAGCCATACTATACTTAGAGCTGAAAAACAAGCATAGAAATCCAGGTAAGAAGACTGGGTGAGAGTGAAGGCTGCAAGGCGGGAGTTGAGGCAAAGAGAAGCCAAAGGAGAAGAAGAAATAGGATGTACACTCCAGATAAATGGAATAACACATGGAGGGGCAGAAATATGGACAAGAACAGAGTATTTTGAGAAAAGCAAATTGCACTGCTGAGGACTGGGTTAGACTTTGGATTACAATAGTGATGGAAAAAAAGGATTTTAATCTGTATTTGGCAGATAGAATTGAAAAACACATTCTAGCTGATTAGGCATTTTTGTCTTGGAAGGAACAACAGAAGTAGAGTGAAAACAGTAAAAAAAATTCTTCTTTTTCCATTTATTTTTATTAGTTGGAGGCTAATTACTTTACAATATTGTAGAAATTCTTAACAATTTTAATATATACCACCCACTTTTTATTTATTTATTTTTATCCCAAGTACCAAATTTATTTCAAGGCTTTAATGTATTTAGAATCTATTGCATGGGAGGAAAATTGAACTATTTTAAAAGATTATCAAATATATAGATATTTTATAAGGATGGATTTAGAAATAGAAAAACTTTCAAAATGAGCACATTGAAAAGATTTGAGAAGACTTGGTAAATGCAACTCCGAAAAGTATGCTGACAATGTAGTTAACAAAAACTGTTTATTCACTAGTCTTCTGTAATACTTTCATGCCTTTTAGTATGAATTATTCTCATGGAGCACATTAATAACACAGTCTTGGTTAATAAAGTCTGTCACTGTTTCCAGTTTCCCCATCTATTTGCCATGAAGTGATGAGACCGGATACCATGATCTTAGTTCTTTGAATGTTGAATTTTAAGCCAGCTTTTTCACTCTCATCTTTCACTTTATCAAGAGGCTCCTTAGTTATTCTTTGGTTTCTGCCATAAAGGTGGTGTCATCTGCACATCTGAGGTTATTGATATTTCCCCATTTTCTCACTTGTATTTTCACTTTTTTATGGTGATTTTGTTTTTCATAAAAATTTTATTGTTATTATTGTTCCACTTGTTGTGATGATAGTGATGATGGTGATTACATCATGATTTTGTCACATTCATGAATTTATTCCCATGTAGTTTCTGAATTTTGAATTACAGTTATAAAAGTTTTTCCTACTCCCAAGTTATAAAGAAATCCATTCATATTTTGTTCTATTTTGTGTATGATTGCATTTTTTAAAAATGTCTAACTAATTTGTTTTCTCTGCTCCACAGTACAAAAATGTTTTATTTTTCCTATTGCTATCCTGTTATTGCATAGTTTTAAAATGTCTATCCTTCACTTTTACGTTTTCATGAACGTATTCTTACTCTTATCAAGATTATCGAGTATGTAAGTATGTATCAAGAGATACATACTCTTATCAACATTATATATTATGTTCCATATATCTAGCTGAATAGTCATTTATCACTATCACATTTTTTGCGATATAGAGGCATTATAACATGTTTTAATATATACTTGAGTAGTTTCCCCTCATTGCACCTCTGTTCCAATTTTTTTTTCTATAATTCATAGTTTTAGTTCTTCTGGCTTCAGGCAGGGTAGATTTAGGTTAGGGATGTGTGTGCCAAAAAAAAAAATACATAACCAGTAACAAAAATCAGCAAAAGTAAAAACTGGTAATATTTTAATTAATAGTTGCTTTATAATTTAATTTATTTATGTTTGCAACTAATGCAGCCTTTATGTGTAGTACACTATAAAGTTTTTATTGTTATTTTTGTAAATAAATATGTATTTGTATTTCACCACCAGTTCTTCTACTGATAATTCTCCAGTTATTTTGATTATTTAGAGTTCATTCTCTAGCAAATTCCTCAGGAAGAACTCATAGGAATAATATTTCCTGGGTGCTTCCATGTTCCTAAATTTTTATTTGCTTTCTTTATCTATGAGGTCATTTTCATTTGTATAAATTTTTAAAGCCACAATTTGTGTCCTCAAGTTTGCTAAATATGTTACTCCATTAAATGTGGAAAAGGTCTTGTGATAAAGTTTTCTTACAATTTGATTATCACTCTCTTATATACAACTTAACCTTTTTGCGTAGAGTCTCATATTTTTTTTCTTCTTTTCATTAATATCTAATGGTTTACAAGAAAAAGATTTCAGATTTGGCCACTCTGTATTTGTCTTCCAGAAACCTAGAAACCTTTTTTAACACTGTGGCTTCAAAACTGCTTTTATTTTAGAAATATTTTCTTGAGTGTGACTTTTCAGTATTATGCTCTACTGCTTTTATGTGCTTTTTCTGGAATTTTTATAGTATGATTTAAACCTGTTGTCTCTTTTCTGCCTGTCTTCAATATCAATTTTTCTTTCTTATTTATGTTTTTTAGTCTTTATAAGAGTTAAATATTTTAAATAATCATGAACATATAGGAATTTTTTTTCCTAACCCATTTGAGAATAATTTGCTGACCTGATGTCTCATCATCTCCAAATACTTTAAGGTATATTTGCTAAGAATATCCCCCAACATTATCACAATAAAAATAACTAAATCCAGAAGTTAACATCAACATTCCTAATACTGAGACTTCCTTTCAAGTTTTAGTAATTTTCTCAATAATATTTTTATAGCAGAAATATTGGGTTGTCATGTTCTTTTAGTCTCCTTCAATCTCAAAAGTTCTTAAATCTTCTCAAGACCATTTCGAAGATTAAAGGTTGGTAATTTTGAGGAGAATTATCCTCAAATTGGATTTGCCTGATATCTGCCCATGATAAGATTTGGATGCCAATTCAAGCTAATTTCTGTGTGTGTGTGTGTAACATACCCTCAATATTCTTTGAGACTGTTTTTGCTTTCTGTTACAACCAGATATTTCAACTTCATCTTATATTTTAACTCCTATCAAATTCAAAATGAGTTGCTTCTCCAGGGAGCTCTTATAAGGTAAAATGGTATGTAGAAGTCAGTATCTGAGTACTCAACGTGCTCATTGCTACTGAGGTATCATCCACCTAAATTCTTTCACCCTTTTAGTATACATAACTATAGAAGTGCATCTGTGTATAGGTGTGCCTGTGTGCACAGTTACATCAGTATATATGTAACTATACATACACACACACGCATGCACACTTCTTGCACCTAAACGTATGATGAAGAACATGATTACTCTAACACCTTCGATTTTCATTTGTCCTCATATTGTTCATTATAGTTTTCTCATTCTCTGCTTTTGTAACTCACATGTCTGACAGGAGACACCAGCTTTCATTTATGTTTAACACGTAGGTTTTACTACAATCATATTTTATATAATGAATCATTTCTGCTGCCATTCCCTTCCCATCACTTCTGACTTGAACATCTCCCTTTGCTATAGTTCTGGCTTGCCATAAGTGGCTCTTCCCCTCCATGTCCCCTTATTTACCTTTCAGATTCCACTCCCTATGTGGGACTCTTCACGAATATGACAGACACTATGTGTTTAATAGTGCTCTTTTTATGCATACCAAATGTACAATACCTCTTAAGAAATGAAAGAACATTTCTTTCTCCCATCCCCTTTTTTTATGCCTAAATTGTTAAAGGCATGAATTCTTTTTTTTTTTTATTAATTTATTTATTTTAATTGGAGGCCAATTACTTTACCATGCTCCTCTGTCCATGGGATTTTCCAGGGAAGAGTACTGGAGTGGGCTGCCATTTCCTTCTCCAGAGGATCTTACCGACCCAAGGATCGAACCTGGGTCTCCTGCATTGCAGGCAGACGCCTTACCGTCTGAACCACCAGGGAAGTAGACAAGAAAGCCTTCCTCAGCGATCAATGCAAATAGAGGAAAACAACAGAACGGGAAAGACTAGAGATCTCTTCAAGAAAATTAGAGATACCAAGGGAACATTTTATGCAAAGATGGGTTCGATAAAGGACAGAAATGGTATGGACCTAACAGAAGCAGAAGATATTAAGAGGAGGTGGCAAGAATACACAGAAAAACTGTACAAAAAAAATCTTCACAACCCAGATAATCATGATAGTGTGATCACTCACGTAGAGTCAGACATCCTGGAATGTGAAGTCAGGTGGGCCTTAGAAAGCATCACTACGGACAAAGCTAGTGGAGGTGATGGAATTCCAGTTGAGTTATTTCAAATCCTGAAAGATAATGCTGTGAAAGTGCTGCACTCAATATGCCAGCAAATTTGGAAAACTCAGCAGTGGCCATGGCACTGGAAAAGGTCAGTTTACATTCTAATCCCAAAGAAAGGCAATGCCAAAGAATGCTCAAACGACTGCACAATTGCACTCATCTCACACGCTAGTAAAGTAGTGCTCAAAATTCTCCAAGCCAGGCTTCAGCAATATGTGAACCGTGAACTTCCAGATGTTCAAGCTGGTTTTAGAAAAGGCAGAGGAACCAGAGATCAAATTGCCAATATCCGCTGGATCATCGAAAAAGCAAGAGAGTTCCAGAAAAACATCTATTTCTGCTTTATTGGCTATGCCAAAGCCTTTGACTGTGTAGATCACAATAAACTGTGGGAAATTCTGAAAGAGATGGGCATACCAGACCACCTGACCCACCTCTCGAGAAACCTATATGCAGGTGAGGAAGCAACACTTAAATTGGACATGGAACAACAGACTGGTTCCAAATAGGAAATGAAGTACATCAAATCTGTATGTTGTCACCCTGCTTATTTAACTTATATGCAGAGTACATCATGAGAAACACTGGGCTGGAAGAAGCACAAGCTGGAATCTAGATTGCCGGGAGAAATATCAATAACCTCAGATATGCAGATGACACCACCCTTATGGCAGAAAGTAAAAAGGAACTTAAAGCCTCTTAATGAAAGTGAAAGAAGAGGGTGAAAAAGTTGGCTTAAAGCTCAACATTCAGAAAACCAAGACCATGGCATCTGGTCCCATCACTTCATGGGAAATAGATGGGGAAACAGTGGAAACAATGTCAGACTTTTATTTTTTGGGGCTCCAAAATCACTGCAGATGGTGATTGCAGCCGTGAAATTAAAAGACTCTTACTCCTTGGAAGGAAAGTTATGACCAACCTAGACAGCATATTAAAAAGCAGAGACAGTACTTTGCCAACAAAGTTCTGTCTGGTCAAGGCTCTAGTTTTTCAAGTGGTCATGTCTGGATGTGAGAGTTGGACTGTGAAGAAAGCGGAGTGCCGAAAAATTGATGCTTTTGAACTGTGGTGTTGGAGAAGACTCTTGAGAGTCCCTTGGACTGCAAGGAGATCCAACCAGTCCATTCTAAAGGAGATCAGTCCTGGGTGTTCATTGGAAGGCCTGATGTTGAAGCTGAAACTCCAATACTTTGGCCACCTCATGCAAAGGGTTGACTCATTGGAAAAGACTTTGATGCTGGGAGGGACTGGGGGCAGAAGGAGAAGGGGACGACAGAGGATGAGATGGCTGGATGGCATCACAGACTCGATGGGCATGAGTTTGAGTAAACCCTGGGAGTTGGTGACGGACAGGGAGGCCAGGCGTGCTGCGATTCACAGGGTCGCAAAGAGTAGGACACGGCTGAGCGACTGAACTGACTGAATTACTTTACAATATTGTAGTGTTTTTTGCCATACATTGACATGAATCAGTCATGGGTGTACATATGTTCCCCATCCTGAAATCCCCTCTCACCTCCCTCCCCATCCCATCCCTCAGGGTCGTCCCAGTGCACCGGCCCTGAGCACCCTGTCTCGTGCATCGAACCTGGACTGGCGATCTGTTTCACATATGATAATATACATGTTTCAATGTTATTCTCTCTAATCATCCCACCCTCGTCTTCTCCAACAGAGTCTGAAAGTCTGTTCTATACATCTGTGTCTCTTTTGCTATCTCGCATATAGGGTCATCATTACCATCTTTCTATATTTCATATATATGCCTTAATATACTGTATTGGTGTTTTGCTTTCTGACTTACTTCACTGTTTAATAGGCCAGTTTCATCCACCTCATTAGAACTGAGTCAAATGCATTATTTTTAATAGCTGAATAATATTCCATTGTGTGTATGTACCACAGCTTTATTATCCATATGTCTGTCTATGGACATCTAGGTTGCTTCCAGGTCCTGGCTATTGTAAACAATGCCGCGGTGAACATTGTGGTACATGTGTCTCTTTCAGTTCTGGTTTCCTTGGTGTGTATGCCCAGCAGTGGGATTATGATCGGTGGGTTGTGTGGCAGTTCTATTTCCAGGTTTTTAAGGAATCTCCACACTGTTCTCCATAGTGGCTGTACTAGTTTGCATTCCTACCAACAGTGTAAGAGGGTTCCCTTTTCTCCACACCCTCTCCAGCATTTGTTTGTAAACTTTTGGATAGCAGCCATTCTGACTGGTGTGTAATGGTACCTCATTGTGATTTTGATTTGCATTTCTCTGATAATGAATGATGTTGAGCATCTTTTCATGTGTGTGTTAGCCATCTGTATGCCTTCTTTGCAGAAATGTCTGTTTAGTTCTTTGGCCCATTTTTTGATTGGGTCATTTATTTTTCTGGAATTGAGCTGCATGAGCTAGCTACTTGTATAGTTTTGAGATTAATTGTCAGTTGCTTTGTTTGCTATTATTTTCTTCTATTCTGAAGGTTGTCTTTTCACCTTGCTTATAATTTCCTTCATTGTGAAAAAGCTTTTATGTTTAATTAGGTCCTGTGGTTTTTTTTTTTTTTTTTTTGCTTTTATTTCCATTACTCTGGGAGTTGGGTCATAGAGGATCCTGCTGTGATTTTTGTCAGAGAATGTTTTGAAAGGCATGAATTCTTAACTTGCAGTCATATAGAATGTACTTAGAGTTATAGGTCTTATATTCAAGCAGACTGAATCCAGATGCAGGATCTGATGTGCAAATTAGCTGCATGAACTTGGATAAATTCAGATTTCTTTCCAAGCATCATATGTTAGATGAAAATTAGGATAGTAAACAAAGAATTTATTATATATGCAAAGTGCTTATGAGAATGTATGGTGAAAGTAAAAGTCACCCAGTCGTGTCTGACTCTTTGCAACTCCATGGACTTACAGTCCATGGCATTCTCTAGGCCAGAATACTGGAGTGTGTAGCCTTTCCCTTCTTCAGGGGATCTTCCCAGCCCAAGGATTGAACCCAGGTCTCCCGCATTGCAGGTGGATTCTTTACCAGCTGAGCCACAAGGGAAGCCCAAGAATACTGGAGTGAGTCTCCCATCCCTTCTCCAGAGGATCTCCTCACCCAGGAATCAAACTGGGGTCCTCCTGCATTGCAGGTGGATTCTTAACCAACTGAGCTATCAGGAAGCCCCAATGAGAATGTATGATATAGAATAAATATTCAATTTATGTGAATAATAATATGGTTTCTTGAGAAAAGCTACTTCTCAGGGAAAAATCATACAATAAAATCTCAGGGAACTGTGCTGAGAATCTGAATTGTTTGGGAGTCCCGTGGAGCATACATATTGTACAGTCTATTTCCATAGTTCTGAAAAGGAAAGAATGATCACTTTTTACTCATATAAAATATGCTAAATATTTTCTGAGTATTTTAAGATACTTTTATCTTCATAGAATGGCAATAAAACTGATTTTTAACTATGAGAAACACACTTTATAATATACTCTTAAACATGATTAGCAACAAAAATTATTATACCTTCATTTATTGAAAATTCTCTTTGTATACCTATAAATTCATAATGTACCAAGTCCCCTATGTCTCTATCAGTTACTGTCAGCTTCACTAGCTTTGTTCCAACAGGCAGATTTTCATAAATATTTATAGGTGCATCTGGTATATATCTGTGGGACAAAAGAGATTTTTTTTTTATCACTTAGTGTAAACAAATGTCTCTTTTCATCTGTCACACAACAAATATTTTAAATCATACTTATTTTGTAAAAGTCTCAAGCCCCTGGCTTCAAAATTATTTTTCTTTATAAATTACTACAGTTATTAGAGGATGTTTAAGTATAATAAAGTGCAGTTGAAAGTTTTCTCCTACCTATGACCTTTCTCTAGTCCTTCTAACTGACTGGTAAATTATACCTTTTTGTTATTCCAGATAACAAAACTACTACAAACACTTTTGAAATCACTGTTTCATTTCATATACAGGCATACCCATTTATTGCATTTACTTTAATCCATTTTGCAGGTATTGCATTTTCTTACAAATTGAAAGTTTCTGGCATTTGCTCATTTCATGTTTCTGTATCACATATGAGCTTCCCTGATAGCTCAGTTGGTAAAGAGTCTGCCTGCAATGCAGAAGACCCCGGTTCGATTCCTGGGTTGGGAAGACCCGCTGGAGAAGGGTTAGGCTACCTACTCAAGTATTCTTGGACTTTCCTTGTGGTTCAGCTGGTAAAGAATCTGCCTGCAAGGAAGGAGATCTGGGTTTGATCCCTGGGTTGGAAAGATCCCCTGGAGAAGGGAAAGGCTACCCACTTCAGAATTCTGGCCTGGAGAATTCCATGGACTGTGTAGTTGCTCATTTATGTCTGACTCTTAACGACTGTATGGTCCATGGGGTCATAAAGAGTCGGACACAACTGATCTACTTTCACATCACATTTTGGAAATCCTCATAATATTTCTCTTTTCATTATTATTATAATATTGATATTTGTTATGATGATCTGTGATCAGTGATCTTTGATATTACTATTATAATTGTTTTGGGACACCACAAACTATGCCAATATGAGACAATGGACTTAGTGGATAAATACAGTGTTTTCTGACTGCTCCACTGACCGGCCATTCTCCTTGTCCTTTCTCCTTGTCCATCCTATTCCCTAAGACACAACAATATTAATTACCCTACAATAGTGTCTAAATGTGCATATGAATGAGTGGCATCTCTCTCACTTTAAATCAAAAGCTAGAAATGATTAAGCTTAGTGAGGAATACACATGGAAAGCCAAAACAGACTGAAAGCTAGGCCTCTTGTGCCAAACAGTTATCTAAGTTCTGAATGCAAGGGAAAAGTTTTTAAAGGAAATTAAAAGTGCTGCTCTAGTGAATCACTAATGATAATAAGTGAAACAGCTTTATTTCTGATATGGAGAAAGTTTTAGTGGTCTGGATAGAAGATCAAACCGGCCACGATATTCCTGTAAGCCAAAACCTAATCCAGAGCAAGTTCCTAATTCTCTTCATTATGAGTGTATCCATGTGCATTTCCTACAATATTTTACTTATTAAGGAATATTTACAATATATTATTTAACAGTAAAATAGAAAGCCTTGAATTCTTATTCTATAAAAATTTACTCTCTTCTGTGGTTTCAAGCATGAAAAGTGAATAAGATTTACCTTCACTGTATAAAAGGAGTTACAGTATAGAACTAATAGAGGTTTGCTTCTAGGTTACTTTGAATATTTGTTTAAAAAATGACAATGGAAATAATAGCAAAACTCTGATATTTATGCCATTATAAAAAAGTTTCAGTTGTAAAATCTAAATATTTAGATTAGTCATTATTTGTGTAAGAACAGGACTCTCATCATTAGCATTCCTGATGTTTAAAATGTTGGTGCCAATGCATGAATCCAGGGACAGGTTCTCTGTTTTTAACAGCAACCACTATTTGGAAATGCTAAAATAAATAATACATGACAGAATATGGGTTTTTTTGAGTCCTTAAAATATGCAATTTCCCTTTACAAAAGAGTGCTTTATATATACAAGTGAAAAGTGCTTTAAAAATTGCTGCATAAGAATGTAGGTCCATTCCTAAAGAAAACAAAAATAAATAAAGATCTTTGGCCAAAAGAAGTATCTTTTGTACCCTCATATAGATTTCTGTGTTTAAGCTACCTACGAATTGCTACAGAATTTTGACAATGTTTTTTAACTTCAGGTTTGGTATGCTACATTTAAGGTAACATAGTCAAATTTGTTGAAATAACAAACTAAAAGAATAACTAAGTTTCAGTATTTAGGAAAAATCTTTGTGAAGCTAAACAGCTATGTTATTTTTAAGAAAAAAAAAAGAAAAATAATGCATACTTTAGAAACCCCATTAAAAAGTTGTAAAATTTCATATATAAAGTTGATATTCAAATGTCATAATAATTAAACATGTGATCTAATAGGGTAATAGTTAAAAGCTTGATGAAGCCAAGAATGATTTTAATTTTTGTTTTTATCAAACTTAATTATATAATTAATAGGTAAAATATGTAGAAAAACAAATCTAAGTGCTTTTAATTATAGAAGGGTATACCTTATTGAGCCCTGTATTTCAGGATCATTTCAAATAAATGAGAAAAAACTGAAGATTACAAGGAATATATAACAAAACTGTGTCTTGACCAAAAACATATTACCACTGAAGTAAATTATTGTTCAAAAAATGTAAAAACTGCCTAAACAACAAGGGAAAAGGGTGATTTAAAATGAAAAGTTTATCCTCAAATATGTCAATTTTCTGTTCATTGAAACTGTCTGAAAAAGTAAGATTCCCTATGACAGCACAGCTCTTCTGAATTAATCATTCAATCATTTGTTCATTCATCCTCAGTACATCATTTAAATACCAAACACTGATATTTAAAATAAGCAGCACGCACAGCTTCTGCATATACAGAGATTATGGCAGAGTATGAAAGTATGAGGGAGGATAGTAACATCTTTATAGAAGAGATGTGAAACCAATAGTGGCAAGAGAGCAAAGTGGTGACGAACCATGCTAAAGTTAGGCTGCTTGTGTTGAAATCGTTATTCATCCATTTACCAGCTGGGTGATCTTGAGTAGGCTACTTATTTATTTGGACTTAGTGTCTTCATCCTTAAAAAATGGAGGTTAAAATGGTATCTACCTCACAAGGCTTTCATAAGCATTAAGATATAATTTGTGAATCACCTTACTGGTGCCTAACACATACTCAAACAAGTATTTTGCTGCTCTAGGACAAAAATAAACATGTGATGTCTTGAAAATCAGGGTAAGTGTTCTAGTACAACACTTTGCAATTCAAAACTTATTTCAAACTAATGAATCTATTGTTTCTCATTGTTTTAACAAAATACATGAACCCTTGAAATTAGCAGAGAGAGTTCATGCTTTCATTCAATAAATATTTCTTGAGCCCTTGATTATATGATGCAACAGTGCAGTACACCAGTGTTCAGTCACTTCAGTCACGTCCAACTCTTTGTGACCCTATGGAATATAGCCTACCAGGTTCCTCTGTCCATGGGATTCTCCAGACAATAACACTAGAGTGGGTTGCCATTTCCTTCAGGGGATCTTCCTGAACCAGGGATTGAACCATGCCTCCTAAGTCTCCTGCACTGGTAGGCAGGTTCTTTACCATTAGCGCCACCTGGGAAGACAGAGATAAGAGCTAAATTAGAAATAACCCCACTATGGAGGAAATCACATTCTAATAGGGAAAACTAATATGTAGATCAAAGGAGGAGGAAACTTTATCAAATGAAGGGCTTTTTTTTTTTTTAAGAGCAGATTGGTGGACAGAGTAAAATCATCTGTTATAATCCTTCCAGAATACCACTGAAATTAAATTATAGAAGAAAAAGAAAAAGAGAAAGAGATTCATAAAAGTTAGCCTTTACAACATATTTGATTCAGGAATAGCTAGGCTATTCAGTTCAATTAAGTTCAGTCACTCAGTCATGTCCAACCCTTTATGACCCCATGGACTGCAGCACGCAGGTTTCCCTATCCGTCACCAACTCCCAGAGCTTACTCAAACTCATGTCCATTGAGTCAGTGATGCCATTCAACCATCTCATCCTCTATCATCCCCTTCTCCTCCCACCTTCAATCTTTCCCAGTATTAGGGTCTTGTCTAGTGAGTCAGTTCTTTGCATCAGGTGGCCAAAGTACTGGAGTTTCAGCTTCAACATCAGTCCTTCCAATGAACACTCAGGACCGATCTCCTTTAGGATGGACTGGTTGGATCTCCTTGCAGTCCAAGGGACTCTCAAGAGTCTTCTCCAACACCACAGTTCAAAAGCATCAATTCTTCGGTGCTCAGCTTTCTTCATAGTGCAAATCTCACATCCATACTTGACTACTGGAAAAAACTTAGCTTTGACTAGATGGATCTTTGTTGGCAAAGTAATGTCTCTGCTTTTTAATATGCTGTCTAGGTTGATCATAGCTTTTCTTCGAAGGAGCAAATTAAATTAACATATAAAGTAAGTGATGTCCTAGCAATGCCAAAAGGTATATCCTTTTGGAGAGACAATTGCTCAGCACTTTAAAATGTGTAAACATGTAGAAGCTCTTCAAACATGAGCTCATATGTTGGGAGAAAAAAATGAGAGAACAAACTGCCTTGAACTTTAGTCTACATGGA
Source organism: Odocoileus virginianus (assembly GCF_023699985.2). Classification (NCBI taxonomy): domain Eukaryota; kingdom Metazoa; phylum Chordata; class Mammalia; order Artiodactyla; family Cervidae; genus Odocoileus; species Odocoileus virginianus. Next base: position 75,763,076 of record NC_069674.1, read on the forward strand.
AAAGAGGACATTTAGGTTTGCAATCCCTAAATTAAATTAAAACATTAGCAAATTGAATGAAGTAAGCTATACTGAAAGCTACTTTATATGGGGTAGGATATATACCAGAAAGACAAATATGATAAAGTAGCAGAAAATGTATTAAAGCAACTTGGAAGTTTAATAAATAAAAAAAGAACCATATAATTTTCTAAGCATACTAGAGAAAAATATAATAAAATTCAACATCAACTTCCTGATGGAAACCCTTAACAAACTAAGAATTAAAAAAAATACTTGTCTTATTAAAAACAAATCTGCTATAGCCCTATAAGAAATGCCATTATTTGAAACCTTTATGCGATACCTTTTAAAATCATGACCAAAAAAATGATGACTCCTATTACCTCTTCTAGCAAACATTGTTCTGGAAGTCCTCATCAAAAAAATAAGTCTTGTGGCTTAATCATTAAAAAACCCAGCTGCCAATTCAGGAGATGAGGATTTGATCCCTGAGTCTGGAAAATTCCCTGAGGAAGGAAATGGTAACCCACTCCAGTATTCCTGTCTGGAGAATCCCAAGGACAGAGGAACCTGGTTGTCTACAGTCTATGGGGTTGCAAGAATGGGACACGACTTAGCAACTAAACCACCATCAGTTCAGTTCAGTTCAGTTCAGTTCACTCAGTCGTGTCCAACTCTTTGCGACCTCATGAATCGCAGCACACCAGGCCTCCCTGTCCATCACCAACTCCTGGAATTTACTCAAACTCATACCCATCGAGTCGGTGATGCCATCCAGCCATCTCATCCTCTGTCGTCCCCTTCTCCTCCTGCCCCCAATCCCTCCCAGCATCAGGGTCTTTTCCAACGTGTCAACTCTTCACATGAGGTGGCCAAAGTATTGGAATTTCAGCTTCAGCATCAGTCCTTTCAATGAACACCCAGGACTGATCTCCTTTAGGATGGACTGGTTGGATCTCCTTGCAGTCCAAGGGACTCTCAAGAGTCTTCTCCAACACCACAGTTCAAACGCACCAATTTTTCAGCGCTCAGCTTTCTTCACAGTCCAACTCTCACATCCATACATGACCACTGGAAAAACCATAGCCTTGACTAGACGGACCTTTGTTGGCAAAGTAATGTCTCTGCTTTTTAATATGCTATCGAGTTTGGTCATTTCGAGGTCCACCATCACCATGATATAAATACAAAGCTATAGGAAAGAATTAAAGAGAAAAAAAAGTCATTCTTGACAGTTATTTTAACTATGAATGTTGACACATAAAAAATGAAAGATCATATAGAAATTATCTGAATTAATACAAGGAGTTAGCAAAGCTGCTATTAAATATCAAGGTATAAAAATCCAGTTTCCTCCATAACCTTGAAGAACAATTAGGGAATGAATATTTAGCAACAACAGTCAAGTTGCCTAGGAATGTCATAAATATTAACATAATGTGTAAAATTAAAAACTTTTGTGGAAAAAAATATAAAATATAGGGAAGGAATTAATGAAGTTCTGAATAAGTTAATAAATCATCCTGCTTTATGAGTGATAAGGATACTAATTTTCTTCAGTCTAATTTATAAATTCAGTGCAATTAAAATAAGAATGTGAATCAGGTTTTTTTTCCTAAAGTTAATTTTGAACATTATATGAAAGAGTGAAGAAGCAAATAGAACTGAGGCACTTTGTTTTAAAGTGACTGGAAAAACAACAAAGTTGAATATATGAGAGATGATCCTACAATATACCAAAGTTAAAAGTAATGTCAGAGACTATTAGCCAATTGTCCTAGAGTACCAGTTGTTGCTTTATTTTTTTCCTCTGTCACATAGTGAGAAAATCCTAGTCAAAATATTTGCAACTTATAAAAAAAAATTTGCAGCTGATAAAGGCTTATTTTAGGTAATATGATGTTTTTTAAAAATTGTGCCTGATAAGTCTACTACTGGAAATTTTGAGAAATGTTTAAAGACACTGGTAAACGTTTGATATTTAAGTGGTCCCATTTCCCAGAATGACTTTGTAGGAAAAGTGATTTGTTATGCTTTTCCATTCCTTTATACCTCTCTCTTCTTTCCAAATGTTTGAAAATTTGAAATTTGACCAGGACATTGGGGGGAAAAAAAGACTTAGTGGAGATTTCTGTAGTCAACTAAAGCCAAGGATAAAGGCAATACTCCAGATAAATCATGACTGTATAAAAGGGCAATTTTATTTAATTACCTAGAACATTGCTTGAGCTTTATGCTTTTGAATATGGAGGCAGTCCCATCTCCAACTTTTTTATGCTTTTGAATATGGAGATAATCCCTTCTCTATCTTTTATAACCACTGAAAGAAGCAAATACAAAAATGAAATGTTATCTTTATAAAGTCTAATGGATAAAGTACAATAAATCAAATAAACATCCAAATTTATTTTCTTAAAGTGAATTTTTGCTTGATCTATGTGAATATGAAAATATAATTTACATGAATTTGATGTGTTTTGTTTGAATTTAGGTAAGTTTCAAAAGTTAGTCTTATTAAAATATTGAAAATTATTCATATTGTACAACATTTAAATATATTTATTATTTTAATATTGTTTCATATTTAGTCTTACCTTAAGATTTGTTTCATAATCCAAATGAGGTTTCATGGTTTTAGAAATGATACCACTATGGGAATCCAAAGCAAAGTAGACAGTGGCATTAACTGAAGAATTTGATATGAAAAACTTTTAAGAAAGCACGCACAAAATAATGGTTAATGTATTATTGAAAAAGCATGAATTTTGAACTGACAGTTTTGATGCAATTATTTGGCATACCTAACTAAACCAAAATTAATTTTGTGAAGACAGTGCCCATAAAATAAAAGCTAAATTTTCTTTTCTATACTTCAAAAGCAATCTGAATTTTTTTCACCTTTTTAGTTTTTTTTTCCCCAAGATTTTTGTATTTAAATATTAGAGCATTTTTGGTAAACATCCATTATTGGTTTTATAATTAGTTTATTTCTAGTGCTGCATTTACAGATTGTTCTAATATATAAATAAGCCATTCCTTCTTGATTACATGCACTGAATTATTTGGAAAAATCCGCTAGATATCATCTCTGTTCTGATTTTCTGTATGGCACAATAAAATATTGCTTTAGACAGATATTTTTATGGGCATCATGTTCCTCTCCATTGTTATCACTTTGCTTATAAATCGACTCAGTTTCAAGTTGAATATTAAAGATTTTTTAAAGGATTTAGTAAAGATATCATATTTTTAAAAAATTTACATCTATTTTCTGGTCCAAAGAAAAACAATAAGACCTGGGAGACATTTCCAATGCCATTTCCAAAAAGACATCACAGTCATTTTGATGGGCATACTAACTGATTTTTGTCTATAAGTGAACAACCAAAGTTGGCTTATGTTAGACTAAAATCCATTAAATGTCTTATGGGAAAATCTCATTTGCCTCTTTCTCCCCGTATTATTATACTTTGGGATTTGTTTAAACATTTATTTTCCAAGTCTTTGTTTTTCTTTCCCAGTGACTTTTACAATATAATCCATATAATATTTAGTTATGAAATATATACATGCAAACACATAAAATTATAATTGGTATTTACATAGAAACCCCATCCTTCTCCTATATGGATGTAATCCTGGCCTAAATCCCCATATATATCTATACACCCTAAATGCACATAATCCACATATCCTGACCCTATCCTCCCACAAGCATTTATACATCCACATAAATTGAGCTTCAGAATTGAGTAAATAAGAAATTATGTTTTTCCTGTGTTATTTTCTTTCCTCAATCTAAAATTCACATGAGCAAAAAAATGAAATTGGGGATATTGATCAATGCATCACTGTAATCAGATCACCAGAAAAATTGTATACAGACTAAATTTTCCAACAATGCCCCCTAAGCTATCACTTCAGCCTTATTCTCCAAACAATGTTTATGAGCCAGTTGCTAGAGTAAATATGAGCAAATGGAAAAAATGCAGTTAGCCCTAAAGAGAATTAGAGAATAGTCCATTATACTAATATGATTTATAATTCTATAATCAAAAAAATCAATTTTTTCTTGCAATTAGAATATTGTTCATATGTATACCATAAAAAATTCCTGAGACAATCTAGACTAATTATCCTGAATTTCTTCTTCTTTACTGCCTCTTAATCTGTAATTATTTTGTCATCTATTATTTATTAAATCACTGTTATTGTTTAATTTTGTAACTAGAAATTATATGAAGATATATTGGGTTGCCCAAAAAGTCCATTTGGGAACTTCTCTGGTGATCCAATAGTTAAAAATCTGCCTGCCAAACCGGGGGGTACCAGTTTGATCCCTTGTCTGGGAAGATTTCACATGCCATGGGGCAACTAAGCCCATGTGCCGCCACACCTACAGAGCTCATGCTCTAGAGCCCGTGAGCAGGAACTACTGAAGTGTGCACGATCTAGGACCTGGGCTCTGCAACAAGGGAAGCCACCACAATGAGAAGCACACTACCGCAGCTAGAGATATCCCCTACTCGCCACAACTAGAGAAAGCCAGCATGCAGCAACCAAAACCCATCGAAGCAAAAACAAAACAAAACAAACAAACTAACTAACTAAAAGCCCAGTAAGTTCATTCAGGTTTTTTCATAACATTGTACAAAAAATCCCTAACAAGACGTTTTGGCCATTCCAATAACGTATCATTTATTCAAATTATATGTGTAGTAAAGAAATTATGCCTGATCTAAGATGAATAAAAGGTAATAAACATGAAAGGATACTCTCTCAGCTGTATAAATATCATCAAATAAATGTGTGCTCTGGTTTTTCTAAATACCTTTTAGAGTATCTTACAAGGTCTATTGGGTCTCTTGCAAGAATCATATATATAAAAGAAGATGCAGGAACATTTTCAGGAACAGACACGGAAACGGCTATAAAATTATGTAAACCATGAGCAGTAATTTAAATTCAAACATTCTTTCACCATGTTTTGTTTCATAATGTTTCATAATAAATTGTCATGCTGTAAGAATTTCTTCCTATGGTAGTTTTCTTAATGATATTTATTTCAGAGGAAAAAGATCACAAATAATTTTTCAACTAACATTCATTTTAAGAAAGCCAACATAAAAATACCAGTTTCATATTTCTGTATTTAAATTTTGAGCTAGTGTGTGGAATAGGATATAATTGCTCAGTGTCTGATAGAAAGTCAGTGACCATTAAGATATGCTTTCAACTCTGATTCCTTTGTTTGATAATTGGTCTTTTATCTCTTTTCACAATAATGTACAAGAAATAGAGCAAAAATTGTGGAGTCAGGAAAAAATAGTGTTGAATTTCTAATCCATCAGCATTCTTATCTATATAATAGTATAGGATTTATTCTCAACCTTAGAGTAGTTCTGAGGATTAAATATTATACATAATGCATCTTACAAGTGATCAATACCAGTTACTTTCCTTTCTTCAACCACTGCTTCTTATCTTTCTTTCAGTGTTACCAATTGTGATTCTGTCTCACCTCAAAACCAAATTACACAAACACAAACACATTAAACCATAGGAATTTTTTTCACCTGTTGTATGATTCTACAAATGATACTCTTTTAAAATTATTCCTGCTTTCTGTTCACTTGAATATTGAATATAGTCTATAAACTAGACTAGGCAGTCCTGAAAAAGCCTCATGTAATTTGATTATTTATAAGAATGTAATGGAACAATTGTTATGTGAACAGGTCTTGCTTATTTTGAACTCGTTTCAAACTCAACACGTAAACGGATTCCCTAATCTAGTGGGTTGCTCTAGTTAATTAAAGCCATTGGATACCTTATCTTAAGAAATCTCACAGAGAGCTGCAGATTTACACTATTTTAGATAGAAGGTAGAATTTTATTTTCTGCTACTTCTCTGTCACAAGGTCCATGAACCCACATGATGGAAGAGAAGAGAATCTTGATCTTGATCCTGCTGAGGCAGTTTCTGCTGGTTCAGCCAAGTCTGTGGTAGAAATTGGGTCAGAATGACCTCCTTGTGATCCATGTGTATCTTTTTAAAGCTTTGCATGATTTGAGAGAGACCAGAAGAGTAAATTATGAAGAACATCAGTTCGATTGTCTCAAAGTGATCCAAAAGATAAAGTTTTTATAAACACCAGGCCTAAAAGGTGATTCATTGCCAAGGCCTACTAGGAGGTTTTTCTTTCTTAGGTTTAGCATCTATGAACAAGTTCCTTTAACACAGATTCTTATTTCAGATAGATTTATAACATACCAGCATATATGTTTTAGGTCAAAGTAAGAAGAATACATATAGACATACAGGTGTGTTTTGGAAAATTTCCATTTCTTAAAGGGTGATATTTCTAAAAAAAAAAAAAAATGGAAAAATGATAGCAATGGCTGTGTGAAATGAAAACAAAGCAATAATGGACAGGACTTTTTAAAAAAAACAAAAACAAACTGTTTTAATAAAGCTTGCTATGTTCTACTTACCCTCAACTTTATTATCCTCTCATTGTTTCCTAGTTAACTGGATAGTTTCTCCTAATAGAAACAGCTAGAGAGAAGACAGGAGTGAGAACAGAGAAGGCAGAAACAGGAGAGAGGGTTTGACTATGATAGATAAGTAAGCAAGTAAGATTAAAGATACATGGGGAAAACAATGGAGAGAGTAACTAGCAGAACAGATACAGTTAAGGAGTTGACTTGGCCAAACCAAATTCAAACCAAGCCAACTTGGATTTTCTGAGATCCTACTATGTACAAAGTCTCAGGTATTAATGCATTTAAATGTTTAAAAGTTTTATTTTCAGGAGGTCTTTATGAAAAACATAAACACATATAAAGTCAGAAAACAGTATGTGAAGTTGTGATTTGTTTGGTGCTATTGAAAACATAATTCAGTTTCTTATGCATGACAGTATACTGATTTTAATTAACATATTATGAATGTTTTTTAATGGGTGAAATTTTTAAGATGAAATACACTTGACAAAATTTTAACTTATACCAAGATTTTCAGGAACATCTATTTTACTCATCCTGAAGGGTTCCTCCATATATTACTTTAAATATCTATTCTATTGCAATTTATATAATTGAAAACCTATTTTAAGCAAGTACTAAAACCTATTTTAAGCAAGTACTCTTTTGGAGCAAGAATATCAGATGAGATAGCTACAAACTATTAGGAGTATGATGGTAATTATTCAAGAAGTTGAAATTTATAACCATAGCTAGAGTTTTAACTTGAGAAGCATTTTAAAAATTAACAATAGATAATATTTTTAAAACATTTATGAAATAAAGAGTAGTTTTTGTAACTATACAAAAATAGAGATAAATACAATCATATATATAAAATGATAGTTACAATTATTGGCTAATATCACATAGCATTGTATTTAACATAATTAAGAAAACTTTTTACAGTTTATTTTATCTCATGCTTTTTATTTTTTGTAAAGACAATTTTTAATTGCTAGGTGACATTTCATCAAATGGATATACTATCTTTTAACCAATTTTCTGTTGTTAGACATTTTGTTTCTTTCAAATGTTGCCATTTTTTAGTCACTAAGTCATGTCCAACTCTTTCGCAACCCCATGAACTAGTCCACCATGTTCCTCTGTCTATGGGATTTACCAGGCAATAATAGAGTGGTTTGCCATTCCCTTCTCCAAGGGATATTCCCAACTCAGGGATCAAACCCACATCCCCTGCATTGTAGACTGATTCATTGTAGACTGCACTGTAGATGCTGAGCCACCAGAGAAAGCCCTCTTTACACATGCTTCCATTTTATTTTACATGTCGTCACAGCTTTGTATTTGGGACATTATGTTTTGTGTGGCTTAAAAAGAACCTGAAACACTTTACACGTGTTTTAGGATTAAAAAATAAACATTAAAATATTATGTTACTATAAATTTTGCCCACAAACCATGAATATATGTCTAATTCTGTAAAAATAAAGCAAGAAACAAAAATAATGAAATGAAGATAATAATTTTAATACTCTTTAAAGCAGATACTAAACAGTATTTTAGATTACTATTCAAAATTTTGCTTTATGAAATGTTAACTTCTTTTTTACTGAAGTTCCCTGGTGGCTCAGGGAAAGCGTCTGTCTGCAATGCTGGAGACCCGGGCTCGATCTCTGGGTCAGGAAGATGCCCTGGAGAAGGAAATGGCAACCGACTCCAGTACTCTTGCCTGGAAAATCCCATGGAGAGAGGAGCCTGGTAGGCTACAGTCCATGGGGTCGCAAAGAGTCGGACATGACTGAGCGACTTTACCTACTTACTTACTTATAGTTGATGTATAGAATTATATGTTACAGGTATATAGTGTAGTGATTCATAGGCTTCCCAGGTGGTTTGTGAACCTCAAGCTCCCTGAATCAGACAAAGAGAGAACAGTCTTACATAGTCTGCTTAAGAAACTCTCAGAGTGGTGTTGCTCATGGTGTTTTTTCCCTCTGGTTGAATGCTGGACAGTTAAATCAAATACTATGACAAGCCATAAGAAAGAGGTATCTTGGAGTGGTAATTCTGTCCACATATAGAGGAATATATCCATAATCAAGTATTCAAAATTTATTTGTTAAGGAAAAGTTCTGATTTTCTCAAGAGAAATTAAGGAATTTGATATGACTTATCTGTCCTATAGTCTACAGAGATTTCATAGAAATATTGTATTAATTGCTTCTGTAAGCCAATAGCCAGTTATTAAAATAAGTTGTTATGACAGTCATTATTTCACAAGGTCAGCTGTGTTCTAAAGGAAGAAGTGATGCTGTTGTCTTCATCTTGATCTGTTGCTTTTACTTTTGCTATAATTTCTCCAACAAGGTTTTCTTCCAGTCACATTAATAGAATTCAGAAGAAATGGTCTACAAAATATGGTGATCAAAAGATGCTGCAAATGCAAATCTGTATGCACATACCTGCCTAGCTCTGATAACTTGCAAAGAATCTTTTGGATTTGGAATATTACTACGTTCATCATGTCAAGAATTTGAGTTCCAAAGGTAATCAAATGTTAAGAAAATCCTTTTCTGGCAGTAAGTTGTGTAATCTTTGCATAAGCAATAATTTTTAATCATCTAGTCTCTGGGATCATGACAGACATCAAAGATAATCATGACATCAAAGAAATAAAGCTGAAAGACAGATTAAAATAGTGCACCCCTATTATTCCAAATATCAAATGTATGGAACAATTGGCAACTGAACATAAGGGATTAAATATTTTCATTTTCATCTTGTTATCTGGTATGTTGAAATGATTCCCAAAGTCATAGCTTTTTAAAGCAAGTTATCAGGACATTTATTTTAAATTTATTGTTCATCTATTTAAAGTATATTTCAAATCCCTCATCAGTTTCTAGAACATTTCTGAAACTTAAATTTCTTTCTTATTAAAACTTCCATTCAATCATCATATATTTATCAATAACCTACAGTATATTATTCCAGTTTATACACATAATAAGGGGTTTCTGCTTATTAGATCTCATTGCTAGTGGTGAACACGTATATAAATAGCTACAGTATTCTATAATAGATACCATAACTTTGCTGCATATTTTAAAGGAAAGGAAAAGCTAAATCTGGGTTCAGAAGAGAAGTTCAATGGGATTAAAGGAAAAGGGAGGTGAGTGGGTGAGGCCATTCCTCTGAACAACTTTCTTGACCACCACAATCTAATGTGGTTTCTCCTTTACAATGTGACTTCTCCTTTACCATAGTATAATATAACTCACAATATCTACATGCTTTACCACTTTGAATCATTTTCTTTTCTGTTTCATTAATTGTGATTTAATATACTCTGTCTCAAGAAATGAAAACAATATTTTGTGGCCATACTGATATTTTCATAATTCTGATAGTGCTTATAATATCTAGCACTGAAATCTACTAAGCAAGTAAAATAAATTTATGCTTATAAAAAAGCATGCAGGTGACAAAACTTATTTTAAAAATTGATAGCACCTCCAGTCCAAACGTAGGTAGGCAGGTAGGGTAACTATCCCTAGAAATAAGAGAAAAGCTAAGAAATAAAAGCTCCAGATTTGCTTTTATTATTCAGATAATATAAAAATGAATTTGAGGACTGAGACAATGTAACTCTTCTTAGTCATCTGTAGAGATATAACTTAGGTGTAGAAGTAAAATAATTTGAATATTACAATGTTTCTTTTCCTCTTTATGAATCTAAGAAGTATTTAATTTTGCATAGATTGTAGTAATATATTTGGTTACAACACTTTGACCTAAAGAAAAACATCTAACAGTCATTCATAATCTGAAAATGTTTTTGAAAGCTACAATTACACCTCAGAGTATGGAGATTAAGTAGTTAAATTAAACATTTAAATCTACATTTTAAAGTATACTTTTCTTATAATTTAAAATTAATATATAACAAGACAACATTACAAAACTTTTGCAGAAGAAAACTGAAAGACAAAAAAGGGCTTTTGCCCTATTACAATATTGTTCACTTCTATATTTATTTTCCAATATTTTATAAAATGTATTTTACTTTATATTGCTACATATATCAAGTTTGTATATAGTAATATATTTTAATATAATCCTATAATATATTACTATGTAGTTACATAATATTTATTATTATTATCTATAATATATGTGAAAAGTTTAGTTAGCAATTCTCTTATGGTTGCACTTTGAAATAAATAAGCTTACTCAAATTGAGGTTTCTCATCATTTATGTTTCTAATTGTGATAATCAATGTCCCTTGAGGGAGGGGGGATCAGGATGGGGAATACATGTATATCCATGGCTGATTCATATCAATGTATGGCAAAAACCACTACAATATTGTAAAGTAATTAGCCTCCAACTAATAAAAATAAATGGAAAAAAAATTAAAAAACAAAAAAATAAAAATAAAAACCACCTGATACATTAAAAAAAAAAATGTCCCTTGACAGAACAGATCTGTTGAATATGTTGCTCTCAGTGTGAGCTGAAAAACCTGGAAAAGAGTTTAAAATATATATATATACTATTTAGTAATACATATATATCTTTATAATATGTCTCCTGTTAGATTTTTGTAGTATTCTCCAGTTAGATATAGACTTATGTCTCACGCAAATGTGTAGCTTAGCTGTATGCCTAGATATAGATGAAACTGAGCAAAGAAGATAATGAATGAATCACAGAGTCAGTTATTAACTAAAAGTACAATGTACTTAAAATATTCACAAAGCAAGTTGTTTAATTCTAACTCCTGGAAACAGAACTATGAGTTACTCTTTGGAATCAAGAACAGGAGATAACTTCTAAGAATGTCATCAGATCTCAAATATTTTCCTCATTATCCTGTCACACATCTTACCCTTTAGAAATTATTTGTTCATACATACAATAAGTGTTCTTTTGAAAAGAAGAATAAAACAACACTCCTGAGGCAATAAGATACCCATTATACTTTTCTTAGGCAAACATTAAATGAGCCCTTACAATGTACAAGAGCCTGTGCTGAGTGAGGAGTTGTCAGTGACTGTTCTTAAATCTCTTGGATAGGTGCTAACATATAAAATGTCATAAAATTAATTGGTTAGTTACATAGTAGAGATGAAGTAGGTCTTAAGTGACTTACTAGAGGTTTGGTTGAATATGTGAGTCAAGGCAAGCAAGGGAAGTGAGGTAGGGAATGGGCACAAGTATGGAGCTCAACTGCTTAATATGTATGTAGCTTGTATGTACAATATTCATTTTTCTCACCTAATCTTAACCTCATATTGTAGTCCTAACGCTCAAATCACTTAAAAGATAGGTATCATTGGCTTCTCCATCCTTCTGTGACATTTAACATTTCCAAATTGAAAGGGAAATCATTGGCTTTCTTCTACTGTTTATATTCTTTGGGCTAGAAGGTTGCAATTATCCTGTTATTAACACCTCCTTCTCCTAAATATCTATTCAGCAGCAAATTCACTATTTTTTCTATAAATTCTTACATTTGCTCTCTATGACTATTTTCTCAACCACATTATTTAAATAATACAGAGGATTTCTGAAAATGAAAATGTTTTACCAATGCCAATAATAATAATTTATCCCTTATTTCTCAAATTTCACACTCCATTTCTGTGTGCACAGGGTATCACAATAGCCATCTAGCTATTCCCTTTCCAATCAATTGTTCCTACTAATACATCATTCTCTATTCAGAAAAATCTTCCCAACAATGCTTTCCTTATTTTTCTCATGAAAATAGATTTTTTTTTCCTTCTTTTCTACCATATTAGTGTCAGATTCATCTATAAAGTTAATATCTCATCTTTCCTTGGGCTACCTGTGTGTTTTGCCATTCTAAGTGGGACAGGGTATGAACGTTCAATTTTTTTGTTTCAATAAGAAACGACTTTTAATATTTTTCCATTTGTGATGGTGAGAATAAATGTTAATGTATTGATTTAACTTTACCTAATTAGAAAGCTATTTAAAGTCTTTTTAATGAAACTTCTTTAGCTAGATCTAAAAAAAATTAAGACATGACCTCCAGGCTTTGATATCTGCAAAGACTGGATCTTGATATTTGGTTAGCTGCATAATCCTTATTAATGGATCACATACTATTACTCTTCCTTTAAAATAATAGTGTGTTTAATTTTTCAGGCAAAGTTGAGAGTTACAAATAATCTTGTCACTCTGTAGAATAATAAATGTATTAATTACATGATATCCAGAATCAAAGTCCAAGGGATCATTGCCTCTCACTCTAACAATGCCAATTATAGAAGCCACTCCAAAAGAATTTGCTCCCTGCTTTGGTCCAGATAACTGTGTCTCAATTGAGTACTAGAAAAAGGAAATAATACATTAATCACACTGAAATGAAAAGGTATTTGGCAGATCACTAAGATACAACAATGGTGCAAATATATAGTAATAGAAAGTTCTTTATTTTCACATTAATTTCTCTCTTCATTATCTAAGCCTATATTAAAACCATTGGAATATACTGATGTAGAATACAAGAAAACTAAGTGTTGTTTAGTTCATTAACCCAACCAAAAGATTTGTTTTATTTTTATAGAGCTACATAACACTATACATATTTCTTTATGAGAATTCAAAAAATAATATCTGATTTTGCAAGTTGATACACCTCTGAAACAATGTACAAAATAAACTGTCACTGTTTGACTTCTTACAAACAAAATGAGAATTATAATGATATAAACCAATTTCAAATACTAATACAGTTGATAAAGTTTATAATTTATCTTACTTCTTGATTACACTTTTTATTTATTTGCCACCATGTTTGACAAGAGGTGAGAGTACATAAATCTCTCTTAAAAGTGTCTGAAAAAATATTTGAAATTAGGTTAAATTTGATTAAAGAAAAGGTCAATTATAATCATATATTTTTAAAATCTGATAAGGATCTAGACTTTAACAATGTAACTCTATCTTTCCCAACACTAAATTTTGAAATACACCTGCTGGGATCTGTTCTTGCAGATGACACAATTGGTAATAACTATTTTCAACTGGACCATAGGTGATTTTTTTAACCTATTGGAAAGATATTATCAAATAGGAAAAGTCTCATATTTCTTAACAATTTCATATTAATTTTATACTGGCTGGTCTACAGCAAACTATTTTTGAGCAGAGCTTTTGAGTCCCTTGGCTGACAACAGCCCTACATCACTGGAGGTTAACTAAAAATCAAGGGAACGAGGGACTGAGTGACTTCCCTAGGATTAAAGCACTAATTAGTGGTAAAGTCCTAACTTGACCCGAGTCACCTGAAGCACCATTACTTCACCCCGTTCAGTGCTCCATCACTTCATACTATGAATTCCTAAATTAGAAGAGCACTCTTTCAATACATGTTTAAAAGAACAGCTGCAGAGCAGGCATGCTGACTTTAGTCCAGTGCACCACTCAAGTCTCCATTGAAGAGATTTATAGGTTATTTTTATTTTGCCAAATCTCTTAGAGACTTTACAACTATGAGTCAATTATGAGAAAAATAAGTTTCTTGTAGTTAGATATCTAGTAATTAGGATAATGAAAGATCAAAAATATAATCATATTCACATGTGACACTGGAATGACTAGAAAAATGGAACAGTTCTGAATAGAATCCCAAAGGCAAAGTGCCAGTTCCAGCTCAGTGTTGACGTCTTTCTTGCAGCTGTCCACCTCTATTAGAAGTTGTATAATTTTCTTATTTCCATCAAGAAAAATTCTTCTTATAAAAATGTTATTTCCAGTATTAATGTGAATATTGTGATAGAGTGTTTGCCAAATTCATTGTGCTCTTTTAATTATCAAATTAAATATATTAACCAATCTTGAAAAATATCTTCAAAGCATAGTACAGTGCTCAGAAAAGTTCCCAACAATGCTTTCCTGATTTTTCTCATGGAAATAACAGAAATTGTTCTTTCCTACCACATTAGTTTCAAATTTGTATAAGGCTTATATCCCATCTTTCATTGGCTACCTATGTGTTTTGCCATTCTAAGTGCATGATGAAGCAATATATGTTTTTCACACAATGATCATCACCTACCATCAGTCTCTCACCATTTAAAGAGTCCTCATCTGTGGCTGTCACTCTATAAATGGACTGATATATGAACAGTTGTCATCAATTTCTAGGGTAACTGTGAAACAAAAATCAACATGTATCAAAAATTAACATATAATAAAAACAGGACAAAATTAATTTTAGATTGTATGGTGACTGGGATAATAGTTTAAGATAGGGATCTGTTTTTTCTTATTTTTTTATTTTTCCCTTTAGCTTCCTGCCATCTTTCTTGCTTCTTAGCACTGTCTGTGGCAACTATAGCTTAAACAAAAAGAACATGATATATATACTGACAGATTACCCCATGAGAAGCCAGCCGGGTTATCTAAAAAAGATTTTTGTACTCCAGTTTCTAGAACTGGTGGAGCCGTGTGTGGAGGAACCCTTTCTTACGGAAGTATGTTTGTGGGCCTCTGTGATTGTTGTGGATGACCTCCAACTCTCACACACCATCCAAAATCTCCCCGAAACCTTGACCAATTGGGTTAAAAAAAAGCCCACAAACTACAATGTAACATGGGCGGAGTGACTTCAGGAAAGATGCAGGTTAATTGTTGTATTTATTTATTTTCTGGTGTTTTGTGTGTCTCGTATGTGTTTGTGCGGTGTGTTTTATTACAATCCATAGAGTAGAAGTTTGGAATAGAGTTTAACACAAAGTATAAGACACCTGCAACTTTTCTGTTTCTTACACACCTATGTTTTTGAACTAAATTTATATATCATGATACATTTTAACAGGATGCCCAACTAAACTTAATTATCTTTGTTTTTCTAATGTTTTTCAGTCAGCAAGTCTGTCCAGCTCTTTTCAACCCTAAGGACTGAACACATCAGGCTTCCCTGTCCCTCACCATTTTCTAATACAAAATTACATTTAAAGTGAGTGACCAGGAAATGCCAGTGTAGATGAAGATGAGATAATAAAATAACGGTAGCTGTCTTAAAGCATGTAGCCAATAATTTCTCCAAAAGCAATACAGTAGTAAGGGAGAAATTTGTCCTTAGAGTAACCAGGAGTTAGAATGTAACCAAACTTCATATTTAAAACAAAGAAAAAAAAGAAATGAAAGAGTTTAACAAATCCTGGCAAATAATATCACAGAATTTCATCCCACCATGAGGCTTGTGTCTAGCAACGGATGATGCAGAAAAGTTCTTGGTAAGAGAAAAGATAAAGCAAACTACAGGCCTAAGATTGATGTAAAATTACCATCAGAAAGAGTAAGTAAGAATGTAAAAGAAAATCCTTAAAGCTTCTATTACTTTGAGAGCACCATGCTTCGTACTCTGAGGAAATGCATAATGAAAAAAGCAAGTTTCATATCCCCCAATTTTTTTCTTAAAGACAAGTAATAATAAAAACAAAACTGATATTAAGGTATAAATATGCTTAAGCAGAACAGTGAATGAAGTAAAATGTGCGCTAGAGATATACTGGGGGCTTCCCTAACGGCTCAGTGATAAAGAATCTGTTTGCCAGTGCAGGAGGCACGAGTTTGATCCCTGGGTTCAGGAGATCCCCTGGAAAAGGCAATAGCAACCCATTCCAGTATTCTTCTCTGGGAAATTCCATGGACAGAGGAACCTGGCAGGTTATAATCCACGGGGTCCAAAGAATCAGACACAACTTAGTGACTAAACAACAAGAAGAAGATATACTGACATCTACACACTATCTCAACCAGAAATTTGCAATTAAAAATTGTTTTTTTTAATTTTCCAACATTTAGACAAAAGTCAGATTCTGTAACACATCATATGTATTAGCCCAAACTATTAATTGAAAAGAAAATTAATATATAAATAAGTGCACTGACCTGTCATTACTGTTAAGCAAGTCCTATTCTATTTATTCTTCACCTTTCTACAAAAGTTACTTCAAACTTTAGCCTTTTGCCCCAAACCTCTTACTCCTTCCTGTCTGTCCTACTTCCCAAAGACAACCTCTCTTACAACACAGAGTAAAGAGAAACTGTTAGACTAGTGATAGCTTACTTTTTCTCATAAGATCTGTAGTCCCACTTACATCTGCATCATTTCCCTTCCTTTTACATTAAAAGGATAGAACTGCTTGTTATTAATGATAATCCCTGTCTACTGGAAGGTATCTTACCCTTCTTATTTCTCAGGAACCTAACTCTATATCCCTCTTTAAATACTCCCTCACTACTACTTTGTATTACCACTTAAACATGCTCAAATCTCATCCTTTAAAAACAAGCAGCCTAATTGTAAACTCACTTTAGCTATGCCCCTGTCTCTCTACTAGAATTTCGTGTATTTCTTCACCTTCCACTAGTCTTTAGTCCAGTCTACTAGAGGTTCTGCCCACTATGGACACCAAATTTATTTTCCAAAATGTCATCAAAAGTCTCCATGTAGATAGAGCCAGTCATACTCATTGTCCATCTTATTTCATTTCTCTTTAACCTTTATACAGTTGATGCTTGCTTTTTCTCTTGGCAGAAAAACATTATTGCTGAAAATCAATAGGATGTAGTCTAAAATTTTCAATACCTCTGGAAAAATTGCCCTGGAAAATTAAACTTGGCATAGTTCCTGAAGAGCCATTAAGTTCTCAGATTAGACAAAATACTTGTACAGCTTTTCAAATCTCAATCAACAACTTCTAAGGAACCTGAAGTCTACTTTAACTACCACCCGAATCTGTAATCCTTGAGTGCACACTTTTCACCACCTCATATCCTGAACCTCATATCCTGGGCAGAGCCAGCACTAGGAACAGAAACAGGAAGGACTCAAGTGCCCTCAATGCGACAGAGAAGGAGGCTGAGAGCCCAGGAGAGCTTGGGAAAGATTGTGTAGAGTCTCAACACATTGATCAAGAGAGAAAGGAAAAAAAAACTATAAAGGGATTCTAGTTAATTGTTCACATCCATAGCCAATATCATTATTGAACTTGTGTATATTTTTAAATTAGTTTTATTCGAGTATAATTTATTTACAATGTTGTATACCTTTCTGCCAGCTGGTAAGGCTATGGTTTTTCCATTGGTCATGTATGGAAGTGAGAGTTGGACTGTGAAGAAAGCTGAGCGCCAAAAAATTGATGCTTTTGAAGCCGAAACTCCAATACTTTGGCCACCTCATGGGAAGAGTTGATTCATTGGAAAAGACCCTGATGCTGGGAGGGATTGGGGGCAGGAGGAGAAGGGGACGATAGAGGATGAGATGGCTGGATGGCATCACCGATTCGATGGGCATGGGTTTAGTTGGACTCCGGGAGTTTGTGATGGACAGGGAGGCCTGGTGTGCTGTGATTCATGGGGTCGCAAAGAGTCGGACACGACTGAGTAACTGAACTGAACTGATTCCTTTCTGCTATATGCCAAAATGAATCAGTTGTGTGTGTGTGTGTGTGTGTGTGTGTGTGTGTGTGTGTGTGCATGCTCAGTTGTTCAGTTGTGTCCAGCTTTTTGCAACCTCATCGACTATAGACTACCACGCTCCTCTGTCCATGAAATTTTCCACGCAAAAATACTGGAGCAGGTTGCCATTTCATACTCCAGAGGATCTTCCAGACCCAAGGATAACCCAAGTCTCCTGCATTGGAAGGCAGATTCTTTACTGCTAAGTCAACTGGGAAAGCATATATATATATATATATACACACACACACACATATATATATATATATATATATATATATATAACAGTTTTTCTTCTTCTTTTCCAGTTTATAGTCCTTTAATTTCTTTTTCTTCTCTGATCACCATGACTAGGACTTCTAAAACCATACCGAATAAAATTGGAATGGATATACTTGTCTTATTCCTAATGTTAGAGGAAATCCTTTCATTTTTCATCATTGAGAATGATGTTTTATGTGGATTTGTCATATATTGCCTTTATTATGTTGAGGTATATTCTCTCTATGCCCACTTTCTGGAGAGATTGTTTTTAATCATTAATGGGTGGTGAGTTTTGCTAAAAAGATTTTTCTATATCTATTGAGATGATCATTTGGTTTTTATTCTTCAATTTGTTAATGTTGTGTATCACATTTCTTGATTTAAGTATATTATTGTATCATCCTTTTAATGAGTTGTTTAATTTGGTTTCCTAGCATTTTGTTGAGTTTTTTTTTTTTTTTTTTGCACTTATGTTCATCAGTGATATTGGCCTGTAATTTTCTTCTTGTGTGTGTGTGATATCTTTGGTGGGTTTTGATATTGAGATTATGGTGGCCTTGTAGAATGACCTTGGGAGTGCCCTTCTTCTATGATTGTTTGGAATAGTTTGAGAAGGATAGGTGTTAACCCTTCCCCAAATTTTGTTTGAAAGACTTTGCCTGTGAAAAGTCCATTCAATTCTCCCTCCCTCCAACTCCATCTCTGATAACCACAAATCTAATCTCTTATTTGTGAGTTTTTTTGAAATATAATTGACCTACAACACTATGTTTGCTCCTGTTATACAACATAATGATTTGGCATTTCTATACATTTCAAAATGATCACCATGATAAATCTTACCATACAGAGATGTTGCATAATTATTGAGTATATTTCCCACACTGTGTGTTTCATACTTGTGACTCATTTATTTTGCAGTCTGAAATGTGTATCTCTTAATTTCCCTCATCTATTTCTTTCTTCCTTCTTTGGCAATCACATGCTTGTCTCCATATTTATAACTATTTCTGTTTTGTTTATTCATTTGTTTTGTTTTTTCTATTCCACATACAAGTGATATCATACAATATTTGCCTTTCTCTGACTTATTTAGCATAATATACTCTAGGTCCACTCATGTTGTGACAGCAAGATTTATATTTTCAGCCTGAGTCATATTCTATTGTACATATATAGACAACAGCTTTCTTATCCATTCATTAATTGATGGTTTGTTTCCATATATTTGCCATATTAAATATTAATAATCCTCCAATGAACACAGGGATACATATATCCTTTCTAATTAATGTTTTTGTTTCCTTTGGAAAAATACCCAGGAGTGAAATTGCTGGATTATATGGTAGTTGTATTTTTAAATTTTTGCAGAATCTCCATACTGTTTTCCATAGTGGCTGCAAAAACTTACACTCCTACCAATGGTGCACCAGGGTTCCTTTTATCCACATTCTCATTTCCCTGAAGTTAGTTACGCTGAGCGTCTTTCCATGTGCCTATTTTTCATGTGTATGTCTACTTTGAATGTTTATTCAAATCCTCTGCCATTTTTAAATAAGGATGTTTGGTTTTTTCTTTTTTTTGATGTTGAGTTCTATGAGTTCTTTGTATATTTTGAATATTAATCTCTTATCAAATATACCACTTCCAAATATATTTCTCATTTAGTTTGCATTTCATTTTGTTGATAGTTTGCTTCACTGTGCAGTAGTTTTCAAGTTTGTTGGAGTCTAATTTGCTTGTTTTGACTTTTATTTCCCTGAGGAGGCATATCAAAAAATATTCCTAAGATTCATGTCAGAGAGCATATCGTCTGTTTTCTTCTAGATGCTTTATGATTTCAGATCTTACATTTAACTCTTCAATTTACTTAACAGTTTATTTTTGTCCATGTTGTGAGAAAGTAGTCCACTTTGATTCTTTTTTATGTAACTCTCCAGTTCTCCCAACACTATTTATTGAGGAGACTGTCTTTTCTTCATTGTATATTCTTACCTCCTTTGTCATAGGTTAACTGACTGTATAAGTACGGGTTGATTCTGGGCTCTCCATTCTGTTCATTCATCTATGTGCCCAAGTCTGTGCTACAGCACCGTCCTGTTTTGATGACCGGCCTCTGTAGGGTGTGAAGTAAAGGATGTGATACTTGCAGCTTTTTTTCTTCCTCAAGATTGTTTCACTATTTAGTGTGTTTTGTGTTTCCAAACACATTTTTTATATTATTTTTTCTAGTTCTCTGAAAAATGCTATTGATATTTTGACAGGAATTGCATCTAATCCATAGATTTCCTTGGATACCATGGTCACTTTAAGAATAGTAATTCTTGCACTTCATGTACACAGTGTCTCTGTTTGTATTACTTTTCATTTCTTTTATCACTTTCCTACAGTTTTCTGAGTACAGGTCTTTTGCTTCTTCAGTTAGTTTTATTCCTGTGTATTTGTTTCTTTTGACACAATAGTAAATGTGATTATTTTCTTAATTTATTTTTGTAATGGTTCACTTTTAGTATGTAGAAATGCTACAGATTTCAGTATATTGATTGTGCATCCTGCACCTTTACTGAATTCATTGACGAACTTGGGTAGTTTCTTGGTGACATCTTGAGAATTTTCTATGTTTAATATCATGTCATCTGTGAACAGTGACAATTTTTTATTTTTTCCTTTCTAGTGTAGATTACTTTTATTTCTTTTCCTTGTTTGATTGCTGTATCTACCACTTCCAGTGCTATTTTGAATAAAAGTGTCAAGAATGAGCATCCTTGTCTTTTTCTTGATCTTAGAGGAAATCCTTTTGGCATTTGAGCACTGAATATAATTTTAACTGTGGTCTTATTATGTATGACCTTTATCATATTGAGGTATGTTCCATCTATACTACTTTATTGAGTGTTTTATCAAAAATGGATGTTGAAGTTTGTCAAATCTTTTTCTGTTATCTATTGAGATGATCATAGGATTTTGATTCTTCAATTTATTCACTTCTCAATTAATGTGGTGTACCACTGATAGATTTGTGGATATTGAGAAAAACCCTTCCATTTCTGGGATAAATCCCACTTGATCATTGTGTGTGACTCTTGTATGTTTTCCATTTTATTGGCCTATAATTGTTTGCAGTAATCCCTTATGATTCTTTTCATTTCTGTGGTATTGGTTATAACTTTTTAAAAATTTTCTGATTTGATTAATTTGGGTCATCTCTCTGTTTTTCTTGATGAGTCTGGGTGAAGGTTTATCTATTTCATTTATGTTTTCAAAGAATCTTGCTTAGTTTTATTAATCTTTTCCAGTGTTTTTAGTCTCTACTATTATATATTTCTGCTCTCATCTTAATTATTTTTTTCTTCTTATTCAGGCTTCCCTAGTAACTCAGCTGGTAATGAATCTACCTACACTGTAAGAGACCCCAGTTTGATTCCTGGGTTGGAAAGATCCCCTGGAGAAGGGATAGGCTACTCACTCCAGTATTCTTGGACTTCCCTGGTGGCTAAGATAGTAAAGAATCTACCTGCCATGCCAGAGACCTGAGTTCAATCCCTAGGTTGGGAAGATCCCCTGGAGGAGGGCAAGGCAACCCACTCCAGTATTCTTGCCTGGAGAATCCCCAAGGACAGAGGAGCCTGGAGGGCTACTGTCCATGGGGTTGCAAAGAGTCAGACACCACTGAGCAGCCAAACACAGCACAGCACTCACTCTGAGTTTTATTTGATTTTATTTTTCTCATCCCTTCATGTATAAGTTTAGGTTGTTTATTTGAGATTTTTCTTGTTTCCTGAGTTAGGCTTGCATCATATAAATGTCACTCTTAGAACTACTTTTGTGCTGCATCCCATAGATTTTGGTTTGCTGTGTTTTCATTTTCATTTTTGAAACGGTATTTTTAAAATTCCTCTTTGACTTGTTTAGTTATCCATTGAGTGTTCTTTAGTAGCATGTTGTTTAGCCTATGTGTTTGTGCTTTGCAAGTTTTTTTTTTTAATATATAATTTATTTCTAGTCTCATAGTATTGTCAGAAAAGATGCTTGATAGTATGGCAGTCTTCTTAAATGTATTGAGATTTGTTTTGTTTCCTAGATTATGATCTCTTCTGGAGTATGTTCCATATGCATTTGAAAAGAATGTATTCTGCTTCTTTTGGATATAGTGTTCTATATATAATATAAATGTGTATTCAGCCTTTTTTGTATAGAATGTTGTGTATGTATCTGTTAAGTTAATTTTGTCAAATGTGTCATTTAAGGCTGGTGTTTCCTTATTGATTTTCTGTCTGGTAGATCTGTCCATTGATATAAGAGGGGTTCTAAATTAAGGGATAGTAATGTGTTTCCAAAATACTGTATTTTAATTGGATTGATGAAGAAAATTTCTGTCAGGCACATGATAAAATGAACTGGTACCTTCAATTCACTCATCGTTTTCCAGCAATTAGAGTTGTAAATACATTCTGAAAGAAGAAAAGTCGAAGGTTCAAGGCATTTTGAATTATAAAATATGAAAATAAATAGAAAATATAAATAGTAGTAGTAGTAAAAAAGAGAAGCAAAAAATGCTTATATTATTTTATAAGACCATGCCCATTCCTATGTGTGCTCTGCTTAGCCTCTCAGTCATGCCAGACTCTTTGTGACCCTATGAACCATAGCCCATCAGGCTCCTCTGTCCATGGGAGTTCCAGGCAAAAATACTGGAGTGGGTTGCCATTTCCTCCTCCAGGGGATCTTCCCAACCCAGGGATTGAATCCATGTCTCACATTTTCTGCATTGACAGGAGGGTTCTCTTTACCACTAGTGTCACTTGGGATTAATGATTGATTAATTACACCTGGGCTTCGATCCCACCTGTCTTTTACTTTTTCATGTATCTTCAATCACCAAGTCAAGTGGATTCTCTCTAGTTGTTTGTAAATTTACCCAAGCATCATCCTTTAAAATCAAATACCCCAAAGCTTTTATCCCATATAGTTCTGCCACTGACTTCTCTACAGTTTCATATGCAGATTTCTAAAACATGGTTTCAGTTTTCACAACCTCACTCCTAATTCTGCTCCATTCTGGTTCCTTCCTCTGAAACACCAATACAGTAGTTCTCAGTAGATTTGTTATATTTCATTATCCCCATATCACTAAATAAATGCAATGAGCATTTAATATCATCTTACTTGATTGTAGAATTCAAGACTACTAACCACTGGCACTCTCTTTCAAGAACCTCTCCATTTGCCATTCAGGGCACAACTTTCTCTTTTTTCTACTACCACTTTAGCTGCTCCTTACTCTCCTTGGCAAGCTAAGCTTCTCTCCCATGTCATTAAGTGTAAGATTTCTCAAGGTTTGGCCCTATGCCTTGCCTTCTTCTAATTTTCTACTCTCTAGCTAAGTAATTTTATCCCAGTTCATGTTTTCAATTACAAAATGTTTATAGCCCTAGGCAAGACCTGTTAGCTTCACTGCTTACTTAAATCTATCCTTTGACATAACAAAGGCATAATTAAGCAAAATGTTCAAAAGTGAACTCATAATTTTTCTCCCCATATTTGATCTATTTCTAGATATTCCTAATTTAACTGAGAATCTCCAAGCCACTTATGCAAATCATAAACTTCAGAGTCCTCTTTATTTCCTTTATATTTAATTCAGTACCAGATATATTGATTGGTAAATAAATTGTTTATTTACCCTTTACCTATCTCAAGACTATGCTTTTATCTCCATCACCTTCCTTCGTCAAATTATACCATCTCTAGTCTGAAATAACCTGATAACTGGACTTCCTCCCTATTCTCCGTGGGTCTTCAAACTACTGCTCATAAGTCAAATCTACACTGTTTCCTATTTCTGTATGGCCTTCTGAGCAAAGAATGTTTATTTCATATTTAAGTGGTTTAAAAAATCAAAAGAAACAGTAATATTTGTGGCACTGAAAGTCCAATTTCAGAGTTTATCAAGCATTAACAGAACACATGTATTCTTGGGCTTCCCTTGTGGCTCAGCTGGTAAAGAATCTGCCTGCAATGTGGAAGACGTGGGTTTGATCCCTGGGTTGGGAAGATCCCCTGGAGAAGGGAAAGGTCCCACTCCAGTATTCTGGCTTGGAGAATTCCATGGACTGTATAGTCCATGGGTTTGCAAATGGTTGGACAAGACTGAGCAACTTTTGCTTTCACTTTCATCAGAACACATACACACTCACTTGGTTATGTAGTGTCTGTTGCTGCACTTTTGCTATGCTGGTAGATTTGATAACAGAAATAGAGAGCATAAATGATACTCTCATCACTTCAGCATAGTATAAATTGCAGTAATCCAGTCACAATAGCTTTCCGAGTACCATGTCATTTTTTGGTTACTATGCCTGCCCATCATGGCTAAATAAAAGAAAAATAGAAATGTGGACTTTGAATGCCACACTTTAAAGTTATGAGGGAGTGTGGATTACTTCAAGGCACAATGGATGTGGCAAAGTATTGTGCTTATTATAAAGTGTTATATAAAAAATGTTATATTAAGTGTTATAGCTGATAAAAAAAATATAATGTATAAAAGAAGTGTAAGTCTAAGTACTCACTCATCTCTATATTCCCACTTGACACAAAAACAATTGTCAGAAAAAATGGTAAATATATAACAAAATATCTCATCATGACAGCTTTTATTCATAAAAATAAAAATGAAGCTGCCACCAAAATAAGATTCTGAGTGGCTCATTTGTCATCCAAGCAAGGAAAACTATTCACTGATGTTGACTTATTAAACTCCTTTAACAATTAAAAGGGAACCTTTCCTCCCCAAAATGAATACATTCTTCTCAGTAGTATATTTGTGTTAAAAATCATAACCAATTGCTAGTGTTATTATATTTTAAAATTTTATTTCTTAATAAGAATTTATACAGATTTGTTTCCTTGTTATATAAGTACAACATAAATGATATTTTTGATCTTGCCTTTTAGACTTCAAAACCCAACTTATTTACTATCTGACCTTTCACAGCATCTACTGATACCTATTCTACCTTTGTTGCCTTCAAATCTTCTCTCCCCTCAAACAGATGGATCTTTTTAAAACATCTATTTGCTTATAATATTTCAAAGAATTCCCACTGCCTTTAGGGCAAAGATCAACATTCTTAAAATACCTGTATTACCTTTCAGTATTCATTTTGTGTCAAATTACTTAGTGATGTCTCAGTTTCTGCCACTAAATTTTCAGTTCTTACCTTGTTCTGTACTGTCTCAAGGCTTTGTACATGTAGTTCCTTCTACATGAAGATACTCATCCCTCTCTTATTTATTTACTGATATCAGAGTTTTGATCTAAAGTAAATTAGCAGTTCCTTAGAGAAAGCTTCCCTAAGTCTGACTTGATCAATGCCTACACACAAATGCACACACATGCACACACACGCATTATTGGCTTTCATAATGTGACAATACCGTTTGAATGTTAAGGGTAGTAAAAATAAATTACTCTCGGTCATTTTCACAAACAAGGGTTTAAGTTTATGTATTAAGTTGTCAAGACCCTTTATATATATTTTTCTCACCTGCCTTGCTCTTCTTGATGTAAGTCTTTTTAAGAATCTCTATTGCACCTACAGGGTGGTGGGAAAGAGCTTAAGAGGGATTGATATGTATACTTAGGACTGATTCACATTGTTGTACAGCAGAAACAAACACAATATTGCAAAGTAATTATCTGCCAATTAAAAAAATTAATCAATATAAATTTGCAAGCCACCCAAGATGGACAGTCATGGTGGAGAGTTCTGACTAAGGGAAAGGAAAATCACATTGCATTCTTGCCTTGAGGACCCCATAAACTGTGTGGGAAAGCAAAAAGATATGACACAGAAAGATGAACTCCACAGGTCAGTAGGTACCCAATATGCTGCTGAAGGAGAGCAGAGAAATAACTCCGGAAAGAAAGAAGAGGCTGAGTCAAAGCAGAAACAGTGCCCAGATGTGGATGTGTCTGGTGGGGAAAGTAAAGCCCAACACTGTAAAAAACAATTATGGATAGTAACCTGGAATGTTAAGTCCACAAATCAAGGTATACTGGAACTGACCATCTTCATGGCAAATAGATGGGGAATAATGGAAACAGTGACAGACTTTAATTTCTTGGACTCCAAAACCACTGCAGATGGTAACTGCAGGCACAAGATAGAAGACACCTGCTCCTTGGAAGAAAAGCTATGACAAAACTAGACAGCATATTAAAAAGAAAGACATTGCTTTACTGACTAAGGTCTGTCTAGTCAGAACTATGGTTTTTCTAGTAGTCATGTATGGATGTGAGAGTTGGACTGTAAAGAATGCTGAATGCCCAAGAAGAAATGCTTTTGAACTGTGGTATTGGAGAAGACTCTTGAGAGTTCGTTGGGCTGCCAGGAGGTCAAACCAGTCAATTTGAAAGGAAATCAATCCTGAATATTTGTCGGAAGAACTGATGCTGAATCTAAACCTCTGATATTTGGCCACCTGATGCAAAGAGCAAACTCATTAGAAAAAAACCCTGATTCTGGGAAAGATTGAAGGCAGGAGGAGAAGGGGACAACAGAGGACAAGATAGTTGGATGGCATCACCAGCTCAATGGACATGAGTTTGAACAAGTTGTGGGAGATGGTGAAGGACAGGGAGGCCTGGGGTGCTGCAGTCCATAGGGTCACAGAGTCAGACATGACTGAATGACTAAACAACAAGAACAAGACCTTCTAGATCTAAGACCAAGAAGATGTCCTTTTCATCATAGGGAACTGGAATGCAAAAGTAGGAAGTCTAGAGATACCTGGAGTAACAGCAAGTTTGGCCTTGGATTACAAAATGGAGCAGGGTGAAGGCTAACAGAGTTTTGCCAAAGGAACGCACTACTCATAGCATAAACCTTCTTCCAACAAGAGACAAAGCTACACATGGACATCACTAGATGGTCAATACCAAAGGTAGATTTTTTTTTAATATAAATTTATTTATTTTAATTGGAGGCTAAGTACTTTACAATATTGTAGTGGTTTTGCCATACATTGACATGAACTCGCCACGGGGGTACATGTGTTCCCCATCCTGAACCCCCCTCCCACCTCCCTTCCCATCCCATCCCTCTGGGTCATCCCAGTGCACCAGCCCTGAGCACCCTGTATCATGTATCGAACCTGGACTGGCGATTTGTTTCACATATGATAATATACATGTTTCAGCACCATTCTCCCAAATCATCCCACCCTCGCCCTCTCCCACAGAGTCCAAAAGACTGTTCTATACATCTGTGTCTCTTTTGCTGTCTCTCATACAGGGTTATCGTTACCATCCCAAAGGTAGATTGATTATACTCTTTACAGACAAAAATGGAGAAGTTCTATACAGTAAGCAAAAATAAGACTAGGAGCTGACTGTGGCCCAGATCATGAACTCCTTATTCCAAAATTCAAATTTAAATTTCTTAAATTGAAGAAAGTAGGGAAAACCACTCGACCATTTAAGTATAACCTAAACCAAATCCCTTATATTATACAGTGAAAGTGAAAACAGATTCAAGGGATTAGATTTGATAGACAGAGTGCCTGAAGAACTATGGACAGAGGTTCATAACATTGTACAGGATATGGTGACTAAAACCATTACCCCCAAAAAAGAAATGCAAGAAGGCAAAGTGGTTGTCTGAGGAGGCCTTACAAATAGCTGAGAAAAGAAGAGGAGTGAGAGATACATGAGAAAGGGAAAGATACACCCAACTAAATGGAGACTTCCAGAGAATAGCAAAGAGAGACACAAAAGCCTCCCTAAATAAACATTGTGAAGAAATAGAGGAAAACAATAGAATGGGAAAGGCTAGACATCTTTTCAAGAAAATTAGAGATACCAAGGGAACATTTCATGCAAAGATGGGCACAATAAAGGACAGAAAAGGTATGGACCTAAAAGAAGCAGAATACATTGAGAAGAGGTGGCAACAATATGCAGATGAACTATTAAAAAAAAAAAGATCTTCATGACCCAGATAGTCACGATGGTATGATCACTCACCTAGAGGCAGACATCCTGGAATGCAAAGTCAAGTGGGCCTTAGGAAGCATCACTACAAACAAAGCTAGTGGAGGTGATGGAATTCCAGCTGAGCTATTTCAAATCCTAAAAGATGGTGCTGTGAAAGTGCTACACTCAATATACCAGCAAATTTGGAAAATTCAGCAGTGGCCACAGGACAGGAAAAGGTCAGTTTTCATTCCAATCCCAAAGAAGAGCAATGCCCAAAATGTTCAAACTATAGAACAATTGTACTCTTTTCACATGCTAGCAAGATAGTGCTCAAAATTTTTCAAGCTAGGCTGCAACAATACTTAACAGAGAACTTCTGGATCTTCAAGTTGAATTTAGAAAAGACAGAGGAACCAGCAATTAAATTGTCAACATCCATTGCATCTTAGAAAAAGCAAGAGGATTCCAGGAAGAAAACATCTACTTCTGCTTCATTTTCCTCACTAAAGCCTTTACTGTGTGGATCTCAACAAACTGTGGACAATTCTTAAAGAGACAGGAATATCAGACCACTTCCTGGTGGCCCAGCTGGTAAAGAATCTGCCTGCAATGTGGGAGATCTGGGTTTGATCCCTGGTTTGGGAAGATAACTTGGAGAAGAGAACGGCTACCCACTCCAGTATTCTGGCCTAAAAGAATTTCATGGACTGTATATTCCATGGGGTCACAAAGAGTTGGATTTGACCAGTCAACTTTCACTTTCACTTTACCTCCTCCTGAGAAACCTGTATGAAGGTCAAGAAGCAACAGTTAGAAATGGACATGGAACAACAGACTGCTTCCAAATTGGGAAAGAAGGACATCAAGGCTGTGTATTGTCACCTTGCTTATTTACCTTATGTGCAGAGTACATCATGCTAAATGCTGAGCTGAATGAAGCTCAAGTGAAATCAAGATTGTTGGGAGAAATATCAATAACCTCAGATATGCAGATGACACCACCTTTATTACAGAAAGTAAAGAGGAACTAAGAGCCTCTTGAAGAAGGTGAAAGAGGAGAGTGAAAAAGCTGGCTTAAAACTCAGTATTGAAAAAAACAAAGATCAAGACATTTGGTACCATCATTTCATGGCAAATAGATGGGGAAACAATGGAAACAGTGACAGATTTTGTTTTCTTGGGCTCTAAAATCACTGCAGATGATGACTGCAGCCGTGACATTAAAGGATGCTTGCTCCTTGGAAGAAAAGCTATGACAAACCTGGACAGCATATTAAAAAGCAGAGACAGTATATGCTGACAAAGATCCATGTAGTCAATGCTTTAGTTTTTGCTTGTAGCCATATGTAGATGTGAGTGTTGGACCGTTACAAAAGGCTGAGCCCTGAAGAACTGATACTTCTGAGCTGTGGTATTGGTGAAGATTCTTGAGAGTCCCTCAGACTGCAAGGAGGTCAAACCTGTGAATCCTAAAGGAAATAACCCTGAATATTTATTGGAAGGACTGCTACTGCATCTGAAGCTCCAGTACTTTGGCCACCAGATGCGAAGAGCTGACTCATTAGAAAAGACCCTGATGCTGGGAAAGATTGAAGACAAGAGGAGAAGGGGATGACAGAGGATAAGATGTTCGGATGACATCACCAACTCAATGGACATGAGTTTGAACAAGCTCCAAGAGATGTTGAAGAACAATGAAACACGACGTGCTGGGTCCATGCAGTCACAAAGAGTTGACATGAGTGAGCACTGAACAGCAACAACAATATTAAAAAAGAATCTCTGTGACTGTTTCAATGAATTTGCTTCCTAACCTCTTAATGCAAAGTGAAAATTTCTACATGATAAACTTTCTTTTCTAGACTATTCCATAGAGAGGTTATATGTTTTCTTGTTTATTTGAATATCTGCACCTGATTTTTATGTATTCATATAAACACACATTATATACGTTATAAAAAAATCACTGAACATATCCAATCAGAGAAACATGCCTGGCATCTTTCATTATAGATAACTGTTGAAAGTGAACTATAAGAAAAGCATTTATCGTACCTGTACTTGAAGAAAACCTGGGATCAGCAGTACAGTCTGGAGTTTCTGGAATATCAATAATATTAATGGTCAAACCATGTCTAAAGAGACCTACAGTATCAACGATTAGTAGAAACCTTCTGAGATCAGTTTCATAATTAAAAATTTCTGTAGACATGACTATACCAGAATCTAGTTAAGATATAATCCATAAATTATAATTATCATAAGTATATAGAAACATATTTTCTGAATTTTGAGATTTTAGAACTATATATTTTAATTCTTTTATAAAGAACCTAAATTGGAAATGGACATCATATAGCCAAAGTCACACAATTAATAAGCATGGCATGAATCTGTAATTGAAGGAAAAGAAAAAAAGCAGGAGGGAAAGTAGTCCCAATTTTTATTTTTTCACTACCTCACAAAGAAAAAATTTAAAATGTGAAAAAATAGCAAACACTAATTTCTTTTCAAAAAAGAGTTATGTTCTTTTCAAATTGTTTCACAGTTCAAACTTTTATTTTTTATTAAACTGTACTTTGCTGTCAAGCAATTTCATTGAAAATTATGCCAAAGCTTACAGGGACCATAAGTCATGAAGAACATATTATAATTGTAATATATGTCTATTTATTGTTAGCAGGAAAAAACCTATTTTCTGTTTTTTATATCCAACATCATTAGTTATTATGAGTTTACCTAAATCATAAAATAGATTTGGTATAATTTGGCACCAAGGCAGTCTTTATCAAGAGGATATCTTTGTTGTCAAAGAAAGCATATTGCCTCTGTAAAGGTATTTTATATGTTACTAAGTGCAGCTACAACTAATTCCCTGCTGGGCCAGTCTAAAACTTGTGTGTAAAATAATTAGCTGTTTTAAGTTAAGACAAGTAAATAATGTATGGATGAAGGGAAGAAAGACACAAACAATAAAGTATGATTATTTTTAACAATTTTATTATCATGAGCTAGATTAGTCCCATTAAATCTTGTCATTTTATGGAAATATCATCATTTGTAACAAAGAGTATCTTCTAAAGGGAGTGAAATATTTTGGATATTCTTAGAAAGCCCTGAATCACTAAGGCTATTGAATTAGAGGTAGAAACAGTATTCTTAAATTTGGAAAAGTCACTATTATTGATAAGCAACACTTTTTGTTTTTGTAATTTTAATTTTTTATTTTTTTGTAATTTTAAACTTTACAGTAGCCACATTAAACTGGTTAAGAGAAATAGGTAAATAACACTTTTTAAAAGTATGTACTAACAAATCATAGCTAATGAATTTAATATAGGCAAAAAGTATTCTGTAACAAATTAATTTCTTTCAAGGTTTTGTATTCGTTTTTTCATTGTATGGAATGATGTGTCAATTACAATTAGATCATAAAAAGAAACAGTAATAACCCAATGTATAACTTCTTTCAAATTGTAGATGTTATATATCTCTTCCAAATAAGACAATAAACAATCTCTAACTGTGCTGGTAGATAAAACCTACAGGGAATATTAATAGACTTAACCATTGCATAGTTACTTATTATAAATTCACTAAAAAGTATCTTACAGCCGTATTAATGGAAGTGAAACTTAACTGAATCATTTTCTAATTCTCCTTGATTCCTCCAGCTCAAGAAAGATTTTTTTTAACCCTTATTTTGGCATGAAGAATATAAAGGGAAAAAAAAAGAATATAAAGGAGTAAGAGTTCCAGTATTAGTATTGACAATATGTCAATTTTTGGTTCAAGTTAATTGATTGCACTCATCTAGGGACTGGTGGTTAGACTTGGTTTCAGAGGATAAGCTGGTTTTTCTTTTTGAATAGATGTGAATACACCCTTGGAATTCAGACATAAGAGCAAACTAGGCAAAAATAGCAGATGAATCATTCAGCCAACCCACAGAATTTTGAGAAATAAAACAGTGTTGTTTTAAGCAACCATATTTCTGAGTGATTTATTATGCAGCAGTGGACAAGTGAAATAACAGGCATACAAACCGTTGTATTAAGAATTAGAAATACAACCAAGTGTCTATTGGTGTAGGAACACTCTTAGAGCTACAAAATCAGGAGAGGGAAAATGGAATCAGGCATAGGTCTTGTGCTCAAGAAGTTGAACCAGAGAAGAAAAATTGCTGCAAGTGATAGCAAAGAGAGATAAGAAAGCCTTCCTCAGTGATCAATGTGAAGAAAGAGAGGGAAACAACAGAATGGGAAAGACTAGCGATCTCTTCAAGAAAATTAGAGATGCCAAGGGAACATTTCATGCAAAGATGGGCCCAATAAAGGACAGAAATGGTATGGCCCTAATAGAAGAAGAAGATATTAAGAAGAGGTGGCAACAATATGCAGAACTATACAACAAAGATCTTCATGACCCAGATAACCACGATGGTGTGATCACTCACCTAGAGCCAGACATCCTGGAATGTGAAGTCAAGTGGGCCTTAGGAAGTATCACTATGAACAAAGCTAATGGAGGTAATAGAATTACAGTTGGGCTATTTCAAATCCTGAAAGATGATGCTGTGAAAGTGCTGCACTCAATATGTCAGCAAATTTAGAAAACTAAGCAATGGCCACAGAACTAGAAAAGGTCAGTATTCATTCCAATCCCAAAGAAAGGCAATGCCAAAGAATGCCGAGACTACCACACAATTGCACTCATCTCACATGCTGGCAAAGTAATGCTCAAAATTCTCCAAGCCAGGCTTCAACAGTACTTGAACCGTGAACTTCCTGATGTTCAAGCTGGATTTAGAAAAGGCAGAAGAAGCAGAGATCAAATTGCCAACATATGCTGGATCATAGAAAAAGCAAGAGAGTTCCAGAAAAAAACATCTACTTCTGCTTTGTTGACTACACCAAAGCCTTTGACTGTGTAGATCACAATAAACTGTGGAAAATTCTTCAAGAGATGGGAATACCAGACCACCTGACCTGCCTCCTGAGAAATCTGTATGCAGGTCAAAAAGCAACAGTTAGAACTGGACATGGAACAGCTGACTTGTCCCATATCAGGAATGGAGTACATTAAGGCTGAATATTGTCACCCTGCTTGTTTAACTTATATGCAGAGTACATCATGTGGAATCCCAGGCTGTATGAAGCACAAGCTAGAATCAAGATTGCTGGGTGAAATATCAAAAACCTCAGATGTGCAGATGACACCACTCTTACGGTAGAAAGAGAAGAACTAAAGAGCCTCTTGATGAAGGTGAAAGAGGAGAGTGAAAAGGCTGGCTTAAAACTCGACATTCAGAAAACTAAGATCATGGCAACTGGTCCCATCACCTTATGTGAATAAATGGGGAAACAATGGAAATAATGGCTGACTTTATTTTTGGAGGCTCTAAAATCACTGCAGGTGGTGACTTCAGCCATGAAATTAAAAGATGCTTACTCCTTGGAAGAAAAGCTATGACCTTCCCAAACAGCATACTAAAAAGCAGAGACATTACTTTGCCAACTAAGGTTCATCTAGTCAAGGCTATGGTTTTTACAGTGGTCATATATGGATGAGAGTTAGACTATTTAGAAAGCTGAGCACCAAAGAATCGATGCTTTTGAACTGTGGTGTTGGAGAAGACTCTTGAGAGTCCCTTGGACTGCAAGGAGATCCAACCAGTCCATCCTAAAGAAAATCAGTCCTGAATATTCATTGAAGGGACTGATGCTGAAGCTGAAACTCCATTACTTTGGCCACCTCATGGGAAGAGCTAACTCATTTGAAAAGACCCTGATGCTGGGAAAGATTGAAGGAGGGAGGAGAAGGGGATGACAGAGGATGAGATGGTTGGATGGCATCACTGATGCGATGGACATGAGTTTGAGTAAGCTCTGGGATTTGGTGATGGACAGGGAAGCCTGGTGTGCTGCAGTCCATGGGGTCACAAAGAGTCAGACAGGACTGAGTGACTGAACTGAACTGAATTCATGTAAAAATACATTTTAAAAAGTGCATTTTATGAAATGGGATCAGGATGTATACTGAAACTTCTTCCTGCAGAAAATTATTTCTTAACTAGTGCCTGAAAAATGTGAAGAGGTTGGTCACATGAAGTGAAATGAATAAGGAAAAAGACATGGTATGTGTAAAGGCACACAGGCAGAAGACAGTTTTTGCCTTAGGAAATGTTGCACATATGTGTGTATGTGTGTGCTCAATTATGTCCAACTTTTTGCAACCCCATGGACTGTAGCCCACCAGGCTGCCCTTCCTTGGAAATATATAGCATGTAATGGAGAGTGATTCCTTTGAATATGGAGAAATAAACAGGAACCACAACTTCAAGGGATTTGTATGTCAATTTAAAGAGTTTGGGTTTTACCTTGAAGGAATAGAACTGTCAAAGATTGCAAGTGAAATAGCATTGATAAATGGTAAATGATAGATAACAAATAATCAGTGCTATTGATCTATTTGTACCTTAATAAGATTACCAACTCAGTGAAGGGAAAGTTGTTGAATCGGTCTGGAGATAAGAAGACAATGAGGAGGTAGATGCAAAAATCTAGAGAAAAGTTGGTGGGGAAGTAACTTAAAATAGTGATAATGGGATTTGGATGAATATACCAGATTTAAAATCCAGAGATTTTGGTGATAATCTGAGTTGGAAGGTGTGGCAAAATGAGTCAATAAGTCATGCCTATCCCACAGTTTTTTTGAAAGGTAAATGGCAACAAATTTATTACATATGAAGGTGTTTGTGATGTCCTCCAAAATAGATGATAATTAGAGGTTTCAGAATTCTTTGCCTGATTATTTGACTGCTTCTGCTCCGTAGGTTACTTTAACACAAAAGTTAAAGTAGTTTAGGGGGTAAAAAACAGTCCAGGTTTGAATAACTAAATTTAGTATTAACTGTGACTATTTCAGTAAAGTAAATATATTAGTCTGAATTCTAGTCAGAGTGTTTGAGTTTGTATATATACTTGAGGATCATCAGAATATATGTTGTAATTGTAGTCGAGAGATAGATGAGATTGTCAGAATATGAAGCAATAGAATATGAAGAGTTTGAAGAAAAGGAAACCTTAAATATCCTTGAAACACACATACATGGACAAAATAAATAGACAAAAAATATATGTCCAAAAAAAAAAAAATAGAGGAAGAGTTGGAAAGGCAGGACAATCAGAAGGAGGATCACAGGGATGGGGGAAAACCACCAGCAGAATGTAGTGTCATAGGAATCAAAGGATGAAAGTGTTTCAAGAGAATAGAATGCTACTAAATGTTCCAAATGCTAAAGGGAGATTCTGTGAGATGAAGGCCAAAATATGGTATTGTTTTTAACAATAAGTAGGATTGGTACATATGGTGACATGTCTCAGTGGCATGATTCGTCAAAATTTACACTGAACTTTGTTCAAGAATAAACAGAGGTGCTGGAGTTGTAAAAGTGCTGTAGAGAATTGTTTAAAGATGTTAGGGCAGTTGGAGAAGTGAGACACTTTATAAAAGGTCAAAAGGAAAACAAAGGAAAGAGACCGCAGTCAGGAGTGGATTTTATTAACATGGGAGGTGGGGGCAGCTTAAGAGACTACTGAAAACTTAAAAGAAGGGAACCAACAGAAAAGAAGAAAACATATAAGAAAAAGGGTGTCAGCTGTATAGCAAGATGTCTGAAGAGAGTAAACAAGTAGAATTCAGAATAAAATTGAACTGAATGGAAGTACATGAAAGCAAGCTTGCATCTTCCTTCATGAAAAGAGCAAAAAGAAGTAAATCAGAAAGAACCATCTATCTACGTATAATGAGAGAAGGAAATTCCTTCTTCATTTCTTTTATTTTCCCTCAAATACATAAGTTGAATTTATCTGATAAGACAAAAGATTTAAGTGACTTAGAAGATTTGAGATGAGACTGGAGAACATTTTGAGTAGTCAAGTTGGCAATGAAAGAAAATTTGACTAAAGGAATTTTGAAGGATTACCATAAGTGAAGTGAAGTCAGTCAGTCATGTCCGAGTCTTTGCGACCCCATGGACTGTAGCCTACCAGGCTCCTCTGTCCATGAGATTTTCCAGGCGAGAGTACTGGAGTTGGCTGCCATTTCCTTCTCCAGAGGATCTTCCCGACCCAGGGATCAAACCCGGGTCTCCCGCATTGTAGGCAGATGCCTTACCGTCTGAGCCACCAGGGAAGGAATTTTGAAGGGTTACCATAAAGGATGAGTCAAATGAAAGTTAGAGTTAATATGCCATCTTATATGTGATTCTCTCTGACAATAGTCATTAGCCCAGGTGTAGCAGAAATATAAGCTATTGGATTTATCTCATGTTGAGTTTTCCTGGGCAAAAGGATAGAATAACAACAAGGCAAGTTATCTAAGGATATTATCATGGAGAGGTTGAAAGGTGGATTCTAATGCTATATAGAGAAGTAAAGAGGTGAATAATTGAGAGAAAATAAATCAGTGGATGTGTACCCTTGGTGATGCTGATGAGACAGTACAGTAATAAGGATAACTGAATAAAAGAGGTGAAAAGAACATCAGAGTGAGATGTCCAAGATTAAGAGTGCAGAAGTGGAATTGTTCTGGTTGCTGAAAGAAGCGCTGGCTGCAGCCATGGGAGGGTGTGGATGGAAGTAAATTTTAAATTCACGAGGCTTTGGGTTCCAAGATTTACACTAGATAATGTAGAGGGGTTGTGCTTGTGGAGTTCTGGCTGGGCCATAACGTGAATATTGAAGTAACCTAGAAACAGTGGTAGGACTCGATATTGGGAGAAACACAGAGTGATGTATTCAAGTCCCCAGGGCTTAAGGGAGAGTGATTAGTATATTTGGTAAGGAGCCAAATGTCCTGAGCTCCAAATAAGCAAGGGAGTTTCCAGAGAGAATTGGAATAATGGTAGGAATCAGCTTGGAGAATGAAAATTCTGAATTCCCACTTCGTGAACCAGAGATGTGAGATGTGTGGGTGAATGAGTAACATCAGCTTGAGGCATGCTGTGATTGTCCTACAAATAAAGTTCAGTTAAAGCAAGCAGTAGAGAAATGTCACAAAATAAATAGGAAAGAAAGAGACTTGTTTGTTTGCTGCATAATGGGGGTTTCACAATTGAAAGGTGTGAGAACGTAAGAAGAATGTGAGGTTAGATTAGGGGAGAGGAAGCCTGGAGTTGTATGGAGATGAAAAGAGAAAAAAGAAAAGAGGATAAACATATATTTGCTTATCTTAGGCAATTACCAAGGATAGCAGGGATATGAGAAATAGGGAATTTAAGTAGATACACATTTTTCATATAATTAGGTTCAGATATTTCCATATTATTAAGGAAGCAGTGTATAAAGATGATGAGGAATTCTGGGATTCTAACCAAGTTGTGTGATGTCACTCTCAGCAAAGGTCAATTTTTAAAAAATGCTTTAGGACCAAGTGGCAGGCAATCATGAAGCCTAAGGAGGTGGGCATTATTAGAGTCTGACTATAAGGAATCAGAGCTCTCCCACCAAAGGAAGTCTTCCAATATCTATACCTTGTAGGAGAGAAGTGGAGGGTCTAGGATTATTCAGATATTATTCAAAATTTGGAGATTTTGAGCAAAGTCTTAATTATTGAGGAGTAGGCAAGTCAACATAATTTAGTATTGACTTCTGCAGAAAGAGGATAGGCTTGTTATCAAAGTGTGGTACTGTACTAAGCCACAAGCCTCATGGTCAAGTGAAGTGAAGTTATGCAGTGAGTGAGACAAAAAACTGTCTATTCTTGTTTTCAAAACCATTTTCTTAAATTTATAAAAATCATGTCTGGCAATACTTTAACATTTCCTGAGCATATCACAAATATATATACAACATTGCCACTGTTTGAAATGTAGACAACTATGCTATTTTAGGTCTCAGTTTAGAATTAGTATATAGTTAATTGCACTTAGCTAGAGAATTCATAACCTGAGTAAAGAGTAACCTGGTGAGAAAATAAGTGGACCCTATTTCGGAGGAATTCAGAAATAGCATTTGCATTTATGACCGATCCTGGTTGAATTATGAATGTAACAGCAAAGGATTTTTTAATTTGGATTTTAACTGAGAGATACCATTCTGCTTTTCTTTGAACTTATTGAGGACCTACTGTGTAGGCCACCGCTTTGGCTCAGGGTACTATGGGTAACACAAGCCACAGCATGTATTTCCTGTCTTAACTGGCTCATTTGTTAATTCTTCCTTTTAAGAAACTTTTCAATTCACTTGGTCAGAATTTTTAAAAATTATTTTCTTGAAATTAATGCAAGATATATATTCTGGATCATTTTTCTTATTACTCAAAGAACGCTTTTTCTCTGAAAACCATAGGATGACTCTCATGACAATTTAATAACCAAAGTTTTTATTTATTTTTTTTTAAATGTTTGTGGTAACACTGGAATTGTGAATCAGGGCAGTAACAAAAAGCTTCTCTAGAAATTTTGTTTATATAACTATCCACAGCAGGTTTTAACCAAAAAGTCTAATGTAGCACTTAGGTTTAATTAAATATTTTTTTAAACTCTGAATCTTAAAAGCCTAAAATAAATAAATAATGCTGAAATTCTTTACTTGTGTCAATGATAAAATCCTTTGTTTTACTCAGAAAGCGATAGACATATGCTTTTCTAGCTACATCCTTGTCATAAGCTCTACTTAGTTGTGTCCCAGGAAGCATGTTTTCAGGCAAATACACTGGGTTAATTAAGATCTGAATTTCTGCTGCAGTATGTGAAAACACTAAAAAGAAAACAAAGATTTTAAATAAAATGAAAAAATATTAAAATGAACAATTTTATCAGTAATTACTTCACCTATTTGTCCCTATAAATTACATTTACAAATGAAATTATAATTTTGAAATAAAGTTTAATCTAAAACTAAGTCAATTTTTTTCTTCTTTTAACTCATTTCAATATTATTTTTCTGTGGTATACTATGAAGAGAAAAACTATGAAAAATTTGAGATACAAGCTTTACTACAATTTTATTTTAAACCGTCATTGGAAACTATAATATAGAATGGTTATTTCTGTTAAAAACCAGTTTCGTTAATTCCCTACCTTAGCTTATTTATCTTTTCCATCAAATCATTTTGCATATTTGAATAAGCTGTATTTTTCATGTAAAAGTTTGTTATATTCTATTTTTAAATGCTAGTTGAAGAAAATCAGTGAAACATCCTTTCTGCATTAATTTATTGAGTTACTTTTTATTGCTTTTATTTCTGTTAGAAGAAAAGAGGATCTGTTTTTGCTTAAGTTGTGACTCATTGTAAATTGTGTTATGCTGCACGTCTGGAACAAAAAGCAGAAATAGCCATATCCTGTAACACACTCCCAGAGTATGTAGTGTGACTAAAAGGCAATATAAATGCTATTAAAAATAGTGCAATATTAAAACAATAAATTAAATATTTTATACAATTTTTTTATATAATAGAGTTTTTATATAGCAAATTACTCTAGGGAAAAGAGGACTATAAAGGTAAAAAATAATACCAAAAGTATAGTCTTGTTTGAAATAATCAAAGAATAAGTCTTGAGTTTTCTTTTTCATTTAAATACACAAACATACACACACAAGAAGAGACAGAGTGAGAGAGTGAGAGAAAATAATACTCAGTGATTGAAAAGGGTCTCAGAAGGGATTCAGATCCCTTAACTAACATTTAACCTCAACTTTCTTAAGAGCTAAGGAAATATCAGAAGTTAAACAAACCTATGCACATTAATAAAATCTTAAAGATGTTCATATCTAGACCTGCGTCCCTAATGCCCATAGCAATACCTACTCACAGATGCATGGCTTTGTCTATTTCTACAAATTCAGTCTTTACTAGAATTTAAGCCAACACATTAATACGTTATTACTCAACATTGAAACCAATAATGTTATTCTGTTTAACTGAGTGATCAAGCACACAGGTCATATTTCAGCTTGTGTATATATCTATGAGAATATTATCAGCAAAACCAAGATCATTGTGTAACATCAACTTAAATTACAAGTATTTGAATTTGAGGTGAGATATCCTAAGGAGATTTTTTGTCAAGCAGTCCAAGTGATTTGCAATTTAATCCCTCTTTACCTAGAAGAAAGTGCTTTATAATAGGATAAAAAGTTATTTCTAACATGACTCAGTATATATTTTTATACCCTAAGACAATTCAGTCAACATGTATTTCTGAGTGCCACTACCAATGGACTTAGTTCCTGTTGATGTATGAAGAGCTCCAGAGATGAGCAAGAACCATTCTTAGGTTTTCTGTTACCTAACAAAGACAATGGAGGGCTAAAAATAGCTACACTACAGCAGAGTGGGTGATAGGTTTCTGTAAAATAGTATCAAAATTCAGGAGGCAGAAGAGACACTTCCAAAAAGGGGAAGAAGATGAAAGCTTCAAGGAGGAGGTGACTTCTACAAATGAGACTGTTAAGCCTCAAAGTCTTTTGATCTTCCCAGTAAAATGGTTTCAGTGGGTATCTATTGATATATGTACTTTCATATGTTTATAAAGTATTTATATCAAACATGGCATAATATATATGTTATAAAATATAAATAAAAATTAGAAAAAATTTAAAAGAATGATATATATAATGATATAATATAATATAATGAATGTTTCCATATAGTGGTATGCATAATGTATTATAATGATCATAAATATTATTGTAATGCAAAATTACATGAATATGCTACAATAAAAAGCTTTTATCTCTTTAAAATGTTAAAAATAACATTATATAGATTACTTTTTATGATTTTATTAATAATATTTCATAGTGAGGTGAAGAATCAGTTAGAGAAGTCAAATAATATTTCTTAAAGCTTAATCATACAAGATACATTTGACATATTAAACTCTTGATTTTATTTTATATAAAGTATATAAATATAATGTTTATTGTTATTTGGAAAAGACCCTGATGCTGGGAAAGATTGAGGGCAGGAGGAGAAGGGGACAACAGAGGATGAAATGGTTGGATGGCATCATCAACTTGATGGACATGGGTTTGGGTGGATTCTAGGAGTTGGTGATGGACAGGGAGGCCTGGCATGCTGCAGACCATGGGGTTGCAAAGAGTCGGATACGACTGAGTGACTAAACTGAACTGAACTGATTGTTATTTAATAGTACTTAAGAGTGAGAGCAAATTAATATGCTTCATTATTATTGACAATCCAATTTTTGCATTTTGTGATATATTCAGAGCCAGGGTCAGTGTTCAATTTATATTTAACTCGGTGGTTGTTAAAGATGGAAAAGATGCTGTAGATGCCTTGCAAATATGTGTAGAACTAAATGGATGAGGTGTATCACATTGTAGTTAAAATATCATAAAGTCATCTTTTAGTTTTATCTGCCAGTTCCCAAAAGTATTGAATATTGACAGCATAAAATATTCTTAATCTTTGACGCAAATCCAATCATGTTTCAAACTAATAGAACAGTATTGCATTTTACATGCTTTAATCAATTAGTTTAAATTGTGCTGAGTCTTTTCATGTGGAATAGGTTTAAACTGATTAGAAAATTCTGTTTTCCCATGCAAGTGGGCTGACATAAGAACTTTTGGAGGTGGCATGCTTTCAGTGATTTGAATCATAGAATGATGGAAACATTTACAAACACATCTCCATAGCTTGAGTTTTTTTCAGAAGGCAGTTGCTTTCTTATTCATCACCAAATGACACATTTATCTTTAAGGGACTGATAGAATATGTCAAGGCTGTATATTGTCATCCTGGTTATTTAACCTATATGCAGTGTACATCATACAAAATGCTGGACTGGATGACTCACAAGTTGGAAGCAAGATTGCCAGGAGAAATAAACACAGATATACAGATGATGCCACTTTAATGGCAGAAAGTGAAGAGGAACTTAAAGACCTCGATGAAGGTGAAAGAGGAGAGTGAAAAAGCTGGCTTAAAACTCAACATTCATGAAAGAAGATCATGGCTTCTGGTTTTCTTATCACTTCGTGGCAAATTTATGTGGGAAAAGTGGAAAGTGTCAGATTTCATATTTTGTGCTCCAAAATCACTGTGCACAGTGACTGCAGCCACAAATTAAAAGACACTCACTCCATGGAAGAAAAGCTATGACAAACCAAGACAGTGTATTGAGAAGCAGAGACATCACTTTGTGACTAAGGTCCATATAGTCAAAGCTCTGGTTTTTCCAGTAGTCATATACAGATGTGGGAGTTGGACCATAACGTAGACTGAGCACCACAGAATTGGTGCTTTCAAACTGTGGTGTTGGGGAACGCTCTTGCGCATACCTTGGATAGCAAGAAGATCAAATCACTCATTCCTGAAGGAAATCAACCCTAAATATTTATTGGAAGGACTGCTGCTGAAGTTGAAGTTCCAATGCTTTGGCCAACTGATGTGAAGAGCCTACTCATTGGAAAAGACCCTGTTGCTAGAAAAGATTGAGGGCAGGAGGAGAAGAATGAGAGGATGACATGATTGGATAGCATCACCAGCTCAATGGACATGAGTTTGAGCAAACTCAGGGAGATGGTGAAGGTCAGAGAAGCCAGGAGTGCTGCAGTTAATCAGGTCTCAAAGAGTTGGACACGACTTAGTGACTGGACAATAGAGTGCTTTCTATTATTATTATCTTCCATGAAGCACTTTCATATTACAGAAATGGTAGGCATATTTGGAAGACTTGTGTTTTTGTAAGGGAAGTTATATTACTCATCCTTAAATTTGACAATTCTTTGCACACTGTAAATATTTAGTAATGTCAGTTCAGTTCAGTCACTCAGTCATGTGTGACTCTTTGTGACCCCACAGAATGCAGCACACCAGGTTTCCCTGTCCAATACCAACTCCCAGAGCTTACTCAATCTCATGTCCATCAAGTTGGTGATACCATCCAACCATCTCAACTTCTGTCATCCCCTTCTCCTCCTGCCTTCCATCATTCCCAGCATCGAGGTCTATTTCAATGAGTCCATTCTTCCCATCAGGTGGCCAAAGTATTGGAGCTTTAGCATCAGTCCTTCCAATGAATATGCAAGACTGATTTCCTTTAGGATGGACTGGTTGGGTCTCCTTGCAGTCCAAGGGACTCTCAAGAGTCTTTTCCAACACCACAGTTCAAAGGCATCAATTAACTCTCACATCCATACTTGACTACTGGAAAAGTCATAGCTTTGACTAGAGGGAAATTTGTTGGCAAAGTAATGTCTCTGCTTTTTAATATGCTGTCTAGGTTGATCATAGGTTTTATTCCAAGGAGCAAGTATCTTTTAATTTCATGGCTGCAGTCACCATCTGTAATGATTTTGGAGCCCCCCAAAATAAAGACTGTCACTGCTTCCATCATTTCCCCATCTATTTGCCATGAAGTGATGGGACTGGACACCATGATCTTAGTTTTCTGAATGTAGAGTTTTAAGCCAGCTTTTTCACTCTCCTCTTTCACTTTCATCAAGAGGCTTTTTAGTTCTTCTCTTGCTGCCATCATATCTGAGGTTATTAATATTTCTCCCTCCACAATTTCTCTTAATTCCAGCTTGTGCTTCATCCAGCCTGGCATTTCACATGATGTACACTGTATATTAGTTAAATAAGCAGAGTGACAATATACAGCCTTGACATGGTCCTTTCCCGATTTGGAACCCGTCTGTTTTTCCATGTACAGTTCTAACTGTTGCCTCTTGACCTGCATATAGATTTCTCAGGAGGCAAAAGTCAGGTGGTCTGGTATTCCCATCTTTTTAAGAATTTTCTACAGTTTGTTGTGATCCACACAGTCAAAGGCCTTGGTGTAGTCAATAAAGCAGAAGTAATAAATCAACATATATATTATTCTTGTCTGGAAAATTCCATGAACAGAGGAGCCTGGTGGATTACAGTCCATGGAGTCACAAAGAGCCAGACATAATTGAGCATGCACAAACACACACAGACATGTTTAGGAAGATGTATTCTCATTATTATCCTCACCTCTATACAAAACATTATGATTTTTAAAGATCTGTTTCCTCATCTCAGTCTCCAAAGTAGTCACTTCGATGATTACTTTTTCCCTTTCTGGCTTAAACTTCTCCATCTTTGCTACAATAACTTGCCTATGAATAATGATAATGAATGTGTATCACATATGATGCTATTTCTATCAGCTAATTCTTGATTCCTTTGTTTATTTTTAATACAAAACAGGCACTTTATCAGAGATTAAGTTTTTCCTTTAATTTTATCTTCCTTAGAGTGAACATTTTATGTGTATGCAAGAGCCCTTTTTCTTTAGTAAACTTTTCACTTAGTGGTTCAAAAAAGTTATTCTTCAATTTTTTGTTACTAAAATAGAATCTAATAAGTACTATAAGCTAATAAGCATTTTTGAATCATTGACTTTTCTCCAGATCTAGTACAATAATCTCACACTAAATGGTTAGTTCTGGTAATAGTTTATTTAAAACTTTAACATTTCTCTACATCTGCCAAAAGTAATAACAAAACAATGCATTTTACCTTGTCTATTATTACATACAAGCTCTTTTAGCCATATGTCTACTGTATGAATACCAATTATTACTGCAACCAAATGTAGACTTTAAATATATATATATATATATATTTGTTTATTATTTGGCTG
Source organism: Odocoileus virginianus (assembly GCF_023699985.2). Taxonomy (NCBI): domain Eukaryota; kingdom Metazoa; phylum Chordata; class Mammalia; order Artiodactyla; family Cervidae; genus Odocoileus; species Odocoileus virginianus. Next base: position 75,807,971 of record NC_069674.1, read on the forward strand.
CATCAAGTCTTTGTTGCAGTATGCAGGATCTTTGTTGTATCATGCATGATCTTGTGGTCCATGGACTCTCTAATTGTGGTGCACAGGCTTAGTTGCCCCATGACATGTGGGATCTTATTTCTCTGACCAGGGATCAAACCCATGTCCTGTACATTGCAAGGTGGATTCTTAACAACTGGACCACCAAGGAAGTCGAAAATGTAGACTTTTTACTTTTGTTCTTATACATTTATTGCCACATTGGTAAAATTTTCTCAGTCTCCAAATACACTCCTAGTTTGCAACAATGCTAAAAATATTGCATAATTTTTACATTGTGCTAACTCTAACATCTTCAAGTCTCCATGAGCTAACATTGCCAAGAAAAATATGCACTTCAGTTGAAACTCTTTACTAATAGTAGTAGATACAAATCCATACTGCAACAGCTTTTTCTGAATAATACAAAGGTTTTTTTTTTTTTTTTTTGGCTGATTTATTGGTAGATCAATTTTTAGCTCCTAATACCAGAAGCAAAGCATGCATATCCAGTGTCAGTTCCTGTTCCCCCTATGTCTTGCTTCATTCTTGTCTCATTGTATTTAAATTTATTTTTTAATTAGTAAAGGGAGATTTAATTTAAGCAAAATGATACAATGCATAAATTCACTTCAATCATATTTACATGATGTGCAAATGATTGCAACATGCCAGATGTGAGCAAATATCCCTTGTTTGTACAATGGCCTTCCTACTCTGGCCTCCATGTGACTTGTGACTATTTGACAGGAGGATCCACAAGAATACCACTGCCTAAATAAATATTAAAACTTTGCTTCTCTTTTATATTTCAGATTTAAGTGTAAATAGAAGTTCTAATGTTTCCTTATTAAAGTACAGTAGATTATTTTCCACATCTCCATGTGTGTGAGAGTACACCTCAGAGAATATTATCTTAATTTACTTCATTTATATGGAATATTTCACCAGTAAATATTTGCTAATTTTTGCATTCATGTAACAAATGGAAGAAGAAAAGAGGAGAATGAGACCTTTGTGGTGAAGGCAGTGTGAGCAAAATTAGGATGTTGGAAAATATCTTTGTGTAACAAAATAGGCTGTGGCATGACTACAGATGCATTTTAGAAATATTCATATAAGGGACACTAAGGGTTGACTAGCAATGTGAGAAAGACGAGGATACAGTGGTAAAAAGTCTTTTTTAGCTTTCTATGTGAGATGTAATGAGTATCCAAAATAAGTTGTCAGGAATATAGAAAGATGCTTATTCTTTATACTTATAGCATAATCTCTGGTATGTAGAATACATATTAATATTATGAACCATTTTACATGTACACACATATATAGATAGGTAATTTAAAATTGATGGATATTTATTTGATTCACTGTATTTTAAATGAGAATAAAAGTGTTTTCTTTGTAAAAGAAAAAAATAGATATCCAGGTTAGTTTGAATAGTGTGCTTGCTTTCTTCTTATCATATAATGTAAGATACAGAATAGAAATCTTTTCTGTGCCATGACAAATTGTTCTATTTCTTCCCAGATTGAATCAGCTTCCCATACTTTATCCTATGTACTTTCAATATCTTTGAGATTTCCTTTAATGTGAAGTTTTTGACAATGTCAATACTTCTGGGACAATTTCATCCTTTTGGCACAATCATTTTCTTCATTTATGGTGATGTCACCTTCACTGTATTCCTCTGGCTTCATATCTATAGAGTTTCTCAAAAGGTGGCAGCATCAATATTTCCACAATCTTTTATTTTTTCTGTTAACTTCATCTATTTTTGATTGGAGTCATGCAAAGTTATTTGCAAGTGTGGTAAATGTTTTGCAAAATTACATGCATATTCTTTGTTATTCCTTCTTTCCTGGATGCTCTCATGACTTTCCATGCATGTGTTAACTCATATTTTATCCAAAAATCAGATAAGAAAATTGCCTAATCTTCAGTTTTTGTGTCAGTAGCCTGTCTGAGAATACATCTAAGGTTACAGACTTGACAAATTGAAATGATTTCTTGATCTATTGACTGGAAAAGTTAAATTGTATTTGGTAGTTAATAGAAAAATTTCACATTTTCATTCATGACTCAGAGAATCAAGATCATTATCTAGACTAGAAGTGCTTTAAAATTTAGATTATTTTGCCAACAGTGACTGTCATCAAGAACAAACAAGGTTATATATGATTCAACCAGTCACAGTGCTAAAAAAAAATTCTTTCGATCACATTATCCTTTAATGATGATGTCAAAGTCTACCAAGGAATGAGTGTTTTCTATATTAGATTAAAAATCAGTTCCATACAGCCTTATTCATCATGCATTGAAATCAGCAAGTTTCTATATGGCTCTGGCAGTGGAAGTGAACTTGGTTTGTGCTGTGTGTGCTAAGGACTTGTCAGTCATGTCCGACTCTGCAACCCCATGGACTGTAACCCACCAGGCTCCTGTCCATGGAGATTCTTCAGGCAAGAATACTAGAGTAGTTGCCATGCTGTCCTCCAGGGGATCTTCCCAACCCAGAGATCAAACCACAGTCTCCTGCATTAAGGCGGATTCTTAATCAGCTGTGCTACCAGGGCAATTTTTTAGAAAATGTTTGCATCCCAGAGGTGCCATGGGATTCCAGGTATGTAAGGTAGAAATGGTGGTTGATTAGACTTCCTGACATATACTCCAGCACAGTTCCCTTCTGAGTGAGATCCTAGGAAACTATTCTCCATGAGTTTCTTGCATTTCTGTTTGTCTTCTAAACGCAGAACTTGACCACCTTTGTTCTAGACTATCTTAAAGGATTTTTGTGTAGGAAACAATTTTGAAAGAATGAAATGGTATATCTAAAATAAGGGATTAGTTTGTTTGCTGTCTAGTATAATAAAGTCTCTCTCCAATGCAAAAGTCATGCAGACATAACCCTTAGAAAAAAAATCTGAGATCCCTAAACTCAAAGGTCCCCTCATATAACCTGCGGCAATATATCAGGCGTCACATGGCCTCTTTGAATCACTCGTTGAAATTCAGGACTTAAGAACCAGTATGAATGCTGACACTCTGGCATCTATAGTTCCCTTCAGTAACAATTTCTTTTGTCTCTGACCCAAGAAACTCATATCTTCTACCATGAGCAACCATAGTTCTCACAGCATCAAACATGAAGCTATGGGAAGCAAACCTCTCTGCTTGTAGGTATAGCAAAATTTCATACCTTTCACAAGTTCTTGCCGTGATAAACCTCAATATATCTTTCTAATCACTCAAACAAATCTCAGTGCATACAACAGAGCAAGTTCAAAATCTATAGAAAGGAAATATTTCCAATGTGTATTAATGCTTAATGGCAAACTGCTAGAGATTCTTATATAGTAGAGGCCAAATTTTCCAGGAAGTAGTATAGCAAAGCACTTGCAATCAAAGGTCCCTAATTCCAATAGAAGTTGCTACATCTAAGGATGTTATTTAACCTTCCTACATATCATTCCCCTCATTTATAACATGTGGAAAACTATAGTAACTACCTCAGAGCTATTATGAAGAGTATATGAGGTAATCCATAAAAGGAAAAAGCACAGTACAGTACAGGATATATGAGAGGCACTCAACAATATTTTATATTGCTTTAAAGTTACTTGGGATACTTCATTAAATAGCTCAAAATCTAGACCAGAATCTTATAGACCCTCACATTGTACACTCCATGGGGTTGTGATTTGAATATTTTCAAAAGTAATCTATCCTATTTTGAAGTTCTGTTCAACATCAACACTTGCAGTAAGATTCCTATGTAATGTTATAAAGCTTTCCCTAAAGAACTGAAGCATCTTTATACATGTATCTATAGGGATCTCTTATAAACAGCTGGTAAATGTAGAAAGTTGCTTGAATAGTACAATTCACCCTCCACATCCACCATCAAAGGGTTCTAACTTATAAACCTGATTATGTTAGTTTTCTACTGAAACATTCACAAGAGCCCAAACAACTAAGCATACAGTATTTCACATTTTGCTCATTTCTCCTTTTGCCCTCTCATGTACCACATATCTAGTAAAATCAAGGCATTTTCATATTATCTTCAAAACCTCTGTTTATACAGATATGATTCTGTGCCCAGAAAAGCCTGTCCCTGCTCTAATCCTTGTAAAAGCTTACTCATTCTTCAGCAACCAAGTCAAATATCACTTCCTCAGTGAAGACATTCATGATTTTCCCAGGATGGTTAGTCATCCAACTTACTATCATCTAAAAGAGTTTTGTACATGTTCTGTTATGGTACTTATAAAGTTTAAAGATGTGCTTCCATGAGAGTTTCCTCATTGTCTAACTCATGTTGTGTTTCCAGTGCTCAGGACAATGAAAGGCTTATTACTTATCATTTGGGCTTTTAAATAAATTAATTAACAAAAGACTCATGTCAACTATGATATTATGGATTAAATTATATCATGAGGATTTACTTCTTTTGTGTCTTAAGGATGTATATTTTTACAGAATCTTCTATTAAAGTCCAAAACTGTCTGGCAAGCACATCCTAACAAACAGAGCGCTGCCTTTGAAACGACCATTCTCTCTGCCTGGAACATTTTTCTGCTGAATGTTCACATATCTCGATCCATTATCTCCTTCAAGTTTTTGCTCAATTATCATTTTCTTTTTAAAGTTGGTAAACTTCTGACATAAATAGCAATTCTTCAGTCTCCCCTTCCTGTCTTATTGTTTTCTATAGTAATCATCCTTTAACATGTTGTGCAGTTTATATTATCAGTTGTCCATTTCCTCTCACTGCAATGTAAACTACATGAGGTCAGGGATTTTTTTTTCTCTCTTCATCAAGGAGTCATCTCAATAACTGGAAGAACACTAAGCTTGAGAATTATTTAAAATAGTTACTGTAAGATACAAACTATGGACAAATTTTTCTCATTGAGTTCTTTCTGAATTCAGCATATTATAAAAACTGATTCAGAGAAAAGTAAAAGGATTTGGTTTGATATATTGAAATGAACTTTAGAATGCCTCCAGTACAGATTTAATAGTTTCTTCCAGGACCTGGATAGATGTATAGATAGATAAATATAAACTTATATGCTTATATAATGTTTTTATCTCTCAATGAGTATCTCAGTCAACTCCTAAAATATAGTTTAATGTGTGAAAAAACTGTACTTTTTTAAAAGCATCTTTGAAAGACAAGAACTAAAATAAGCAGCAGACGGGCATGCTAAAAGCAGTTAATTAATTTGTGTGAGGGAGAGCTGAGGGTGGTGGAGGAAGAAGAAAGAGGACTGGTCTGTTTGTTACTCATCCTGTGAGTCACTGGTTACGTGTCTGAAAAATACAGATCTTTCGTGAGTAACTCAAGCTCTTTTTAACCAAAAGCTTAAGTAACCCTTAGAGGAAATGAGAGCTTATAATTTGTTTACCAGATCCTGTTTAATCTTGTAACTGGAGCAATCCCCTTAATACATAAATTCTCTGATATAGGATATCAAACTGACAGATATAGATTTTACACAGTAGTAGTCTTTATCTTGTTGATCTGTTTATTTAGGGTCATATAATTTATTTTAGTAAGACTAAAAGAAACATTCAGGCATTTGCCTGTTATTTGGTTAGTTGGTGGGTTTTTAGTTACCTTCTATTCTTAAATCCCCCCAAACATTTTAGTATTTTTTTTAATTGCTAATTTAACTCTGGTAGAAAAGATGTACAGTTAAAAGGCACTCAGGTTTTGGTTTTGTTTTTCCTGAATAGAATCTTTATGATAACAAGTAGAGAATGAACAGAAAAAAAATCAAGGACAAATAAGTTTTTTTTTTCCTTCTTTCTCTTTTGCTTCCTTAAAATGTTCCTGTGGAAGTTTCATTGTTTATATAGTTGGGAGTAGGCAGTACTTGAAGTCTTAATGTTATCAGCCAGTATATGGGTCATACCTAATCAATCTGTCACAAAATAAAAACTGGAAAACATTTTGCTGAGATTTAAACAGTCTTAAAGAATCAAAGTTAATTACACTAATCCCTCTATTTCCTAAAGTAGTGATAAAAAATAATTTATTATTATACTTAAATATATGAACTGAACATATGAAAGCAATCTAAATAGGTGATGAATCTAATAGAATAACATGGGGTAATCTTTTCTGGAACTGGAGAGAATGCAACATTGACTTCCAGAATCTCTTTTTGCACCTAGAGAATCAAGATTGCAAAGGATATGTTGAATGTTTCACTCCATTCTTGGAGGACTCTATTTATATACAGGGTTTGATACAGAAGAGAACTGGCAGGCTGCTTACCACTTAATAGCTCTCTTATTTATAACTTCTCCAAACACTCTCACTTTTTTTCTCTTTAAAATGAACAAATCTTCCTCACAGGATTTAGAAATCGTTATTATATATATATGACATACACATGACATTTCTCAGACCATAGGGTATTAAAAATCTTCATCTCCATAGCTTCTTTCTTTATCTTCCACTCAACATCCCAGATTTGTTCTCTGGAGCTGCTTTATTGCTTGATTAATTTGAAAAGGAATGTCAATATTTTCCTTAATTATTCAATAGTTCTATTTTGCGCTTTAAACATCACTAGACCTGTCATTTTTTGAAGGTAGTATAATCTTAAGTGTTCTCCAAAATGTAGTTATTTTTTCCAAAGACATGTCTGAATATTTCCAAAATGTGATATCCTGAACTCTATTAATACCTGCAAAGGAAGGTTGATTGGTTCCAAGTAGAATGCAATTATATTGTGATGTATATTATACTTAATTAATAATCAGAAAACCAGGATTATGGCATGAGGTCCCATCACTTCATGGCAAATAGATGGGGGAAAATGGAAACACTGACAGACTTTATTTTCTTGGACTCCAAAATCACTGTGGATGGGGACTTCAGCCATGAACTCAAACTACACCTACTCCTTGGAAGAAAATCATGACAAATATAGACAGTGTATTCAAAAGCAGAGACATCACTTTGCCGAGAAATGTCCGTATAGTCAAAGCTATGGTTTTTCCAGTTGTCATGTATGGATGTGAGAGCTGGACCATAAATGCTGAACATTTAAGAGACTCTTGAGAGTCACTTGGACAGCAAGGAGGTCAACCAGTCAGTCCTAAATGAAATCAACCCTGAATATGGATTGGAAGGACTGCTGCTGAAGTTCCAGTACTGTGGCCACCAGATGCAAAGAGCCTACTCATTGGAAAAGACCCTGATTCTGGGAAAGATTAAGGGCAAGAGGAGGGAGAGGTGAGGATGAGGTGGCTCTATGGCATCACTGACTCAATGGACATGAGTTTGAGCAAAGTCAGGGAGACAGTGAGGGACAGAGAAGCCTGGCATCCTGCAGTTCATGGGGTCACAGAGTAAGACATCAGTGACTGAACAACAATAAAAGAAGACAATGCTATTTTATTCTCTAGTAACTTTTGTTTATATTCTTTTATAGTGGAGAACAACACGAGTGTTAATAATTATATTCAGAGTAACTTGTGTTGGAACACTAACTGCATAGTCACAAGCCTATTATTTATCCCATAATCTATTATATTATTTTGCAAAATACTGTGTTTAAGTTTCCTGGGCCTTTTTCATAAAATAACTATAATAATATTCATGTTATAGTTTGTGTTAATTATGATATCTGGCATGTTCAGTTCATTTCAGTCACTCAGTCATGTCTGACTCTCTGTGACCCCATGGTCACAGCATCAATTCTTTATAGTCTGACTCTCACATCATGCATGACTACTGGAAAAACCATAACTTTGACTACATGGACTTTTGCTGGCAAAGTAATGTCTCTGCTTTTTAATATGCTGTCTAGGTTGGTCATAACTTTCCTTCCAAGGAGTAAGTGTCTTTTAATTTCATGGCTGCAATCACCATCTGCAGTGATTTTGGAGCCCAAAAAATAAAGTCTGACACTGTTTCCACTGTCTCCCCATGTATTTGCCATGAAGTGATGGGACCAGATGCCATGATCTTAGTTTTCTGAATGTTAAGCTTTAAGCCTCCTTTCACTCTCCTTTTTCACTTTCATCAAGAGCCTTTTTAGTTCATCTTAACTTTCTGCCATAACTGTGATATTAGCAGGTCATGTCATAATTTTATTTTTTCATCAACATTATAGATTGTTCTAGGAAGCCACATGTCTTTTAGCTGATTTCCCTTTTGTTTCTTGAAAGGAACTGAACTTGAAATTATAGATTTGAAATATCCTTTCTTCATTAGCCACAAGAATTTAAGGTGCAAAGTCTTTTGTTGAAGTTTAGAAAGTTCATACATTTAAGGTAAAGGAGATATTTTTAATCATGTTCAGTGTTTTTCGCCTTGGCCATCACACACATTTAAATTGCATGATCATTTCCCCCCCAAAAATATTGTTACTTAATCCTTATTCTTTCAGATTTAAATTTAACATAGAAGTTCTACTTGTCACTCCTTTTACTTTCTTGAGATAAGAAATAATCTCTAGACAAAATAAAAATGTAATAAGTGCTCATCTTTTAGTAAAGTAAAATTTATATTTGCTGTATGAATTATCAAATTCCTATATCACAAGTAGTTATTTTCTGTGACTCAGTTTTGCAATCAAATAATATGCCAATGAATATTGTTTAATGATAAAGAACAGTGTTAATATTTAGCAATATTATAAGTACTGTGTCAGGTTTTGTTTATTCTCACAAATCTGTATTTTTTGGTTTCTATCACTCTGAAAAGCATCTTCTGCTCAAGCCATATAGAACTTCTGTAGTTTTTCCAACTGTATCCTGCTGTTTTAAACCACCTAGGCTTTCTGGGCATGGCATCCCACTCCAGTTTTCTTGCCTGGAGAATCCCATGGACAGAGGAGCTTCATTGGCTACAGTCCATAGGGTCTGATAGGCTACAATCCATAGGGTTGCGAATAGCCAAACACAACTGAAGTGAATGAGCATGCATACAGGCTTTCTATACGGTTTTTTCCATGCCTTTCCTCCCTGGCAAACTCCCACTTACCATTAAATGTCATCCTCAGAGAGTTACCACTCCTTTTATCATTAATGCACTTATAAAAAGGCATTTTAATTGGTTGTTAGTATGTCTCTAACAAGACATTCTTGTTACAAGCACCTTCAAGGTGAGGATGACTTATTTTCATCTTACTAGAATGTGTATTGCACATAGTACAGAAATTGTTGAATAAGGGAATAGTGAATGAATGTACAAACTGAATGAATGAGTAAAGCCATAAATATATAATGGTTATTAAATCTGGAACACAACCAACTATGGAAAGTGCAGTCTCTTTATTTCACATCCATAAATATAACTAGAGGGTCAAATGGACCTCACTCAGGCATTGCATATTAGAAACTCACTTTTTAAAAGTGAGTAAAATGACAATAATTAAAAATCTAGAGATTACACATAAAAAATCCAAATTCCTAACTTCCTTGGAAAATCATAAAATTTGGCGATAGATTGTATGCATTCCATTATGAAAACTATTGGCTCAAGTTAGATGATAGCTGCCCCTTCTAGACTGGTACATATAATTCCTATCCCTCTATTCTTATATACGGATTCTCTCATTCACCACTACTCCATGAATTTGACCCTGGGATTCAGTGGATTTTATTATATTTTTTAAAAATTGGGAATTTTTCTAAATTGAACACCATTATTGAAAAACATCTATTTCTGCTTTATTGACTATGCCAAAGCCTTTGACTGTGTAGATCACAATAAACTGGAAAATTCTGAAAGAGATGGGAATACCAGACCACCTGACCCACCTCTTGAGAAACCTATATGCAGGTCAGGAAGCAACAGTTAGAACTGGACATGGAACAATAGACTGGTTCCAAATAGGGAAAGAAGAATGTCGAGGCTGTATATTGTCACCCTGCTTATTTAACTTCTATGCAGAGTACATCATGAGAAATGCTGGGCTGGAAGAAGCACAAGCTGGAATCAAAATTGCCGGGAGAAATATCAATAATTTCAGATATGCAGATGACACCACCCTTATGGCAGAAAGTGAAGAGGAACTAAAAAGCCTCCTGATGAAAGTGAAAGAGGAGATGAAAAAGTTGGCTTAAAACTTAACATTCAGAAAACTAAGATCATGGCATCTGGTCCCATCACTTCATGGCAAATACATGGGGAAACAGTGGAAACAGTGTCAGACTTTATTTTTTTGGGCTCCAAAATCACTGCAGATGGTGATTGCAGCCATGAAATTAAAAGACACTTACTCCTTGGAAGGAAATTTATGACCAACCTAGACAGCATATTAAAAAGCAGAGACATTACTTTGCCAACAAAGGTCCATCTGGTCAAGGCTATGGTTTTTCCAGTGGTCATGTATAGATGTGAGAGTTGGACTGTGAAGAAAGTGGAGTGCCGAAAAATTGATGCTTTTGAACTGTGGTGTTGGAGAAGACTCTTGAGAGTCCCTTGGACTGCAAGGAGATCCAACCAGTTCATCCTAAAGGAGACCAGTCCTGGGTGTTCATTGGAAGGACTGATGTTGAAGCTGAAACTCCAATACTTTGGCCACCTCATGGGAAGAGTTGACTCATTGAAAAAGTCCCTGGTGCTGGGAGGGATTGGGGGCAGGAGGAGAAGGGGACGACAGATGATGAGATGGCTCGATAGCATCACCAACTCGATGGATATGAGTTTGAGTAAAGTCCGGGAGTTGGCGATGGACAGGGAGGCCTGGCGTGCTGCGATTCATGGGGTCGCAAACAGTCAGACCCAACTGAGCGACTGAACTGAACTGATTCTCAGTAAAAAGAGAATGATAGACATTTTAGAGAGGAGGAAAAAGAACAGAAAAATATGAAAAGATAAAACTCTCATAAGAAAGATTTCTTCCCTATACCAAGAGGGAAGAAAGTTTATCATCAGAGAGGGGAAGCCAAAAGAAAACTGTATGAATAAAAAATGCTAAATTGCTTTTACCTTCCTTTAGTCTTCCCATATATTTTAGTTATCTTTCCACAATCATTACTCTTTTTAACAACCTAGTATACCATTTATAAACACTTGGGTCTATTGGCTTTTTGAGTATTTTCCTGTGAAAGCTTCCATATACATGTAAAAATGTATATGCTTTCATCTTGTTAATCTGTTTTATGTCTATTTAATCCGAAGACCTAGGCAGAGACTCTGAAAAACTAGAGTAAAGTTTTGTCCTCCTATCAAGTGGGTACACCTCTAACAGCCTTTTTTAATTTTGCAACTGAACATTGTATAAATGTGACATCACAAAGGTCTATGCTGTCTTGTCTTTAAATGTGCATAGTTATTGAGACACAGCACAATCTAGCAGATGACCAGCAGTAGATGGTGGCAGATGTAGCAGTAAGGGGTACATGATGTTTGAAAATAGTAGAAAACAGCAGTTGATAACCAGATAAAAAGTGGTGTTGCAGTAGTGGATGTGTTCATGTCTGCCTGTGACACATTTTTAGAAGCACATTTGAGGGTTAATTTATAGGTAGCTGATATTCTTTGTGAAAAAGGGAAACAAAGTTCAATGACCCTGTTATGATATGTGCATGAGACATAATGAAACTTAAAATAATTTATTTTAATATTTCAAGAGCTTTCTGTTTAACTCCATTCCTGAGTACAAAAGAGAAAACTGCAGTCACCAAAACCTGTATACTGTATGTCCTGCTACCCAGCTAGAGGACAACTTTGAGACTTCCTTTCACTAGGTATGGCCTATAAGATGTGGAAGGGAGTTTAGTACACAGCTTCAGACCTAGCATGTGAAAATATCCAGCACAATTTTTAAATTGTCTTTGATTATTCAACATAGAAAAACCTTCAGTAGTCTTTGAGCCCTGCAGATGGGACGAACCACTTGGCTGAAAGAACCTAGATCCCTAAAAGACAATATAGAAAGCTGCCCACCAACCGGAAACATCTGCATTAGACTTGAGTGAAAAAGAAACTTCTACTCTGTTAAGCCATTGTTATTTGGGGATTACCTATGCTAACAAATGGTCTTCCCTGGTGGCTCAGATGGTGAAGAATCCACCTGCAAAGCAGGAGATCCAAGTTCAATCCCTGGGTCAGGAAGATCCCTGAAGAATGAAATGGCAACCCACTCCAGTATTCTTCCCAGGAGAATCCCATGGAGAGAGGGGCCTGACGGGCTGCCGTCCATGGAATCACAAAGAGGTGAACTTGACTGAGCGACTAAGCATACAAGCAAACTAACAAACTTAGTCAATCAGTCTGAGATTCTCTCTCTTCACATCTTTTTAGTTGATTATCTCTCTACGTCAATGTAAAAAGGAAAAAAGAAAAAAAAAACTATCTGACACCAGAAACCACAGTCTTTGTCCACAAATAAGTAGCTATCTGATCTGTCCCACAACCATCATTATTTCAATCTTTGCATTGTCTACCTGAGAACTATCAAAAACACTGTCTGTCATATTTTGTTCCTTGTCTGGAAAAAAACTAGACATATTCAAACTTCCATGGCCATTCCAATAGTATTGTTAAAAAAAAAAAAAAATCACTGCACACTTACAAATCTATACTTTCCTTCTTAAAATAGGTGTTGACCTCAAACAAAAACAGTTTTAAGCTACATCTACATGGGTGACCATGTGTGGCATAAAATAGATTTTCCAGCATGCGTTTATTTGGCAATGACTTAAAAGTACAACCAGATGTTTTTATGGAGAACAGCTCTTTTACCCACAAATGTTTCCAATTTAAATACATTTGTTTTGACTCTATTTTGCTACAGATGGAAAACATCCATTTTTTTTTCTTTCCAGTGGGGATAGACAGTGAACACTGGCAAATATCATAGAGAAAGATTACCAGTGTAGACAAAACTTCAGCGAAAGCTTATATTTCCATAAGGAGAATTTTTAAAAAACAATTTTGCATTTTAAACAGTTTTGGCTTTTTAAAGACCATTTCCCTTCCTCTAACAGAACTACCTTACTTTTAAGTGATAAGTTAGATAGATCTATTCAGAATCATAGCATAGCTCCTGGGTGTGCAATCAATGGCTACTGCAAATACATATTTCAGAATGTATTATCAAAAGGTGTGTAATTAATAAACTTTTAATCAAATTTTATTTTCAATTGGCAGGCTGAAAAGTAACAGAAATTTTAAATATCATTTAAAAAAATAACAGAAAATGTTATTTTTTTCAAAAACAGAATACTGTGTATGTGAAAAAGTATAAAAAATCTTGGCAAAAGTACAGTTTTCTGTTTTAAGAATCTTGTTTTAAGTCATATAGTATTTTCTTTAACCAAATTATTCTTAACATTGCTCTTAACCTATTATTTGTGAGGAGCTTCCTGAAAGACAAGAACATATTTAAGATTGTATTCCCTGTCTTAGGTATCTAAATGAGTAAAAATAAGTCTAAATATTCTTTTAAGTAGCAAAATTATAATTATTATATTTCCATTGAAAGAGTGTATCTCTGTCATCCACAATATATCTCCATCGTCTGAGCACTGTGTTATTTATAAAAGCTATTTTAAAAAAGAAAGCTGTTATGGAGATTAAAATGCTAAAATTAACATTGATTTTTTACTTTACTCATTAAATTGATACAAAAACCATTATTAAAAAAACAAACACACATTATTTGTTTCTTTCCCCATGCCTTTCCACTTTCAAGTGTTTTCGTTTAAAATATCATTCTTTGGGGAAACTATGTGTATTTATGTTATACAGCATTTTCTTCCAGGTAACATTAATTTCTATATGTTAGATATCTTATTATTATTCTCTTCTCTCCCTGATTAGCCAATGAAATTCGTTATTCAAATAAAGGTCATGTTTCTAAAAACACCACTCTGTATGGCAAAAATACCAGTCTGTATGGTAAAAATACCATCGTGTGTTAATTGCTTAGGTTTTTGCCACATGATCACTCGGCTTAATATACAGGATATTGGTCTCTCAATGGCTACATGTTAGGGAAAATCTGGGGCTCTCCTAGAATTCAGTTGAGGGAAAGAACACTGAGATCTTGACCCTGTTCCAAAACCGATCCAGTGGCCCTCCCAGTTTGATATCACTGGGGGAAAAATTCATTTTTCCGTATCATAGAGCTAGACATTGTCCTGGGAATGTAGAGTAGTTATAGATTATTTAAATAACCTATTGAAACTGGCTATTGGCTGGGAAAAATATGGATAAAAGGCAATTTCTCTCAGTAGAGTAAAATGTATGTTTAGAAATATTTTTGTGTTGTCTAGAAAAGGAAAAGCAACACTTCTCCACTTATATTTTTCCTTAAAAGCAGTATTCTGTTTTATTTGCAATTTAAATGATAAATAGAAAATATGACCACTTTACTGTTACCTCAGTCAAGCATATATGCTTGTGTATGTGCTGTCAATTCAGTTGTGTCCGACTCTGTGTGACGCTGTGTACTGTAGCTTACCATGCTCTTCTGTCCATGGGGATTCTCCAGGCAAGAATACTGGAGTGGGTTGCCATGCCCTCCTGCAGGAGAATCTTCTCAACCCAGGGATCAAACCCATGTCTCTTACATCTCTGGCATTGGCAGGTGGGTGCTTTACCACTAGCTCCACCTGGGCAGCCATATATATGTGTGTCTGCATGTGTGTCTGTATATACATATATATAGGAGACTTAAGGAAAGAATAAAAGAATAGCTCAAACTAAATAGATGATTTTATGCTACATTTAATTAAGATATGCTACATCTCTATATTTTTTCTGAAAGTTGTACTGTTTTAATGTTATAAAAGCCCTCTTGGTTAGGAATGTTGCATATTATCATGAAATACCATCTCTTCTTCTTAATTTGTTGATAATTGCTGGAATACATATCTTGGGTTCAAGCATAGTTTTTTGTGTTTTTTTTATGATAAGATGACTTAATACCCTTGTTTATTTGAAAATATTGCTCTGAATATTTCTGTCTAGAATTTCATATGTATTAGCATTTTTATATTACATTTTTATATTACAACCAGCTTATCCTTTTCCAGTTTTATTAACATAAAATTGTGTAAGTTACACAATGTGTTGGTTTGATACACTCATATATTACAAGATAGTTACTGCTATGGAGTTAGCTAACACCTCCATCAGCTCACCTAATATCATTTATTTTGTGTGGTGAGAAATTTAAGCTATACCATCTTAGCAGCTTGCAAGTATATAATACAGTTTTCTATGTATAGTATCATGTCATCTGCAAACAGTGAGTGTTTTACTTCTTCTCTTCCAATCTGGGTTTCTTTTATTCCTTTTTCTTATCTGATTGCTGTGGCTAGGGATTCCAAAACTATGTAGACTAATAGTGGCAAGAGTGGGTACCCTGTCTTGTTCCTGAACCTACAGGAAATGCTTTCAGTTTTTCATCATCAAGAATAATGTTTGCCTTGGGTTTATCATATATGGCCTTTATTATGTTGAGGTAGGTTCATTCTATGCATATTTTTGAAGAGTTTTTTTTTATCATAAATGTATGCTGAATCTTCTTGAAAGCTTATTCTACATCTATTGAGATAATCATATCATTTTTATCTTTCAATTTGTTAATATGGTGTATAACATTGATTGATTTGCATGCATTGAAGAATCCTTGCATCCTGGACATAAACCTGACTTGCTAATGGTCTATGATCATTTTAATGCATTGGTGATTCCGTTTGCTAGACTTTTGTTGAGGATTTTTTCATTTATGCTCATCATTGATCTTAGCCTGTGATTTTCATTTTTGTGATGTCTTTATCTGGTTTTGGTATCAGAGTGATGGTGGACACATAGAATGAGTTTGGAAGTGTTCCTTCCTCTGCAATTTTTTGGAAGAGTTTGAGAAGAATAAGCAGTCAGTCAGTTTAGCCGCTCAGTCATGTCTGACTCTTTGCGACCCCACTGCAGCACGCCAGGCCTCCCTGTCCATCACCAGTTCCCGGAGTCCACCCAAACCCACGTGCATTGAGTCGATGATGCCATCCAACCATCTCATCCTCTGTAGTCCCCCTCTCCTCCTGCCCTCAATCTTTACAAGCATCAGAGTCTTTTCCAATGAGTCAGCTTTTTGCATCAGGTGGCAAAAGTATTGGAGTTTCAGCTTCCAATGAACACCCAGGACTGATTGTTAGGATTGATTGGTTGCATCTCCTTGAAGTCCAAGGGACTCCCGAGAGTCTTCTCCAACACCACAATTCAAAAGCATCAATTCTTCAGAGCCCAGCTTTCTTTATAGTCCAACTATCTCATCCATACAGGACCACTGGACAAAACATAGCCTTGACTAGATGGACCTTTGTTGGCAAAGTATGTCTCTGCTTTCTAATATGCTGTCTATGTTGGTCATAAATTTCCTTCCAAGGAGAAGCGTCTTTTAATTTCATGGCTGCAATCACTATCTGCAGTGATTTTGGAGCCCCAAAAAATAAAGTCTGACACTGTTTCCACTGTTTACCTATCTATCTACTATGAAGTGATGGGACCGGATGCCATGATCTTAGTTTTCTGAATGTTGAGCTTTAAGCCAACTTTTCACTCTCCTCTTTCACTTTCATCAAGAGGCTCTTTAGTTCCTCTTCACTTTATGCCATAAGGGTGGTGTCATCTGCATATCTGAGGTTATTGATATTTCTCCCAGCAATCTTGATTCCAGCTTGTGCTTCCTCCAGCCCAGCCTTTCTCATGATGTACTCTGCATATAAGTTAAACAAGCAGGGTGACAATATACAGCCTTGAGGTACTCTTTTTCCTATTTGGAACCAGTCTGTTGTTCCATGTCCAGTTCTAACTGTTACTTCCTGACCTGCATACAGATTTCTCAAGAGGCAGGTCAGATGGTCTCGTATGCCTATCTCTTTCAGAATTTTCCACAGTTTATTGTGATCTACACAGTCAAAGGCTTTGGCATAGTCAATAAAGCAGAAATAGATGTTTTTCTGGAACTCTCTTGCTTTTTCGATGATCCAGCGGATGTTGACAATTTGATCTCTGGTTCCTCTGCCCTTTCTAAAGCCAGCTTGAACAACTGGAAGTTCATGGTTCACATATTGCTGAAGCCTGGCTTGGAGAATTTTGAGCATTACTTTACTAGCATGTGAGATGAGTGCAATTGTGTGGTAGTTTGAGCATTCTTTGGGATTGCCTTTCTTTGGGATTGGAATGAAAACTGACCTTTTCCAGTCCTGGGGCCACTGCCGAGTTTTCCACCTTTGCTGGCATATTGAGTGCAGCACTTTCACAACATCATCTTTCAGGATTTGAAATAGCTCAACTGGAATTCCATCACCTCCACTAGCTTTGTTCTTAGTGTTGCTTCGTAAGGCCCACTTGACTTCACATTCCAGGATGTCTGGCTCTAGGTGAGTGATAAACATTAGTATTTCTCTAAATATTTGATAGAATTCACCTGCACTGTTTTCTTTCAGTTGCATGGAATATCTTTTTCCATCTCCTCACTTTGAGCCTATATGTGTTTTCAGGCTGAAGTTAGTCTCCCATAGGTAGTTGGTTCTAGCTTTTTTTTTTTTTAATTCAGTGATTCTGTGCCTTTGATTGGAGAATTCAATCCATTTACATTTAGAGTTTAGAGTAACTATTTATATATAGTGAAAGTGTTGGTCACTCAGTCATGCCCGACCCTTTGTGACCCCACGGACTGTAGCCAGCCATACTCCTCTACCCATGGAATTCTCCAGGCAAGAATACTGGAGTGGATAGCCATTCCCTTCTCCAGGAGATCTTCCTAACCCAGGAATCAAACCCATCCCTTTTATGCTTTGATGTCACAATTTACCTCTTTTTATATTGTATATTTATTAACATTATGTTAAACTATAATTATTATACTACTCTTGGTACTTAAAAAGTTAGTCTCCTTTGAATTAATTTTTCATAGAATGTTTGCATTCTATATTTCATGTGCACTTAAGAATAAATTGAGATAGATTTTAGGGTTTCTGAATCTATTTATATAACTTTCATTTATTCATAAAAATGTATGTGTACCCTTTTAAAATCAAAAATTCAAAAAGATCCAGTTGATAACTTTAATGTTACAAATGTAGTGAGAGCATAGGTAAATAACACTTTAAAGATTATCTGTGCTACAATAATCTCCAAAGAACACTGATGTTGAAAGTCAATCTTCCATGCTCCATGAAAATGAAAATAACTTGATTTTAGGAATTTCCAATCAGAGTATACTTGTGACATCATTTTCTTTTACACTAAGTTTAGAAAGCCACATTGAAATGTGTGATACCAAAAGACTACAATGATTAATTCATAAACAATAGTTTCCTTTCATAAATGGTCTTATGGGCCTATGGGAAATTGCTAGGTTCTGCATCTGATAAATGGTGACTAAGACTGAGCAAGCAATTTAGAAGACCTTGGCTCAATAAAATTGAATAATCTTGAGGAAGTTAAAACTTCACATAGCAAGTCAATGTTAGACCACAAAAAGCATGGTTGTGTAAATCAAATAACATTTTTTTAAAAGTTCATTTAATTCATCTTTAACAAGTATGTTGGAATCTGCAGAAAATCAAAGTCCCTATTACTTTCAGCACAAAGAATTACTTAAAATTCAATGTGTCAGGAGCCATGATCTAAGACATATAAAGTGGTTCCTACTAAATGAAATAAAAAATCTCAAAATAATAATTGAATAAACAATAGACTCTTATTTTATGACTCATCTCATTAACTGGTGATTAATACCTAAATCTATGCAAATTAAACTTTGGACCAAATAAGAATAAATTAGTAAACCCATCAGCCAATTAGTAGTAATCTTAGCATATTCATCATGTCTTTTCTTGTATCCTCTGCCTCTAAATAGAAAATACAGGAGCTTATATCCTTGATGTAGGTGATTATTTTGTAATATATACATATATCAAATCATTACATTTTACCTTTGAAACTAATATAATGTTTTACATAAACTGCATCTCAAAAAGTAGAGGAAAAGAGAAGGTACACAGTTATTAGTTTATAGTAATTTCATAAGCCAGCCATGTGCACAAACCAGTCACTTAATTTGGGCTCATTCTTTTTCCTGAAAGTAATTCTCTGCAGCATGTGGCTCTACCTTGTTTGTGTTCACATTTGAGTTTGATACTCTTCGCATTATAAGCATGTAAAGAATACAATTTCTTTTATATTGTATTTATCTCCTTCAGCGCAGACTGGTATAATTCCTTTAAAAACATCTCTTTAATGCATGATTCATAATTCAGTCCCTTAGACAAAACTTGTAACTCCAAATATCTTCCATTTAAGTCTTTCACTATTTTAGGCTCCACAACTTTGAAACTACTTTATGAAAAGCCCTTAGAACTCTTACTCTCCAACAGTATCTGCAAGGTCTATCGCTAAGATTGTTAGAAGACTTTATGACTTTCTCAAACATCTGCAAGAAAGAACCTTAAATCTCTCTGGACCTCAACGAAGAATTTTTCTCTCAAACGTTGCCTTCATTTCTACTCTGAGGCCATGTTTTATTGACAATACTCCAGATTTTATTTTATTTATTTATTCAATCTTTCTTACTTTGAGTTCCATTTGCAGGCTAGAAAGACTGTCAAAGAAACAATTTTCTTTTTCCTTGAGCTTCTAATAACATTTCCCTCAGTTTTTTTCAATCTTCTGTACCCAGGCTCTTTAAGGACTGCTGGAAGTCCATATGTTTACTCCCCAAATCAACA
The DNA here is from genome assembly GCF_023699985.2 of Odocoileus virginianus. Classification (NCBI taxonomy): domain Eukaryota; kingdom Metazoa; phylum Chordata; class Mammalia; order Artiodactyla; family Cervidae; genus Odocoileus; species Odocoileus virginianus. The sequence goes on from NC_069674.1 coordinate 75,827,708, forward strand.
TGTTATTGGCTTTTTATGAAACTCTCCAAATTTTTGGTTCTGTGCCCAAATTATGGTCTGGTTTTCTACCTTTTAAATGTCAAATCAGCAAAACAAAATCATTTTATTTTGCTTATGGTATTATGGGTTAAGATTTAAAATAGAACAGGGTGAGGATAGCTTGCCTCTGAATCACAATATTTTTAATCTCAATTGGAAAAGCCAGAACAACTGGAAGTAACTCAAATGGCTAGAGACTGAAACTATTTGGAGGCTTCTTCACTCATTTATCTGGCACCTAGACTGGGAAAACCCAATGCATAGGCTTAGCTGAAAGTGTTGAACAGCCTTCTCCATTTGGTTTGGCTTATTCATGTCATGGACTTTTCAGGGTAGTCAGATTTCTTATGTGAATACATGTTTCTAAGAGTGAGAGTTGCAGCAAAAGCTGAAAACCATGTAGTCTTTTATTACCAAACTTGGAAAATCACATAGAGTTATATTTCTGTTATATTTTTATGAATGAAGAAAAACAGACAGACACAAAAGAAAAATTTAGAATCCACCTCTCCATAAGAAAATTATCACAAAATGTGGGACTGTGTTCTAAAGCAAACATAATAATATATAAATAATAAGCAAATAACAATGACTTTTTATCTTTGGTAATATGAAATAAATATTGTTTAAAGTTCTGTATATTAATTCTGAATTTGTTTGCTTCATATATTTTTTAAATCTAATATAGATTTCTTGTATAAATATCCATCTAAGATGAAAAAAGATGGATATTTAGTTTGTATTTGGTTGGAATGCATTATGAAATACATTTTCTAGTTCTAAATTGATCAAAATGTGAATATCTAGAGTAAAAGTAACTTAAATATAATCATATAGATTATAAGTTGTATAGACTGGTAAATTGCATGCAAAAATAAAAGCATACAGAAGAGAGTTTTTAAAAATAATAATATGTGTGTAATTGTTTTTACAAAGGAGGAGAAAGGATAGAATTGGAAAGAAACACTATTTCAAGAGATAATGGCCAAGAATATTCCAAAGAAAAAAGATAACAAGGCACAGATTGAAGTTGTACTACATCAACCCAAGTAAAGTAGCTATAAAGAAAATCATATCTAATTTCATTACATAAAATTCATATACATTAACTTAAAATGTAGATACAAAGAGAACAGTTTTACGCAATCAGAAAAAAAGATGCATTATCATCAGAGGAGCAACAAAAAGTCTAATCAGTAACTCTTAATAAGAATATTGGACACTACAATAAAATGAAATTATTGTATTTTCAAAATATACTTCTAAACCAGAGATAAATATCCATGAAGCTTCTAAAAGAAAATACAAGAAAATAACTTCATGGAAAAAAAATAACTTATTTTTGTAGGTATTTTTATAGATTACAGAAACAAAACAAAATTTTAAAAATTTAACTGAACTTCATCAAAATTACAAATTTCTATTCATGAATAGATACCATTAAGAAGTGAGTTGACAAGATATGTCATTAGAAAATGTTTGTTATAGATTAATCTTTCAAAGAAATTTTAATAACAATACATCATAAATGCTAATAGTAAGTAATAAAAAAAGAAAAGCAGCACATCTAAAATTGGTAGAAGTCTTGAACACACACTTTATGAAAGATTTTTGAGTGGCCAAAAATTCATAAAAGTGTGATAACAATTTAGGCATCAGGTAGATGTAAATTAAAAACACAGTGAGATTCTATTTAACACATTGGAAAGCCCCTCCGCACAAAAAAAAAAAAAATTCAAAACAATAAAAAACCTGACATTACCAAATGTTGGAAGACGTGAAGCTGCTAGAGTATGCATACATTGTGTGAGAGTTAAATTTGATACATCTTTGAAAACCTGACTTGGAGCTTCCTATAAACAAGCACATGGACTTTTCTGGTGGCAGAGTGGTAAAGAATCTGCCTGCCAATGCAGTAAATGCCAGTTCAATCCCTGACCCAGGAAGATCCACTGGAGAATGAAATGACAACCCACTCCAGGCTTCTTGCCTGGGGAACCGCATGGATACAGCCCATGTGGTTGCAGAGAGTCGGATACAACTTAGCGACTGAACAACAATAACAGTTAAGTTAAGCGCACATTTGCCAATGACCCGACAATCCTTTCCTGGGCATTTACCCAACGAAACTATATTTCCACACAAACACCTTTTATAAAAGGTCATAATGGTCTTATTCATAATAGCCATAAACTGGGAAGAACCTAAATGTCCATTATCAGATAACAGATAAACTGTAATATATTCATATAGTGGAATAAGACTACATGCTAAAAAAGGAATTAAGTACTCATATATACAGTAACATGGATGCATTTGAATGACATTACATTAAGAGAAAGAAGGCAAAGGCCAAAGGATATATTCTATATCATTCCATTTATATGAAGTCCAAGAACAGGTAAAGTTAATCCAAGGAGACAGAAATAAGAAATTTGTTGTATCCCAGGATAGAAGTAGGAGAGTTATCAGGGATTGCTAGGAAAGGACACAAAGGAATGCAAAGTTGGGTATATAATGTTATTAAAACTCAAGGAACTTAACACTAAAGATATAGAGATTTTATTAGGTATATGTTACACCTTAATGAATAGACAAAAATTACATAAACATTTTGTACTCTTTAATCATTAAAGATTAAATAAGAAATTGAATAAGAAATTACTCCACCTCCAACAAAATAAATTCCAATTTACACACTCTCAACAAAAATAAGAGTAACACTTAATAGCTTGGTTTAAGACTATCTTACACCAAACCTGACAAAGACAATGTAAGAAAATGCAAGTTCCAGCCAATCTCTCTCATAAATTTAGGTTTTAAAAATCTAAATGTAACACTGGCAATTCAAATTAAATTAATTGTGTGTGTGTATGCATGCACACATATATGCATATAAAATCACAATCAATTTGGATTTAGGAATGCAAATTTATTTTAGAAGTTCATTAATACAATTTACTGTATTACAAGGATACAAAAAGAAAGTTCATATTTTATGTACAAAAATGATAATATTCACATTCATTTCATAATAATGTAAACCAGAAAAATAAAGGAACTTTCTTCAAAACTCCATGGCAAACATATACCTAATGATGAAATTTAATTAATTAATTACTAAATTATTAACAATGAAATCTTTCTGTTTGAGTTTGGGAATTCTCCAGGTCAGAGTACTGGAGTGGATAGCCTTTCCCTTTTCCAGGGGATCTTCCCAACCCAGGGATCGAATCCAGGTCTCCCACATCGCAGGTGGATTCTTTACCAGCTGAGCCACAAAGGAAGACCAAGAATACTGGATTGGGTAGCCTGTTCCTTCTCCAGGGGATCTTCCTGACCCAGGAATCGAACTGAGGTCTCCTGCATTTCAGGCAGATTCTTTACCAACTGAGCTATCAGGGGAGCCTCCCTTGGGAATGAGGCAGTACTATATCATATCATTGCTTCTATTTAACATTTTTCTTGAGGCGGTTTCTATCCAATGAAATATATCAAGTAAAATAAATAATCAAAAAGAAGTATAATTGTTATTATTTCAGATGGCATGAATTTGCATGAGATAATCTTTAGTGAATTATTCAAATAAATACATAAATTTAGCAAGTTTGCACTGTGGAAAAGTTAATGTATTTACATAAACCAGCACAATTAGAGGCTGAAAAAAATGTTTAAAGGTTTACTAACCATTACAACAAAAAACATAAGATACATAGAATGAATCTAACCAATGTTTTGTAAGAGTCCATAGAGAAAACAACAAATCACAGGGATATTGAACTGCAAAAAGTCAAAAATAAAGAAAAAATATTAAAGGAAGGAAATTAGAGGATTTAGTCTACACCATATCTAGTGTTATTATAAATATGTAATAAGTAATATTTTGTTATCTTGTTAGAATATTAGATAGCTAAGACAATGCAGTATTATAGAACCCAGAAATAGATGCAAATAAAACAAAAGTAGACAGAAGACCAGTAGGGGGAAGGATAATATTTTCAATAAACAACCTAAATATCTGTTAATTAATAGAAAATATTAATAAATTATATGTATTCACATAATGAAATATTTTACAATGCAGTTGTTCTCAGAGGGTGGCTGGGGAAACCCTAATGGGCCCTGAGGTTCTTGCAGGTGTTTTACAAAGGCAAAACCATTTTCATAATAATGCTGTGATGTTATTTGATCTTCACTTCTGTACTCTCTCAAGTATTCAGAATCTGATTCCACTTACATGAAGTCTGAAACCAGACAAAATTAGTATAAAGTGGCAGAAATAAAGTACTTGTTGTATCTAGGGGTGGAAGGGGCTTTCCTGATAGCTCAGCTGGTAAAGAATCTGCCTGCAATGCAGGAGACCCCAGTTCAATTCCTGGGTGAGGAGATCCCCTGAAGAAGGGATAGGCTACTCACTCCAGTATCCTTGGGGTCTTCCCTGGTTGTTCAGATGATGAAGAATCTGCCCACAATGCAGGGTATCTGGGTTCACTCCCTGGGTTGGGAAGATCCCTGGAGAAGGGCATGGCAACCCGCTCCAGTATTCTTGCCTGGAGAATTCCATGGACAGAGTAATCTGGCGGGCTACAGTCCATGGTGCTGCAAAGTCAGACATACTGAGGGACTATGCACAAGCATGTGGGTGGAAGAATGGGAGGTATGAGGGATGATGGTTTCAGTTCCATATTCTAATTTACCTTTAAGAAATTACCACTTGTAGAGCTTTTCTGTTGTGTCAGAGTTAAATATATAAACAATTATCTGAAAAAAGATATTTAAACATCCTTTCCTTTTCAAGTACATACTTGCATGAAGTTACATGTCCTTCAAAATATTCAACTGAATCAGTTCCGTTCAGTTCAGTCACTCAGAGTCGTGTCCGACTCTTTGCGACCCCACGAATCGCAGCATGCCAGGCCTCCCTGTCCATCACCAACTCCCGGAGTTTACCCAAACTCATGCCCATTAAGTTGGTGATGCCATCCAGCCATCTCATCCTCTGTCGTCCCCTTCTCCTCCTGCCCCCAATCCCTCCCAGCATCAGGGTCTTTTCCAATGTGTCAACTCTTCACATGAGGTGGCCAAAGTATTGGAGCTTCAGCTTCAGCATCAGTCCTTCCAGTGAACACCCAGGACTGGTCTCCTTTAGGATGGACTGATTGGAGCTCCTTGCAGTCCAAGGGACTCTCAAGAGTCTTCTCCAACACCACAGTTCAAAAGCATCAATTTTTCAGCGCTCAGCTTTCTTCACAGTCCAACTCTCACATCCATACATGACCACTGGACAAACCATAGCCTTGACCAGATGGACCTTTGTTGGCAAAGTAATGTCTCTGCTTTTTAATATGCTATCTAGGTTGGTCATAACTTTCCTTCCAAGGAATAAGCGTCTTTTAATTTCATGGCTGCAGCCACCATCTGCAGTGACTTTGGAGCCCAAAAAAATAAAGTCTGACACTGTTTCCAATATCTCCCCATCTATTTCCCATGAGGTGATGGGACCAGATGCCATGATCTTAGTTTTCTGAATGTTAAGCTTTAAGCCAACTTTTTCACTCTCCTCTTTCACTTTCAAGAGGCTTTTTAGTTCATCTTCACTTTCTGCCATAAGGGTGGTGTCATCTGCATATCTGAAATTATTGATATTTCTCCCAGCAATCTTGATTTCAACTGAATAGCATATAGCAAAAAAAAAAAAAATGCAGAAACTGATATAAAAATCCAACTTATTTCTACTGATGCATTTATTAAAGAATTTTGGAAAATGTGAAACAATGACACACTTCCTATATTTTTATTTGGAAAAATATACTTATTTTACATAAAAATATAGTTATTTTGCACTATTTATATTACCTTTGATGATTTTATTATTGCTATATTAATAAATATTTTACATGTTTTATTTTCCATTTTAATACATTGATGGATATATATCTGTTTGTAATGTGATGATCTGCTCTGTACACTTGTGACATGTGTACCTTTATATCTGTTACTGTATTTAATTGTTGTTCAGTCCCTAAGTCATGTTCCACTCTTTGCGTCCCCACGGCCTGCAGCACAGCAAGTCTCACTGTCCTTCACTATCTTGTGAAGTTTACTCAAACTCATCTCTACTGAGGCGGTGATGCCATCCAACTATCTTATCCTCTGTCATCCCCTTCTCCTCCTGCTCTCAATCTTTCCCAGCATCAGGTTCTTTTCCAGTGAGTCAGCTCTTCGCCTTAGGTGGCCAAAGTATTGTAACTTCAGATTCAGCATCGGTTCTTCAATGAATATTCAGGGTTAATTTCCTTTAGAACTGACTGGTTTGATCTCTGCTTTCCAAGGAACTCTCAAGTCTTTTTCCCCACCACAGTTCAAAAGTATCAATTCTTTGGTGCTCAGCCTTCTTTGTGGTCCAATTCTCACATTTGTTTGTGACTACTTGACTACTGGAAAAACCATAGCTTTGAATATAGGGCCCTTTTTTGGTAAAGTGATGTCTCTGCTTTTGAATACACTGTCTAGGTTTGTCATAACTTTCCTTCCAAAGAACAAGTATCTTTTAATTTCATGACTAAAAGTCACTGTATGCAGTGATTTTGGAGCCCAAGGATCGGGGGGGAGAAATCTGTTACTGTTTCCACTTTTTCCTCATCTATTTGCCATGAAGTGATGGGACCAGGTGCCATGATCTTAGTTGTTTGAATGTAGGGTTAAGCCAACTTTTTCACTTTCCTCTCTCACCCTCATCAAGAGGCTCCTTAGTTCCTTCGCTTTCTGCCATTAGAGTGGTATCATCGGCATGTCGGAGCTTGTGGATGTTGGATGTTTCTCCTGGCAACCTTGATTCCAGCTTGTGATTCATCCAGCTCAGAATTTCACATGATGTACTCTGCATATAAGTTAAATAATCAAAGTGACAATACACAGCCTTAATGAGCTTCTTTCTCAATTTTGAGCCAGTCCGTTGTTCCACGTCCAGTCCTAACTGTTGCTTCTTGACTTGCATATAAGTTTCTCAGGAGACAGGTAATATAGTCTGGTATTTCCATCTCTTTAAGAATTTTCCACAGTTTGTTTCCACTAAATCAAAGGCTTTAGTGTAGTCAATGAAGCAGATGTTTTTCTGGAATTCCCTTGCTTTCTCTATGATCCAATGGATGTTGGCAATTTGATCTCTGATTCCTCTGCCTTTTCTCAATCCAGCTTATACATCTGCAAGTTCTTGGTTCATAGGCTTCTTGTTGAAGCCTTGTTTGAAGGATTTTGAATATTACCTTGCCAGCTTGTGAAATGAGCTCACATGAGAATGAGCTCATTTCACATTGTATTAAAAAAAAGACAGTTTATCAAAATATAAAAATATTAAAAAATATATATATTTTATTGACAGTAATGATTTTATGTGATAGGGTAAATGTATCTGGAAATGAATAGAATCTTTAAAGTTTAGAAACATCAAATTTATTTTCTCTTCATTACTCCTCTTTTCCATATTTAAACAGAGATGAAGACTAAAAACTTATTTACCAAAGCTCTCATGATTTTTAATGAGGTAATTGTTTGGCTTTCCTTTAACCATTCTGTTATCTGAATTAATAAAATAAAGCAATCAAACAGTTTTTTGTAATTCAGTTTGAGACTGGTTGGATAAACTCACTCAAGATGATTACCAGCAGTGAAGATATTATCTCAACACAATCAAAAATTACCAAAGGAACTCAGAAATATCGTCCTTGTTTTTTAGGTCCTAGTCCAAAGATGTCAAGGAGAAGGAGCTGAGGTTTTGGAGAAAAAATGAAAAGATGAAGTGTTAGAAAGAATGGAAGACAAATATTTATTATCTCCTACTATGTACAGGGACTATTGATTTTTATAAGATAGGTAATTTTTTGTTGTTATTGTTGTTGGAATATAACACATCAAAGAGGCTTTCATATAACAATCAATGATAAAATCAGAGGGCAAAAACAAGTCTTTCTAGTGCCAAAGTTGGTGGCTTTCTAATTATCATAAATGCATCACAATCACCAGAAGTTGTTTAAAGATGGTAAATTTCTATTCATAGAGTTATTATTCTATATTAATCTATTATTCTATTAGTTGCTAGAATTACGCCCTTAGAGAAGTAGAAACAAGCTTGACTGTACTTGATGAAAACATTACTCAATAAGTCAGCCCATTTCAGATATCTTTGGTGTCCCCAAAATGATCCATAGACTAAAACATATGAAAAATAGTAATCAAGAAGACATTTCCTTAGCCAAAACCCTGTCTACTTTCACATAATCATATTTCAACAAATTTATCCTTTGGATGAACTAATTCTCTCTGGATGTACGTGACTCTTCACTTGAGTCTCCTGATTTGGAAACACTTATAAAGGTCATATAACATATTTCATTTTTAATGTGTAGGAACTTGAACAGTCAGATTAAAGGACAAGAGGTAAAAAATAAAAATAGGAAAACAAAACTTTTCTTTTCTTTCCCCCAAACTCTCAACTTTTTCTCTCAGGATCCAGTATTAACTTTCACTTAACAGCAATCTCAAAAGTATGTCTCTTAGTCAGTTCCCTGGAGAAAATGGTAAACCAGTAAAAACAGAGACAGTACAGTCATTTTTGGCATGAGAGCATAACTTATTTGAACATATCAGGAAGCGTTAATAAAATGTAGTGACACAATATAAATGGAAATGTGATATACTGTGGAGTTATAGATTAAAGAGTCTCTTCTCCTAATATACATGTCACTCTAGGAAGGGAATGGTCTAAAGCTCTCTGGTGTCTATCAGGCCATGGGGTCATTCTGGGAATATACAGTCCAGTTTGTACAGAGATTCACAAATAGAACACTGCAAATAGGCAGAGGGATTTATGTCTTTATGCATTTCAAGAGATAATGTTTCAATTGGATAATTATAGTGTTTAACTTTATAGAATATCAGAGTCCAGATTTGAAAAATAACTTAGTTGAAGCAGCCATTTATGAAAAATAGTTAATTCATTGATTTAGAAAAATTTAAAAAGAAAAGAAAAAAAAAAGAAAACACCATACATTATACTCCATTTCAAAGATTTCAAGTAATAGCCAAATAAGAAAGTTCTCTGAGATAATATCTATATGGTAGGTAAACTCTCAAACCCTTGATTTATATCAAAATTATTATTAATAGTTTGTATTTTGTTAAATTTGTTCTCTGTGTCTAATTTTTAAAAGTGGAACATTTATTAATTTTATCTTTTGAAAGTAGTATATATATATAGGTAGATAATATTTGGCAGACTCCAATTTAACCTTATTTTTAATATTGCAGTATTACACTGTAACACAAATAATATACTATTATTAAAATGTCTGTAATCAAGTAAAGAACTAACAAGTATAAAGATTATTCCATTTTTCATACCATTTTAAAAAATTTAAGCCTTAAAGCACCTCAATTATTCATTTTTCCCCAAGGCAGCATGTAGTACATATATTTGTTCAGTTCAAAATGCCGACAATTATTAAGGACCCACCACCTACCTCACTGCTGAACCAAGCACTTAAGGAAGGGAAGATGAATATGATACCATCCCCTCCCAAAGGGAATTATAATTTCATGGGAAAATGAAGAGGCAAAAATCATTTAAATCTACTATAGTAATTTAGGTGAGGAATTAAGTCTAAAAACAATTAGAGAACTCCTCCCTCAGTAAGTAATATGAGTCAAGTCTAAATACAGTATGAAAAAATAAATAAATACATTATGTGTTCTAACCAAGAAATGAAAGGAAGTCTCTCCAGGGAGAGGAAACAATATAGACAAACAGAAGTATGTAATGATATAGTACCTTCTGTCTTCCATCTGTGTGTGTGTGTGTGTGTGTGTGTGTGTGTGTGTGTATAAAAAAGGGAAGAGGAAGTCAGTTCAAATAATGAATGAAGTATGAAGAAGGTCATGACAGATGATGTGCCTTGAATAGAAGTTGTTAGGTGATGACTTTTCTTCAAGCGTGATATAATCAAATGTGTGTTTTAGACTCATTGTTTTGAGTGTGTTGCAAAGTTTTGAGGGGTAAAATGCAATACACAAATCACAGGGAACTCTGTTGTAGTTACTCAATTGATAAATAATAAAGATCCAAGCTTAGTCAATATAAACACAAATGGAAGAAAGGCGGATCACCTTCTTTTGTGTTCGGATTTTCCAGTCGCACCAAGGACTGCCCGGGTGGCTCAGACCATAAAGGGTCTGCCTACAATGAGGAAGAACCAGGTTCCATCCCTGGGTTGGGAAGATGCTCTGGAGAAGGAAATGGCAACCCACTCCAGTACTCTTGCCTGGAAAATCCCATGGATGGAGAAGCGTGGTAGGCTACAGTCTGTGGGGTTGCAAAGAGTCGGACACGACCGAGTGCCTTCACTTTCTTTCTTTCTAGTGGCAGAGAGTTGGAGTTACTCTTCTCATCGTGGTGTCTTCTTGTGGAGCAGAGGCTGTAGGAATGAGGGCATCAGTAGCTGCAGCAGGCCGGCTCCATAGTTGTGCTGCAGGCCCTAGAGAGTGTAGCCAGCAGTAGTTGTTGCAGGCCGGCTCAGGAGTTGTGGTGCATGGATTTAGATGTCCCACAGCATGTGGATTCCTCCCAGATCAGTGGTTGAGCCCATGTCCCCTGCAGTGACAGGAGGATTCTCAGCCACAGCACCACCACGGTAGACTGGGAACCACTTTTTAAATCATAGGTAAATGATGAATTGGTAGATGTGGCTAGCAGGATTAAAGTGTAGCCTGACTGGCTCCACAAATTCCTATCTTGGGTATTACATAGATGGAGGTGTTATTAAGTAATATGAACAATGCAGAAAGAACACTGGGACATTGACTGGGAGCAAGGAGAGAGTAGAGAATGATTATTTGAGTTTGGGTCACATGTGAAACATCCAAGTAGTTATTCACTACGTAATTTGTATAAGTATTTTTTTAAAGTTTAGGATAGAGATCAGGTCAAGAAGCAAATATCTGGCATAGAAAATAGCACACATTTTTTAAGAATACAGCACACTTAAAAAAAAAAAGCCACTATTTAAGAAGTCCTAGAAAGACAATACCACAATGGAGGATGGTAAAATATGATTTAAAAACACAAAAGACAAAATAAAGAAAGCTGAGCACCGAAGAATTGATGCTTTCAAATTGTGGTACCAGAAAAAACTCTTGAGTGTCCCTTGGACAGCAAGGATATCAAACCAGCCAATCCTAAAAGAAATCCACCCTGAATATTCATTGGATGGACTGATGCTGAAACTGGAAGTCCTATACTTTGACCACCTGATCAAAGAGTGCACTCATTGGAAAAGACAACATTGCTGGCAAAGATTGAGGGCAGGAGAAGAAAGGGCTGGCAGGGGATAAATGGTTAGATAGCATTATTGACTCAATGGACATGAATTTGAGCAAACTCCCCAAGATAGTGAAGGAGAGGGAAGCCTAGTTGCTTCGGTTCATGGGGTCACAGAGAGTCAGACATGACTTAGCGACTGAGCAACAGCAACAAAAAGACAAAATCAGTAGAAAGATTGTCAAAATGATGAATGGGAAGGATTACTTGTAGATTTCATTCGAACTCCTCTGAAAAGGGAGAGTGGCTAAGAGAAGGGAAGAGAGCAAGGGAAAGAAGGATTGAACAAGCAGAAAGAATTTTGTTTGAAACAAACTTAAAACTGAAGAATAGATACAAAGTTATTTAGAATAGGAGGAACTTGAACAATGCAGCTGATAGAGAAGAGCACCAATGCGGAAAAGCATTGGTGTGGTGCTTCTGAAGAAGAGATGAGGTGGAATCAGGAGCCCAGAAGTAAGAACTGGTCTCCTTCTTCTGGAGAAGAAGGGGAAGACCTGTCAAGTATTGAGGATAGAGAGAAAATATTACCATAGGATAATGTAGATAAATTGATTTGTAAGATGGGAGTGAAGTTCCATTTTTTGTGATTGATCATATCAATTTCTTGAAGAAAAATAGGATGGAAGCTTGTTGAGATTGAGGAGAACAGGTCTGAGTAGATGGATTAAAGAAGGCAATGAAAAGTATGACAAGGAATCTAGCAAAAGATAAGAAAGGTAAAGAAACACAGTATTGTACATTGTTAGTTAGAAATTGACTGACGATGTTAAATTCAGTATACAAATTCAACCTATTCCAACCATCCAAAGGCTAACTGTATATGAAATGGACTGTAATGCAATGGCTTAGAAAACCTAAAAGGGAACCCTAAGCAATCTGAAAATTGTGAGAAAATTCTTGAAGATGTAAAAAATGGAATTGAATTACAGGAGAAATGGAAGAAAGAATATTGTAGCTAAAGTAAATTAAACATATAAGAAAAAACAGGAAGCATAGCAATAATTACCTTACCCCAACTTACTCCTAAAATAATAAGTTTGTTTTCAAAATCAAAGAACAAATAGTAATTAGAGAATAGCGTGAGTGACCATTTCACTATACAATATTTTATTTGGAAAGATTCAATCTCAAAAGATAAAGATTGCATGATTTATAAAATATCCTCAATAAAAATATTATTTTATACAGGAATCCTTTATAGATATAAAATTATAAAGTCTCTTGTAGTTCAAAGTGAAATTTTTAATTCAGATTGTATTTAAATACAGTTAAAGCTAAAATAATACCTGGGTTGAAAAGGATTAGATGTATGGTAGAGAGAATCTCCTCTAAAAGAAAACATGAAATTTTATCAGTTTTTAAGAATCATTCAGATTATTGTTTCTCAGTCACTCAGTTGTGTCCGACTCTGCAACCACATAGACTGCAGCATGCCGGGCTTCCCTGTCCTTCACCATCTCCTGGAACTTGCTCAAACTGATGTCCATTGAGTTGGTGGTGCCATCCAACCATCTCATCCTCTGTCATCCTCTTCGCCTCCTGCCTTCAATCTTTACCATCATCAGGATCTTTTCCATTGAGTTGGCTCTTTGTGTCAGGTGGCCCAAATATTGGAGCTTCAGCTTCAACATCAGTCCTTTCAATGAATATTCAGGGTTGACTTCATTTAGGATGGACTGGTTGGATCTCCTTGCTATCCAAGGGACTCTCAAGAGTCTTCTCCAACACCCCAGTTCAAAAGCATCAATCCTTCAGCTCTCAGCCTTCTTAATGGCTATATAAATGGTCATTCAGATAGATCAATTTAAAAATTTCAGAGACAAGAAAATATTACAAGAAAATTTCAGATGTAAGCAACATATAGTGAAATCACTCTGTTGTGTCCGACTCTTTACGACCCCATGGGGTGTAGCCTACCAAGCTTCTCCGTCCATGGGATTTTCCAGGCAAGGGTACTGGAGTGGGTTGCCATTTCCTTCTCCAAAGCAACATATAATGGGGTTAGAAAAATTTAATTTCATCAAATTATAGATTTATTGTCCACTTAAAATTTGAGTGAAATTAGTGAATGGAAAAGAAAAAAAAAAGTTCTCATCTTATAATGACCAGTGCTTTTAAATAGCATTGTTTAGATCTATGATTTTTTTTGTAGAATGTGTATGTAGCAGTACTAAGTATTTTGGAAGTGCTATATACATTCCCTGTTATATCTCATCACAAAGTACATAATACCTAGTTGTTCCATTTTTAATGAGTTAAGAATGATCAGAGGAATTGGGAAACTGAGACCCAGGTGCAAGCCATGCCAATTAAATCTGCATATCCATGGCTGAAATCCTCAGAGGTTTTTAGAATTCACTGGGTAATGCTACTATATGACAAAGTTTGGGATCCAGTGGATCAAAGTGATGCTAACTTAATCTATGTATTTATGTGTTAATCTATGTATTAACTCTGTTTTAGTATAATGATCATTGCTTAGATCTATTATTTTATCATGGTATACAAATGATGGCTTTTTAAAATTCCATCATTACTTCTATCATTATTTCTGAACTCATTAGCTGGGCTTTGATAAAGAAAATTTTCTCATTAACTATTTTGTTAAGGTAAAGTACAGTTTATACAAGAAATCTAGATAAAATTTGTCTTATTTATCTTGACTTTCTTTAGATGTGGTGTTAGTAACTAGTCTATGTCCTGTATATGGCCCATGCCTCTTTTTGTGTGGCCCATAAGCTAAAATTTTTTGTGCATTTTTCACTGAATATCAATAAGAATAAAGAAGAACATGCAACATTAAGTAGACTTGTTGAAGAAGGAGAAGGAAAAGAAGGAAAAGGAGTAGGAGAGGGAGAAGAAACAGAGATTGGATGTGGACCCTAAATTCTAAAATATCTACTTTGTTGTCTTTTACAGGAAATTTGCCACCCCCTGGTTTACAATAAAGAGTGTGTGTCCTAGAAAATCACCAAAGGTAAAGATAAGCAGTAAGATTTTAAAATTTTATATATACTCATGAACTTTAATATAACTTGTGGTTTCAATCATTGCAGTTACTATTTTCTTTGACATTATAGTTTTCCTAATATTAAGCAGTGGGAACACATTCAGTGATTTCCTAGTTTTTTTAGTTAGTTTTGTTTGGAATGTTACTAGATTCCAGTGATACTTGATAGTGTCCTTTGTTTCTGGGACAAGATGTTCCAGGACCATCTTATACTTTTCTTGCTCTAAACTTGTAACCAACCATTTCTTTAAGAGTTTTGGTTCCTTTTAGTAGGGCATCATAATTGGAGATCCAAATATGGGTGTTAGTAGTGCTAATTACTATTGAATCATCTATGTTTGTAGACTAGGTTGTTATTTTTCTATGCTTTTTCAATGAATGGAGTTTAAAAGTAGTTATTTGTTTTAGAAATATAAAAATAAAGTATTAAATCTTTCTGATATTCCAAAATAATTTATAAAACTGTAAATATTTTTCATAGCATTT